>NC_060183.1:46712768-47912768 GCF_021184085.1 Oncorhynchus gorbuscha | reverse complement strand
AGACTGGTGTAACCGATGTGAAATGGCTAACTAGTTAATGGGGTGCGCGCTAATAGCGTTTCAAACGTCACTCGCTCTGAGACTTGGAGTGGTTGTTCCCCTTGCTCTGCATGGGTAACGCTGCTTCGAGCCCAGGTAGGAGCGAGGAAAGGGATGGAAGCTATACTGTTACACTGGCAATACTAAAGTGCCTATAAGAACATCCAATAGTCAAAGGTTAATGAAATACAAATGGTATAGAGAGAAATAGTCCTATAATTCCTAATAACTACAACCTAAAACTTCTTACCTGGGAATATTGACGACTCATGTTCAAAGGAACCACCAGCTTTCATATGTTCTCATGTTCTGAGCAAGGAACTTAAACGTTAGCTTTCTTACATGGCACATATTGCACTTTTAATTTTGTTTTTACATTATTTAAACCAAATTGAACATGTTTCATTATTTATTTGAGGCTAAATTGATTTTATTGATGTATTATAATAAGTTCAAATAAGTGTTCATTCAGTATTGTTGTAATTGTCATTATTATAAATAAATAAGGGGGGAAAAAATTGTCTGATTAATCGGTATTGGTTTTTTGGGGCCTCCAATAATCGGTATCGGCATTGAAAAATCATAATCGGTCGACCTCTACTCTGTTCACAACGTTGACGCCAGTAAACCGCTCGCCCAAACAATGCAATACACGTGGTCTGCGGTTGTGAGGCTGGCTGGACGTACTGCCAAATTCTCTAAAATGACGGAGGCAAATTATGGTAGAGAAATGAACATTCAATTCTCTGGGAACAGCTCTGGTGGGCATTCCTGCAGTCAGCATGCCAATTGCATGCTCCTTAAAAAGTTGAGACATCTGTGTCATATGACAAAACTGCACATTTTAGACTGGCCTTTTATTGCCCCGAGCAAAAGGTGCACCTGTGTAATGATCATCAGCTTCTTGATATGCCACATCTGTCAGGTGGATGGATTATTTTGGCAAAGGAGAAATGCTCACTAACAGGAATAAGCTTTTTGTGCATATGGAACATTTCTGGGATATTTTATTTCACCTTATGAAACATGGGACCAACACTTCACATGTTGCGTTTATATTTTTGTTCAGAATAATTTTTGTAAACTAATTTGCATAAAGGACATTTTCTTTATTTTAATGAGCATTTCCAGACACTGAAAAACAAGGTGATGTAACATCTGATGACCACTGATCCTAGTGCTCCATTGGCTGAATCACAATACACAGGGGCACACCCACGGTATTGAAAATGTGGAGTAGGGTCGGGTACACTGTGTGCACATGGTCTGCAACAGTTGGTCTGGCCATTGAATAATGATTAGTTATTGTGTCCCAAACGACAGTCCCCAGCCCAGCGACACGTGCCTCTATTGTTTCCAGAGGGCTGTTCCCGGATTGTCCCAACCCACTCCACCCCCATGATGACCAAAGCCTGCATTCATCTGGTTGAGTGACAGCTAATTGACAAGCGAGTTAAAGGAGAGCCATCTGCCTCTCTGTCACCACCAGACCCTCTGCACTACAACCAACCACTCTCTAGTGAAGGGGACTCCCTGAGGGGAGCAATAGCCTGGAAGGCAGGCTTAATGCTGTTGACTCTTCTAAACCGACATTACAATAACATGCATATTGCATACAAAATGACATAAGTCTGGCTTTACAGCTCCACCCACACACTGCTATCAGTAGTTAAACTTATTTTTAGTCACATGATAAAAACAACGTGTTGCTTGGAGACTCTGTGTGGGCTGTTTCATACCAACAAGCCAACAAGGGAATGGTTAATAACTATAAGTAATATAATGTGAAAACCCTGTCTACAAACTGGCCATTGAAGTTTGATTGTGGTTAATTTGACAGTTAGGGTTTGGTCAATGTGTTGAATTAATTCCATTGAAAGTAGGCTAATTATAAAAGAGCTGATCTGGGTTTCAATCAATGGGCCATAGGCTATGAGTTAAGAAACTAGGTAATAAGCATAAGAAATTAGACTACAGTGAGAACATTACAATAAAGTCACATTAATGTGGGAACAGAATATCCAGCATGATAAAAGTGACTGGAGTTCATTCGATGACAATTTGACTGCAAACAATCTCCAAACTTGATTGCTTGAAAAGTCACTAAACATAAAATCAGAAAAAACACCAACCTTTTTCAGGGAAACATCCATGTAACTGTGCCACAAATAATACCACTCAATTTAATACCGCTCAATTTAGCTTAGCACAAAATAATGATTCCTTCTGAGGTTAAACTCCCTTCACTCAACAACAATGTCGCTAGGGGAACTCCAAACAAACACAATGTGGAGGCTAGAGACAAGCAGGTCCAGTGCACTGAACAATAACCTAGTTGAAGTGAGCTCTGATTGACCAGGAAAAAAAGCTTGTACTCGAACTTGTAAAAAGGGGTGTCCGATGTGTCCACCCCCTTCGATTACCAGTACAAATTAGAAAGGCAGTGAAGCAAGTCCCCCCCAGGGGTAACTACAAGCAGTGTCCCCTTGTTTTCTATTTTTGAGGCCAGCCCTTCAAAGTCCCCACAACCAGACACCCAGGGATATATCTCCCGCTCTCCTCCATTGCCCCAAACAGCAGGACTGAAAACAGAGCTGATGTATTCATTGTAATGTTTTTTGTGTGCATATTTTCACACACACGTGGGTGTAAGAGAGAGAGAGAGGGGGGGGGGGGGACTCTTAGCAAACCATAACGTTAACATGAACCATCAGGTTTGCCTGCCAAGCTTTTCAGAGTTAGCTAGTTCAGACAAGTGAAAGCCTGATGATGTGATTAGCTGTCTGTACCTGAAATCATGTGATGAGGTGTGATGATTAACGTTAACGTTACTCCCAGAATGTCTGAGAATCGCTGTCATTCTGGGGGTGGTATCATCTCCTGAAAGATAAATAGCCACCGTTACTGTAGCTAGCTAACGTTAGTTCAAAGATGTTCATTGATCTATTTGTGGTTAGTTGATAAACATGGCATACTTACAACTAGCTAGCTAACCACAGAGATACAGCCAGCGTTACATTTAGCTATCCCGCGTAGTTACCTGGCCCATACCTGACTGTCTAGTTAGTTCGGTAAGTTAACGTTGCAAGCTAGCTCCCAACGCCACAACAACACTAGTGCGGGACATGTAGTTAACGTTAACGTCACTGTGCTAGCTAGATATCAGAGATAGCTAGCTGCGTTACATGAAATGCAAACAACTGTGTAAACAACACCTTGCTAACCTGTTTCTGAACGAATCCAAAGGTGTTCTTTTCAACTTTAAGTTTGAGTCCATTCATTCACCTTTCAAACCGTTTTTAAAACTCCCTCTTCTGTCACCGACTGTCCAGTGTCGACTCCTCTCTGTCGAGGAGCTGTTCATCAGCACCACTGGTCTGGTTCGAATCCCGACCCCGCTCGCTTGCCCGCGCCGTTTGGGAGGTGGTCGATGAGGCGCGGAGAGGAGGGGCAGTAGCGTCTGTTTTCAGACTCAATAACAGCAGTGGTATAAACACCAGTGAAAGCAGCAAACATTGACAGGTTGGGATGATGCTATTTGAAAGGGGAGGGAATTCAAAAGCGTGCAAATATTGATATTGCTTGTATAAAACATCGTTATCATATTTTGCTCAAATGGGACTAATGACCCTGCTAAACAATGACTTGGGGAGCCTAGGCCTAGGCCAACCTCCCAAATGAATGTATACTTTTTGAATAGTTTTTAGCCGTCCCAATGGAGTGCGCAAGTTTATCGTCCGAGTTGCTCTTGAAATGTATTTCCCCCGCAATAATCAGAACTGTTGCACATAGCTTCGTTCCTAGAATTTAATAATCCGAACACACTCTGTCTACAGAGTTGAAAGGTATGGTATGTTATCAACAGCAGCAAGCAGAACATTATTACTATATATTGTTTGGATCGTAATCAGTATGCTGTAGGCTATACTAGTTTATATCTAGCTGACTAAACTTAACGCCGTGGTGAAGGACGTTTCTGAGTTGAGTTCATTTTAAACAGTCGGGAAATGAGAGGGCAATGTTACACTTCCCGCAAATCTGTCACAATCCAACACATCATTTACTACTGAGCCGCAAGAAACAGAGAAAGTGGGACAAACATCTCGATTTAGTTGTTTCTTAAATAATCATTCTGGATAGCAATGTCGATCAATGACTCATTTATGGTTAGGTAAATCATGTATGATAGTTCTCATTTTCATTCAAACATAACTTTAAATATATATTTTTTAGATGACATAAGAGCCACTAGAATACATCATATGAGTCTCTCTGACACATGAAGGTTAAGCAGGAAAGCCATCATAGTATGGTATGTCCCTCTTACTGCAGCACAGGCTGGTGTTGACAGCAGCAGTAAGATGCACTGAAAGGACAATAGTTTCATCCCAACATGCCCGATACTGTAGATTCACCATGGCAGTGATGAGTGGTTTGTAATTAGTTAGAATTGTTGCATTGAGTTTAGTCAGCTAGTTGCTATCAAGAGTTCCAGACAGAAAAGTGTTGACATTACAGTGATCTGTGCCATTTTACGACACAGAGTATGATTCTCTGTATATTGCCATAATATTTTCTCACATTGGCATTTGTCTAGGTCTAGTGGCATTGTGTCTAGTGGTCTCTGTTGAGCTGAACAGGGAATGAGGCCAACCTAAAAAAAACAGAAGAAGGAAATTAGGACACCATGACAGCAAGTTTGCAGGGGCTGTTGCATTATGGGTTGTCCATAAATCCAGGTGCTATAGATCATGTTTATAGAGCTGCTCTTACCCTTGTATCAATGTCCCACTTCTCAGCAAGCATTCCTCAACCCACAGATCAGCTGGGTTCCTCCTTCTCTGTCCTATCCAGATCAGATTCAGCGTCTATTGACCTGGAATGGACTTGTCAGAACGGCCCGACCAGAAGAATTCTCCTTTTTATGCACATTACGCCATGTACATGTCCTCAAAGGTAAGATTTTTGTCATTTGATTGGTCATTAGATTTTCAGTAGAGCATCCTAAACTATTTTTCCATATCTACAACAATAACCTCCACTATCTGTACATTTAAGTGTTACCAGCTCTATCAGCATTATCATATTGTAGCTCAGTCAAGTATCTGTTAACCTAAGGGATTGCGTTTTAGCATACTTTTATTTTATTGCTATCGCATGCATTTGGTCATGGTGTCCTAGCAGAACGTCTCTCGCTCAAAGAACATGGCAGAGATACAGAAGGCTACTACAGCAACCTGGCTAGTGTTGACCTTCAGTGTCCAGCTCCGTCCTCAGTTATCTATTTGCTCCTATAAATAAAGCATTAATTGAATGTTGAGTTGTGTAAGACAAATTGAGCCTGTGCATATTTATTTGTCTATCCTGTGATGCCCTCTGGAGGCAGAGTTGTGCTGTAATTGGTCAGATTGTTTACCCATGATGTTCTGAGAAGTTAAGGGGTCACTGTTTTCCCCCAGGCACATGTTACCTAATAGGCTGATCTAGCTGGTTTTGTGTGTTTGTATTGTTTGGAGAAAGTTGGTGGTTAAGTGCCTTGCTCAAGGGAACAATGCCATACAGCCCTGGTAATTAAACTGGCAACCCTTTGGTTATAGGCCAGCTTCTCTAACCTTGAGACTACTGCCACCACTATTGACGGTGTTAAGGTAGAACAGTGAAATTGCTGTGTATGGGATCGGATATCCCATTTCATTGAATGATAGAATGAGAGTAAGGTCAGAGAGGTTGGATGAGGATGATGACCTTACCGCATGACTGGAGTGGACTTTGATGACTAAGGGATACCTCTTGTTCCTCGCATTACAGAGACATAAAGTGTCAGGGGGAAGAGAAAAGGAGTGTTTATGTGTGAGAGAGGGGCACGGGGGGCTGATGTGTGGGTTTAAAAATCGTAGTCCTCAAACTCAGCATGAAATCTGTAATGGGAAAATCAACCCGCTGACTCTGGTGTAATTGGATTTTACAGGGACTCGTGCTAATTCAGAGAGCTGTGGGTAGGTAGCACAAAGCTTTCTTGGGCTAGACAAGCCATACCGCATGCTAAAGGGGCAGGATGTGTGGTGATAGGACATGTGGTGTGATTGTAAGTATATGGGTGGGTGTGTTTGGTAGGGGGCTGCAACAAAGAGACAATAAACTGTTCAATAGTCTCTGGGAATGTAAGCGTCTGTAACGTTGACTGGAAAGGTAATAATCCCTTCTGTTCTGATTTGTAGCAGTGGTTGCTTTTAAAAAGCTATGTGGCTTTAAAATATAACTTATTTGCTGTGAATGTCTCCTCTCTGTTTAATCAGTGTGGCTGTAATGCAAGATTCCTTCGTTAGTGTTTACAGGATGCTCGACTTTAAATTTTAAACAGTTGGAATGAGAGGGCAATGTTACGCTTCCTACAAATCTGTCACAATCCAACACTGAGCCAATAGAGAAGGTGGGACATACATCTCTACTATTGTTGTTTCTTAAATAATCATTCTGGATAGCAATGTCGATCAATGACTCATTTATGGTAAGGTAAATCATGTATGATTGTTCTCTTTTTCATTCAAACATAACTTTAAATATAGATTTTTTAGATGACATAAGAGCCACTAGAATACATCATATGAGTCTCTCTGACACATGAAGGTTAAGCAGGAAAGCCATCATAGTATGGTATGTCCCTCTTACTGCAGCACAGGCTGGTGTTGACAGCAGCAGTAAGATGCACTGAAAGGACAATAGTCTCATCTCAACAGGCCCGATACTGTTGCTTCACCATGGCAGTGATGAGTGGTTTGTAATTAGTCAGAATTGTATCTGCCTAATCAAAGATCAGTAACACAATACCTGTGCTGTAATTTTGTGCGAGGAGGAGGATGAGGAGCTTGAAGCAGATAGTTTCCGCATCATTGTGTTACACGTGCACACACACACACACACACACACACACACACACACACACACACACACACACACACACACACACACACACACACACACACACACACACACACACACACACACACACACACACACACACACACACACACACACACACACACACACACACACACACACACACACACACACACACACACACACACTGGGTCTTTGGACACTCAGGTGAAGTGCTGAATGAGACCTCCCTAGACTTAATGAATGATTAACTATCTTAGAGCTCTCAGAGCCAACAAGATCATTATGGACCGGACAGGAATGACGCTTTAGCAGAAAGTACTAGTCCACACAGAGGCACTCCCAACTGAACCCCTCCCTTGGTCCCCAGAATCTGGCCAGTTCTGTCAGAGGGACAGTGGAAAGCGGAGGTAGAGCAGTGTGACGGTGAAGTGATACGGTCAAAGGAAAATACCTGCATCTGAGTCGTCAGAGGCTAAAAGTGACTCTAGAATGTGACTGCTTCTCGGTTGCTAGCCCCAGGACGAGAGTCCACCTCTACTGCGTACTTGATTTGGATTCTATCTGATCCATTACAAGACCGATTCAACCATGACTCACATGGCTTTGGAGATGAGTGAGGTAATACTGCGGTGTGTTTTTCTTTGTGTGTCTGTGGAGCCCTGGTTCTAACTTGCGTCCTTTGTCCTGATCTTGTCCACATTCTGATTGTGCCCACATTTGTTTGGCAGGTTTAGACAATCTAAAGACACATTGTGATCAGATCATCCTGCCCACCTCCAGAGGTAGTCAGACACACATTGTGTGCAGACAGATCTGGACAGAGAAACCATTTAAATCATTATTTTTCCACCTTCGAAAATCATTGACAATAAATAAAAAAGTCTTATTTTGAAAGAATAGCTGTGAAATAATTTGCATAAAGGGAAGGGACCAGGAATTCTGGTATCAATGCAAACATAGTGCAGACACATTTCTGGAAATGTGGCACAGTCAGAATGTAGACAAGATCAGGAAAAAGGACCCATGTTAGCACAAGGTATAAACGAGGCTTTTGTTTATCCTCTGTTTAGAACAACATATTGATAAGGTCTTATATGCAAAATAGATTTTTCCCCAATGCTATGAAGACCACCACCTAAAGCTTCTACCTTTGCCAGACTTTGAAAGAAATATATAATAGCAATACATATACAGTATTCATATTGTTTTATCCAATATCTATAATTGAAGCTATATAAAGGCAGCATGAAGAGATACAGAACCGTGACACTCGGGTTTCTCTAGACACCTGGAGCCCCCTAAACGTGTGTTTGTTTCCCTGAGTGATGTGATGTGTGGTGTCAGTCAGTGGCCCACGCACGAGCAGTGCTATCTGTTTCAGGAGCCTAACGGCCACTTTGTGACAGAGTAACAGGATCCTGTGCCATAGTGGAGAGCCTGGGACAATGGGCCGGCCTCTCGGGTGATGGCCGCTGGGTCAGATAGGCTTTCCTGTTCCGTTTTAGCCTGCCATCAAATTTAGGTATCTTGTTGCTCATTTTCCGCTTTTGCAAGTGTCATCCTTTTCTCTCCACATCCTTTTGCATTCTTTGTGTGTGTTATCACCTGTTTCAGCCTCCTTTCTACTCCCATCAACCTCTCCTTTAAAAATAGTCCTATGTACCATTACCACGAGATGCCACTGTTTCCTAGATTACAGTAGAACTGTGTTGTGCAAGTGTATCTGTGTGTGTGTGTGTATTCTTATGTATGAATTTACATGGATTGTGTCCTTGGGCCATACTGGTTGGCCATCTCATGACGACCTGGTGTTATCTTCTCATCTGCCGAGTGTTCTCCATTTTTCAGCTCAGATTCCCCCTGAATGGCTGTAATCTCTGCCTTGCTCTCTGAGGCGTACCACCGGCCTGCCCAGCCTGATGCCAACAGAGCATCAACAATGGGCAGAGTGCCAGAATCAGGCCTGGTATGCAACCTGACCACTCAGAGCCATTGTCTCTGTTCAGTATTTTAGGCCTGGTACAGGGTGGTCAGGTGTAAGCAGGCAATGTGCAACCTTGATGTCACATTGGAAGGAACCTTGGCATTAGAGGAAATAATACGAAATAGTGAATTTAATGCTTATAATTTGATGTTTTTTCCATTGTCAGTGATTTAGAGTGTGTCAAACACAAATGCCTAGAGCAACTCTTTCTCGCTCACGCACAGAATGGAATGTCAAGACAGTTTCCCTTTCAGTGTGGATAAGAAGGCTCCAGTTCCCATGTTGGTGCTAAGAAGGGGAGAAAGGGAGGGTTGATCCTCATCGCCCTCTTCTGTATTGTCAGATTGATTCTGACATCTCAAATAGGGCGCCTTCAATGATATTGTTCACTTGTCTCATTGGTTTAACTTGATGATGGGCTGGGGGGAGATTGGACAGATCTGGAAGGAGGGATGGAAGATAGTGCAAAATAAAGAGTGTCTTGGAGGTGGGAGAAATCAAGCCCCCACCCTGTCCACATCCATTACCCAGTTATCCTCTTTCCTTGAGGATCGGAATAACAATTCAATAGTAATAAAATCAGACTTAAAATTAGTTTCCATGTTTTTTCCCCCTCATGATAACTATAGGTGTCATAGTCCAACGCAAGTCTGAGACCTTTACTTCTCCTTAAAGTCTGTTCCTTGTCTTATGAAGGACTTGTTTTGGGGGTTCACAGATTAGACAAATACACCTCCCACCTCCGCCAACCCTCACCCACATCCCCTGTTGCTCTCTCTATTGCTCCATCGTTGCCCCCAGCATTGCTCCCCTTGTATTAAATAGGCCAAATCCCTTTTGTGTTTTGACTGCCGAGTGTGAAATTGACTATGACGTTGAATGTGTTCTAATGAATAATTACTGAGTAGATATACTGGCTGAATGTGTGTAATGGATTGTAGACTGCTCTTTAAAACATTTTTCACCAACGTTTTATTCACACGACCAAAAATGCTTTTCACATGCAAGAGAGAGGAGGGGCTTTGTGTGATAATTTTATACAAATTATTATCTTTTTATGGATGTTTTCTCAACTTCACAGAAACTTGAAAAAGCCTTTTTTTTGCAGTTCAGGGAAAAAGGTATAGGTTTTCAGTGTTGCAGGGCTGGCAACCAGGTAAGCTGTGGCCTGTTGCTGTGCCGGGTTGTTTTTTTTATCAGAGGAGTGGATTGAAGATGTTTTTAGCACTCCTGTGCCTAGTTTTAGGCAGCTTTAGCGATATCCCACTGGGCATAAACAAAATCAATCAATGTGATGATGTTGAATAAATGTGGAAAACTGACTGGATTTTCAAAAAGTAATCAGTGGAAGGGAATTTTCTTCACCCACCTTTTAACCTAAATCCAATAGCATGGTGACAATTTTGGTTGATTTCACGTTGAATTCACATTCGTTGTTGTCAACCAAATGTAAATCAAAACTAGACGGTGGGATATGTCTTCAGGTAGCATGGTGTGGGCCTGGGTGTGAGCCTCTGGATCTCAAATGAACATTTAACTCATGTCCGGACATTTACCAAACGGCTCCTAGTAAACGATTCACTGTAGCTCACTGAAGCTTAGAAGATAGGCATGAAGTACAGTCACCTCCGAAATGATTGGCACTCTTGAAAAAGAAGAGCAAAAAAAGCTGTATAAAGGAAATCATACAAACACTGAGCTATGTTGTATGCTAAAAAAAAGAAAAGTATACTATTTTATACTAATACAATTGCTCAAAGAGATTGTGTTTAACTCGTAATATTTGTTTCTCTCAAAACGATAGGGGTCAGAATGATTGGCACCCGTATTTTCAATACTCCTGCACCTTCCCCTTGTGAGGATAACGGCACTGAGCCTTTTTCTAAAATATTTTATGAGACTGGAGGAGTGATCTTAGACCATTCCTTCACATCAGATCCTTGATATCCTTCGTCTGTGCTTATGGATTGCCCTTTTCGATTCACACCACAGGTTTTCAATGGGGTTCCATTCCGTAGACTGAGAAGGCCTTCCCTATGGAAATGGCATCAGGAAACCACAATGAAAACAATTAAAAAAGTGATGAATCACCTTATGTGTTGGTGCCCTTGGCCCATCTTCCACCTTGTAACTGGGATTGGTAGTGTTGCTTTCCTGTAAGACGGGCTGAAAATAGCCCTGTTTCCCCTATAAATAAGAGTCCGGGGGGAGATTGCTATCCAGTGCTTTGCTGAGCAGGACAAGGGGGTCATTTGGTGGAAAGGGATTTGGAGAGAGAGAGTAGCTTTAGAACAGTTCAGTCATCACTGTACATATAGCTGTCTTTCCCACCTTTATGTCATAAATACTGTAAGTAAGCTAACAGTTTTATTCAAGACTTAGTAAGTAATAAAGGTACACATGTGCCTCCACACACACACACACACACACACACACACACACACACACACACACACACACACACACACACACACACACACACACACACACACACACACACACACACACACACACACACACACACACACACACACACACACACACACACACACACACACACACACACACACACACTATCACTTCTGCTTCCTTTCTCGCTCACTTTTAGCCATTATTGATGGCTTCCTATTGGTGGAAATGGAGGGGGCAATATGTCAATGTTTCCTGCCATACTGTTCTTTCCCTAAATAAACCCAGATGTTCAGTATAAAAAGGGATTGAAGCTCACAGCAGTCTGATACAGAAGACTTTCTTTCACTCAAGGTAGGGACTTACTTTGAAAATCTTTGTCAAGAAAAATACATATTAAGCTACATTTTGTGTATGGCAGTGTTTGAGTTGTACATTTAAAAATTGCCGTCACCATGAGGGTGGATTGTTGTGGGTATCGATTACGACACCATGGGACCAGGTTAACTTGGCACTGTTTGTATGCCAAACCAGTGGAGCGTTGAAATATTCTGGACAGTACTTTCATAGCACTGTAATTAAGGAGCACAGATCTGACTGATAATGTTACCTGATGCATATTGCGGCCCTGGAGCTCATTTGTTTGGGACACAAAACTTCAGCAACAATTGCATTCCATGCCGGTAAACCTTTGCCTTCTGTTTAGTATGTACATTATGGAAGCACAATAGCATTGTACATGACACACTCATGTTCTAAGCTGTCAAAGGGATAGCATTATTTGCATTTCTAGGAGTTGATTACAGTGCAACATCTTTGGAGTTGGTATGTGTGTTTTGACCCTGCTGTTGGGGTAAATTACAGGGCGGAGTCTGCCCTATAGTTGTGTGGGGAGGGGGACGTGTGTATCCTCTTAAACAGTGACAAGAGACTGATTGCTCCTTGAGGAACATGGAAGTAGATTAGATAGGGATCCCTAAACTGACCTGCTATCTGTGCTGAGAGGATGTGGTCAAGGCAACCACACACTGAGTGGAAGTGGATGGAGGGCCAGAGATGAGGACAGATTGACAGTAAAATAACTGGTGTAGGGCGAGATTGTCTGCGTGTGACAGTGAGCACCGCATGGCACGGCGTCATAACTGACGGATGCAGTTAACTACAGGGAAAACAGGACACAGTGGAACAGGACACATGAAAACCCTTAAACATGTGGCGTGTATCTGAAAATAATACTGCCGATACGTTATGTTGTAAGATGTGAAACATCTCAACTGGTTTGTCGTAAATAAACGTTTTACAGCAGTCATGTCTTGATGAGATTTGTGACAGTGTTGTTGGGTTGTGCTTCCGGGGCATTTGCACAGCTATAAGATATCAATGTAACCATCCTGGACCCTTTCTCTGATTGGTCAGAGCCTGGAGGAGCGCTGCAACCGGATCCTCCGGGACATGGAGGGCTCCCTTACGGCCCGGGATCGGGTGGGCATCCAGGATTTCGTTTTGCTGGACGCCTACACAAGTGAGAGTGCCGTCCTGGACAACTTGAGGAAACGCTTCAACGAGAACCTCATTTACGTGAGTCTATCACCTACACAGTCCAGAGGTATCACATAGCCTTCCTTTCAGCCAGAAAGCCACCCTACCTCAAGATGCCAGGGAGAACACAGTGTTCCTCCTCTAATTGAACTGGCACTTTGCTCTGCTGAAACAGCAGCTACCGTGCTGTAACTACAGCCATAGGGTGAGCTACCTTACTTTCTGTAAGGTCAGGTCTGATAATTACTCATACTGTGGATAACAAGCACAGCACATTCTCGTTGCAACCATGCAGTGAGGCATCCATCTCTCTTTCGATTCTAATACATTTCCCACAGACCTACATTGGTACGCTCTTAGTGTCAGTGAACCCCTACAAAGAGCTGGGAATCTACACCAAGAAGCAGATGGATATTTACATGGGCGTCAACTTTTTTGAGCTTCCACCCCACATGTAAGTTGCATTTGTGTTCGTGTGTAACGTGGCTGTGTGCTTGTATGTGTGAACCACACGATATGAAATAAGAGTGCTGCCCATCTATATCCACCAGCAGTATTACTGAACCTCTACATTGCCCTCCCTTTCAGCTACGCCCTGGCAGACAATGTCTACCGCACCATGTTAACAGAGACCAACAACCACTTCATCTTGATCTCAGGGGAGAGTGGAGCAGGAAAGACGGAGGCCTCCAAGAAGATCCTGCAGTTCTACGCTGTGAGCTGCCCCAGTACCAAACTGCTGGACAACGTTCGAGACCGACTGCTGCTGTCCAACCCCGTGCTCGAGGTGAATACCACAGTGAAGCAAATATGACACGAGAAATTAACATTGTTTTCACACTGCCATTTACAAATACAATGACTGATAATACAGTCTATACCTCTCTAAGGCTTTCGGAAATGCCAAAACCCTGAAGAATGACAACTCAAGCCGCTTTGGGAAGTACATGGATATTCAGTTTGATCACATGGTAAGAGTCAAGACGTTGAGCACAGCATTCCCATATTAAAACATCAGAGGAACATCAAACATCAGCACGTCAATCACTGTTATATCTTTAATAATCTAGGGGGGAGCTGTTGGTGGCCACATCCTCAGTTATCTACTGGAGAAGTCCCGGGTGGTGCATCAGAACCATGGAGAGAGAAGCTTCCACATCTTCTACCAGCTAGTGGAGGGAGGAGAGGAGGACCTGCTACGCTGGCTGGGTCTGGAGAGGAACTGTCAGCGCTACAGTTACCTGGTACAGGTGGGAGAGGTAACCTATCAACACTACAGTTACCTGGTACAGGTGGGTGAGGTAACCTATCAACACTACAGTTACCTGGTACAGGTGGGAGAGATAACCTATCAACACTACAGTTACCTGGTACAGGTGGGAGAGGTAACCTATCAACACTACAGTTACCTGGTACAGGTGGGAGAGGTAACCTATCAACACTACAGTTACCTGGTACAGGTGGGAGAGGAAATCTATCAACACTACAGTTACCTGGTACAGGTGGGAGAGGTAACCTATCAACACTACAGTTACCTGGTACAGGTGGGTGAGGTAACCTATCAACACTACAGTTACCTGGTACAGGTGGGAGAGGTAACCTATCAACACTACAGTTACCTGGTACAGGTGGGAGAGGTAACCTATCAACACTACAGTTACCTGGTACAGGTGGGAGAGGTAACCTATCAACACTACAGTTACCTGGTACAGGTGGGAGAGGTAACCTATCAACACTACAGTTACCTGGTACAGGTGGGAGAGGAAATCTATCAACACTACAGTTACCTGGTACAGGTGGGAGAGGTAACCTATCAACACTACAGTTACCTGGTACAGGTGGGAGAGGTAACCTATCAACACTACAGTTACCTGGTAACCAACACTATCAACACTACAGTTACCTGGTACAGGTGGGAGAGGTAACCTATCAACACTACAGTTACCTGGTACAGGTGGGAGAGGTAACCTATCAACACTACAGTTACCTGGTACAGGTGGGAGAGGTAACCTATCAACACTACAGTTACCTGGTACAGGTGGGAGAGGTAACCTATCAACACTACAGTTACCTGGTACAGGTGGGAGAGGTAACCTATCAACACTACAGTTACCTGGTACAGGTGGGAGAGGAAATCTATCAACACTACAGTTACCTGGTACAGGTGGGAGAGGAAATCTATCAACACTACAGTTACCTGGTACAGGTGGGAGAGGAAATCTATCAACACTAAAGTTACCTGGTACAGGTGGGAGAGGTAACCTATCAACACTACAGTTACCTGGTACAGGTGGGAGAGGTAACCTATCAACACTACAGTTACCTGGTACAGGTGGGAGAGGTAACCTATCAACACTACAGTTACCTGGTACAGGTGGGAGAGGTAACCTATCAACACTACAGTTACCTGGTACAGGTGGGAGAGGAAATCTATCAACACTACAGTTACCTGGTACAGGTGGGAGAGGAAATCTATCAACACTACAGTTACCTGGTACAGGTGGGAGAGGTAACCTATCAACACTACAGTTACCTGGTACAGGTGGGAGAGGTAATCTATCAACACTACAGTTACCTGGTACAGGTGGGAGAGGAAATCTATCAACACTACAGTTACCTGGTACAGGTGGGAGAGGAAATCTATCAACACTACAGTTAACAGGTGGGAGAGGAAATCTATCAACACTACAGTTACCTGGTACAGGTGGGAGGAAATCTATCAACACTAACCTGGTACAGGTCATCACACTACAGTTACCTGGTACAGGTGGGAGGAAATCTATCAACACTACAGGTAACCTATCAACACTACAGTTACCTGGTACAGGTGGGAGAGGTAACCTATCAACACTACAGTTACCTGGTACAGGTGGGTGAGGTAACCTATCAACACTACAGTTACCTGGTACAGGTGGGTGAGGTAACCTATCAACACTACAGTTACCTGGTACAGGTGGGTGAGGTAACCTATCAACACTACAGTTACCTGGTACAGGTGGGAGAGGTAACCTATCAACACTACAGGTATTAAAGAGACAAAGAATCAGTGATTCCATGGAGTGGTCTATCATCATCTGGATATTATCTCCCTTTTCACCCAGGGAGAATGTGCCAAAGTCAGCTCAGTCAACGACAAGAGTGACTGGAAGACGGTACGGAAAGCCCTCAGTGTCATAGAGTTCAGTGAGAGCAATATAGAGGTGAGTCCTAATCGCTCTACACTACCAAAACACTACCATCAGATACTGAAAGGTGAACAGAACATATCATTTGTCATAAAAAAAAACATATCAGTTATGACCAGCGTCTTCTCTTGCCCATTATGTAGAGCCTGTTTGCAATCATTGCTAGCGTACTTCACCTGGGAAATGTTACGTTTGTGACTGACTCACAGGGATACGCCACTCTCAACAACAGTCCGGAGATACATTGGCTGTCCAAGGTGAGACACTTCTGACGGCAAACTACAAACTGATGGACAGTCACTCTATTTAGCAGTACTCATACAACAGAAAACTATCGAAGCACTCTCCCTTTTCAGACATTATGGCAACTTTTCAGATTAATTGAAATCCCTTTTCAATTAGAGTATTTGGTGATGTGTGATTGGTTGTTTCTCTGCTGTGTAGTTGCTGGGCATTCCTGCACAGGTGATACAGGTGGGTTTGACACACAGGAAGATTGAGGCCCGATCAGAAGAGGTGAGGAGGATGCTACTGTTTTGGGCTCATTCATAGAACTTCATGCCATCACAGTAAATGTGCAACCTGTCTCTTGAAAATCAATCTCTGTGGTTTGTCTGTTGTGCTGGTCAGGTGCTCAGTCCCTTCACCGTTGACCAGGCAGTATATGCCAAGGACGCTCTAGCCAAAGCCATCTATGGCCGCACCTTCACCTGGCTGGTCAACGAGCTCAATGAGTCTTTAGCAAACAAGGTGAGTGACCTTTTTCAGTGGTCCACCAATAAGAGTGATGTCGTCCCAGTCCAAAACGACATCTAACCAATCATGACACTGCTAACAAGTATAGGATATACAGTAAGTAGTAAGACAGTAATATAGGAGGCTGACTGGTATTGTGCATCCATGTAGGATTCCTCCAGGAAGACCGTGATTGGTCTGCTTGACATCTATGGGTTTGAGGTCTTCAGTGTGAACAGGTGAGGGAAGACATGTGGGTCAGCACCTGTTGTATTCGGCGCATGTGACAAAAGCAATTTGACCCGATAGTGAAC
Source organism: Oncorhynchus gorbuscha (assembly GCF_021184085.1). Classification (NCBI taxonomy): domain Eukaryota; kingdom Metazoa; phylum Chordata; class Actinopteri; order Salmoniformes; family Salmonidae; genus Oncorhynchus; species Oncorhynchus gorbuscha. The sequence continues at coordinate 47,895,663 of NC_060183.1, read as the reverse complement.
TTTAGAGTGTGAAAGGATGAGCCTAATGACTTGTCTCTATATGTTTAAGCTTTGAGCAGTTCTGCATCAACTACTGTAATGAGAAACTGCAGCAGCTCTTTATCCAGCTGACCCTGAAGTCAGAGCAGGAGGAGTACGAGATGGAGGGGATTGAGGTACACGCTCCTCCTCTACTCAAATCTATGTTTGGACTTAGCTACAAAACTGATGTAATGGGCTACACAGCTTCATGTTTTGTATTGTTGTTTTTCAGTGGGAGTCAGTGCCATACTTCAACAACAAGATCATCTGTGACCTGGTGGAGGAGAAATTCAAAGGCATCATTTCAGTGCTAGTATGTAGATACTGTAGACTTGACTCGATGACTGACAGACTCAGCAGTCAGACTGAAATGTCGTCAGACAGACACGATAGCTTTGGATTGGTTTTGTGCTCATGTTCTGTCTCCTTTCCACTAGGACGAGGAGTGTCTACGTCCGGGAGAGGCCACAGACATGACCTTCCTGGAGAAGCTGGAGGAGAAGATGGGAGGTCACCCCCATTTCGTCACGTGAGTGAGGCAGCGTTGGGATACTGCAACACAGTAATACATTTATAACTAGAACTATTAGATAAAGCTGAGCTCCCCCAACTGACAGCTGAGGATGGAGGGGTCACGGTCTGCCTCTGTAACACCTGACTAGAACATCCTCTTCTCTTTCTGTCCACATCCTGCAGACACAAGCTGGCTGACCAGAAGACCCGGAAGACTCTGGAACGAGGAGACTTCCGCCTCTTACACTATGCAGGGGAAGTCACATACAGTGTGGTCGGTGAGAGATGAGTTCCACAACGTAATATACCCAAGCACTCCGCCCTTCCTCAGACGGTTTCTGTACACCGCTCTCCATATTTGTCTCTCTAATGTGTCTCTTTGATATGGTTTCAGTAAGCCGAATATGCCCCAAGAGTCGCCCCCCAGTTCTCCTCACTTTCTGTCTCACTGACAGAAAGTGTTACCAGTCTTTATCTGTTATTTACTCTCAACTATACCTTTCTGTTTTCCAGGATTCCTGGACAAAAATAATGATCTCCTGTACAGGAACATTAAAGAGGTAAGTGTGCCCAGGGCTCTCGCTGGCACTGTTGTGGTCCGGAATTTACATCCTGCCAACTGCTGTATTATTCATTGTTAAGCACACCTGTGAATTATAGAGGAGATGATTGTTAAGCATTGTTTTGGGATAGACTGACAGGACTGTTAAGAGGGAGAACTGTGGGAGTGTTTGTTTGACTGCCTCTTGGTTTTGAAAAGAAGCCCGTTCTATATCTTTCATCCTGAGAGATTTAACGGAGAGATTTTCCACCTTCAGGTTATGCGCCAGTCTAAGAATGCCATTGTTAAACACTGCTTCCCCAGCACTGAGCCGGACAGCAAGAAGAGACCTGAAACAGTAAAGAGACGTTCTGTTGACACATGATCCACCAAAGTGAATTAGAAACATACCCATCCTTTACTGTTGTGTGTATGGTGTTCTGACCTTGCCATAAGCTTGCATGTTAATCCCCTGTCTTCTCAGGTGGCCACTCAGTTTAAGAGCAGTCTGGTAGGCCTGACTGAGATCCTCATGTCTAAAGAGCCCTGGTACGTCCGCTGTATGAAGCCTAATGAAGGCAAGCAGCCAGGTGAGGCCTCATCTATAAACCGTAACTTACATCTATGGTAGTCTATTTGACTAAGCACCACACACCTGTATACTCAGTATAGCCATTACACCAAAAGGAACCTTCCCTAATAGACTTGACCTATGCATGCCCTACAAAGTATTACTTGGCACATTCATTAAACAGTGCATGACCTGATGCCTGTAGCCTTGTGACCTCGCGCAGGGCTCTTTGACGATGTGTTGGTGAGACACCAGGTGAAGTACCTGGGGCTGATGGAGCACCTGAGGGTCAGACGGGCCGGCTTCGCTTACCGCCGGAGATATGAGATCTTCCTGCAGAGGTAAATACAACCTGCACTTCAAAGTTCTGTAGATAGTGTGCAATTGCTCTGTCCAGCACACCCTGCTCTGATACATGGCTGCCTTACAGCATGTAGATCTGATGCTCTCTAAACAATATATTTAACACGGGTGTTTCCTATTGTCCCTGCCAGGTACAAGCCCCTGTGTCCAGACACCTGGCCTAACTGGAAAGGTACAGCCGCAGAGGGGGTGGAGTGCCTGGTCAAGCACCTGGGCTACAAGCCTGATGAGTACAAGATGGGAAGGTGAGGTGCTCTCCAGGATTATACATTTGGGTTCACCTGGCAACACACAGTCTGGCTGTTTCTCACTGGCTTGTCTTTCATGATACAAAAAAAGGACCAAGATCTTCATCCGCCATCCCAGGACTCTGTTTGCCACCGAAGACGCCTTTGAGGTCTGCAAGCATGAGCTGGGTGGGTCCTGGCTCCAGCTTAAGTCTTTCAAACAACGGATCACAGACCACTACAAAAATTCAGGAATTGGATTGTTATATGGTGTTGGGATTATTTCAAAGAAAATGAACCTATTTGCCTATGAAGTTAGGTTCTACGTGTGTCTCTTTATGTTACAGCTACAAGGATCCAAGCAAAGTACAAAGGCTACAGAGTGAAGGGAGACTACATCAGACAGAGACAAGCAGGTAACTGCTGAATGAGACACAACAGGCCTCTACTTTTGACTGCCTTGGAACTCGTATAACAAATATGACGTATAAGCCGATAAGTTTATCAGCTTGTGTTTGTCTTGTTAGCTACAAAGATTGAGACATGCTGGAGAGGCATGAAGGCCAGGAGAGAGAGGGAGAAGAGAGCCTGGGCTGTTAAGGTCATTAAGAGGTAAGAGACAAACATCTGAAGATATCGCCAAAGACAAAGGTCCAACATCTACCACGCACAATGAAACGACATAACGCTCACCAATCAAATCTCTTGTACTTATATTTTGTAGGTTCATCAAGGGCTTCATGACTAGAAATCAGCCAGCCTGTGTTGACAACACAGAGTACCTGGCATTTGTCAGGCAAAACTACCTCACACGGCTCAAGGAGAATCTACCCAAAACAGTTGTGGACAAGAACACCTGGCTAACCCCACCTCCCATTATGCAGGAGGTGAGTCGCAGTAGGGAATTGACTGTACTTGAATACTTGCGCTAACCTCGTTCTGCACGCCTGTGCGTCATGGTATGAGTATGTTGTACACTTATTACATACATTTGTACTTGTAGGCCTCACAGATGTTGAGGAAACTTTACACCCGGCACATGGTACGGAGGTATGTACAAGGAATCATGACAGAGCGGAAAGCACAGGTAGGCCTACCCTACAAGCCAGGGTGCTTTAATGCATATTTGAACTGCATTTGACTATAGGGATAGCCTCACTGATCACTTAATATATCTCTACTGTGTTTGCTTACCCCATGTACAGTTGCAAATCAAAGGATTGACCAGTTCCATATTCAAAGGAACAAAAGAGAACTACCCTCACAGTGTGGGAATACCATTCATGGACACCAGGATAAGTAAGGCATAGGCCTTGTGCTGATGAATTATGTGCCCCATTGTGCACCTCTTACAAAGCAACAGTGATAATGAAAATGATTTATGTCATTTGACCAGTTGCATTGTTATCTGGTCAGGTGAGGAAGACATCCACATTAAAGTCTACCAGATGATTAGGCAAGAACGCATCAAGGTAAACACACGGAGCGAAATAAGCTATGTCAGAGTTCACATCAACTTTAATGTTCAATTGAAAGTAAGCCCCATACCTTCCCACAGTACAGTGTTCCTGTGGTGAAGTACGACAGGAAGGGCTTCAGGCCACGTTTCAGACAGCTGATCTACACTGGAAGTGCAGCCTACCTGGTGGAGGAGGCCAAGATCAAACAGCGGGTGGAGTTCAACAACCTCAAAGGTTAGCACCACTGAGTGGAACGTGTGTGTGCAAGTGGCAAGTTTGTTTCTCTCTCAATGGAATAGTCCGTGTGTGTATACTGTGTTAATTCAACCACTGTTCTAAAGTATCTGGGTGGTGTGTGTTCTTCCAGGTGTGTCAGTCAGCACCCTGAGTGACAACTTCCTGATCCTCCATGTCCAATGTGAGGATATCAAGCAAAAGGTTGGCTGCCCAAAACTCTTTTCATTGATGTGCACAAATGTATTTAAAATGTCTTATTATGCTTTGCACCAGTTATTTTCTGAATGGTATATAGAAGTATAAAATGTGCATTTCCATTGTTGCATTTTCTATTTGCTCAGGGGGACCTGGTGCTGCAGTGTGACTACCTGTTTGAGGCCTTGACCAAGTTGTGTCTGGTGGCCAACAAGCACAATTTTATCAAAGTAGTCCAGGGCAGGTAAGACCTGTGTTCAACTTGTAACTGGTCTTAAAAAAACAACTGTCACCAAAAGTATTAAGGTAATGTTATATATTATGTCTGTGCTCATTTGCAGTGTAAAGTTTGACATCCAGCCTGGCAGAGAGGGGTTTGTTGACTTCAAGAGTGGCCAGGAGACCATGATTTACAGAGCAAAGAATGGCCATTTGATGGTGGTGAGTATGAAACTAAAGACTGTGTGGCCATTCAATTCTCAAAATGAACAAATACATTTTCTAAACTATTATTAAACAATAGGCTAGGACATAAACACTTCTCTTATATTTACCCAGGAATCAACTCGAACAAAGTCCCGGGCAATGATACAAAATTGAACTGGATCCAATAATCAGATTCTACAAGGTTTTAGGCATCTTGGGACTTAAATCATGAATGAGAACCTGCATCCTCTCAGTAAGGGTTGGACATAATGAAATGAATTGAAATCTCAACAAAAGGTTCGTACTGTGGAGGAAACTCCAAAGGAATGACTACTGATGCTCTACTCGGATGAAAACTTCACCGGTTATTAAGCTATACATCACATGCATGGGCTCAGTTGTGACTTATCAAGCAAAGCGGTCATTATAATAGGGCTCATTTGTAAAATATGGTTTTGCTTTAGGTATATTTTCCCTAGATGTCCCATTTTGTAGCGATATAAGCAACATGGTTAAATCATTCAAACATTTTGTGATTTTGAAGCCATACTTTTTATACTTTCTCACAAAGATGCTGTACCATATTTACATTAAAACCAACTAAGTATTCATAAACATCTTTAATGTGTTAAATACAGTGCAAAAGACACTTGTACATGTGAAATGATCGCAAAGAATGTCACAATTTTACGCAATGTCTGGAGTTGCTTTGTCTCTTCAGCTGTGATCCATCTTCCAAACAAGTGTCGTCTTGTAACCACGTCACCCGCCAATCATTTGTGTAACAGGCAGCAATGACATCCATTTTTATCACACAGAAGAAAACCAGATTTCATACATGATGTCAAAAGATCATGAATCCTTGACTACGGAATAAACGGTGGCTTTATTCATACCACTTACAATTAAGAGGTGGGTTGTAAACTTATCGCTTCAGGGTTCCCGTAGGCAAACATCTAGGATCAGCTTCCCCTCCAAAAATCCTTAATCATTAGTGGGGGAACTACAACACTGACCGAAGATCACCATCTAGAGGTAACGTCAACCTAATATATCACACCTTTCAGTGTTTTTGTACACAACACCCTCTGCTGGACGAAATGAGTACATACAGAAAATAGAAGCACCCAATTTCTAAACACAAGATAAAATGCTGTTATACAGTTTACATATCACTTTATATTTTTTTATCTAAAACTGCTGTGGTAGGAAAATGTATTGTTCCACATTGTACATAATGTATAGAATCCTTTAACTGCAATTGACCTGAACTAGCTATACTGTGACACATACCTGAACTTCAAAGCAATGTTGTAGTGACGTGATAAAGTAAATCATGATAAAGATTGTAAGCAGCACGTACACCCACAGACTTAAGGCACAATATCTCTACTGGGCACAAGTAATATGTCTACATACATACAAAGACAAAACATATGGAAATAAAGGCGGTAAAATACATTCTGATCACTGAAAAAAAGATGACGGTTTAGAAAATACTGATATGGTCATTTGGGACAGAACATTAAAATCATGTTCTACTTAGAATGATATCAGACAAGCAACAGTTCATTAGTGGCTGTGGTGCAGAAGCACAGAAGTCGCTTGTGGTCAATGATGTGAGATTACCTGTGGGTATACCGGTAGTGTGATCTCAGTGATGGGTAATGGTCACTGGTGAGGTCTGCGGATCCTGATAATGCTGGTTGGTATAGTTACTGGTGGTGGTGGGTGCGGTCATCGGGACGTTTGATGTGGATGCGGCGCACCCTCTCAATGCGTTCCCGTTCCTCGTCCTCGTCCAGATGATGGGATCGGCCTGCAGCGCCTCCTGTAGCCTCCAGTAGAGCGTTGTCTGGTCCACGCCCATCCTGAGACTCATAAAGCAGGATGTTAAGGGTCTCCTCATAGATACGAGCCTCTGGGAACTCCACCTAAGGAAAGAGAATACTGCTACTTAGACCACTGCCCCAAGGTCAAAAGACAAGAAAACTCACTGACAACCAGGCTAGTCTATGATTTGGTCAAAGCAAGAAACATTCATATCTTCCTTTTCTGTGGTTGTGCTGTGGGGAACTGCATACCTTGGTTTGTTTCTTCTCTGTGGCGTAGACTATGGAGGTGCAGCACACCTCAGCGATCTTACGGCCCTGCCCATAGAACGACCAGCAGCAGATCTCATCCCCGATCACGTCCTTGATGAAGAGCACACGGCCGTTGAACCGCAGAGAGAGCTTGTCAAACAGCTCAATGTTCTTCAGCATGTTGTCATCGGAGTTGCTGTGAAAAGGCACCAGATGTTAATGTCTAGTTGTCAATCTGTTCAAATCTCCATACACATGTACATCAGACTACCCATGATTAGGGCTGTTGAGGTGAGAGTATTACCGCCACACTGAAGGTCACGAGTCATGAAGGCAGTCAAATTCCACGTGACCATTTAGTCACGGTAATTAGGCTTCTCCAAGCTCTGATGCTGCTGATGGTCATTAGTAGCCTACCAAACTTGATAACTGCCTGGTACTCAGCACTCTATTGTCCCCCTAATCACTCTGACATCAATGCAAATGTATTGGAAAATCGAATCAAACACTTCATGAGAGCCCATGAGCTCATGTTGCGCAACATTTCTATAGGCTATGCAATTGCGCGAGAAAACAGAGTGATGGCCTCTACTACAAAGAGGAGGATCAGCTTTCTATTGGCTCGGCCTACTATATTTATTAGTCAACTTTTCTAATATTAAGCACATTGCTTATATTTACAACAGCCTACCTGGCTGGCATGAAAATAAACCAGTTTCAATACAGGTGCATGATAATGGTCCATTCTAAATCAAAACAAATTTCACACATATTATTTAGTATATGTAAAGACAAGATTAAATCAAGAATAGTCCGATAGGTGACAATATTAGCCTTTCACTTGTGAATGATGCCCAGCATAAGAAACAATGCCTGTGCAACGTTTTAGAATCATAGTCGCACACCTCATGTAGCCTAGCCCATAGACCTACATGTTTTTTGCAAATGAAACATTTGCACTTATAGCGTACTACCATGTGCGCATTGATGCACTTACAATGTGAAGAAATAGCCTTATAGGTTATCAACATTTTAAGCTAAACGCTCTGATCTGTTGCGTCAGCCATATTGCATAAAATGTTTTTTTGATGATAGTGGTTGTATTACTTTGAGATCTATCCCATCTCACAACTGTCCCAGACTATGTTTGGAATACTTATTTCTCACACAGAATAGAATAGGTTGATCTTTGTACTATGGGTGACAGTAGATTGACATAGGCTAGTGCTTTTGCTGTTTGTTAGGCCAACTCATCTTGTTGGCTGACGAAAAGTAAATATGGACAGTTCTTCAATATGCACCTCAGAATTGGATAAGGACGTGAGCAGTTGCATCCCCGATATGTCTGTCTTCACTTGTAGCCTGTGAGAAAGACCTGATCATGTGATGGAGCGCGCAGCACTCTGGTAGTGTTTTGCTAGCACAGACTGGAATCTGTTCCAGTATTCCTCCGATGGCATTGAGGAGCACACCACATCAGTCATTGGCTTCATCAATAAATGCATCGATGACGTCGTCCCACAGTGACTGTACATACATACCCCAACCAGAAGCCATGGATTACAGGCAACATTCGCACAGAGCTAAAAGGCTAGAGCTGCCGGTTTCTAGAAGCAGGACTCTAACCCGCTCATAAGAAATCCTGCTATGCCCTCCAACGAACCATCAAACAGGCAAAGCGTCAATACAGGACTAAGATAGAATCGTACTACACCGGCTCTGACGCTCGTCGGATGTGGCAGGGTTTGCAAACCATTACAGACTACAAAGGGAAGCACAGCCGAGAGCTGCCCAGTGACACGAGCCTACCAGACGAGCTAAACTACTTCTATGCTCGCTTCGAGGCAAATGGCACTGAAACATGCATGAGAGCACCAGCTGTTCCGGAAGACTGTGCGATCACGCTCTCCTCTGCCAATGTGAGTAAAACCTTTAAAACAGGTCAACATTCACAAGGCCGCAGGGCCAGATGGAGTTTCAGGACGTGTACTCCGAGCATGCGCTGACAAACTGGCAAGTGTATTCACTGACATTTTCAACTGTCCGAGTCTGTAATACCAACATAGTGCCTGTGCCCATGAACACTAAGGTAACCTGCCTAAATGACTACCGACCCGCAGCACTCACATCTGTAGCCATGAAGCGCTTTGAAAGAATGGTCATGGACTCCAATTTGCATACCACCCCAACAGAACATGAAATCTCTATTGCACTTCACACTGCCCTTTCCCACCTGGACAAAAGGAACACCTACGTGAGAATGCTATTCATAGACTAAAGCTTTGCCTTCAACACCATAGTGCCCTCAAAGCTCATCAGTAAGCTAAGGACCCTGGGAGTAAACACCACCCTCTGCAACTGGATCCTGGACTTCCTGACAGGCTGCCCCCAGGTGGTAAGGGTAGGTAACAACACATCCGTCACGCTGATCCTCAACACATGGGCCACTCAGGGGTGCGTGCTCAGTCCCCTCGTGTACTCCCTGTTCACTCATGACTGCACGGCTAGGCACGACTCCAACACCATCGTTAAGTTTGCCGATGACACAACAGTGGTAGGCCTGATCAACGACAAGAGCGAGACAGCCTATAGGGAGGAGATCAGAGACCTGACCGTGTGGTGATGATTGTGGACTACAGGAAAAAGAGCAGCAGTAAAATAACAATAGCGAGATTATATACCGGGGGTACTGGTACAGAGTCAATGTGCTGCACTGGTTAGTTGAGGTAATATGTACATGTGGGTAGAGTTATTAAAGTGACTGTGCATAGATAATAACAACAGAGAGTAACAGCGGTGTAAAGGGTGGGGGTGGCGGGTTAAGGAAATGCAAATAGTCTGGGTAGCCATTTGACACACTGCCTGGTATAGAAGTCCTGGATGGCAGGGAGCTTGGCACCAGTGATGTACTGGGCTATTCGCACTACCCTCTGTAGTGCCTTGTGGTCGGAGGCAGAGCAGTTGCCATACCAGGCAGTGATGCAACTAGTCAGGATGCTCTCGATAGTGCAGCTGTAGAACGTTTTGAGGGTCTGAGGACCCATGCCAAATCTTTTCAGTCTCCTGAGGGGGAATAGGTTTTGTCGTGCCCTCTTCACGACTGTCTTGGTGTGCTTGGACCATGTTAGTTTGTTGGTGATGTGGACACCAATGAACTTGAAGCTCTCAACCTACTCCACTGCACCCCCGTCGATGAGAATAGGGACGTGCTTGGTCCTCTTTGTTTGTTTGTAGGTGACCAAATACTTATTTTCCACCATAATATGCAAATAAATCCTACAATGTGATTTTCTGGATTTTTCTTTCTCATTTTGTCTGTCATAGTTGAAGTGTACATATGATGAAAATTACAGGCCTCTCATCTTTTTAAGTGGGAGAACTTGCACAATTGGTGGCTGACTAAATACTTTTTTTGCCCCACTGTATCATGCTTCTTAGACCTGTCTAAAGTAAATAATGGATTTATTGTGAAGGTGTAGGCTATATTACATGGATTTATTGTGAAGGTGTAGGCTATATTACATGGATTTATTGTGAAGGTGTAGGCTATATTACATGGATTTACTAGACTTTTTAAAATGTAGATGTTCCAAAGGTCTGCACCAGTGCCTTCTAGGCTATGTGTGGGAGCCAGGAGATGCTAAATGTGTTTCTGTTAATCAACGGTCAATTACAGCGAGACCGGCTGTTATTTGCTTGACAATCACTGGCTGATGAAATTTTGTGACCGCCACAGCCCTATCCATGATACAATCCACTTCACACGTACATGTCAGAAATACAGTATAAGCTCATTAAGGATTTTACCACAATCATATGTAATGTTTAGCCTACCTGGTGTAAGAGTACTTGTTGTTGCTCCTGTTGTATAACAGCTTGACTGTGGGCTGTAATCCAAAATTAAAAGGAACATAGGTAGTCAGTGTTGAGAAACAAATAGAATACAACTCCATGCTGTCTGTCTAATCATACATGTCAATTGTGATTTTTAAAACATTTTTTACCTTGGAGGTAGAGATGAGTCTCTGTTCTTCCTTTGAGGATGTGACCAAAGGCACTTTACAGAAGGGCTCATACATATCTTTGTTCTGAAAGCATGGAGGAAACAGGACCCAAATAATTCAATGGGGACTGTGGCTACACCAGCATGCAGAGAAAGAGAGATGCCAAGATAGAGATTGATTACAGGTAAGTGTTTACAGTATGTTAAGGTAGTACACAATACACTGGAGACTGGTGGGAGGAGCTATAGGACAGGCTCATTGTAATAGATGGAATTGAATAAATGGAATGGAGTCAAACATGCGGTTTCCATTTGTTTGATGCCGTCCATTTATTCCATTCCAGCCATAACAATGAGCCTGTCCTCCTATAGCTCTTCCCACCAACCTCCACTGATACAATACCTCCAAGGCAGCGTGGCACTCGTCAGCTAGCCCCTGCACCAGGTAGTACTTGGCCTCTGCCAGGAGCTCTTCGACCTCTCTCCGGATCTCAGGCAAAGGTACAGCACCATCACGCAGGTAGTTCAGAATGGTCCCAAAGTGCTTCCCACACCTGTCAATAAGGATCCAGCCTGCAGGAGAGGACAGGACTCATTACATTGAGAAGTGGCAGAGACAACATAGTGGAGATAGTTGACTGTGTGTGTGTGTGTGTGTGTGTGTATCTTCATTTAGAGCCATATCAGATGGAAGGCATGCAAAGGGAGCTAGTCTGTAAAATAGAATCATATACTATGCAGCATCAAGGAGCATGTACTTTGCAGGACTAAAGACTTTGCAGTGGACATAAGGTTTGGGAAACCCTGGCTGCAGTCAACCCATGTCATCACCAATGCCTTCTCCACAGATAGAACAAGGAACTGTATAAATCTGAAGCATCCAGTTGGAATTTCCACTACCCATCAAATATGGCAAGGAGGAAGCCCAGTGGCCAGCAGTGGGAGAGTATGGAGCGAGATGGAACTGGGCCGACATTCTGCTTATTTTCTCATCTAAAAAAAGCCTGATCTCAATACAGTTTTCAGTTCCCAAAACTAGAATCTGTTACAAACAGAGTGCACTTAGTGTTTTAGGAGTGACCCTTTGCCAAAGCTTACATTTTCAAATTGCGTTGTTTACAAGAAGTGCAAGGCCAAATTTAATTACTGCACATGCGCACTTTAGAGAAGGTGTTCCCTAATGGAAATATGCAAATACATGCTAGAATGTGCCACTATGATCTCACGCTTGGCTGTGCCCACCTCCTTGCTTGTTTTGCCCATTATGCTTACTTTGCTCCCATTGAAAAGGACACAGATAAACTATCTTGGTGTAGTTATAAATATCTTTGCCTTCACTGTCTGTGAGGACCTCCATCCTGCCACTGAACATGGCCTTGAGCATGGTGTCCTGCTTGGTAAGGGTCTGCATGGTGGTGTAGTAGAGCACCCCGCCCACATTCAGCTTCACATACTTCGAGCTGGGGCAGGAGCCCTTGAAGGAGGTGGTACGGGTTGTAGCCGCTGGCAACGCCGAGCTCACCGCACTTATTCCTGACATCTCTTCCTGTGGGTCCAAACAGTCCATATGGAAGTCGTGACAATGCAATGGTGTTCACAGCTGATATCAATCAGGCACCCCAAAGAAATAGCATAATAACGATCGAGCTAGTTTGTTGTTTATATCATTGTTTATAACTAGCAGAAAAGCACATAGTTTAAGAACAGGTTCTGTTCTATGCTAAATAGTTCGTTATACTGGGTTCTCAGAATGGGGCCAATGTGACATAGACTCAGTGTACAAAACATTAGGAGAACCTTCCTAATATTGAGTCGCACCCCCTTTTGCCCTCAGAACAGCCTCAATTCTTCGGGGGCAGACTCCGGCAAGGTGTCGAATCGTTCCACAAGGATGAATGATAGTGTAGAATTTTAGCAACCAGGAAATGACAGAGATATTTCCACTAGACAACACCACCACAAAGTCAGAAAAGCTTTCCTATTCTGACATCAGATGCCGCTACGTCGGGAGAAACCAATAGTCGAATATCACAGTAGCTAGTATACCACAACTTTGATAATACTGTGAAACACTATCATTCCACTATTAGTGCCAGATATATTGTGGACATTTTCTGAAACAGTGCAAAAAAATCGTATGCGTAACGCTACCACCTTAAAATATGTCGATCCTGCAAATAAATGATTTCTTAGCTATAATAATGGTAACTTTCTAGCTGTAGTAGCTACTTAATAGCAATTTAACGTTACCGTAGTTATGGAACTTTCTAACTCTGATCTGGCAAGCTAACGGGCTTCATATGAATGCTACTGTAGCCACAAACGCTAACATGCTAAAGAACCTCAGCTACCGTTAGCAAAGCCATTGTTTAAGAGAGATACTAGCTTGCTAGCTACGTCGTTATTGTGGCACTATAACAACCATAGTTACAGGTTGGCATGCATTCCGCTAGCTGGCATCCTGTCGATATAACGTTACATATCTAGTATTATGTGTACTATAACATTAGCTACATTGTCGACTGGATTAGTTCCTAGCTAGATAACATATATATATTTTTTTTTTACCATAGAATCCTTGTTCAGTCAGCCTTGAAGAACAAAGTTAGCACCAACATAGAGAATGATAGAGGCCTCTAGTGGCCAAAAGGCTGAATAAGCATGGCCAGCTTCGACCATTTGGTGGACTTTCAGCTTAATTGGCTGATCTCTCCTGGTGACCCTGTTAGAGTCATGTCCAATCGGGTCATCAGGAGAGATCAGCCAATCGTGAAGAAGAACATGGTCTACTTCAAAATGGAGATAGCTCAAATGGCGCTGCCCATGCTGTCACAGGCGTGGAAATGGCACGTCTGTGAGTCCTCTATCTATGTCAATGGCACCACAAGCTAGATTTTGTTATGCACAAAGACTTCCGGTATAGCAGATGACATCCATGGAAAAGAATGAGGTACGCGCTACCTCAGTGGGCACAAGTCGCATACACATACATAGCACATGCTATGATAAATTATACTATTAAAACCTATAACAATTATGATAGATTAAAATGACATAATTCATTATAGATTGAATCAGCATTCATTAACTTGAGCAGGAATGAAATGGAATGCTCTTTTAATTTCTAAAATAAAACATGAACGTGGATGTGATTGAAGATTATTCTAAATTCGGGTTCCGTACCATTATTACTCGTGCCACCCTGATGGTCCGAGGGGAATGATTTATTTATTTTAAATCCAAGAGGGTGAATACTTATCATTTCTGCTTTATTGAGGAACATTTTACTTTTAACTCTAACCCGTTTTATTTAGATTTGATTTGAAAATGTAAAATACATAAACATGTTACATCCGGCAACATATACTTTCAATTACTATTTATTACTTTTAAACACAAATATATTAGTTGAAAAGCACACTGTAAGGCTTGGAGCAAATGAGCCCAAAAATATCCACAACACAAAAATAAACATGAACATGCTGCTGTCTTTTCCTCAGACAATGGAATTTGATAAATATACTCTCCTCTTTGGTGCACCGGTTGTATGTGCTTGTCTGATACAACATGAGGATTTCACAAAAGGTAGCTTTATGGTCATGAAGGCTATTTGTTTACTGAAAGCTACACAAATCTGGTGATCTACGACACTTGATAATCTAAAAGGAATTAAATCAAATCCGTGTTTAGATTCAGCATTTAGTTGAACTATTGAACCCTGTGCCATCAATTCCAAGTGGACAGCATTCTGTATTTTGTACCAAGTCTGCCACAAGAGGGAGCGCTGCTGATGCAAGTGAAAATAAGAATGAATTATAAAGTAATTACGTTTTTTGTTTAAATAAACATTCTTTATAGAAACAAATGACAGGTTATGTGAATATTTACAGAAGGTAAAAGTCAATAACATTTTCAGGTAGGAAACATGGTTACATCTAAGACAAACTATCAAAAGGAGAACATCTATTTTCTGTTTTACCTGTTGATAAATGTGTAATAAAGAACAATGTAATGCATTACACAACATAAAAAATATACAAATTCATAAATTCTACGTCTGTACACGGAAATCTTACAAACATGAAAAAACATCATATATTACTATCAAATAACATTATCCAACATCAGTTATTCAACTTAGTCAACAGTTCCTATGCAGACTCACTAATTAAACTTCTGATTTATTAACAAATAATCTACAATACACAATTTTGACTTAGAGCTTTTTCATTTTAAAAAGCGAGACATTTCATCAAGTTGAGTGTGTAATGTTTATTTAAAAGGATCCCAGTCTTGTCGCTTTTTTCTAAGAGACTTCCATGCTACTGTGCCTCCACCTCTACCTCTTTGGCTTTGCAGGATGGGGTGGGGTCCCCAGAGGGTGGGGCACTAGTGGGCGTGGTCTTTCGAGGAGTGGCAGGTCTGCCAGGGGTTGTGGTGGTGGTGGAGGTGGGCACCAGAGGGGGTGGGGCACTAAGAGTGACAGTCTGTGGAGTCCTGTTCAGATGGCCACTGTGTGGAGCTGAGGGGCTGAGCCTAGGGTACATCACCCCACCTAGAGAGGACACAAAGGTGGGTGTGTGGGCTAGGTGGCCCTCCATGGGAGAGCCCTGGAGCTGGTGCAGCCTTGCCCTCTCCTCTGCCTGCCGGTGCCTGTCCTGTAAGTACTGCTGTGGGTGGGGGTGTTGCTCCCGCTGTCTGTGGCCTCTCTCAGGGTCATAGGTCAAATGTACCTGCTGGCTCTGCAGGTACAGCCCTCTGTAGGGGTCTCGAAGTGGGTCCCAGTGGCCTGAAAGGTGAGGGGACACATGGTGGTTTCGACCTGCGGCTAGTGTACTGACCCCCATGAAGGGCTGGATACGGGCTCGCTCCATTGCACTGAGGCTACTCACTGGGTGCACGGGGCTCATGGAGAGGGGTAGAGAGTGAGGTAGATGACTGCTCTGAAGCATGCCTGCGGTGGGGAAGTGGTTGTGCCTTGAGGGGTATGGAGCCTGAGAGTGGCCTGGTGGGAGTAAGAGGGTACACTCCGGTGGCCCAGCCATAACCTCTGGCTCATCTCTGCGCTCCTGCTTTATCTTTAAAGGTCCCTTCAGAGTTTGTGTGTTCTCGTTGGATTGGTGGTTCTTCACTGTGGTGTATGGGGTTGAAGATCCTCTATCCTGCACCTCCAGCGCTGGAGAGGAGCTCTGCTTCACCTGGACTCTCCCAAGAGAGCTGCCCTCCCTCTCAGCCTGGGGTCCCTGATCTGGGCTGCTCCTCTTCCTCCCTGGGCTGCCGCTGCCAATCAGGTTACTAATCTGAAAGCCTGAGGATGTGTGGCTGGACTGATGGCTTCTTTCCAGAGTATTCCTATAGAGAGGACATAATATTATTATATCACAACTCTTGAAGGCCTTTATGGATAGGAAATGTCATTTCCACAGTAAGGCTGTCACTGACCCGTCTCTCTCCGACTCCTCCTTGGTAGCAGAGTGATCCCTTTTCTTAGCTTCCCTTTCCCTCTCGCTGCTATGGACCGTGGGCTTGCGGTCCACATCAGCAGGCCTGGACAGTGCTGGAGGTGTGGGGAAGGAGGGGGGCGTTCGGTGCAGGCGGTTACAGGCTTCCTGAGGGGGGCTGACAAAACCTGACAACCCATGGCTCTGCCTTCCACCAAACAGGCTGCCTGGGCCTGAGAGAGGAAGGGTTGATGTATTTTCAATCAAATCAATCAATTTTCTAATTTAGTTAATTAAAACAGTAGGTTGTCTTTGGTTGAGGTCAATTATTTAAGAGCGAAAACTTACCAATAGAAGAGGCACCCAGGCCACCAAATGCATTAGTTGCCAGTTGTCCAAGGTTTCCATAGTGACTGGCTCGTCCAAATGGATCTGAGGAACATCACAAGAATGGCACCTCTTAATGTCTATTCTAAAACTGGTTGTTTGGATCCTGGATGCTGATGCTATCATGTCGGGCCGAACAATGCCGTTTACCTGTGACTGTATTCATAATACAGCACTGCCTCTTGTGCCTTATTGCTTAATTGTCTTGGACTTTAAACATAATTATTTAGACGTTGCACCATCAGCCTATGGCACTTACCAGTGAGGTGGCTCGCAGGTAAATAGTGGACGTGATGAGTGGCGGCGCTGAATGGTGATGCAGACAAATGACCTGTAGGGGGTGAAGGTACAGTAGTGAGTGAATCAACCACACTGACGAAGGCTGTTGCCAAAACGTGTCTTTTTGTTGACCTCTGCTGCTGCTAAAATACAGTAAAACTGCAAAAGAAATAGCTGTTTTCCTTCTTTTCACTATGCATTCTTTTACTCAGCACCAAAGACTGTTAGTCTATAGACTTGAGTTGCACGCCAATTTATTTTTCTACGAATCAACCACACTCACATTGACATAAAGGGATATAAAGTAAACATGTCATCTCTACAGTAAGCAACCAACACAGTTGCTCCCAAGGCCGTACAAAATCATCATAACTGCACGTAGATCCTCATTTAATGTGTGGATGACGGATCACCACCTCAAGCTGAACTTCGGCAAGACGGAGCTGCTCTTCCTCCCGGGGAAGGACTGCCCGTTCCATGATCTCGCCATCACGGTTGACAACTCCATTGTGTCCTCCTCCCAGAGCGCTAAGAACCTTGGCGTGATCCTGGACAACAAACTGTCGTTCTCAACTAACATCAAGGCGGTGGCCCGTTCCTGTAGGTTCATGCTCTACAACATCCGCAGAGTACGACCCTGCCTCACACAGGAAGCGGCGCAGGTCCTAATCCAGGCACTTGTCATCTCCCGTCTGGATTACTGCAACTCGCTGTTGGCTGGGCTCCCTGCCTGTGCCATTAAACCCCTACAACTCATCCAGAACGCCGCAGCCCGTCTAGTGTTCAACCTTCCCAAACGTCACCCCGCTCCTCCGCTCTCTCCACTGGCTTCCAGTTGAAGCTCGCATCCGCTACAAGACCATGGTGCTTGCCTACGGAGCTGTGAGGGGAACGGCACCTCAGTACCTCCAGGCTCTGATCAGGCCCTACACCCAAATAAGGGCACTGCGTTCATCCACCTCTGGCCTGCTCGCCTCCCTACCACTGAGGAAGTACAGTTCCCGCTCAGCTCAGTCAAAACTGTTCGCTGCTCTGGCTCCCCAATGGTGGAACAAACTCCCTCACGACGCCAGGACAGCGGAGTCAATCACCACCTTCCGGAGACACCTGAAACCCCACCTCTTTAAGGAATACCTAGGATAGGATAAAGTAATCCTTCTCACCCCCCCCTTAAAATATTTAGATGCACTATTGTAAAGTGGTTGTTCCACTGGATGTCATAAGGTGAATGCACCAATTTGTAAGTCGCTCTGGATAAGAGCGTCTGCTAAATGACTTAAATGTAAATGTTAAATGTAAATGTAAATTTAACACCCACAATAATGAATATGAAAATGGGCTGGCTAACCTGAGGAGGACAGGAGAGGTCGGGCCAGGTCATGGCCATAGGACAGTCCAGGAGGAAGACCCGGAGCAGCTGGCCGACTAAACAGGTCCAGCTTCACCCCGCTCATATTCAGCTTATGTGGATCAAAGCGCATGTGCTGTTAAAGATAGACAGATAAAATGGGGAGGAGAGAGATTGACAGAGGAGGTGAGAGAGAGAAGATTAAAAGCTCAATAGAGATTGAGTGGTGAGTTGCTGAGACCGAGGAGGATACAGAAAGCATAACTTCACTGATTATTGTAAGTTAGAATTTCACGGCAAAGGTCTACACTTGTTGCATCCGGTGCATGTCACAAATAAAGTTTGATCTGATTTGGATTTGATTTGTACCGCTATTTGAAACTTTCGCTCCATTGAGTGAAATAAAGGAACACATCTGAAGTACCTTCATCCTCTGCTGGTGGTGTTGAATCTGCCAGGCGATCTGGGCATGCATTGCACACCATTTGCCAGCCTTCTGCTAGAATAAATAGAAGGAAAATAATTTGATTAGTCTTAAACCTGAGGGCTAGAATTCTGTCAACAAGCTTACATAAGGCTGGCGAATGGCATATACCCGTAGGCCCTTTGGTAGGAGATTGTGAGGAACTTCTCCTGGCCGTGTCACCACTTCCATAGGATTAGACTAGGGAGAGATGGGAAGTCACGTGTTTAGACTGAGAACAGCATGTGTGTGTGGGGGGTTAACACTGGGTAATGAAAGAGAGACAGACAGACTGAGGGAGTCAGTGATGTGTTATGGACCTTGGGCTGGAAGGCTCCTTGCAGAGAGCTGAAGGGCCCTGGGGGTCCTGAGTGGGGGTGCAGGGCTGACATGCCAGGCATCGCTGGGGGGTAGGGGGGGAAGAACTGGGCAAGACCACACATAGGTTAAGGTGAGAATAAATGAAGTATGACTTTAGGGTAAACAAAATAACTTTGTACGCTCAGAGAAGATCTGTGACTGTACTGCTGAGGTAGTATGGAGTAAATCAAATAACTGAGAATCACATTATAATAAAAAATAATTCATTTGAAAAGTAATCCAAAGGAACATATCCCCATCTTTCTGAAAGCAGTACTTTCACTTACATTTTTATGTCTTATGTAGGGGTTTTCCAGTTTAGCTGGGTACTTTTCCAACTGAAAGACAAAAAATATTGTAAGTAACATTAACAATATTAGACAAAGAAGAAACATCAATGTAAAAATGCTACAAATTATTGTTTTTGAGCAATTTTTCATCTTCAAGTCCTGATCTAGTGCTGACATCTATGCAGCTAAACCAGATCATTGACTGGTTAACAGATGCATGTACACACTTCGGATGGCTATGTTCAGAGTTTCCATATCTCGGCTGCTTAAACCCAACTGAAGCCCTGCCAATGCTGGCAAAAGCGTCCATGAGCAATTACCCACGATCAAAAGCACTCTAATGACCTCATTCCTTCTGCTGCGGCACAGTCATTTATCCTGACAGCAGGGCTTTGAGTGTGTCAAAACAGCCATGAGATCCATTTCCACTGGCTTTACTGAGCTGTCAGTGGAACAGCCAGCCATTTCAGGGCTCGTACATTTTTTTCCAGTATGATGAAATATTTCAAAATGTTCCCTGGTGGGTGGGAAAAAGTTTTAAACGGCTGAAAGCTAAAATGTGTCTCTCAGGGACTGTATCTGATATTTCTGTTATGTTGAGATACTGTAATAAAGAGTTTGATATTTGAGATGTGAAACTAACACAAGATTTTCCCCAGAGTAAAGGAGGCGGCTGCTGAGCCTGAGGCTACACTATTAAGGAGATTGAGTTCAGAAAACAGCAAAAACAAAGCACAGCGTTATCTCTCTCTCATTTCTGGGTGACCTAAAATGTTCCTCACAATGAATGTGGGTTTTGATAACATTAAAGAGTAAAACTGTTGGTGAAAACCATACCAGATTTTTTAGGCTTAGTTATAGTGAAACACGTCAATTCTGGTCTTCATTTTGACAGTTCGTTGTAGTAAATCTAGCTATTTTTGTCCACTAGAGGTTCAACTCCACCATTCAAACGGTGATGTAGAAGCACCTCGAGAAGGTTCCTCTACGTCATCTCAAGGGAGGGGTTCGGTATGAAATACACTCCCTTCTAGATGTGCTGGGTGGTACCACCTCAAGGTTTACTGGAAAAGCAAGATGCTCCCTACTGACGTTATACAAAATTCAAAAGGCAATAAGGCACTTTTCCGCATATGACCAAATTCAAAGTGTTGTGCCTCACAGTTCCATTCCTCCTTTTACGAAGGAAAAAAACACAAGTAGGCTATGAGGATTATATGTTTATATTCGTAGCTACATCCATCATAACAAGAAATAGATGACAATGGTGGTCATGTCAACTCGTTGTGTTTTTCCCCCATCTGCTATGAATGATTGGTGGCGCAGTCCACTAAGACAGTAGACTCAAATACTTTTAATATGAAATAATTTCTTATCCCACATGAATCAAATCTTTTATTTACTATCTTCATCCCGTGCCCACACACTTCTAATTCCGAAAAGTGAAAGCATACCTGTGAGAGGGGTCCCCCTGGTAGTAGTTGTAGGTTTTTATACAGTACCCAAGACCAATCTGAGTTCATTTGACCATTGGAAAAAGAGTTACTGCGTAAACACTGCAATGCAGGTTGGATTGAAATGAGCACCTAATCTTCAATTTCAAGGTGATGATTGCACTATTCTTCCCAACAGAATAACGCAATAAATGTCAGTCTACATTTCAACTATTTTCTTTTGCACCCCATGGGGGATTAGAATTTACACGGAAAGTGGCAATAGATTTCAGGAACTTGGCGCCTTACCACTGTGAGCCAACTGTCCAAAGTCGTATTTGCTCATGATGCACATCATTTTATTATCAGAGTGTGCTAGCGGACTTCTGGTAAGTATGCTTTAGTGAAAAAGTGTTGGGATCAGGTACAACTATGTTCACCCACCCCCAAAATGAATAATTATGAGCAATTCCCCCCACCCACAACTTCTCACCTGAATGCATATTTTTTGGGCAAAAGCTGAAATTGGGGTTGAGAGTTACCCTTTAACCTCACATGAAGCCGTTTGTGGTGGCCATGTACTGGACTTACATTTAGGTCAGCTGTGCGACCCATATTTGGGGTTGTAGAGAGGATGCCTGGTGGAGGAGGCAAACCATTGGGGTAGGATAAGAAGGTGAGTTGGTGCTGGTGTTGATGTTGGTGCTGGTGTGTGTGCTGGTGGAACTCTGTCCTCAGCAGAGGTGGCCTCGAGCCAGTCCCTCTCTCTGCAGTCTGCGCCAGGAAACGGTTGTTCAGTTCTTGGCGAAGCAGGTCGTGCTCTGTTGTGGGTGAGAGGTTAAAGGTCATACTCTATGACAAAAACTGCTCTTTCTCACCCACAACCCATATCCCCAGCAACACCTGTTGTACACTAAACACCAATCTATCTCCTATACGGCCCCTTCAATATCCATCTCCTGTACTGTTCAAGCCTCTTACCTGAGTAGCCTGCTTCAGTGGAGTGTCCTACGATGCCATTGGTTGGTAATCCCAGAGGGCTTGTGAACATGGCCGGGCGGCGATGCCCGTGAACTGGCAGGAAGAAGTGGGGTGCAGGCAACTCCGAGACGGACAGGGGGAGGACCGGCAAGGGAGAAGAATGGCGCCCGAGGTGGGGGGATGGCGGGAGGGTTCGCTTGCGGGATCTCTCTATGATGCTGCTGTAGGGAGGAGAAAGGCAAGGTTGTAAATAAATATCACCTCATCTAAGATATCAGTATTATGAAATGGTTTGAACAAGTACAGTCAATGCCATGACCTACCTGTTGTGGAGACCAATGTACAGGGGATGACCCTGGTGATGTGACAATGGTTCTCTCTTGACCTGGGATAGGCCTGACCCTGGCAGAGTTGGGGTGGTCGTGTTGCGAGGGGACGTCCTCTCCTTCTTCACACATACAGCAGGAAGTGGGCTGGTGGTACGGGTGCTGGTGAGAGGGGCTGCAGGGGCAGGGCTGCCAGCAGGCTGAGAGCCAGGGGCGGGACTGGCAGCAGGCAGATCGAGGGGTGTGTCGCTGCTCTGCTCCTGGCTGCGTTGTAGACCTGACACTGTGGCAGAGCTGCACACCTTCGTCTCGTCCCTCTCATCAACGCCTATGTCTATGAGCAACCAGAGAACCTTTGTTACCAACCACAGTTTGACAGAGCTGACGGAATCATTTAAAGCTGCAATATGTAACTTTTTTGGGCGAAACGACCAAATTCACATAGAAATGTTGTTATAGAGCTGTCATTCTCATTGAAAGAAAGTCTATGTGCGCTATTTCTATGCTTCCGGTTCTTAAGTTTCATTTTTTGTGTCTTTTACATTCGGTTTTGTACTCTGGTAGTAGTTTTTTTTCTTCAAACAGCTGAAAATACAATATTCTTGGTTATATTATTGCTTGTTTGTTTTGTCACATAAACTGAAATTAGGCAAACTATAAAAATGTTAGAAACCAGGAAATGGTAGACTGATTTCTGCATAGTGCATCTTTAATATTCTTTCTCACATCAGATAAATACTAAATCTAATATACACTATATATACAAAAGTATGTGGACACCCCTTCAGCTTAGTGGATTTGGCTATTTCAGCCACACCTGTTGCTGACCTGTTGCTGTCCCAGTCAACTGTTAAGTGGAAACATCTAGAAGCAACAACGGCTCCGCCGCAAAGTGGTAGGTCACACAAGCTCCCCGAACGGGACCGCCAAATGCTGAAGTGCGTAAAAATCTTCTGTCCTCGGTTGCAACACTGACTACCAAGTTCCAAACTGCCTCTTGAAGCATTGTCATCACAAGAACTGTTTTTCGGCAGCTTCATGAAATGGGTTTTCATGGCCGAGCAGTCGCACACAAGCCTGAGATCACCATGTGCAATGCCAAGCGTCGGCTGGAGTGGTGTAAAGCTTGCCGTCATTGGACTCTAGAGCAGTGGAAACGCGTTCTCAGGAGTGATGAATCACGCTTCACCATCTGGCAGTCCGACGGACGAATCTGGGTTTGGCAGATGCCAGGAGAACGCTACCTGACCCAATGCATAGTGCCAACTGTAAAGTTTGGTGGAGGTGGAATAATGATCTGGGGCTGTAGATAGCGACACTACACTATTTACCTAGAGAGTTTTCATCTGTATCTTTCATAGCTGTCTACATACCACCACAGACCGACACTGGCACTAATACCACACTCAATGAGCTGTATAGGCAAACATGAAAACGCTCATCCAGTAAGAATTCAAACAGGAAGCCTCAGTGACTCGGTCAATATAGAAGTGGTCAGATGTAGCAGATGCTAAGCTACAGGACTGTTTTGCTAGCACAGACTGGAATATGTTCCGGGATTCTTCCGGTGGCATTGAGGAGTACACCACATCAGTCACTGGCTTCATCAATAAGGCCATCATTAAGTTTGCCGATGACACAACAGTGGTAGGCCTGATCATTGACAACGACGACACAGCCTATAGGGAGGTCAGTGACCTGGCCATGTGGTGCCACGACAAGACAAAGGAGATGATTGTGGACTACAGGAAAAGGATGACAGAGCACACCCCCATTCTCATCAACGAGCTGCAGTGGAGCAGGTTGAGAGCGTCAAGTTCCTTGATGTCCACATTACCAACAAACTAACATGGTCCAAGCACACCAAGACAATCGTGAAGAGGGCACAACAAAACCTATTCCCCCTCAGGAGACTGAAAAGATTTGGCATGGGTCCTCAGAAGGTTCAACATCCGGGTTGCATCCCTGCCTGGTATGGCAACTGCTCTGCCTTCGACCGCAGGGCACTACAGATGGTAGTGCGTACGGCCCAGTACATCACTGGGGCCAAGCTTCCTGCCATCTAGGACCTTTATACCAGGCGGTGTCAGAAGAAGGCCCTAAAAATTGTCAAAGACTCCAGCCACCCTAGTCATAGACTGTTCTCTCTGTTACCGCATGGCAAGTGGTACAGGAGCGCCAAGTCTAGGTCCAAGAGGCTTCTAAACAGCTTCTACCCCAAAGCCATAAGACTCCTGAACATCTAATCAAATGGCTCCCCAGACTATTTACATTGCCTGCCCCCCACTTTTACACTGCTGCTACTCTGTTGTTATCTATGCATAGTCACCTTAATAACTCTACCTACATGTACATATTACCTTAATTACATCGACTAACCAGTGCCCCCGCACATTGACTCTGTACTGGTACCCCCTGTATATAGACTCGATATTGTTATTTTACTGCTGCTCTTTAATTATTTGTGATTTATATATATATATATATACAATTTTTTTTTAAACTGCATTGTTGGTTAGGGCTTGTAAGTAGGCATTTCACTCTAAGGTCTACTACACCTGTTGTATTTGGCGCATGTGACAAATAACATTAGATTTTTCATGGTTTGGGCTAAATCCCTTAGTTCCAGTGATGGGAAATCTTAACGCTACAGCATACAAAGGCATTCTAGACGATTCTGTGCTTCCAACTTTGTGGAAACAGTTTGAGGAAGGCCCTTTCCTGTTTCAGCATGACAATGCCCCCGTGCTCACTAATTCTCTTGTGGCTGAATGGAGGCAAGTCCCTGCAGCAATGTTCCAACATCTAGTGAAACGCCTTTCCAGAAGTGTGGAGGCTGTTATAGTAGCAAAGAGGGAACCAACTCCATAATGCCCATGATTTTGGAATGAGATGTTGAATGAGCAGGTGTCCACATACTTTTGGTAATGTGGTGTATGTGTTCATGCTTAGCTAAAACAACCTTCATTCATTGTGGTGAATAGCTCCTAATCTCTGTTGTCTGGTGATAAAAGCCTTAGTCCTGTGGCCTCCATGACTGAATACTAGGCCTACATCTAGAAACAACAATGAGGCTACTAATGAGCAGCTTCATAACAGCCATTGGGTTCATGTCTTGGGCAAATGAGCATGTTCATATTACAAAGTGCTCACAATTTGTTAGTTGCACCATTATATTTTCCATTCACAGCCAGACAGACAGTGTAATGACCATTAAATAATTCAACAAAGCCTATTTTCCCAGCACCAAACAACACTAGTCTCTACTCCCTGCAGTCTCTGAGCTCTGACAAAAACCGAGGGCTCTGGGGAGAGACTAGTGGTGTGTTTAGCATTCTTTGTAATCATAACATTCAATAGGCTGAAGTCCAGACGGCTCATTGGAAGACTCAATGAGAGACCTCCAAAGCGAACAACAAATGCCCTCTCCAAAGCCCACCACAGGCAGCTTGGAGGTAGGGAGAGTTAAATAGAGACCTTCTAATCGCTTTCACAAGGCATATTAAACCCCTGGGCTCAGCTCTAAAAGGTTCTCACCGCCAGCCAGCCAGTGGGATTAGAGCATGCTTTATGCTGCCTGGACCTGGATGCGAGTCTCCGCTTGGCTCTTTCAGGGCAAATGAGGCCAAATGTGACCACGTTAGTTCTAATGAGCTTTGAGTTTGAGAAATCGTGGGTTGTGAAAAGAACACAATCAATCAAGCTGCCCATATAAGGCAACAACAACTCAGTCGGGTAAAGAATACTGAATGGGAAAAATACCATTCAGTGATGTTGCTTTGAGAGGCATTCTCTTGGGTGAAAATTGCACTTAATTGTTGAATTTAAGCTATAGTTGGATCATAATATGGTATTGCTAAGAGATGCTAAGGATGATAATAGGGAATATTGCAGTAGCTTCCAAACTTGCTTGAGCCAGTAGTCTCATTGAGAATGACGTGTGACTCCAAACATCACTTCTTCCTAGCCCCAATGAAGCAGCGAAGCCACTGAAAGTGGAGGATCAATCCAATTCATAGCGAAAAGATTGTGTAGAAGGCATTTATCAACTATTTCACGCAACTCAACACATTCAAATGCACACACATCTCTGTCAAAACACTTGTGTCATTATTCTGTTTTACTTCAACATAAATCCCTCTAGCTCAGAGACTTTCCACAGGGTAGAGTGGCATTCAGTGTCAAACCACGTTGTGCAATTAAGAGTGTGTGGGTATCCTGAAACTACAATGGCCACAACACCTTGACAACAAATAGGTAATTCTTGATAATTGTGTGGTTTGAATAAGGGGTGTTGCCCTTATTCAAGTGAACAGAAATGGAATGTCAGAAAAAGCATATAAGAGCGTGTCACTGAGACAAATATATCTATTCTGTTTAGCAACAGCTAAGCAAGGACAGAGAAGTCAAGTGCAAAGAAAATTGAGAGTGAAAATATTCTTACCATTAGTTGTCCTTAGTGTGAAGAGCTTTTCAGACTCAATCCCTGAAACCTGAGTAAAGATGAGAAAATAAAAAGGTTAGGATTTTGAGTCTGGTGCTGGAACTGTCCCCAAAAGTGATTGCTTTTCCATGGTAATCTTTAACAGCACTCGATCAACAGGACCATCCGGTATGCTGGCTCTTGCTCCACTCCCAGACTCGACGTCAGCGCCACACTCCGGGGGGTGTGTTCAAGTTCCCAATGAATGTATGGTCCCGTGGGGCTCAGTTGGTACAGCATGGCACTTGCAACGCCAGATTTGTGGATTCTATTCCCATGGGGGACCCGTGTGAAAAAGTACCCACTCACTACCACTGTAAATCGCTCTGGATGAGAGCGTTTGCTAAATGACTCAAATGGAAATGGAAAAGGAATGAAAATGAGATCAGAGGAACAAAAAGGTGAGACATAACTCACTAACCTTGTCCAATGACATGAGAGGGAACGTTTTCTAAACGAAACTGAATGAGATTCAATCGAAACCATTCTAACTTCATGTAGTATGTGACAGCTCAATGAATGCATCTTTTTGCCAGTATAATAAAAAGCATCACAACATAGATTACACATTAAGAGGCAATTCATGTAATCAGTCATTTCTTTCATGTAAGAGCATTACGTAAATGCCCATGACATTTACCTTGTGAAAAACAAATTAGAAAGTGGATGACACAAATTAACTTAGTAGCTAAGTATCTTATTCTAATCCATAAATTACATTTAAAACAGTATGTTTCTAATTACATTGCTGAATATTGGCCAGATTGTCATACCAGGCAGCAGAGTCCACACACACACACACACGCGCACACACAGCCTAAAACACTCAACCATTTTCACTTAAATAAGCTATGTAGTGATATTATATTTTATGTGCTCCTCTGTATTCCTCATCTTTAAGCATTCTGTCCTTTGTAAAGTGTCAATCATACAGATGCTGGGAAAGCGCATGGTTATACACTAATGACATCAAAAAGACATCAAACTGACCAGATTCAATTGCTAAATCAAATTGTTGAACTCAGCGGAAATTCAGCTGTGGTAAACTATCATGAGGTTCCTTTCGTGTTGCAAATGTAAGTACCTTATTTCCAGATATTCCTGGAATCCATCAGTTGATTAACAACCTTGCAAAATGCTACATTACCGTAATCTGGTTCATATGACCTCTGTCATGAGTTTAATTTCAGTTTTGGAGCCTCCATATTTAATAGGAGGTTGCTGACAAAAATAAATAGATCATATAGAGGAAATAACAGAGACTTGTTATGATAATCAGAAAGTCCTTACTTTCGTAAGTAGCCCTAATGATATTCACAGTGTAATCCGGTTAGCTTCGGCGCATTCCTTAGATCAAAATCCAATAATGCAATCAAAGAGAGCTGGCATTATTAACATGTAGACATTTTTTTTTTAAAGAGTTAAATGAGTATAATGTCCGTAAGGCACACAGACTGAACCTCACACTCACAAACCAGTACCAAAACAAAAGTTAGAGTGTGTGGCCATTTACCCTCTTTGACGTCAACTATGTCCCAAAAATAGTCTGCTCAGGATGGAGGAGGACCACCACTGAGACCGAAGACACCCCACACACTGTTTACGCTGCCCTGACCTATTAAATAAAAAGGTCCGCCAAAACACCTGACCCCATCACAACCCTGTCTGCCATTTGGAGGACCCCCCCCTCTACAATACAGCCTGGCCAGCTGACAGCCCCAATGGGAATACACCAATACATAACATGTAGAGGACTGATAAGTTAATAGTTCTGAGAAGTGGGAATGTTTATCTGACCTTGTCATCGATGTCACTCTCACTGTCACACTGCGGGAGAAAGGATGCGAAGCGCTGCATTAATTCACGAGAACGGCTTCATCCATCACCAACACTCAAACTGAAACTCTAGAAATGTAACTGTAAATAATGCATATTATATATATATATATATAATTTTAAAAAACATGGAGATCCGTTGAGAAACGTATTATTGTTAGATTAGTAAGAAATGTGTTTATGCCTAGAAGTAAGAGTCTGTTTACATATCAAGTCAGAGAGAGAGAGAGAGAGTGTGCGAGAGAATGAAACCGAGCGGGAGAAAGGGGACATTATTATGCATTAGGTCTGTTACCTCGTTCCAAGTCATCGACGTGTGTTTAACTGCTGTGTGTACTGAACAGTTTGCTCGAAAGGAATCATCATGCCAGGCGACGGAGCAACACAGTATTGAGTTACTACATATCAGCCGGTCAATTTCTACTGAAACCACTGATAAATCATGTGTCAGTCCCTCCCTCAAGTCCTGCTCACTGTCAAAGTGTCACTCAGATATACAAATCACTAATCCGTGTTGACATGACACCTGTTTAGCGACGTTACTAAATATCAGCCTGTTAGCTTCTGAGGACATTTTGTTCCAGCTTCTGAGGACATTGTAGTTACGGACTGTTCTTCTCAGTATGCATGAGCTAATCACTGACCCAGTTTTGTCCTCATACTTTGAGCAGTACCATAGGTAACATAGGCGACATTCATTCTGTCAGAAAGGATTGAAGTCACTCACCGAATAGCCACGACCAGAGAATGAACTCTGTGGAAAGAAATTATAATGTTAATGAGCAAGGGCTTATAACAGATTCTGATAAATGCCTTCTGTAATCAGTTAATAGGTTGTTGTTGGCACACAAAAAAAATCCCTTTATCCAGACAATACTGTTCATACCCCACTGTGGTGTTCTTTAGAGTTGCTTCTCTGAGGCGTGCCCTGCGATCTGGTGACCTCAGCTCCGCTTTGCCTTCCCAGAAGCCGCCTCACCTGAGGGACAGGACAGACCCAGAGGGACAGATCAATCACACACTCAAAGGCTTCCAATGTAACTAATTATCACCATGTCTTTGAGTTATCTACATAACATTGAGTTGGTAGACAGTGGATTTACCAGGCCATAGCCCCTCTGCCCAGATGAGAATCTGGCCCACCAGAGGGCACTGGTGTATTACAGGAATGAGTGATTACACATCAGTGAGGACATCCATTTCAATGACACAGTTAACCCGATTTAAAATAAGCAGAGTTCATGTCCAGACTCATTCACTGACCGTGATGGGCAATTAGCCCTGGCCCTGGCTCAACTCCGAGCCAGAGCTGGCTTTTCTTTAAAGGCAAGATGAATGCAGTGCATGCATAAATGGGCACACACACATACCAACATTGGGTTGGAATGGAGACCTTGAATGATCCATGCAGCATAATGCAGATTTTATACAGATATTGATTCAGGAGATCACAAGTTGTTTCAGGACAAAACAGAGAAATCATATTGACTGGAAACTCAGCATGTGGTGATTCAACAGGAACAGTACAATAATGTGTTGTTGATCTGGGGTTTCATGGTTTAAAGCTACCGTTCCATAATGTTCAGCCCATGCTGCAGTGTTCATTTGGCTGCTACACTTCACTGCTTTGACAGGCAGGCCCAGAACACTGTATGTCTATTTCTGTGTGTGAGCGTGAGTGAGTGTGTGTGTTCATGTAAAAATGATTTACTTAAATAGTATAGGTGGGATTTAACAGTGGCAGTGAACATGTCATCCAGCCATCTTCCAGCTAGGCTCATGACTTGATTTGACACAGTGAATGTCCTGTGTCAATGCGCTTTAGCAAAGTACATGTTATCTGAGAAAGGATGTTATCTGAGGTCCTTCTACTTCCTACAGCACTCCGGATGTTACTTCAGTGACACAATTAAACTGCTCGATTGATCAAGTGTGAGTAGGTGTCATCCATTTCGTAGAGTAGATCCCATTTACCTACAGTAAAACAGTAAATTCAAGGAACAAAATACACCGAAAGAAACCTGATAATAGCTCTGTCCTGTTTTGCATAGGAGGCTACCATCCAACATACTGTTTTGCATACTGTTCAGAACAAGAGAGATCCACAGGGAGTAATCTAGGCGATACCTTAAAACAAGTAGTATCTGGTCGACACATACAGATTAGGGTGCGGGAATTGGCTAGGTCAGGGACTGATATGGAAGTGGACATAAGTTTGTGAGTGCCTGGTGTGCTCTCTGCTACAAACACAGACACATCCTGCGCTGAGGAGGAAGCTCTTCACAAAGCACCTTATCTCGTCTCTTTATTGGCCCTTGTTTCCTGTGTGGCACTATCCTAACTTCCTGCAAAGCAGACACGCTTGTGTGAAGCAATTACTAGATCAGGATGGGAAGATTCGGAAATGAACCTGATAACACAGTTCATTGACTGGCTGGTGCTGACAATTAACACCTCACGATGGAGCCATTTTGTTTTACAGGACAAAAGCCGTATCACCATTAGAAAAAGAAAAGGAAGAACTCCAGATAAACATATAGCTGCTTAGCTAGGTAAAGAAACAAAAACGAAAACAAACTGTACGATCTCTTTTACCTCACTGGGCAAAATGCCCACACACATTACGAGGTTAGACAGGTTTTTAGTTTGTAGGAGAGCATAGTCATTCAAATAGAAGGAAGGTTAATTGATCCATAGACTACCTGCTTGGTCTTCTTTGATCTATTTTTCACCTTCCCTTGCTCCTTCTCTCCATCCTGCTCATGATCAAAGTCAGCTCGATTGTCAGTGAATCCATTCACAGGAATCACATGCCCCCCAGCAGTCTGTTCAGTCTTCCGTTTCTTCAGCACCTGGCTCTCCCACTTCTCCTTGCCCCCCTGCGACCTCAGGCTCTTTGTGCTCTTCCTCAGAGCCACCTACGAAAGAGCAAACACAAAAGAGGCTTAATATGTACAGCACAGGAGAGCCACCTCAGTATGAATGATGATAATGCTTAACACTGAGTCAATATGACAAGGCGGCAAGGAAATCCTTCCAAAACCTCTAGTACATAAATAAAAACCCATCATAAAGAAATAGGGAATTGAAGAAGAGCCAAAGCTCATGATGCTTCTGGGCATGGTTGTGTATTGAGGTCATATCCTATGAGGCAGGCCTGTGAGACTAGAATATTGGCGGCCAGCTGCTACCCATTGTCAGGCTGTGGCGTTTGGCAGTCTGAGCTAAATGCGCCTGGACTAACCATGCCAGTGGCCTGTGAGTGGGTTGTCAGTGGTGTTGATATACATACTACCAAGCACAGTGGAGCAATGGACATGAACAAGAATCAGTTACAGGTCATCTAAAACACAGAAGTCTGTGAGAACTTGGAAAGGAGCAATTTAATACATGCTCCCCTCCCCCGATGGCTTTTGGGGGTATTGTTCAATGCAAGCACAACTAATCTCACTTAGCCAACGAGTGTGAACTGTGAGCATTCCCAGCTCAGCGTCCCCCCCTGCCTACAGCTTCAGCTATCCACGAAAACAAGTGACCTAATGGCACAAGTGTAATCTCCAGAACCATTGCCATAGTGATATTAATATTCATGGCACTGCTAAAAGACTAGCGGCGTGTGGTAAATGATGTGTCACTGTGTTTCTCCACCTCCCTGGACAGTTACCAAGCATGTCTGATAAAAACAATCACTGAGCTTGGCTCTGAATAGCATCAGGCACACACAGCTGTGGAGACGCAGGGGGGAGTAACTCAACTAACCCCCCCCCCCCAAAAAAAAACAAGGGCTGGGTGAAAATAACCTTGGGTAGTAGATCCGTTTTGCCAGCTACACTGAATACAATAGGGTGAAACCAGCTAAATCCAGGTTAGGGTTTGCAGTGAGAATGGCTTTGAAAATGAACATTGGCCCTAAATCCCAGGTAAAGCCCAGCGGCTTACAAAGGATTCAGTGGATGGGCTCTCATCAAGTTCCACTGTCACATTCGTACCTCTATCCAGTCACTCTCACCACCCATGGAGCCAAAAGTGAATGGCAGTAACATGCATGTTCTAACACGGTCTCTCCTCGGTGGACAGAAGACATGGACATCAAGCTATTAACAGCTCACGTGCCACAGCTTCTGCAATCAGACCTCACATATCAGCTCTCACCAGGTAGCTGAACATAACCTGGCCTGCAAACGTTCCACAAAGGACATGGGATACAAGAGGCCAGGGAAACAAGGTGGCTTGTTACAGTAGGCTGTTCAAATCCAATTTGCATCCAATGGCACAGGAAGCGCTGCTTCAGCCTCCATTAACTGCTCTGTAAATCATTAAATCTATTGATGTGACATAGATTTCAAAGATGCAACGCAAGCAGGGGTACAACAGAGAGTCGGTCGGTTAATTGTATAAAGCTAATAGCATCCGCTAACATGCCTTTTTATCAGAGTAATAGATGGCTAATTTCAGAGAGCTATTTTCCCATGACAAGATATCGTACAAGACAGTGGCACACAGTTCCTTCTAGAGATCCAGAGAGATCTGTTACAGTGAAATATATGCCTACAGTACTGCCTTCCTATGTTCATTGATTCAAGCACTGCACTGTAGGAGAGAAGACCCAGCAGATCTGGATGTTCCTGGGCATTACATTCATGATGGATTCCTAAACTGTGTGTAAAGCTACAGGTCTACAGATGGTTTGTCTCTATCCTCCTGACCACGACAGATATAATACTGGCAACAGCCTGTCCATAGGTCAAGCACTCCATTTATCCATACATCCCCAGCTAGACCGCTTTCTGTCATTAGGAACTGTTCGATCACATGGCACTATAGGCCAACATCTTCTGGTACAAGGTTCACTTTAAATGCCCCTGACTTTTACAGATGCCATCTGTAGAGTGGCCAGTGGTGGAAAAAGTACCCAATTGTCATTATTGAATAAAAGTAAAGATACCTTAATAGAAAATGACTTGAGTAAAAAGTTGCCCAGTAAATTCCTACTCGAGTAAAACTTTATAAGTATTTGGTTTTAAATACACTTAAATGTATAAATCTTTTCAAATTCCTTATATAAAGCAAACAAGATGGAACCATTTTCTTGTTTTTTAAATGTACGGATAGCCAGGGCCATGAGCTAACGCTCAGACATCATTTACTAATGAAGCATGTGTTTCATGAGTTCACCAGGTCAGAGGCAGTAGGGATGACCAGGGATGTTCTCTTGATAAGTGTGTGAATTAGACAATGTCCTGTCCTGCTAAGCTTTCAAAATGTAACGAGTACTTTTGGGTGTCAGGGAAAATATATGGAGTCAAAAGTACATTATTTTCTTTAGGAATGTAGTGATGAAGTAAAAGTAGTCAAAAAAATAAATAGTAAAGTACAGATACCCCAAAAAACAACTTAAGTAGTACTTAAAGTATTTTTAATTAAGTACTTTACACCACTGAGAGTGGCTATAGATATACTAGGTTCATAATCACTTTATTTGAATGCTGAAATGGAGTTTGTGTGTCATTTCCCACAGTACTTATGACACATAATTAAGTGGTAATTAGACACTTCACATGCTGACCAGACATGTTGATTTTGTCCACCCACACCAGACACGATCAGGACACACAGGCTGAAATATCAAAACCAACTCTGAACCAACTATTTTAATTTGGGGACAGGTCAAAAACCATTGAACATTTATGGCCATTTAGCTAGCTATCTTGCTGTTGCTAGCTCATTTGTCCTGGGAAATAAACATTGGGTTGTTATTTTTAATCTGAAATGCACAAGGTCCTCTACTCCGACAATTAATCCACAGATAAATGGGTAAACAGAGTTCATTTCTCGTAATCTCTCCTCCTTCAGGCTTCTTCTTCTTTGGACTTTATATGCCAGTTGGCAACCAACTTTAAGGTGCATTACCACCACCAACTGGACTGGAGCGTGGACCTCAGGTCATCTTTCAATCACACATGTGGGTATTTGCTCCTAAAAACCAACAAGGAGATGGGAGAGGCGGGACTTGCAGTGTGTCAAGCATCACAAATAGAACCAAGTTCTATTTTAATGCCTGCCAACGCAGATGCTCGTTTACTCACAAGATTTAATAACATGCATGTGTCAATTTATTTTGCAACGCGAGCTGTGTGGTCAGCATTACACTCTCTATTTCCCATGTCACGTCCAGCAGCCTGAGGTCACGGGTCCTGCCACTGAATTACTGGACCTGCACTGACTGGGCAATCAGTCGAGCAATTTATGCACCAGTAATGGACTGAAGATGAGTCATAAATATTCTGACACTGCCATGGCTTTGCCTTACAAGTCTAAATGTGTAGGCTACTTTGTCACATAACTGTCAAACATATTTAAAGGAGGTAATGGTGGCCAAAAAAGAAACATTTTTTTAATTGATCTGTTATTTTACCAGGTAAGTTGACTGAGAACACATTCTCATTTGCAGCAACGACCTGGGGAATAGTTACAGGGGAGAGGGGGATGAATGAGCCAATTGTACACTGGGGATTATTAGGTGACCGTGATGGTTTGAGGGCCAGATTGGGAATTTAGCCAGGACACCAGGGTTAACACCTGTACTCTTACAATAAGTGCCATGGGATCTTTAATGACCTCAGAGAGTCAGGACACCCGTTTAACATCCCATCCAAAAGACAGCACCCTACACAGGACAGTGTCCCCAATCACTGCCCTTGGGTATTGGGATATTCTTTTAGAAAAGAGGAAAGAGTGCCTCCTACTGGCCCTCCAACACCACTTCCAGCAGCATCTGGTCTCCCATCCAGGAACTGACCAGGACCAACCCTGATTAGCTTCAGAAGCAAGCCAGCAGTGGTATGCAGGGAGGTATGCTGGTATTGCTGAAATTGCAATAGAACATAATGTCACTTTCTTGTGTTGTTGTAAATTTAATGTGTTACAGAGTTAATGTTTAAGTTCATTCATTGAGCTGTATCTAAAGATATTTCTTTACAGTTATTTACATATGTAATTGTATTGGTTTGTATTGAATTACGCTTTTTGACTGCAAGTTCCAGAATGCCGTGCGACAGGAATGAGAGAGATAACGCGGCAATTATGTGCAGGTGCAAGGTGATTAAGTGATTAAGCTGACTTTCCGATAGCATCTTACCTGCATTGCTCTGTACTATCTAAGTTGTTAAATGTAACGTGAACAAGTATTATTACTAAAAGAAGCTTTCATATCAAACCCGACGTCCCGAGTGATTACTTTGAAGTTAGTTAATCTAAAATTTGGTGCCGAAACCCAGGACATGAGCTGCGACGAAGAAGTGGCTGAAATGGCTGAGGAGGAACGTCGGCATGAAGCAGAAAGAATGAGACGAAAGCGGGGTACCATTCGAGGCGCCACAACACGGATTTTGAATCAGATTGACGTTGAAATATCCCAGTCAAATCCGGATACCAATCACTTGAGTACATTGTTCGAAATGTTATCAACTAAGGATGACAGTTTGTTTGAACTCGATTGAACAGTTAACGCCATTGGACGGATTGGAGGCAGAGATTGCATGCACGGATGATTATAAAGAGCGCATTATCTTGCTGAAGAGTCGTGCACAAAGAGTGATAAAGAAGAAACAGGACGTCAATCCACTACCAGCCCGGGTGAGTGATGCTAACTCAAACATATCACAGAGACAATCAGTAAGGCTACCAAAGTTGATTATTGAGAAATTCTATGGAGATGTCAGTATGTGGCAGGAGTTTTGGAGCCAGTATGAGACTGCTATTCACAACAATGATTCACTGTGTAATAAAGAGAAGTTTACCTATCTGAAAACATATCTCACTGGACCGACCAGCTGCAAAGGCAGTAGCAGGACTGATGTTAACAGACAGTAACTATGATAATGCAATCGCTCTACTCAAGAGCAGATTTGGAAGGAAAGATATTGTGATTAGTGCTCATATGTCAAAGCTGCTGAATCTCACACCTGTGAAGAAATCCTCTGATCTAAATGCATTGAGGCAGCTATATGATGAATGTGAAATTCAGATTAGGAGCTTGGAATCACTGGGTGTAGTGTCAGAAACCTATGGAAGCCTACTATGCCCCATCTTACTGCAGTTGATTCCAGAGGACATACGTAGCTCTTGACTATAGTCGTCAGAGGGGAGTAGATGATGAATGGAAAGTGTCTGAGATTATCAGTTTCCTACAGAAAGAGGTTCAGAGCAGGGAGAGAGCGCTACAAATGACAAGATCATACAACCAACAGAAAGAGAGCAAACCATGGAACAAGTCATGCTTCTCCAATGGAATGAAAACAAAAAGACCCAACATGCCCTCTGCTGCAGCACTGCATTCAGACAGCCAGAAGGAACAACAAACGTGTCTATTCTGTGACAGTGCAGACCACAAATCAGAAAACTGCACTGACTACAATATTGCTACACGCAAAGAGAAACTAAAGAACATGGGAAGATGCTTTGTATGTTTAGGACAGAGACACATCGCAAAATTCTGTAAGGTCAAAGATGTGTCATGTGCAACATGTGGAAGCAGACATCACATTGCTGTGTGTACCAGTGAGAGGAGTGAGGTGCAACCCCCTACTGTTTCTGTAGACGCTGTTGTTTCCTCAGTTATTCCCCATTCAGTGAGGATGAAACCAGATGGACAGAACACTGTGTTGCTACAAACGGCAAAGACATGGGTAGAAGGCCCATCGGGCAGGAAGATAGCTCGTTGCTTACTAGATGGAGGCAGTCAGGAAAGCTTCATACATGAAAACCTTGTGAAGGGCTTGAAGCTACCAGTAATCAGACAAGAGGCACTCACTCTTCACACGTTTGGCTCCTCTGCCCCAGCAACATCCCAACGCAACACAGTGAAAGTCATCTTGGAGAATGTCTGGGACAAACAGCAGAGAATAGAGATAGAGGCAATTGAAACCCCACAAGTGTGCACAGCTGTGATGAAGGTTCCTGGTGAATGGATTCAGTATGAGCTCAGTAAAAGGGGACTGCAGCTCGCAGACTTTCCAGGAGATGACAATGATCCTGAACTCTCTGTCCTGATAGGAGCAGACTACTACTGGCAGATAGTATCAGGCAGAGTGGAGCGACTGACGGAGACGCTAGTCGCTATAGAGAGCACCTTTGGATGGTCGGTGCAGGGACCCGTGTCCATGTCAAGTGTCGCCGAGGCAACCTGCATGTTCATCCCACTTGATGAAGACACACTAGTCTCCAAGCAACTGCATGCATTCTGGGAGCTTGAGTCTCTGGGTATTCTAAGCGAGAAAACACAGAACCCAGAGGAAACCGAGGCTCTACAAAGGTTTGAGGAAACAACCACCTTCAAAAATGGGCGATACCATGCAGCGTTGCCATGGAAACGAGAAATGCCAGAACTCCAAGACAACTATAGAATCGCCAAAAAACGGTTTGAAGGTCTGAAGAAAAGACTGAAGAAGGATGTGACGTTGTACAGCAGATACAATGAAGTAGTAGAGGACTACTTACAACAAGATATGGCAGAGGACGTGCCCAAGGACAACGCATAAAGTGAAGACAACGTAAAATACTACTTACCTCACCATGCAGTACTCCGAGAAGATAAGGTGACAACAAAACTGAGAGTGGTGTTTGATGCCTCGTCCCATGAAGATGGCTGTCCATCCCTCAATGACTGTCTACTCACAGGACCGAACCTGAATCCGGATCTGCTCAGCGTTCTGATAAAGTTCAGACTACATGAGATCGCATTCATGGCAGACATCAAGAAAGCTTTCCTGCAGATATCCCTAGCAGAAAGAGACAGAGACGCCGTGAGATTTCTATGGCTCACTGGCCCAGCAAGGAGAGAAAATGAAGAGGAGCTGCGTATGCTGAGGATGAAAAGAGTGATATTTGGAGCTTCCCCAAGTCCATTTTTGCTGGCAGCTACAATCAGGAAGCACCTGAAACAATATGAAACAGAACAACCAGAAGTTGTAGAGATACTGAGAGAGTCACTCTACGTAGATGGCTTAATTGCAAGTTCACGCAATGTTGAAGAGGCTTACCTTGTGACAACAACTGCAAAGTGAATGCTGTCGATTGCAGGCATGGACTTCTGCAAATGGATGACCAATTCTCCTGAATTGAAAACAAAATGGGAGGAGAGTACGACAACTGACCACCTGTTGACGTTACAAACACAAGGATTAGTGCTGAAGGTTTTAGGTTTAGTATGGAGGCCGGAAACGGATGACTTTGTGTTTGACCTCAGGCCGCTACTGAGCATTCTAAAGCAAAAGCAAAACACAAAGAGAAGTGTTCTGCAGTCGTCTGCACGTATCTTCGACCCTCTTGGTTTCTTAACTCCCTTCAACATCAGGATCAAGTGCATGTTCCAGGAAATGTGGGAGAGGGGACTCAGCTGGGACGAAGAATTACCACCTGATCTGACACGAGAATGGCAACAGTGGTGTTCAGAACTGCCCCAGTTACACCAGCTCACCATACCAAGGTGGTACAGAACAGACATGCAGCCACAGAATAACCACACCCTGAAACTACACGTGTTCTGTGATGCAAGTGAAAGGGCTTACAGTGCAGTAGCTTACTTGCAAGGTGAGTCACAAGACAGGAAAACAACAAGTCTAGTCGCATCCAAGTCCAGGGTAGCCCCACTTAAGAAAATGACGCTGCCACGCCTGGAGCTCATGGGAGCTGTGATTGGAGCAAGACTAGCAAACAACTTGATGACCACACTGAAAATGGTAGAAAAACAGATCAAAATGTGGACAGACTCGATGATCGTGCTGCATTGGATTTGCAGCTCAGCTCAGAAATGGAAACAGTTTGTTGCGAACAGAGTGACGGAGATCCAGTCCTTGACCAATCCAGAGTCATGGTCACATATTGAAGGGAAAACTTATCCAGCTGACCTCCCTACAAGAGGACAAACTGTTCGAAACATGACACAGAGCGAGCTGTGGTGGAATGGACCCAGAATTCTGACATCACCCAATCAGTCCGAAGAGACTGATGATAACAAGGTTCCGGAAGAGGTGAATATAGAACTCAAGTCCAGTTGCCAGGTTACTGTACAACTCGCAGCAAACAGCACAGACACCACTGAACCTGTGTTGGAGCTTGAAAGGTACAGTAAACTGAAAAGAGTGTTCAGAGTCACCGCCTGGATGAAGAGATTCATAGCCAATGCTCATACAACCATAAAGATGCAAGGTGAACTGACTGCTGACGAACTGTTCAATGCAGAAAAGTACTGGATTAAGGTAACACAAGAACAGAGTTTTGGACAGGCGATCAAACTACTGACGGCAGGAAAAAGCCTAAACAATGACTGTAAAATCAGAGAAATGAAACCTTTCCTGGACGAACACGAACTGCTCAGTGTAGGAGGAAGACTGCAACAGTCCAACTTCACATTCAGAGAGCAGCACCCATGGGTTCTGCCCAATAAGTCCAGATACTCAGAAATGCTGATACAGTACCATGCATGAGAAGGTGATGCATTCTGGAGCAAGAGACACTCTAGTACAAATCAGAGAGCGATACTGGATCTTGAGTGCTAGGCAGCTAGTCAAGAGCACAGTGGCAAGATGTATAGTGTGCAAGAGATTCAAGGCAAGGGCCGGACAGCAGGTCACTGCACCTTTACCAAAAGACAGAATAACTGAATCCCCACCATTCGAAGTCACAGGTGTGGATTTTGCAGGACCGCTCTATGTGAAAGAAAATGGTTCTGTGAAGAAGTCATACATTGCACTGTTCACTTGTGCTGTAAGCAGAGCAGTGCATTTGGAACTGGTCTCAGTTCAGTCAACAGAGACATTGCTGTTAGCTCTAAAAAGATGCATCTCAAGGAGAGACACCTGAAACCCCACCTCTTTAAGGAATACCTAGGATAGGATAAAGTAATCCTTCTCACCCCCCCCCCCTTAAAAGATTTAGATGCACTATTGTAAAGTGGCTGCTCCACTGGATGTCATAAGGTGAACGCACCAATTTGTAAGTCGCTCTGGATAAGAGCGTCTGCTAAATGACTTAAATGTAAATGTAAGGAGAGGATTATGCAAGGTAATCTACTCAGACAATGCAAAAACGTTCAAGAGAGCTGATCAGGACTTGAAAGAGCTGTGGAAGGCAATCGAAGAGCCCCAACTCTTAGCGTTCTTCTCAGAAAGGGGCATCACCTGGAGGTTCATCGCAGAGTGAGCAACCTGGTGGGGCGGATTCTGGGAAAGACTCGTCAGGTCAGTAAAAACATGCCTGCGAAAGGTTCTTGGGAGAGCTTCACTTAATTTTGAAGAGATGTGCACAATCCTGACAGAGGTTGAAGCTATCCTAAATTCTAGGCCTCTGACCATCGTGCACAATGAGGTGGATGAACCACAACCCCTGACCCCTGCACACTTCCTGGTGGGTAAAAGACTAACCTCTTTGCCTCCAAAGCCATTTCCAGCTGACACTCAGCACCCAACATTAAACAAGCGGGAAATGACACGCAGATGGAAGTATACGCAGAGACTGACCAGTTTCTGGAACGGTTGGCGAAGAGACTACTTGCTGGATCTAAAGTCAGCACACCGCTGTGACACACCACAGCCTACCCCACTGAAAGCGGGTGACGTTGTACTCATTGGAGAAGATAACACACCCAGACAAACCTGGAAACGAGGAAAGATTGAGGAACTGTTTTCAGGCCGAGATGGCCTAGTTAGATCATGTTCAGTTCGTACTGCTTCAGGAACTTTGTTGAGGAGACCTATTCAGTTGATATACTGCCTAGAGATCTAGATGAACAGTTGTTCATCGGGGGGGAGGGGGAGGATGTTGTAACTTTAATGTGTTACAGAGTTAATGTTTAAGTTAATTAATTGAGCTGTATCTAAAGATATTTCTTGACAGTTATTTACATATGTAATTGTATTGGTTTGTATTGAATTACGCTTTTTGACTGCAAGTTCCAGAATGCCTTGCGACAGGAATGAGAGAGATAACGAGCCAGTTATGTGCAGGTGCAAGGTGATTAAGTGATTAAGCTGACTTTCCGATAGTACAGAGCAATGCAGTTAAGATGCTATCTAAAGTTGCTAAATGTAACGTGAACAAGTATTATTACTAAAAGAAGCTTTCATATCAAACCCGACGTCCCGAGTGATTACTTTTAAGTTAGTTCATCTAAAATGTGTCAAAACCTACAGTAATGATAAACACGAGGGCGGAAAATGGAGCCAGTTTATTATCACCTAGATCCATATGCAACCACGACTGTATATTCTGTCCATATATCACAGAATATAGACTATCTATAGTCCCTGTTGTCTTCATTCTTAGAGGTTACATGCCTATTGTATTCAGTGTAGCTGGAAATCTACCCCAGATTATTTTCACCCACTCTCTCTCATTCAGCCCTTGTTTGGTCTTTGGGTTGGAGTAGTTTCTCTCCCTCTGCCTCTCAACAGATGTGTGTGCCTGATGCTATTCAGAGCCAAGCTAGCAGTGATTGTTTTGATCAGAAGTGCTTGGTAACAGTCCAGGAAGGTGGAGAAACCAGAGTGGCTCAGTGGTCTAAGGCACTGCATCTCAGTGCTAGAGGCGTCAGTGCAGACACTGGTTTGATTTCAGGCTGTACCACAACTGGCCGTGATTGGAGTCCCATAAGGCAACACACAATTGGCCCAGTGTCGTTACGGTTTGGCCAGGGTAGGCCGTCATTGTAAATAAGAATTTGTTCT
Organism: Oncorhynchus gorbuscha; assembly: GCF_021184085.1. Lineage (NCBI taxonomy): Eukaryota > Metazoa > Chordata > Actinopteri > Salmoniformes > Salmonidae > Oncorhynchus > Oncorhynchus gorbuscha. The sequence continues at coordinate 47,853,671 of NC_060183.1, read as the reverse complement.
TAACTGACTTGCCTAGTTAAATAAAGGTTAAATAAAATACATTTTTTATCATAACTGTGTGAAACAATGAGTGATTGTTTCTTCTGCCCAGTACAGATCCGATCAAGGACATTCCGTGCTTTTATAGACAGATCTTGTCATGCATAAGAGCGATGTCAGTATCATTCAGAATCCTGTCTGACTTACTGTTCATCGACTCAATACATTATCTGCACTGTCAGCTCAGGTGAATCAGATAAAATACAGACACTGACAAGTGATCCTAATCAGAACTTTGAACCGCTGACAAAAGCATACAGACAACAAACATGATCACTCCTCAAGACCCACATTACTACAATCACTCTTTTTACAGCGAGATTATTTAGAGGAATTTATCTCAAATTATAAACTCGATGGTTCGAGCCCTGAATGCTGATTGGCTGACAGCCGTGGAATATCAGACCATATACCACAGGTATGACAAAACATTTATTTTTACTGCTCTAATTACGTTGGTAACCAGTTTATAATAGCAATAAGGCACCATTGGGGGTTTGTGGTATATGACCAATATACCAGGGCTAAGGGCTGTATCGAGGCACTCTGCGTTGCGTCGTTCATAAGAACGCGCTTAGCCGTGGGATACTGGCCATTTACCACACCCCCTCTGGCCATATTGCTTAAGTAGTGATGACAAGTTACTGTGTAAGAGGTTAGATCATGACTCCACAATATACACTGAGTGTGCAAAACACACATGGCATACAGTTGAAGTCAGAAGTTTACATACACCTTAGCCAAATACATTTAACTTCTCTAGGGTAGGGGGCAGCATTTGGAATTTTGGATGAAGAGCATGCCCAAATTAAACTGCCTTATACTCCGGCCCGGAAGATAGGATATGCATATAATTGGTAGATTTGGATAGAAAACACACTAAAGTATCCCAAACTGTTAAAATAATGTCTGTGAGTATAACATAACTGATATGGCAGGTGAAAACCTGAGACAAAATCCATCCAGGAAGTAGGATGTATTTGTTGTAGTTTTCTATTTAATGCCATTACAGTATCCATTGATTTAGGACTCAAATTGCAGTTCCTATGCCTTCCACTAGATGTCAAAGGTCTTTAGAAATTGTTTCAGGCTTGTATTCTGAAAAATTAGGGAGTAAGAGCAGTCTGAATGAGTGGACCCTGCCGTGTCACAGAGCTTTTCCATGCGCGTGACCGAGAGAGTGCCTTTCTTGTTTACCTTTTATATTGACAACGTTATTGTCCGGTTGAAATATTATTTATTATTTAGGCTAAAATCAACCTGAGGATTGAATATAAACATCGTTTGACATGTTTCTATGAACTTTACAGATACAATTTGGATTTTTTTGTCTGCCTGTTGTGACTGCGTTTGAGCCTGTGGATTACTGAAGAAAACGTGTGAACAAAACAGAGGTTTTCAGATATAAAGAGAGTCTTTATTGAACAAAAGGAACATTTATTGAATAAATGAATGTCTTCTGAGTGCAAACATATGAAGATCATCAAAAGGTAAGTGATTCATTTTATCTCTATTTCTGACTTGTGTAACTCTTCTACTTGGCTGATTACTCTTTGTAATGATTTGTCTGCTGGGCTATGTTCTCAAATAATTGTAAGGTATGCTTTCGCAGTAAAGTATTTTTTAAATCTGACACCGTGGTTGGATTCACAAGAAGTTCATCTTTAAACCTATGTAAAATAGTTGTATGTTTTCTGACATTTTATAAAGAGTATTTCTGTATTTGATTTTGGTGCTCTGCAATCTCACTGGATGTTGGCCAGCGTCCCACATAAACTGAGTTTAACCTCTCTAGGGTTTCACAATTCCTGACATTTACTCTGAGTAAAAATTCCCTGTCTTAAGTCAGTTAGATCACCACTTTATTTTAAGAATGTGAAATCTCAGAATAATAGTTGAGAGAATGATTTATTTCAGCATTTATTTCTTTCATCACAATTCTCAGAAGTTTACATACACACAAATTAGTATTTGGTAGCATTGCTTTTATTTTTTTAAAACTTGGGTCAAATGTTTCAGGTAGCCTTCCACAAGCTTCCCTCAATAAATTGGGCGAATTTTGGCTCATTCCTCCTGACAGAGCTGGTGTAACAGAGTCAGATTTGTAGGCCTCCTTGCTTGCACACACTTTTTCAGCTCTGCCCACAAATCTTCTATAGAATTGAGATCAGGGCTTTGTGATGGCTACTCCAATACCTTGACTTTGTTGTCCTTAAGCCATTTTGCCACAACTTTGGAAGTATGCTTGGGATTATTGTCCATTTGGAAGACTGGCTTTTTTATGGCAATTTTGAGTAGTGGCTTCTTCCTTGCTGAGCCGCCTTTCCGAATAGGTCGATATACGACTCGTTTTACTGGGAATATAGATACTTTTGTAACTTTTCCCCCATTGCATCTTCACAAGGTCCTTTGCTGTTGTTCTGGGATTAATTTGCACTTTTCGCACTAAAGCACCAAAGTTCATCTCCAGGAGACAGAACACATCTCCTTCCTGAGCGGTATGATGGCTGCGTGTTCCCATGGTGTTTATACTTGTTCATCTGTACAAACAATAGTACACGTGGTACTTTCAGGCGTTTGGAAATTGCTCCCAAGGATGAACCAGACTTGTGGAGGTCTACAATTTTATTTCTGAAGTCTTGGCTGATTTATTTTGATTTCCCCATGATGTCAAGCAAAGAGGCACTGAGTTTGAAGGTAGGCCTTGAAATACATCCACATGTACACCTCCAATCGACTCAAATGATGTCAATTAGCCTATCAGGTTCTAAAGGTTCTGAAGCCATGACATCATTTTCTGGAATTTTCCAAGCTGTTTAAAGGCACAGTCAACTTAGTGTATGTAAACTTCTGACCCACTGGAATTGTGATACAGTGAATTATAAGTGAAACAATCTGTCTGTAAACAATTGTTGGAAAAATCACTTGTGTCATGCACAAAGTAGATGTGCTAGCCGACATGCCAAAACTATAGTTTGTTAACAAGAAATTTGTGGAGTGGTTGAAAAACAAGTTTGAATGACTCCAACCTAAATGTATGTAAACTTCCGACTTCAACTGTAGACTGACAAGGTGAATCCAGATGAAAGATATGATCCCTTATTGATGTCACTTGTTAAATCCACTTCAATCAGTGTAGATGAAGGGAAGGTGACAGGTTAAAGAATGAGTTTTAAGCCTTGAGACAATTAAGACATGGATTGTATATGTGTGCCATTCAGAGGGTGAATGGGCAAGACAAAAAATTTCAGTGCCTTGAACGGGGTATGGTAGTAGGTGCCAGGCACACAAGTTTGTTTCATGAACTGTTTTTCATACTCAACATTGTCCCTTGTGTATCAAGAATGGTCCACCACCCAAAGGACATCCAGCCAACTTGACACAACTGTGGGAAGCATTGGAGTCAACATGGGCCAGCATTCCTATGGAGCGCTTTCAACACCTTGTCGAGTCCATACCCTGACAAATTGAGGCTGTTCCGAGGGCAAAAAAGGGGGGGTGCAACTCAATATTAGGAAGGTATTCTTAATGTATTGTACACTCAGTGTATGTTTAGGCAATACAGACATAGGCTAGAGTAAAACATGACTGTACTCTCCTTGACGGCTGTTTATAACGGCTTGATGAATGCCTCCCCTCTTCTGCCAGGTACTGAGACAATTAGATGACACCATCAGTACCTAACGAGGACTTTTCCTCAGAGAACCTATTCACAGTGACATTGTAGTGGAACCCTGACCTAACTGAAAACCCAACACAGGCAGACCATTAATGAGAGCGAGAGAGCGAGTTTTAAACAAGAGAGTGGTTGCACTGCGCCCTGGAACTCTACATTTGGAACTGTACCATATTCGACAGATAGCCCTACTTATCAGGGCTAAATAGTACCTACCCGCTAAATGGGGCCAACAGTCATTATTAAGCCAGTGGATTGAGGTCATGCAGTAGCAGCACATTCTACATATTAATTTTCTAAATAAAACTCGCTGTCTCTCTCTGTCTGTCAGTCTGTCACTGCAACAGACAGACATAATGGTGTTCCGTGTCAGTTCCAGGCCGGTCAGGACGACTGATGGTTTATTTACAGCATGGGCCGACAAGCAGCAGAACAAAGGATAGGAAATCACAGAGGGGGTTTATGGCAGGGGGAGTCAGCCTGTTTCCTGTCTCACAGCCTGGCTGGGCAGTGGGCCCAGGGAGAGATGGACACACACACACACACTTTTACAACTGCGGCCTACGGCCCTGCAAGTTGTCCATTATGTGGAACTGCGACGAACAAGGGTAAAACATGAAACGTTCAGCATTATTTGGCTGAGTGAAGTCATTGTGCTTCCACAATGCTGAAGAGAGGGGAATGTAATCCTTGGACATGACAGTCTAGCTGGAGACTAAGGGGGATGGCAAGGACAGATAACACAGAGGAGGGTAAATCAATGAGTGCCTGAGGGAGTAACACACTAACCTGGTTGTGGGACTACATGCAGTCAAACTGAACAGGCCACAGAGAGGTATTTTCAGTGTTCCTAGAACTAGAAGATTGATTCTACTGAAAAAAGGGGCTGAAAGCAAAAGCACGGCTTTCCTGTCAGCACACCGTATTATCAGCTGTCAGTGAACACTGTTACATACACAGACAAGTGACACCTGCTTGTTTAAAAACCCTTGCAGGTCCCCTGTAAGCCAAGCACTTCCTCAATCTTGTCCACACAAGGAGTTTGTAAAGAGTGTCATCCGAACAGGCAGACAAACACCACAAAGAGACAAGGAGCTGTGGAGCAGCAGCCTTTCCCCCTCTTGACTGCCTGGAGAGCTTTCAGCTGGACAGATGGGCCAGAGGTCCGGAGGGCTGGTGCACGTTAACTATGCAGCAGGGCCTTGGCTGTAATAAAGAACCTCTAGAAAGATTTACCAATCAATAGATGGAATAATTCAATGATATGCTTCTTGATCAAATAAGACCACTGTACCCACTACCTGTACAAGTTCCACCACAGAAATGATCTTGAATCTAGCAACACAGAGAGCAGCCTATTAAATAAACATTTAGCTTTTGACACACTGGTAGTGTTTATCAAACTGTTACTTACATGGCATCACCTCTGGGGTGTACAGTACAGAACACACCTGACCAGGAGGACGGACTCCGAGAATACATCAAACATATCAATTTATTTCTGCAAATAGGGTGTTGGAATGTCTGCTTGGGGGCCCTACTGCAGTAGGATATTAAACACTTGTAACAGTCTGACAGCTCGCTTTACAAATGACTAATCCTAGATTTAGTATTTATGAAATTCTATCTGGTGAAATCCTAGGAGCTCAGTCATCATAAAAGAGGGGCAGCAGGGAGAGATTCTCCCTGCTGCCAGAGCAGAGCTAGAGAAGAGAACAGGCCGTATAACAGAGAAGCGTTTCACCGTTTAAAGGGTCGAGCTGCTGCAGGCGTCACCCAAACATCCACATCTAGACTAGTGCCAAAGCCAGACTAGCTGGTTACAGAGCTAATGAAACTTACCCTGTGTAAACAAACATACAGTGGGCCAGAACATCCCAGAGTCACGCCCTGGGGAGTTACACCGTCTAGGTTACAGCACTCACTACAACAATCATTACCCAACTACACAGGCCTCGTATCAGAATCCAGGCCCAGGGTCATTTTGAGCTGGAGCCTTCATCAGTCTACAGTCATCCTCGTCCGGGATATAGTGGAAATCATGTTGACAATATGCAACAGCTGTATGCAGCAGCTGTTTCTACAGTGATTCATGTACAGTTAGCCGGTACATCGTGCGTAGTCATATAGCAAAGCAATTCCATGAGCTACTCCTCTGAGAAGCAAGGTTTGACAGGAATAGAGAAGGACCGTCATTATCGATGACCGAAGATCGTGTCGAGTCCTGTCTTGTTTTTCACCCCTGACATTTGGTATAACAATAAGTTTCTCTTCCTAGACAGAGAATGAATCAGAATGATGATGAGTATTCTGTCAGGGCCATATGCACCAATCACTGAGTAGGCTCTGGCTTTTTACTGCCGGGTTGTCTTTCACACAGTGTCACTTAGATACCATTTATCAAGTGTACTGTTAGTCACCATCTGGCAGGAAGCATTAAGAGAAAAATGTCCTCTTCAAGCATTTCAGGCACATAGAAGTCTCCAATGCCTTTATTATTGTCTATTTTGTATCTCTTTTGACACATGTCCCTGTGGTGACCTTGCGGGTCAAGAGCGTTGGGTCAGTAACCCGAAAGGTCGCTGGTTTGAATCCCCGAGCCGGCAAGGTAGAAAAATCACATACACTAATACTCCAGCTGATGATCCCTGCACCTGGAAGCATTTAAGCGCAAGACAGGAGCTTTCTATAAAATGGTTCAAGCCCAGGCCTACAGTTTACAACTTTTGATTTTCCATTTCTGGACCATCAGCAAATCAGAACATATTCAAAATGTGTGACATCTACCAGTTCTCTCTGCCAAACCCCAGGAATTATCATGACATTGATCAAACCAGCCAGTGTGCAGTAGTGCATCAACAATAATCTGTATTCCAGAAACACATATTCTGGAATGGAAATAAATCTGATCTATAGAAACATATGGACTGAGTGACACCTCAAAGCATCATAATGGTTGTTGTTGGGATAAATCAATAGTAACCTAACAGCATATGTTCAGCCATCAGCCTCTTGGCATATTGACCCTGCAAACCAACCAGTGTGTGTTTACAGCAATATCCTGGGTCCTGAAAACCTTGTCACAAGGCAGGTACAGTGTAATTACAGTGTAGATAACCATTTTATGTAACACTGTATAGGCTGTTATATAACTTTTACAATAAATGTGCTAATTCACTCACAAGAGATAACTGCGTCAACTAAACATGACCCTGGCAGAGATCTTGAGCGATGTGGGCCACGCAGGAAGATGTAATCCACTAATGTGTATCATGTCTAAACATACAACCGTCTGTCAAAAACAACAACAACATAGGCCAACGTTCTTACCTCTAAAGATTCCAGACTGAGAAAGCTGGCTATGGCAAATCCATCAATAATGTCCTCCTCCTGTGACACTGACCCTCGTCTCTTTTTCCGAGAGGGACGCGGGGGCCGGACATAATGCAAGTTGGTAATTTTTCCATAATTACACAGGGCCTTATTCCTGACCGGGCTTTGCCCTAGGTCGGAGCCAGATGATGGACTCCGGTTTTGGTCATTCCTGTCAATCGCATCCCTTCTTCGCACGCGGTCTCGTTGAGATCTTGACCTCCGGCTGCGCTTTATTTTCCCGTCCATTTTAGAACTCAGAGTCGAAGCGATCGCCACACGACAGAGCGCAATTCGTTCTTTGTCCATGTGAAGTAGAAGTGTGCAGAACAGCACTTGCTTTGTTTTACAAATTTAAAAAACAATCTGAGAGAATCCTTGATCCAACAATAACAGACAAGAACATTTTCGAAGGTTGGTTTCGACTTGAATGCGAACCGTGGCTGCCTTTCTAGTTGGACCACCACAACAGCAGATTGTTACTTTGTTGCGCCTAGAGAGTGGGAGAACTCTAAATTGTAACTCTTACAATAATATTAACTTGCTTTGCAACTTTTTTTGTTGTTGCTTGCAATTGTTGTCTGGCTGCGACAGAGCGAGCTGTCAGACGAGGCTACAACGCTGTATCATGTCGGACTGTTGTTCTTCCATCGCCGCCTGGCCAAATCTATAGTCATGAACGATTGTGCTTGGCTAGAGGGAACCCGTTTATTTAAGTAAAATAGCCTAAACAACACTTCACTTTGATGGTGTTTGGCCGATTGATTGATTGTTACTCTGGCCTTAGATATGCAAAAGCGAGACACATGAATAATCCACTTAACTCAACAAATTCCGTGAATTGTAGAATCATCCATTCTCAGGCTATTTGTTCAAAGCTTGTCAATCTTCACGACAAAGTAAGCAAACCCCAGCCAGAAAACGATTTGCCTTTCCTGAGTCGGTATTGTTTCTAAATAAATCCAGCCTCGAATTCTTCTTTCCTTGGTTGATATGGTTGGTTCGAATGGCAGGTTGATCTTGAGTAAAAACGTTGGGTAAATTGTGTAAAAAAAAAAAAAAAACACGTTAGATTTAAAGCCCACTTCCCCACTTCGCCCTACATTGCATTTTCGGTTGTACAGTAAATCCCAGTACCGCGAACAACTGACGTATTTCCGCCACTTCTGCACGGAAGTGCCTGAAATGATCAGCGATTTAACGCTGAGGGGAGGAGGTGAAAGATGTACCCTTTCATGACCCTATGTGCTGCTTGAAAGGGTTGGTTTTAGCTCTGTTCTTTATACTGCATTATTATAGGTTTGAAGTTTATTACAACACTGAGTAGCCTAGGTTGAGAATAGGCAGATCTTATTGACCATTTAAACAAACAACAACAAAAAAGATTTAGTGATGGTGAAATAAAGGGTTTTGAGGGAATGTGATTCATTTATTTCCCCATTAGTCATGAATAAATTACAAGCAAAACAGTTTTTCTACATGGATTTTTCTCTTTTGCATAATAACCTATTACTAATGGGAAAATGTTGCCTAAGATGTGTTACACTAAGGCAGTGTTAAATTAATTGGAGTGGCCACAGATCCGACTTGTCCGACACCTTCTTCCCAACATTCTCTGCTCTACTTGTTCGGCTGCTCAGAGAACAGGCTACTCTGGCAAATGGCTGTCATTATATGTTTAGATCAAAGTCGAGTCAATGTCTGCAAGATCACATAATGATAGTATTCTAAATAACAGAACGGAATAAAATAGCATAGTATGACGTTACTGTAATACAAAAAAACACCACATAATAGCTTACGAGATTTTAGGATGATTGTGCGAATGGTCATATCCTTCTCCGTTATGTGGCCAAAACTTAACAGTGCGTGGCACAAGGCAAAATATGTGTTTTGATTGAAACAAAACACAGGTACACTACCGCTCAACAGTTTGGGACCACTTAGAAATGCCCTTGTTTTTGAAAGAAAAGCTCATTTTTGTCCATTAAAAACTGGCAGTGATAAATGTAAAGGGAGGCCACAGAAATGTGTACATAATGCAGATCGTAATGTGATCTTGCAGACATTGATTCAGCTTTGATCTAACTTTATTAAACTAGCAGCATTCGCCAGTGTAGGCCTGTCGTGTTCTCTGTGCAGCCGAACGAGCAGAGCAAAGACTGTGCGTAAAGTAGGGAATCAGGCACATGCACAATAGCTTTGGGACCTTTGGCTGTCGTGGAAGGAGGGTCCGGTGCCGCCTAGGCCAGAAAATTATTCAAAAGTTGTAGGTCTAATCCTGATCCACAGGCATGCTCGGCATCGGCAGTCCTGTGTTGAGAAAACAAATAAACCTCCATGGCTGTAGGACCTACATTGATTCACGTTAGTGCTCAAAGTGTCCTGCTACAATTGCCTCAGGAACATAGTAGAAAAGCTTCCTCAATGCACAGGTTGCCATTACCAGTAACATCCAGCCTTTATTGAGCCTGCCCATGATTTGAGTCTCTCCCAGAGGAACCTTAGCAGAATGTTAAAATATGCATGAAGCATGAAGATGCTCATATCATCCTCTCTGTTGTCCTCTGGGTTTCTGAACAAAGTTGATCCGATAACGGCTTTATCACTGCAGTTCTACATTTTGCTCTATTATCATTTACCAGTCTCCAAACTCTGTTGATTTGAAACTTCTTTGATTTACAATCCTTGCATAGTGAGAGCTGTGCTGCAGTAGTTACCACATTCCCCATGTGTCTCAGGTCTCTAGAGGTGCACTGACAGACTGTGGGTTTACCCTAATTAAGTGCTCCATTTAGAAAGGTCCTGTAGGTTGAATTTGTACAGAATTGCTCCACTAGGCTGCTGGGGACCATTTACAAATGGGACATGTATGCTCTGAAACATTCAATACTCATTCATGTTCATTTGCTTCATTGTGCTCCCACTTCTCTCCTATTACATTGGATGCAATGGTGATGCTTGCTGGCAGACCAAATATTCATCTTGACTTAAGGTAAGGTTATGACTGTGTCTTCTATTCTTGTTGCCATTCCCAGATGTCAAAGCATTCAGACGAACCTTTGTTATGAGTGCAATGGTTTACTTTGTAATTGAATCTGACTGATGAGTTGCAGTGAAATTATATGAAACACAGAACAGTGGAGGGACAGAACTGAAAGCATATTTTGTGAGAAACAGGAACATATGTTGTACTTATCACAGTTTTGGAATAGGTGGCTTGTAATAAACTAGTCCTGAACATATCTAAAAGTTAAAGCATTACATTTGGTATTAATCATTCCCTAAGTTCTAGACCTCAGCTAAATCTGGTAATGAATGATGTCTCTGTTGAGCAAGTTGAGGATACTAAACTGGTTGGTGTCACCTTAGACTCTGAATTGTCATGGTCAATGCATATTGATTCGATTATTGTAAAGATGAGCAGAGGTCTGTCTGTGCTAAAGAGATGCTCAGCATTTTTAACACCACTTCAATTGAATTGAAACAATTGAAACAAACAATAGTGGCCACATCTCCCCCAAAACGGATAAAAAGTGAAATCACTGATAATTATAAGAGAGCAGGAGAACTTATAAATTGGTTCCAATAATAATACATTTTCAAGCACCAAATCAAGGAAATGTCTGATCTTCAAGGTAGGCCTATTCCAGTACTTGCATTTCTGAGCTCCAAATTCAAGTTTAAGTAGGCTACTTCAAGTCCCTTATATATTTTGTAATTGCAGGTGTAACTGTCACATCTGCTCCTGCAACGCCCTCTACTGCTCATCCTGTGTCTCCTTGACCTGCCGCCACTCCCCCAGTACTCTCTCCCTCTCTCTGTGTGGGCGTGATTGTGTGGGCGGAGACAGGTGTGCTGGAGTCAGAGCAGATCCCCACCAGCTGCAACCTGTTCCATAATCAAGACCTCTACAAATACTCAGCCCTGCCACTTCCACGCTGCCAGATTGTAATCTCTGATCAGTCAGTCTACGTTTCTAGCCGTTTGTTACTATTCAGATCCTGTTGTCACTGTTTTCCTTGCATGATGCTGTTTTCCTCTCGGCTACAGTTCTGCCCACTCTGACTCTGGTCCCTGTCTCTAGTCCCACGTATCGTATTCCTGGTACTCTGTCCTGGATTCCCCACTCTACTACTCTCTTGGATTCCCCCCCCCGGACCTGCTTACCCCGTCTTGCTCCAGCATCAGCCTCTGCACCTGATTTCCAGCAATCCGCCCGAGCTTCCCCTGACCTGCACTCCATCTCTCCCCTGTGTTTTAATAAAAAATACCTTGGTTATTTCATCCCAGTTTCCTCGTCTGAGTCTGCTCTTGGGTTCCACTCTGCGTAACAGTAACATATGGGGGGGAAATATATATTTGTCATGTTATTTCATTACCTGAACATATTGTGAATAAGCCCACTAGATTATGTAATTTGTTGTCATAATATCCAGAATAATTCATAGGAATAACGTTGGATGTTGCACTCCTAACAGTTGAGCACAGTAGACTCGGTATCCAATTCGAGGCACAAAAACATGAAAAAAGGAACTTATTAACTTGATGCTTTGTCTGTTATATCTAAGGAGACCTGCTGTAAATCAAGCAGACAACAACAGATGATCAAAATTATATCCACCATGGATCCAGTCACAGCTGTCTTCACCGGCGTAAGGAATGAGACACCAAAATATTGTGGACATTCCTATTGAACACCTTTTTTTTCCAGCACTTGGGCTGTTGTTGCATGGCATGCTCTATCACCACAGTTGTTGTAACGATCGTTGTTGGAAGGATGGTTGGACCAAGATGCAGCGTGGGGTAGGTTAATCATTTTTATTGATGATAACCGGCACAAAACAAGAAAGAGTAACAAACGAAACGTCCAGCTTTGTAAGGATAAAAAGAGAATAAAAGGCTCTCTTAAGGTCAGGGCGTGACAGTTGTTCGTAACTTGACCGTCATTTGGAAAATCCCTTCCTGGATCAGATGAAAATATCAAGGTGTAACTAATCAGCTGGACACCAAATGCGCATCCAACAAGTACTATGCATAATTATTGGAAAAACACGTTAATGTCAGTATCGATTTAGATTTTCAGTGTCAAGGTAAGGTGACTCTTTCGGTTAGAAGCATTACATTTTGGAATGCATACATAATTTGGGATTTGTATGCCCATGAAATGTACTTTCACCCCGTGACAGAAGAAGACACAAAATGTTACATAAATACACTGCATTTTTGAGATCTCTAAACCAAAAAACGATCCGACAGCTAGATCCAGGGTTCTTACAGGGTTCAAGTTCAATGTCTAATTTAACTGATTAATGCTTAATATATATAATGACAACTTACACTGACATAAATGCAAGGACAGAAAAGTAAGGTTTTATGCCACCCTTTTTAGGACAAATCCATCAAGACACCCACCATGATAAAGGGTTAAACAGGTTTAAATCAACTCGTGACTTTTATTGAATTATAGCTATGATCCCCCCCTTTTATCTTAATGTAATGACATGAAAGAAAATTGCAGATTGTTATCAACAACATCAACAGCTGTAACAAGTTGTCCAGTGTAGGAAATCCTCACTGAAACCCTCATTTAACTGTCAGTAATATGGGTAACTGTCAGTAATGTGGGTAACTGTCACTCATGTCGGTTACTCAGTCTTGGGTAACTGTCAGTAATGTGGATAACTGTCAGTAATGTGGGTAACTGTCAGTAATGTGGGTAACTGTCAGTAATGTGGGTAACTCAGTCGTGGGTGACTGTCACTCATGTCGGTAACTCAGTCGTGGGTAACTGTCACTCATGTCGGTAACTCAGTCGTGGGTAACTGTCACTCATGTCGGTAACTCAGTCGTGGGTAACTGTCAGTAATATGGGTAACTGTCAGTAATGTGGGTAACTGTCACTCATGTCGGTAACTCAGTCGTGGGTAACTGTCACTCATGTCGGTAACTCAGTCGTGGGTAACTGTCACTCATGTCGGTAACTCAGTCGTGGGTAACTGTCAGTAATATGGGTAACTGTCAGTAATGTGGGTAACTGTCACTCATGTCGGTAACTCAGTCGTGGGTAACTGTCACTCATGTCGGTAACTCAGTCGTGGGTAACTGTCAGTAATGTGGGTAACTGTCAGTCATGTGGGTAACTGTCAGTCATGTGGGTAACTGTCAGCAATGTGTTCTATTGTTCTTATTTTAGATGTGTGTTGTTTAGTCCTTGAGCACTTCTAGTGTATTGATGTTCTTCTGTATTATGTCATGTTTTGTGTGGACTCCAGGAAGAGTAGCTGCTGCTTCAGCAACAGCTAATGGGGATCTGAATAAAATACAAAAAATACTAAATATACACTGTTATTTCAGTCACGCACAGATCTGAGAGATCACAGGGCAAATTTGCAAAACGAATCAGTATTGTGAAATGCAATTGTTCAATGTTATTCAATACCAGATAGGCCCAGACAGTCACCATAGCCATTTACTTTTGTGTTACACTGCCCTCTGCTGGTGTAATGCCTAGCTCTTTGAAAACCCCTTGAGAAATCAGAAACATGCCTGTCAGTAGAGGGCAGCACAGGTCTATTCAAGCACAGAGAATGATAGAGGCCTCTAGTTGACAAAATACTATTTTAGCATGGGCAGCGCCATTGAGGGCCTTCACCATGCTTCCCCCATTTTAAAGTTGTCAAAGTTGTCAACTGGGTGGGTATTCCTATAAGTTGTAGCCTCAATGGCTCTACCCATGCTGTCACATATCCTATAATGGCACACATATAAAGATGAGTCCTCTATCTATCTCTAGGATCCCAGGTCACTCACTGTGCTGTTGGATCTAGTTCTCCAACATTTACATTGTACCTTCTACTATGGGATGAATGGTTTATCCACAGCTTCCACATTCACCTGTAAACAAAAATCTCTGTGTGCACATTGCACATCATCTAACAGAAATACCTAACAGAAACGTTCTCAGTAAAATCATTTTTGTCATCTTTAGCTAATGATGATATTGAACCTTTTCAATGTCATAGTATGGTAGACATAATAGCTAAGCAAACGTACAATACAAAATGACAAAACTCTGATCAAGGACAACAAGATAGAAATGCAGCTTGTCTATGTCTTGCATAGAATTAGAAATTAGAACAGTAATCTAGTAGGATCTCTATGGTGTCTTGTCTCTCCCTTCCATCTCAGATTTCAAAGAAACAAATGCCATTGAAACATGTTAGGTAGACTACATGTTGCAATGAGGCAAGAATCTTTATTATTGTTATTCTCACCATCTTTCTTCTGCTTGTGATGTGCTGTATAATCCGTTTACTGAAGCAGTGACCACAGCAGCTGGAGCCTGATGGCGCTCATGAAGTTGTGAGGTTAATCTGGCTAAGAGAGGGTGTCTGACACCGAGGCAGCCCCAGATTCTCAGTTGGATGAGATGGCTTTAGACAGTTGCTAATACAGACGCAGGATTGCCTGGGAAATGGGTTTGGATTGATTCACTGGGTAGGCCAATTAGATAGAGCGAGAGAGAGAATCAGGCGGTCATCCCCAGTGCCACCTCTGCTGTATCTTTTTAAGCAATATATTCTGGGTGTTGTGGATTTTTAATGGGGTTATTCTTCAGCAATGGTGTGTAGTGTTGGTTCACAGAATAGCTACTAGATGGAAGGGCTGGGCTATTGCTCTCGAATGGTTTAAGGTAGAAATGGAAAACCAACTTTAAAATGTGCAGACAGGCTGGCGTTTGCTAGTGTCAAATATATCTTAACAAACACTTTATGTGGCTAAAGGTCAGTGGGTTTTTCAATCAATAACAAGTTTAATGGAAGATTAGTGGCCTTCGCCAAGGGTACTCCAACTGGCAGGAAAACAATCTTTTATACAAATCATTTATAATTATGGCTGAATCTAGTTGATGATCCCTGATTTGACCTATTGTCCTGTGCCCTTTAACGCATGATCAAGTAAGAAAATATTATCAGTTGGCATTTCTGTTCTGTGCAGACATTTTCATTCCTGTCACTTTGATGAAAAGAAATACTGTTTTGGTCACAAATCAACTTTTGTTAGAAACATTAACCTGCCCTCAGCACTTTTTACCCAGAATATAAAACATCTTACGAAGTCAGGTTTATGCTGATGGATGTAAAGCTGTACATTAATATTCTCTATGGATGATTTGGTTTGTCCGCGTAATCAATTTCACCAAGAAAATAACAGTTTTGCTCATGTTGTTAGATGCAAATAAGGGATTTGGCAGATCCACATATCAGATTGAAAAGATGAAATGAATGTGCTCAGATCATGACAGTTCATGGATCACTTTGACCAAGTAAATAGAAGTGTTGCAAGTATTGGGCCCTGGAAAACATGCATGTCTTCATTCTTGATTTTCTTTTGCAGCTTCTTCAATGCATAATGCTACTGTAGCATTATTTAACAGCTGGCTTCAGTCCTTTTATTACTGCAATATAATTTAGGTCTTGATGATATGTATTTTATTATTCAAGGAATTATGCAATTGTAGACATCATGTGATAATGATTATGTGTGGGTGGGGATATTTATTCTCTCTCCATAGGTGTTTATTATCGTTGGATGTTCTGGGACAAGCTTTATTTATTCTATATGATTTGAGGCCCCACAAACCCTCCCACCTGGTCTAGACTGTTGACCGTTGCCCCGAGGAACAGTTTGGGCCTCCGGGGTGGATTGTGTAATTATAGCAACGTACATTCAGCACCCGCCTGCTTTATGTGGGGTGCCCTGGGAAATAACTGTGCAGGGAAAAACCACATCAGCAAAACTCCACAGAATGACATTGTGTACCTTCCTGGCATTATTCATGGTGTTTCCTAGAAAGCACACCAAACATCCTTGACTGACCTTGGTGGCTTAGTTTCTTGATGATGGAAGTAGGCCAAGTCATGTTACCTTGCTTAATCAATAAGGGAAATAGGTTTAGATCACAAGGGTTCACAATAGATGACAAACCAATAAACATTTAAATACAATTGGAATTTTATATAAAGGCAGAGCTGCTGAAAGTATTTGGTGACAAATTGCACCAGATTATTATTATTTTTTACCTCAACTGGTTAAAACTATTAAACCAATTGTTACCTCAACTGATTAAAACGATTAAAACAACTATTGATCAGCTTTCAACACTGACTGTAACAGGGCTCTCAATGAGAGAGAGAGAAAGAGAGAGAGAGGGGGATATTCTTATTCGTATTTTTGAAACTACATTGTTGGTTAGGGGCTTGTAAGTAAGCATTTCACGCTAAAGTCTACCTACAACTGTTATATTCGGCGCATGTGACTAATACAATTTGATTTGAGAGAGAGACCAGTAACAGGAATGCTTTTATCTCGCTGTACAGACGCAGAGAGCATCCGCGCGATATCGGACATACCTTGGCCCTTTTATCTATAGCTTCTAAACAGTCTTCATCAAGCGACCATGAGAAACTGCGAGTAAGGATTACGTCTCATCAGTAACTCCTTGGTATTTTTTTTGTTTCGTGATTTTTTTGTAATCGTCAAGAAGGGTGACTGAGTGAAACCAGCAGGGATAATACCTACTCTCGCTTCTTTTGTCATCAATTTTAGCCTACTACTGGCAAGTGGAAAACAAGTCCCACGTACGCTCAATCGAGAGAGAGATTCTGTCGTTCTAACGATGTGGCAGTTTGTTGGAGGGGGGGGGGGGACCACTTTGGAGAGGATAACCTGTGCAATGGAATGGCAATGAGATTAAATTAGGGTTGATTGTCTTTATATACAGTCTTCTTGCCTGTTATAATCTCTGCGGCGAAACTGGTGCTGATGACAGGATATCTAATTTTCTGCGCGGGAGCACTGAGGTGGCTATGATGACGATACGTGCCTTATACACATAAGCAAAGACCGGTCACCAAACTTGGATTGGGCATGTTTTTCTATCACGGGTAGGTGTTCTCGGTTTCCCTTCGGTTTCATGGCTGGCGCACGGCAGATAAAAACTTTGTTGACTTTAAACATCTGCATGTTTGTGGGTATTATACTGTTCTCGGTTTACTGCAGAATTCAGGATCGCTCAGAGAAACTCCTGAAGAACGGCAGGACCACTATGCAAAGATCTAATCGCAGAAATGGGAAAGTTAATAACTTTGTGGAGAAGCAAGCTATTCTACAGAGGCTTGAGCACCTTGAGGACATGGTCTACCATCAATTGAACGGTAAATGATTGATCCATGTGATCATGAACGCCAAGTCAGCTTGGTGCAACTTTATTTCACTCCACATCAGTGCTTTATGAATTACTTTTATAGTGCCCCGACTGAGTAAATCATGCATTTGACAGTGTTTCTTTGATTTGCCACATCTCAGCTGTTGTACAACCCATGGGTATTGTCATTCTCTTAAATTGGAATAACCGATCAACCTGGCCCACATCCACCTCATCCATTATAGATCCACTCCTAGCATCGCTTTCAGCCTAAATGTCTAATCTGCTTTTACATAATTCAAAAATAACCCAGACAAAGGGCTCTGTTTTTCTCCAAAAGAACAGCATTATAAAAGTCTAACTCAGGGTGCCCCAACTGGCTGCCCTCAGGTGATTTTATTTGTCACATGTTTTATTGTTTGACATAAACGACTGTAAAAACACCAGCAAATCAGCTCCAAATGATTTCCATTTTGGAAATATGTTCCCAAGTATTCCCACTAGGTTTGCACATTTTGGGAATATTCAGATGTTTTTTTGCATTGGATATATTTACCATATCATATGGAGACAGAAACATAAACCTTTTACCGTTGCATAAGTAGTTAAAATAATTAAATCCTTCCAATAGAAATGTTAAAAAACAATTTAGTTATGAATTGAACTTTAATTAAATAAGTTGACTTCACATGGGATGATTTCACAGAACAACAAAAGAAAGGGAATATTGAATGATCCCCAATGATACATCACATCTCCCAAAAACGTTTTTAACATTCATCTGTAAAATGATAGTCTAGAAACTAAAGCTTTGGATAACTTCCTCTGAGGCCTCAATATCTTCTTCCTGGACCTCCTCAATGTCCACCTCTTGAACATCAGACTCCAAGGCCTCATCTTCACTGTCACTTTCCAACCTTGTTGAGGATGGCTCGTTGTCAGGCTCAAAAAGCCTCAAATTTGCCCAGATGGCCACCAATTTTTCCACCCTTGTATTGGTCAGCCTGTTGTGTGCTTTGGTGTGTGTGTTCCCAAACAAGGACCAGTTGCGCTCTGAGACGGCTGATGTTGGTGGGATTTGGAGGATGATGGAGGCAACAGGGGAAACAGCCTTGGATCCACAAAGTTCCTTCCACCAGGTGGCTGATGAGATATGTTGGCACAACTGCTATATTGCATCTCCATCCCAAAGCCCTTGCTTGGAAGTATATTTCGCCAGTCTGCCAAGCACCGTGGCCTCATCCAGGCCAAGGTTTCGAGACACGGAAGTGATGACACCATAGGCCTTGTTGATCTCTACACCAGACAGGATGCTCTTGCCAGCATTTTTGGGATCCAACATGTACCAAGCACCATGTAGACCAAGCAGCCTTCATGTTCGCAGCATTGTCTGTCACCAGTGCAAATACCTTCTGTGGTCCAAGGTCATTGATGACTGCCTTCAGCTCATCTGCAATGTAGAGACCGATGTGTCTGTTGTCCCTTGTGTCTGTTGTAGAATACTGGTTGAGGGTTGGAGATGTAGTTAATTATTCCTTTCCCACAAACATTTGACCACCCATCAGAGATGATTGCGATACAGTCTGCTTTCTCTATGATTTACTTGACCTTCACTTGAACTCTGTTGCACTCTGCATCCAGCAAATGAGTAGATAAAGCATGTCTGGTTGGAGGGATGTGTGTTGGGGGAAGAACAGTCAGACAACTCTTCCAATACACATTGCCTGTGAGCATCAGAGGTGAACCAGTTGCATACACAGCTCGAGCAAGACATTCATCAGCATTTCTCTGACTATGTTACTCCATTGAGTCAAAAACATTCTGATTCCAGGAGGACTATGAGCTATTGCTATCGATAAGGTGTTTGATTCATAATTTTCACCTCGAATAGAAGTAGCGGGACTTTTGTCAGAGAATGCTTGTTGTGAGCACTGAGGGAACTTTATGCACTTTGCCAGATGATTCTGCATCTTTGTTGCATTCTTCACATATGATCTGTCACAGTATTTGCAAATGTACAGAGCTTTTCCTTCTACATTAGCCGCAGTGAAATGTCTACATCAGATAGTGCCCGTGGAAAAAGATGAGTAAAAAAATCCAAGTACAATACCATGTACAGATAAAATAAGAGTTAAGCAGTTAGATTAAACAACTAATTTGTAAGATACATGTTTTAAAATTAAACATGTATGGAAACAGGGTGATTTACACAGTTAGCATGCTCAGTTAGCATGCTCAATTAGCAGGCTCAGTTAGCAGGCTCAGTTAGCAGGCTCAAGCAAGCTAAAACTCACATGGTAGCAAAATCTAATTAGTAGAAATTGTTAACAAGTTAGAAATTATTTAAAAACACACTTTGTTGTGGGCTACTATTTACTAGTTAACAAAAAACTAATGTATGTCATATCAAATATATTCACTCCACCCAGTATTGTAATCAAAACTTACCAGAAAGCATGTAGTCCCTGGCTCAGACAGTGTAGTAGTGTGGGCTCAATAACATCTCATTAGTGTGAGAGATCTTGAGAATCAGCTGTACATGTGACGGAAGTATGTACTGTGCATGCAGAGGGTTGCTATTCAATTGAGTTGGAGATATTTTTACCAAAATATACCACAAGACCTAGAATTGCCTTATGTATATCCCACAAAAAGGTTCACTGTTATAAGCTAACTCTTTTTGATGAATTTAAAATCAAATCAAATCAAATAAAATTTTATTTGTCACATACACATGGTTAGCAGATGTTAATGCGCGTGTAGCGAAATGCTTGTGCTTCTAGTTCCGACAATGCAGTGATAACCAACAAGTAATCTAACTAACAATTCCAAAACTACTGTCTTATACACAGTGTAAGGGGATAAAGAATATGTACATAAGGATATATGAATGAGTGATGGTACAGGGCAGCATACAGTAGATGGTATCGAGTACAGTATATACATATGAGATGAGTATGTAGACAAAGTAAACAAAGTGGCATAGTTAAAGTGGCTAGTGATACATGTATTACATAAGGATGCAGTCGATGATATAGAGTACAGTATATACGTATGTATATGAGATGAATAATGTAGGGTAAGTAACATTATATAAGGTAGCATTGTTTAAAGTGGCTAGTGATATATTTACATCATTTCCCATCAATTCCCATTATTAAAGTGGCTGGAGTTGGGTCAGTGTCAATGACAGTGTGTTGGCAGCAGCCACTCAATGTTAGTGGTGGCTGTTTAACAGTCTGATGGCCTTGAGATAGAAGCTGTTTTTCAGTCTCTCGGTCCCAGCTTTGATGCACCTGTACTGACCTCACCTTCTGGATGATAGCGGGGTGAACAGGCAGTGGCTTGGGTGGTTGATGTCCTTGATGATCTTTATGGCCATCCTGTAACATCAGGTGTTGTAGGTGTCCTGGAGGGCAGGTAGTTTGCCCCCGGTGATGCGTTGTGCAGACCTCACTACCCTCTGGAGAGCCTTACGGTTGAGGGCGGAGCAGTTGCCGTACCAGGCGGTGATACAGCCCGCCAGGATGCTCTCGATTGTGCATCTGTAGAAGTTTGTGAGTGCTTTTGGTGACAAGCCAAATTTCTTCAGCCACCTGAGGTTGAAGAGGCGCTGCTGCGCCTTCTTCACGACGCTGTCAGTGTGAGTGGACCAATTCAGTTTGTCTGTGATGTCTATGCCGAGGAACTTAAAACTTGCTACCCTCTCCACTACTGTTCCATCGATGTGGATAGGGGGGTGTTCCCTCTGCTGTTTCCTGAAGTCCACAATCATCTCCTTAGTTTTGTTGACGTTGAGTGTGAGGTTATTTTCCTGACACCACACTCCGAGGGCCCTCACCTCCTCCCTGTAGGCCGTCTCGTCGTTGTTGGTAATCAAGCCTACCACTGTTGTGTCGTCCGCAAACTTGATGATTGAGTTGGAGGCGTGCGTGGCCACGTAGTCGTGGGTGAACAGGGAGTACAGGAGAGGGCTCAGAACGCACCCTTGTGGGGCCCCCGTTTTGAGGATCAGCAGGGAGGAGATGTTGTTGCCTACCCTCACCACCTGGGGGCGGCCCGTCAGGAAGTCCAGTACCCAGTTGCACAGGGCGGGGTCGAGACCCAGGGTCTCGAGCTTGATGACGAGCTTGGAGGGTACTATGGTGTTGAATGCCGAGCTGTAGTCGATGAACAGCATTCTCACATAGGTATTCCTCTTGTCCAGGTGGGTTAGGGCAGTGTGCAGTGTGGTTGAGATTGCGTCGTCTGTGGACCTATTTGGGCGGTAAGCAAATTGGAGTGGGTCTAGGGTGTCAGGTAGGGTGGAGGTGATATGGTCCTTGACTAGCCTCTCAAAGCACTTTATGATGTCGGAAGTGAGTGCTACGGGGCGGTAGTTGTTTAGCTCAGTTACCTTAGCTTTCTTGGGAACAGGAACAATGGTGGCCCTCTTGAAGTATATGGGAACAGCAGACTGGTATAGGGATTGATTGAATATGTCCGTAAACACACCAGCCAGCTGGTCTGCGCATGCTCTGAGGGCGCGGCTGGGGATGCTGTCTGGTTCTGCAGCCTTGCGAGGGTTAACACGTTTAAATGTCTTACTCACCTCGGCTGCAGTGAAGGAGAGACCGCATGTTTTCGTTGCAGGCCGTGTCAGTGGCACTGTATTGTCCTCAAAGCGGGCAAAAAAGTTATTTAGTCTGCCTGGGAGCAAGACATCCTGGTCCGTGACTGGGCTGGGTTTCTTCTTGTAGTCCGTGATTGACTGTAGACCCTGCCACATGCCTCTTGTGTCTGAGCCGTTGAATTGAGATTCTACTTTGTCTCTGTACTGATGCTTAGCTTGTTTGATAGCCTTGCGGAGGGAATAGCTGCATTGTTGATATTCGGTCATGTTACCAGACACCTTGCCCTGATTAAAAGCAGTGGTTCACGCTTTCAGTTTCACGCGAATGTTGCCATCAATCCATGGTTTCTGGTTAGGGAATGTTTTTATCGTTGCTATGGGAACGACATCTTCAACGCACGTTCTAATGAACTCGCACACCGAATCAGCGTATTCGTCAATATTTTTATCTGACGCAATACGAAACATGTCCCAGTCCACGTGATGGAAGCAGTCTTGGAGTGTGGAGTCAGCTTGGTCGGACCAGCGTTAGACAGACCTCAGCGTGGGAGCCTCTTGTTTAAGTTTCTCTCTGTAGGCAGGGATCAACAAAATGGAGTCGTGGTCAACTTTTCCGAAAGGGGGGCGGGGCAGGGCCTTATATGCGTCGCGGAAGTTAGAGTAACAATGATCCAAGGTTTTACCACCCCTGGTTGCGCAATCGATATGCTGATAAAATTGAGGGAGTCTTGTTTTCAGATTAGCTTTGTTAAAATCTCCAGCTACAATGAATGCAGCCTCAGGATAAATGGTTTCCAGTTTGCAAAGAGTTAAATAAAGTTTGTTCAGAGCCATCGATGTGTCTGCTTGGGGGGGGGGGGATATATACGTCTGTGATTATAATCGAAGAGAATTCTCTTGGTAGATAATGTGGTCTACATTTGATTGTGAGGAATTCTAAATCAGGTGAACAGAAGGATTTGAGTTCCTGTATGTTTCTTTCATCACACCATGTCTCGTTAGTTATGAGGCATACGCCCCCGCCACTCTTCTTACCAGAAAGATGTTTGTTTCTGTCGGCGCGATGCGTGGAGAAACCCGTTGGCTGCACCGCCCCGGATAGCGTCTATCCAGTGAGCCATGTTTCCGTGAAGCAGAGAACGTTGCAGTCTCTGATGTCCCTCTGGAATGCCACCCTTGCTCAGATTTCATCAACCTTGTTGTCAAGAGACTGGACATTGGCAAGAAGAATGCTAGGGAGTGGTGCGCGATGTGCCCGTGTCCTGAGTCTGACCAGAAGACCGCTACGTTTCGCAAAATTCCCCAAATTCCCGGGCTTAACTTCCCTTGGAAAATGTCCAGAAAATGATGGAAATATACCGGAACTTTTCCGACTGTTACGGTTTTCTTCCGTCGAAGGAGAGTCGGACCAAAATGCAACGTGGTTAGTTCGATACATCTTTAATGAAGAAAAACCACGAACAATACAAAAACAACAAACGGAATGTGAAAACCTATACAGCCTATCTGGTGACAACTAACACAGATACATGAACAATCACCCACAAAATACTCAAAGAATATGGCTGCCTAAATATGGTTCCCAATCAGAGACAACGATAATCACCTGACTCTGATTGAGAACCGCCTCAGGCAGCCATAGACTATGCTAGACACCCCACAAAACCCCAAGACAAAAACGCACCACAAAAACCCATGTCACACCCTGGCCTGACCAAATAAATGAAGACAAACATACTATACTTCGACCAGGGCATGACACCGACCCATTGCAACCCTAATTCCCACGCATAATACAGAGAGAGATATGTGATCGTAAGCAAGGTCTGAAATGATTCTGTTTTAGTCAAATATGATATCTGTTTGGGCTTCTTGCGGTCAATGTGCAGTCTATAAATGATTTGTAATTATTTTCTGGCCCCCAGACCATTCACTCAAGAAAAAAAATCGAGTTGATGATCCCTAGTTGAATCCATATGGAGAGTTATACTTTATGTTTTATATAAAATTACATTCCAGATAATTAACACTATTACTGTATAATCAATATGTGATTGGCCAGACATTTGTTTGTTTGTTACTAGAACAAATAAAATAAAATATTATTTGTCACATGATTCGAATTCAACATGTGTAGTTGACCTTACGGTGAAAGACTTATTTGCCAGCCCTTAACCAACAATGCAAATTTGCTAAATAAACTAAAGGATAAAATAGTAACACAATAAAATAACAATAATGGGGCTATATACAAGTGGTACGGGTACCAAGTCAATATGCAGGGGTACGGGTTAGTCAAAATAATTTAGGTAATATATGCATGTCGGTAGGGATAAAGTGACAATGAATAGATAATAAACAGAGAGTAGCAGCAGAGTATGTGAAGAAAGTGAAGGAATGTGAACATGTGTGTGTGTGTGACATCAATACGCATGTGTGTGTGTGTGTGTGTGTTTTGTGTGCTGGAGTGTCAGTGTAGTATTTGTGAGTGTGTGCATAGAGCCAGCGCAAGGGAGTCAGTGCAGAAAAAAAAGACAAATAAAATAAGGGGGTCAAATCAAATAGTCAGGTTAGTCATTTGATTAACTGTTCAGCAGTCTCATGGCTTGGGGGTTAAAGCTGTTAAGGAGCCTTTTGGTCCCAGACTTGGCGGTCCCGTACTGCTTGCCTTGCGGTACCAGAGAGAACATTCTATGACTTGGGTGGCTGGAGTCTTTGAACATTTTTAATACCTCCCTCTGACACCGCCTGGTATAGGGCGGCAGGGTAGCCCAGTGGTTAGAGCGTTGGACTAGTAACCGGAAGGTTGCAAGGTCAAACCCCCGAGCTGACAAGGTACAAATCTGTCCTTCTGCCCCTGAACAGGCAGTTAACCCACTGTTCCTAGGCTGTCATAACTGACTTGCCTGGTTAAATAAAGGTAAAATAATAAAAAATAGAGGTCCTAGATGGCAGGAAGCTCGGGCCCCAGTGATGTACTGGGCCATACACACTACCCTCTGTAGCGCCTTGCAATCGGATATGGAGCAGTTGCCATACCAAACAGTGATGCAACCAGTCAGGATGCTCTCGATTGTGCAGCTGTAGAACTTCTTGAGGATCTGAGGTCCCATGCCAAATCTTTCAGCATCCTCAGGGGGAATAGGCATTGTCGTGCCCTCTTTACGACTGTCTTGGTGTGTTTGGACCATGATAGGTCCTTAGTGATGTGGACACCAATGAACTTGAAGCTCTCAACCTGCTCCACTATAGCCCCGTCCTTTTTGTAGTCCACGATCAGCCACTTTGTCTTGCTCACGTTGAGGGAGAGGTTGTTGTCCCGGCTCCACACTGCCAGGCCTCTGACCTCCTCTCTATAGGCTGTCTCATCGTCGTCGGCGATCAGGCCTACCACCGACGTGTCATCGGCACACATCATGATGGTGTTGGAGTCGTGTGTGGCCACACTGTCATGGGTGAACAGGGAGTACAGGAGGGGACTAAGCATGCACCCCTGAAGGGCCCCCATGCTGAGGGTCAGCGTGGTGGATATGTTGTTGCCTACCCTCATCACCTGGGGGCAGCCCATCAGGAAGTCCAGGATCTAGTTGCAGATGGAGGTGTTCAGTCCCAGTTTCTTAGTGATGAGTTTAGTGATGAGCTTGGAGGGCACTATGGTGTCGAACGCTAAGCTGTAGTCAATGAACATCATTCTCACGTAGCGGTGGCCAACACTCTTACTGGAGAGACACTAATAAGGTGTTGAATCAGATTTGTTTAGAGGACTGTCTGGAACAAAATCCTGCACATCTAGTAGCTCTCCATGAGAAGGGTTAAAGAGAAGGGTCCATGGCCCATCTTTTTAGCACCTAAAATAGTTAACAACATTCTCTTTGAGGAGCTTAATTGGACTCCACCACAAAGCAGTTTAGGAGGATGGATGCTGTCAGCCTTAATTGATGGGTCTCAACCTTGCTGCAAACAAGTGTAGAGGACAAACTAGTTATCCTGAAATATCACCTCTTTTTTTTCTGCACAAAACAAGTAGTCCCAAGAAGAAATCTCTATACCCCATGATCCTGAGGTTATGTATCAGGAGGTCAGTGATATAATAAAAGCCAGTTGGGGACATTTCTGCAGCAGGTTTGACAGTTATATCACATTTACTAATTCCTCTTCCTTATCCAATGTGGTGTTGTCTGATGCATTTGCTTTATAACCCCCCCCCTCCATTCCCAAAGTTTGGACTATGACACTCATAATTCAGTGTTTAAATGCATAATCAGTTCAGAAGTAGGATTAGCAAGATGCCAGGTCCTGCTGTAATACTGACAGTATAAGACATTCTTCTCACATTACAAGTCAATCATCCTGTCCCCCTGTCTATTACTTCCCACCAGTAAAGTCTAGGTGAATAATAATAGCCTTCAGTTTCCTTTATCCCTGGCTCTCCTGTTTGTCAGTCAGACTGGGAGTTTATTAAGATGACCTATTTTAATTTCACAGACAAGGTGCTGCAGACAGTAGACGTGTCAATTATGTATCTTGTCTAAACTTCAATTGCCAACTCTCTAATGAATCTAGATGCTCACTATTGTTTACGTTCTCGAGGGAAATGAGGCAGCTCAAATGACTGACACATTGAGATGAAAAGTGCAACAGCTTGCTTGCTTTTGTGATCCAGAGGCACCTCAGACAGTTTGCAAAATGAGTCTGACATTTTCCTCGGACTTTCCACAGGTCTGGGAAAGACGGTTGGGGTAGTGGAGAGACGAGTGGGCCAGGGACAGGGGCAGGCCAGGACCCCTGCAACTCTGAGAAACCCTGTCCGCGACCCAGATGGGGGAAAGTACGAAGAGTATGGCTACAACGCACAGCTGAGCAATCAAATCCCACTGGATAGATCCATTCCTGACTACAGGCCGAAAAAGTAGGTCCTAAACCCTGCCCTCACAGCTTGAAAACCAGAAGGTAACATAATAAAGCATTATGAGTTTAGGGTACTGATGTGACAGCTTCTCACTAAGTTGTGTTGACAGGTGCAAGCTGATGACTTACCCAGATGACCTCCCTCAGATGACGGTGGTGTTCATCTTTGTAAACGAGGCTTTGTCAGTGATCCTACGGTCAGTCCACAGCCTGGTCAATCACACACCTGCACACATCCTCAAGGAGATCATCCTGGTGGATGACAACAGTGACAGTGGTAAGACAAGGGCTTTTACAGTGTGTGTGTGTGTGTGTGTGTGTGTGTGTGTGTGTGTGTGTGTGTGTGTGTGTGTGTGTGTGTGTGTGTGTGTGTGTGTGTGTGTGTGTGTGTGTGTGTGTGTGTGTGTGTGTGTGTGTGTGAGAGAGAGAGAGAGACTTGAAATTATGGTTTTCTAGTTTGAGCTCCAACACTTTATTATTCTTGTTGTTGTAGTGGACCTAAAGCTGAATCTGGATCAGTATGTGAATAAGCAGTACCCAGGCCTAGTGAAGATGGTGAGAAATAGCAGACGGGAGGGACTTATACGGGCCAGAATCCTTGGCTGGAAAGCTGCCACTGCACCAGTTGTTGGCTTCTTTGACGCACATGTTGAGTTCAACACAGCATGGTGAGGAACAGCTTCTTATTTCCCCTCAGATTGACACTTGAAAAGGAGTTTAAAATAGTCTCATGCATTATCATCAATCAGATGCAGATTCCTCCCAACACTGAGGTGCCATTTGTCCTCCAATATCTAGCTATATACTGTACTATTTTAAACCTGGAATGCATTACACCGAGATCTGCTGACAGTGTTTGTGCATCTGACAAGAAGAGCATTTTTATTTGCAAATCAGAGGTATTCCTTTCTCTCAGTAATGGAAAGACAAGGAGGTACAGTAGTCACCACAATCCATCTTCACCACACCACTTTAAAGGAATTCATTCAGGCAAGGTGACACTCTCTCAGAAGTGATATTGCAGCGGTGAAAGGTTGACTCCTTAACTGCACTCATATTGCAAAAGTTATATCCACAATGGAAATGATATCTGATTGCATCAGTCACGTTTTACACAGAAATACTATTGAACACACCACGCAGCCCATGGGTCGTTCCATGTCATTTCAGTAAGCCATGACACCCACCATCTGAAATTGTTTCTGTAGTTAGAAACGGATAAGATTAGCATTCCTGCAACGTTCCTTTGTTGAAATATAATCTGATCTCTGAGAAATTAAGCTAATTGATTGCACACAAATTGTCCATTTTAATTTATAGGATTCATATAATATTAACTAAGTATAGTACTTAACATCCAATTGGGTCCAAACATTTTTCAAACAATGAGTAAGACATGAAGAATCCAAAGACATGAACAAAAGCCCCCCGCGCACCCCGGCACACCCCATGCCAATCCCAATCCAAAAACAAGTATAAAATGGACAATTTGGATGCAATCAATTAGCTTAATTTCTCAGAGATCAAATTATATTTCAACAAAATAATGTTTCAGAAATGCTAATCTTATCTGTTTCTAAAACCAGAAACAATTTCAGAGCATTTTGAGACGGTGGGTCTTGAAATCCTCTTTCTTGTGCTTTTTGAGGTGGAACGACCCACATGTGAGGCCATCAGTGTTTCACCACAGTTGTAACACATAGAACTGCTAGCTACAGTACATAAATGACTATTTATTTGGTTTTGTTCTCTGGAACGGATGTGAAATGGAAAATAAGCTGGGAAGGGAAGATGGGAACTGTACAGTACCTTCCTCTGCTAGCAGTGAGGATTCAGGATGTTTTGATGAAGATGATTAAACGCTTGAACAGACTGTGGTGGCCCCATTTTCCCCCTGGGAACAGATGAGATGACAGAAACATGATTTACTGTCATGCCAGCAGCATGAACAGCATGAAGTTACCAGTAAACATCTCAAGCACCTTTAGAATATTTATAGAGATACAATATTTGACTAAAATGTGTTTCCTTTCCTCCTTTGACAGGGCAGAGCCAATCCTAACCAGAATCAGGGAGGATCGAACGCGTATTATTCTGCCGTCGATCGACAACATCAAGTACAACACGTTTGAGGTGCAGCGGTATGACAACGCGGCCCATGGTTACAACTGGGGCCTTTGGTGTATGTACATCACCCCCCCCCAGGCCTGGCAGGACAGAGGAGATGAGACGGCCCCCATCAGGTATGGGAAAAGTACAGTATGTTTCTAGGACATTATTGGGGCGGTTGTCTGATGCAATACATTGCCTATCGATAATCTACACCCCTTCTATTCACATTGTCTTGCATTACAAAAATGGATTGAAATAGATTTAATTGTAATTTTTGTCATTGATCTACACAAAATATTCCATAATGTCAAAGTGAAAAGAAATTAAAGAAAGAAAATTAAAGAAATTAATACAGATTAAATAACTATGTGCCCCCCTTTTAGGCAAGCCTAAATGAATTCAGAAGTCAAATTTGGCTCAACAAATCACATAATAGGTAATATGGACTCACTCTGTGTGAAATAATAGAGTCTGATGTGATTTTTGAATGTCTACCCCTTCCTCTGTCCCCCATACATCAACAACTGTAAGGTCCGTCCCTCAGTCAAGTATTGAATTTCAAGCACAGATTCAACTACAAAGACCAACAAGCTTTTCAAAAGCTACATAAAGAAGGGCAATGATTAGTAGATGGGTAACAATAACAAATCAGACACTGAATATGTCTTTAAGCATGGCCAAGTTAATAATTATGCTCTGGATGATGTATTAAAGCACCCAGACACAAAGATGTAGTCGTCCTTCTGAATTGAGCTCTATCACAGGAAGGTATACTTAGGGACTAAGGCTGGGAATAGCCAGGGACCTCACAATAATACTACGGAACTTATGTGCTAATATGATGTGTTGAGATTCTCACGGTTCGATATGTATTGCGATTTCATACTGTGATTTTATTGCGGTTCGATATACTGTTCACCATATGCCTGCTGTAAAGGTATAGCACAAGAGAGAGCCATGAGAAAATGAGTTTGCTGAAATAAAAGTGCGGAAAACAAATTGGCTCCCCATTTAAAAAGAAGATGATCAAGCTATGAAGGACAAATACTGGAGTTTTGGTGCAGGTACAGCCATCTAGTGCAAAATTATATTGCGATATTGTCAAAATAATACGATATGATATGCAATGCTGGAGTGGTGTAAAGCTCGCCGCCATTGTACTAGTTCCAAGATGGCGTAGCAGTCGGACGTGTGTTTTGTCTTGTCCCGTGTAAATATCGTTTTATATATCGTTTTCCTTGTTTTTTTTTCCGTTTACATTTTAATCTCACTTTCCATCTACGGACTGAATATACTCTCCTGCAACCCGCCTCACCCAATGTGGTACGGATCGGCTATTTTTATACTTTAGAACCGGAACCCCCATCGGAAACTAGCCAGCTAACTAGCTACTAGCTAGTAGTCAGTTAGCCACTGCTAGCGTTCTTCACCGTTAACTCGGACACCAGCCAGCCTCAGCTCGGTCAATACCTGCCAGTCTGCACAGTGCGATATCAACCCAGAGCATATTGGACTGCTTTTTCTCTACCAGGATTCCTACCGCAAGCTCTGAACCTTTACACCAGATCATCACAGCTAGCTAGCTTCAATCCGAGTGGCTACCCCTGGCTAACGTCTCTGTCCCGAAGCAAGCACCAGTTAGCTTTGAGCTAGACTCGAGCTAGGCCCATTACGCAGATTGCCGAAGAGGTCCACCAGCTAATTCTTGGGCTACAAGGCCTCTTTTGCCAATTGGACTGGACCCTTTACTGCCGACACAGAGCCCCGCCAATCCATCATGACTGGTCTGCTGACGTAATCGTCCAAGGTGGTTTCAACAGGGCCTTCCGTTCCGACACCGCCAAAGGCCCTTCTGCAAGCCCCGGCCCGGCCCGCTACCTGTCTGAAGTGTCTCCAGCTCGCCTAGCATAGTAGCGACCACTGAATCGGCTCCCTGATTCACCTAATGTTACTCATTGGACGGTATGATCACTTGGCTACACATGCCTCTCCCTAATGTCAATATGCCTTTGTCTATTGCTGTTTTGATTAGTGATTATTGCCTTATTTCACTGTAGAGCCCCCAGCCCTGCCCAATATGCCTTAGATAGCCCTTTTGTCCCACCCCTCACACATGCGGTGACCTCACCTGGATGAACTGGTGCCTCTAGAGACAAAACCTCTCTCATCGTCTGATAGAGGAAATTATGGTTGAAATGACTAATTATGTATACATTCCAATCAGAACTGACTAGTCCAAATGCTATAATGTACTGTACATGTGAATTTTCTCTCTTGCTCCCTTTCCCAATTGTATATAATGTATTCAGGAGTTTAGTAACAATGAAGGTCTGTTCCTTAGTTCATTCAGTTGTACAAATCTCCAGGTGGTGGGAACGGGCCATCTCCAGATTGTCGAGAATGTTGATTTATGCTGACTGGCCTTGACTTCGTGCTGATAACGCGAGGGCCCTCTGCTTGTGAAATGGAAAGTTTGGAAAACGCTGACGTCATTTTCAGTTTATAACCTGTGGAAATGTGTGTAAGCATTTAGTACTCTCTGGAATTAAACGCTCTTACCTGACTTTTAAGACTGGTCTCGATCTACTTCATACATAATTAATGAACTTACACCTCATTAATGAATTAGAAACGAGTGCGAATTTGGTTTTGGCTGTAAAACAATAAGGAATTTAGAAATTCCTCTATCATCGTCCCTCAATGCCTAGGTTTACCTCCACTGTACTCACATCCTACCATACCCTTGTCTGTACATTATGCCTTGAATCTATTCTTCCACACCCAGAAATATGTTCCTTTCTGAACGCACTAGACGACAAGTTCTTATAGCCTTTAGCCGTACCCTTATCCTTATCCTACTCCTCCTCTGTTCCTCTGGCGATGTAGAGGTTAACCCAGGCCATGCAGCCCCCAGCACCACTCCTAGTCCCCGGGCACTCTCATTTGTTGACTTATGTAACCGTAAAAGCCTTGGTTTCATGCATGTTAACATCAGAAGCCTCCTAACTAAGTTTGTTTTATTCACTGCTTTAGCACACTCCACCAACCCTGATGTCCTAGCCATGTCTGAATCCTGGCTTAAGAAGGCCACCAAAAATCCTGAAATTTCCATCCCCAACTACAACATCCGATCACTCTACCTGTACACAGCCAATCTGTAAATAGCACATCCAACTACCTCATCCCCATATTGTTATTTATCTTCCTGTTATTTTGCACCCCAGTATATGTACTTGCACATCATCATCTGCACATCTATCACTACAGTGTTAATGCTAAATTGTAATTATTTTATTAAATATTATATATTTTATTTATTGCCTTACCTCCCTAATCTTTTGAGGATCTCAGGGCCCATGCCAAATCTTTTTAGTTTCCTGAGGGGGAATAGGCTTGACCGTGCCCTCTTCATGACTGTCTTGGTGTGTTTGGACCATTCTAGTTTGTTTTTGATGTGGACACCAAGGAACTTGAAGCTCAAGTCAACCAGCATGATTTTTCCCGTACTCCTTTTGCTATTCTCTTTTTGATAGTCTGCCCGGTTTTGAGCCCTGCCTGTCTCTGGACTACTTTCCTGCCTGCCTGATCATCCTGCCTGCCATGACCTTGACTCTGCCTGCCCTTCGGTACCTTTTGGACTCTGAACTGGTTTTGACCCTTTTGCCTGTCCACGACCATTCTCTTGACTTAACCTATTGGATTAATAAATACTGTAAGACTCCAACCATCTGGCTCCTGTGTCTGCATTTGGGTCTCGCCTTGTGTCATAATAGTTTCAGCATTACAATGCCCCCGTGCACAAATTGAGGTCCATACAGAACTGGTTTGTCGATATCGGTGTGGAATAACTTGACTGGCCTGCACAGAGCCCTGACCTCAACCCTATCAACCTCCTTTGGGATGAATAAGAGCCAGGCCTAATCACCAAACATCAGTGACCGACCCCACTAAGGCTTTTGTGGCTGAATGGAACCAAATGAATGGAACCAAATCCCCGCAGCAATGTTCCAACATCTAGTGGAAATCCTTCCCAGATGAGTGGTGGCTGTTATAGCAGCAAAGGGGGATTTTGGAAAGAGATGTTCGACGAGCAGGTGTCAACATACCACTTAATATACCGATATATCCTGATCAGACATAATATCCCGATATGTAACTGTATAGTTTTTTCCCCAATCACTATTAGGGCTGCCACCATGAGGCCATTAGTGATTTTAAAACAGCTACAAGGTTCTATGACTGTGATGGGAGAGAACTGAGGATGGATCAACAACATTGTAGTGACTCCACAATAATGACCTAAATAACAAAGTGAAAAGAATAATACAAATATACAGAATATTCCAAAACATGTGTGGTAGAAATTCAACACCAGGGACACCTGAAGTCAGAATTAAATGAATCCCTCTTTACTGTCACGGCCGGAGAGGTTCACCAACTCAATCCATCTTGATGCTACAAAAGCAAATCATATAAGCATGATTTACATGTTTCATTATTCATTTATATTGTTGGTTCCTGCATGTGACTGACTGATACCTCACAAGGCTTTTTCTTTCATAGCTGGGACCTTGAAACTGAGATACTCCTTTTGGTTACCAGAGCAATGTTCTGGGCTTACTGCCAAATTGCTTATCAGTGACATTATGGTTTACTCCTGTGTGTAGTCAATCCGTCACTTGCATGAACCCAACCAAGACATTTAATTACAAAGCAGCATTATTCTAAACACATGACCATCATTAAGTTTGCCGATGACACAACAGTGATAGACCTGATCACCGACAACGATGAGACAGCCTATAGGGAGGAGGTCATGTGGTGGCCTTGTGGTGCAAGAACATCCTCTCCCTCAACGTGATCAAGACAAAGGAGATGATTGTGGACTACAGGAAAAGGAGGACCGAGCACGCCCCCATTCTCATCGACGGGGCTGTAGTGGAGCAGGTTGAGATCTTCAAGTTCCTTGGCATCCACATCACCAACAAACTAACATGGTCCAAGCACACCAAGACAGTTTTGAAGAAGGCACGACAAAACCTATGCCCCCTCAGGAGACTGAAAAGATTTGGCATGGGTCCTCAGATCCTCATAAGGTTCTACAGCTACACCATCGAGAGCATCCTGACTGGTTGCATCACTGCCTGATATGGCAACTGCTCGGCCTGCGACCGCAAGGCACTACTGAGGGTAGTGCATATAGCCCAGTACATCACTGCGGCCAAACTTCCTGCCATCCAGGACCTCTATACCAGGCAGTGTCAGAGGGAGGCCTTAAAAATGTTCAAAGACTCCAGCCACCCTAGACATAGACTGTTCTCTCTGCTACCGCACGGCAAGCGGTACTGAAGCGCCAAGTCTAGGTCCAAGACGCTTCTAAACAGCTTCTACCCCCAAGCCATACGACTCCTGAACATCTAATCAAATGGCTTCCCAGACTATTTGCATTGCCCCCCCTTCTACACTGCTGCTACTCTGTTACTATCTATGCATAGTCACTTTAATAACTGTACCTACATGTACTGTACATGTTACCTCAATTACCTTGACTAACCGGTGCCCCCGCACATTGACTCTGTGCTGGTACCCCCTGTATATAGCCTCGCTTTTTACAATTATTTGTTACTTTTATTTGTTACTTTTTTTTAGGTATTTTCTTAAAACTGCATTGTTGGTTAGGGCTTGTAAGTCAGCATTTCACTGTTGTATTCGGCCCATGTGATAAATACAATTTGATTTGATTTGATACACACAGAGAACATTTCCATCACACAT
The DNA here is from genome assembly GCF_021184085.1 of Oncorhynchus gorbuscha. Classification (NCBI taxonomy): domain Eukaryota; kingdom Metazoa; phylum Chordata; class Actinopteri; order Salmoniformes; family Salmonidae; genus Oncorhynchus; species Oncorhynchus gorbuscha. The sequence continues at coordinate 47,818,967 of NC_060183.1, read as the reverse complement.
GCAATGTATCCAACGAGGCACTGAAGTAATACTTGAAACAATATAGCAGAGGAATACACCTTTTGGCCTAAATGTTTGGGGGAAATCCAACACAACACATCACTGAGGAACTGCCTCCTTAAATTGCTGTCTAGCAATGATCCCCAACACCTTGACAGAGCTTGAAGTATTTTGAAAAAAATAATATGTAAATATTGCACAATCCAGGTGTGCAAAGCCCTTATGAGATTTACCCAAGAAGACTCAGCTGTAATCACTACCAAAGGTGTTTCCAACATGTTAGTGTTTTATATATAATAGTGTATATTAGTGTTTTATTTTTCATTACTCAAAAAAAGTGTTAGAATTTATCTTCAACTTTGACATTAGAGTATTTTGTGTTGATCGTTGACAAATAAATTACAATGAAATCCATTTGAATCCCACTTTGCAACAGAATAAACAGTGAAGAAATCCATGGGTGTTTAGGCTTTCTGTAAACAGAAAACGTGGGCTTGAAAAACATGTTCTTAAAATATACAAGATGTTCCAACTCGCTTCTACAGTGTAGGCCGCTAGGCCTAATCTGTTCTTTCTCCGTTCAGAACCCCTGCCATGATTGGCTGCTCCTTTGTGGTGAACAGAGAATACTTTGAAGAGATTGGCCTTCTAGACCCAGGCATGGAGGTGTATGGAGGAGAGAACATTGAATTGGGCATGAGGGTAAGTTTCTAAGTGATACATTCTTAAACTAAGAACAAATCAATACAGTATGTTCTGTGGTCCATTATGTGTTAGCCATTACAATGTGTGTAACGGTCGTCGGTGCATGAAGGATCGGACCAAAGCATGGTAAGTGTTCATGATTTTTATTAACACTGAACAAAATAACAAGGTGAGAAAGGAAACCGAAACAGTCCTGTCAGGTGCAGAACACTAAACAGAAAACAACTACCCACAAAACACAGGTGGGAAAATGCTACCTAAGTATAGTTCCCAATCAGAGACAACGATAGACAGCTGTCCCTTATTGAGAACCATACCTGGCCAAAACAAAGAAATACCAAAACATAGAAAAATTAACATAGAATGCCCACTCAAATCACACCCTGACCAAACCAAAATGGAGACATAAAAAGCTCTCTAAGGTCAGGGCGTGACAATGTGATTATAAAGCAAGAAAATCATTATGTAATTGTGACTGGAGAGTTCAAGTGTTTGTGTGCTGTAAGAGATGCATGAAGTTCAATTAAGCTCTGTCACAGTAAAAAGAATGTGGGTGGGATTTAATATGAATGTAATGGCAGCAAATGTTTCTATATATTTTGGCCCTGATCCAAATAGATTTCAATATCTTTTAAAAAGGGATAGGCTGCCATTATCTGAAGTATGATTCAAAACAAGTTTAGTTTAAAGTTTTAAGTCTCGTGCACAAGTACAGTGAAATGCCTTTCTTGCCAGCTCTAAACCCAACAATTCAGTAATCTATATCAATGTAGTACTAAACATAACAAAAGGCAGAACAAAAACACACTAGTAATAAAAATAAGAAATAATAAGAACACAACAAAGTAAGCACACTATATACAGGGTCAGTTTTACTATCAAACAGAATGGAATATTCAATCCGATCATTTAACTTAGGTCCTAAGAAAATGTGTGACTTGGCCTCAATGGCTTGTTATTAAAACGTATGGGTCTGTTCTGACTAAATTCTCTCCCTGCATGTTTTGTTTGGCTCTGCTGAGATCATTAAGGAATCATTAGGTTCTAAGCATACAGGGAGACCAATTTGCATGAATATGGATGGAAGTTATCCTGCACCACACCACCTGGTATACTGCTGAATAACAAACCCATGCCTTTATAGTGCACCAAAAAATGGTCTGTGTCAGGTGATTTGTCCATCAGTTATTTCCCAAAAGCCTGGAACCATTTGAATTCCCTTTCTTTCTAATACTATAACTGAGATACAGAGGGTCAAAAAAGTATTTAGTCAGCCACCAATTGTGCAAGTTCTCCCACTTAAAAATATGAGAGAGGTCTGTAATTTTCATCATAGGTACACTTCAACGATGACAGTCAAAATGAGAAAAAAAATCCAGAAAATCACATTGTAGGATTTTTTATGAATTTATTTGCAAATTATGGACACCAGAAACAAAATTGTAGACCTGCACCAGGCTGGGAAGACTGAATCTGCAATAGGTAAGCAGCTTGGTTTGAAGAAATCAACTGTGGGAGCAATTATTAGGAAATGGAAGACATACAAGACCACTGATAATCTCCCTCGATCTGGGGCTCCACGCACCCTGTGGGGTCAAAATGATTACAAGAACGGTGAGCAAAAATCCCAGAACCACACGGGGGGACCTAGTGAATGACCTGCAGAGAGCGGGGACCAAAGTAACAAAGCCTACCATCAGTAACACACTACGCCACCAGGGACTCAAATCCTACAGTGCCAGACGTGTCCCCCAGTTTAAGCCAGTACATGTCCAGGCCCGTCTGAAGTTTGCTAGAGAGCATTTGGATGATCCAGAAGAAGATTGGGAGAATGTCATATGGTCAGATGAAACCAAAATATAACTTTTTGGTAAAAACTCAACTCGTTGTGTTTGGAGGACAAAGAATGCTGAGTTGCATCCAAAGAACACCATACCTACTGTGAAGCATGGGGGTGGAAACATCATGCTTTGGGGCTGTTTTTCTGCAGAGGGACCAGGACGACTGATCCGTGTAAAGGAAAGAATGAATGGGGCCATGCATCGTGAGATTTTGAGTGAAAACCTCCTTCCATCAGCAAGAGCATTGAAGATGAAATGTGGCTGGGTCTTTCAGCATGACAATGATCCCAAACACACCGCCCGGCAACGAAGGAGTGGCTTCGTAAGAAGCATTTCAAGGTCCTGGAGTGGCCTAGCCAGTCTCCAGATCTCAACCCCATAGAAAATCTTTGGAGGGAGTTGAAAGTCCTGTTGCCCAGCAACAGCCCCAAAATATCACTGCTCTAGAGGAGATCTGCATGGAGGAATGGGCCAAAATACCTGCAACAAGTGTGTGAAAACCTCGTGAAGACTTACAGAAAACATTTGACCTCTGTCATTGCCAACAAAGGGTATATAACAAAGTGTTGAGAAACTTTTGTTATTGACCAAATACTTATTTTCCACCATAATTTGCAAATAAATTCATTAAAAATCCTACAATGTGATTTTCTGGATTTTTGTCCCTCATTTTGTCTGTCATAGTTGAAGTGTACCTATGATGAAAATTACAGGCCTCTCTCATCTTTATAAGTGGGAGAACTTGCACAAATGGTGGCTGACTAAATACTTTTTTTGCCCCACTGTAGTTGACTGTAAAAAAGTCTGCAGTGACGTTGGTGCGGAAGTTGTGTCCCAGTGTGAGAACTGAATGTGTTCCAGAACTCTGCAGTCACCTACTAGCGTCCCACTGACAGACAGACTTATTTCACTCTTCCGACATGATCGTTATGACGTGAGCAGCAGTGTGCAGGAAGCGACGGGGGACAGCAGGACAGAGACGGAAGGGGGGAGAGAGAGAGAGGGGTGGGGACAGGAAGAGAAGAAGAGGTCAGGTTTGCACCTATTACGCTGAGAGGGGAATAAAGTACAAAACATTTGGTTCAGGTAATGGAGACAATGGGAAAGGGAGACAGCACAACAACAGAAGCCCAATGAGAGACAGTTGATTGTATGAAAAGAGATCTAAGCCAAATGATATTTTTGTTAAACCTACCAGACCTCTCTGTGCTGTGCTCAATGCACGGGAGTATGAAGAGGTACTCTAAAAAATAAAATTTTGGCAACACCACCAGTACAGTATAATCATAAACACAATGAAGTGGCCCTTTGCCTGAAAAATGTCCTAGCAACTGGGCAATTGAAAGGTGTTAACAGCTTTCCATATGCCTGTGGGCAATTGCCTCGGCGGCACCTCTCTCAACAAGATTTCTTTTTAGAGTACAATGTTACTATTACTATTGTGGTCAGGCTTCTTTCTGTCTTTCTTTCTTGAACTGTCTATGTTATGTCTCAGGTATGGCAGTGCGGGGGGAGTATGGAGGTGTTACCGTGTGCTCGGGTGGCACACATTGAACGCACCAAGAAACCCTACAACGACGACATTGATTACTATGCAAAGCGCAATGCCTTGAGGGCAGCCGAGGTGTGGATGGATGACTACAAATCGCACGTCTACATGGCCTGGAATATCCCCATCAACGTGAGTCGAGTGTAGTTCCCCAATATTCTACAGCTCAATTGCGTGTTAACTGGTCATTGATTTTGGTGCTGTGAATTGTTTTCTAACTCAACAGAACCCCGGAGTTGATTTTGGAGATGTTTCTGAGAGAATCGCCTTGAGGAAAAAATTGCAATGTCATAGTTTCCAGTGGTATTTGCAGAATGTGTATCCAGAGATGCGAGTGTACAATGACACCATCACCTATGGTGAGGTACGAAACAGCAAGGCCAGTGGCTATTGCTTAGACCAAGGACCTAATGAGGACAACAACAGCGTGACTCTCTACCCGTGTCATGGCATGACATCACAGGTCAGGAAAAGTTCTTAAAACCTTATATGCTTGAATGCATAGAAATGTAATCCTCTTACACAGGCTCTTATGTTAGTTCAGGAAACCATGTATAACTATCCCATACACTCTGGCCCCTGCAGACGTCCACAATATGTTATGCATCCCCACCCATTTGCGTTGAACCCCTTCCATTGTTCATCTTTACAGTGGTTGTTTGTGCTTTCATTTAGCTTGCTTTAGCATGGTAATTCAGTGAATTCCAAATGAATTGGCTTGGCACAGGGCAATTTGACAAGGTTACCTCGACTCAGAACTGTGCAGCAGCACCTGTGATGGGCTCCAACATCCTCTCTGAGTGTTGTTCACCGTGAATAATTCAACCCTGGATTTTGTAATCGTCTGTGCCGTTACTTGTGACATTCACTGGTTTGAAGCTGCGTTTGGCGTGTGAAATGGAATAGAGATCAAGCTCACAATGTCGAATGACAATGAACTCTTCAGAGAGGATCACTGGGTCTCATTTATAACAACATGTAATATAATAATAATAATATATGCCATTTAGCAGACGCTTTTATCCAAAGCGACTTACAGTCATGTGTGCATACATTCTACGTATGGGTGGTCCCAGGGATCGAACCCACTACCCTGGCGTTACAAGCACCATGCTCTACCAACTGAGCTACAGAAGGACCATGTACTCACCTAAGGGATCTGTATGGTCCATTACGCTCATAAACAATTTGGCTTTCATCGGCATGGAACATACATAAATGCACGTATCCCTGTGGCATCTATCAAGTCTACATTATCATTAGTATTTAAGTCAATTACACAGCAAATGTTCATTGGACATCTCAACAGTAACTAAGGACAGGCCTTGCATTGGATTTCATTGATCTTTCGTTTCAAGATGGCCTTTCCACTGGGTAGTTGTGGTTCAGCTGTTGAAAGAGCAGGCACTGGTTTGACAGCTCTTGTTCAGCTCAAGAGGCACTATGACCTTTTGTACTCAAGGTATCAAGAACTATCTTTCTCATGAGACAGCTCAATGATTACACAATAACATGTACCATTCTTATGTATGCGGAGTATTTAAAATGTTTTGTATTGTCCTAAGACTACTGTATGTAGGTGTCTGTAAAGATAGTATTTGTGTATAACCGTTCATATATTTTTTCAGAACTTGACGTTTACTTGGCATTAACGTGTTTTTTTAGCTGGCCCGTTACACCTCAGAAGGGCTTTTGCAGATTGGTCCTCTGGGTTCCACTACGTTCTTGCCCAACACCAAGTGTCTGGTGGACGAGGGACGAGGGAGGACGCCAAGTCTCAAAAAATTTGATAGAGCGTCACACTCATCACAAAGGCTTTGGGACTTCAGTCAGGTAAAAGTTCAAAATGTCATGACTTGTGGGGAAAAAGGACTCCTGCCAAAACTGTATTGCTTTTTAATACTGCAATTATAACCACAGATTGTTCCTCTTCCCTCTGTAGAATGGCCCAATAATCAGCAGAGACACTGGTCGTTGTTTGGAGGTGGAGATGTCTAGAGAGGCCAGCTTCGGCCTGCGGCTGGTGGTCCAGAGGTGCTCTGGTCAGAGGTGGACTATCAGGAACTGGATCAAACCACCACGACACTGAGGGCACAATATACAGGCCAGCTGATGTCTACAAAAAAACATGGGACTCCTACCGTGTAGCACTTGTACTTCCTCTTTACAAATATTGTGTTCCTTTGGATTGAGGCTATAGACTCCTCTGTCTGCTCCTGGAAAGGTCAAGGGATTTCAAAGCATCTCAACACCAACCTTCCACAACTCAAGCATCTTAACAACAAGTCATCACAAAGTATGAAGGATACATATCCCTACGAAGAACCAGAGGATGTACCATGCAGAGGTTGTCTATGACAATGATAGTTGCAGTCTGCGATACTTAAGGAGGTAATACAAGCGAATTGGCACATGTTGACGAAACAGTTCATTTTGAGTGTGTTTTGTTTCTGATTTCAGATTTCACGCCATAATCCCTGAACACAATTATGTTCCTTCAATCATATGTCTGTCATCTGGAGGGCTACGTTATCTCACGTTCATGGACAAAAGGACAGAACAACACAAATTGCACACAACAACTTGAATCGAATGATAATATGACATTAAACATTATGACATGTGTTCCTTCTTGACGAGTGATTTTGTATGAGAGCTGATTTTTTAAACTATTCTTAATCATGAAAAGTATTGTTTTCTCACCTCTACAGCTGGTTCCATATACATTTATGCAAAGCCCTGACCTTGAGTATCCAGGCTCTCTAATTATATGTAAGTGTTTCACTCAGACAACATGTGAACTGTAATCTCTGTGATCAAGCACAGGGGAGGCATCCAGGTAGCCATTTGATTAGCTGTTCAACAGTCTTATGGCTTGGGGGGTAGAAGCTGTTAATAAGCCTTTTGGACCTAGACTTGGCCCTCTGGTACCGCTTGCTGTGGGGTAGCAGAGAGAACAGTCTGTGACTAGGGTGCCTGGAGTCTTTGGCAATTTTTAAGGCCTTCCTCTGACACTGCCTGGTACAGAGGTTCTGGATGGCAGGAAGCTTGGCCCCAGTGATGTACTGGGCCATACGCACTACCCTCTGTAGCACCTTGCAATCGGAGGCCAAGCTGTTGCCATACCAGGCGGCGATGGAACCTGTCAGGATGCTCTCGATGGTGCAACTGTATAACTTTTTGAGGATATGAGGACCCATGCCAAAACTTTTCAGTCTCCTGAGGGGGAATAGGCATTGTTGTGCCCTCATCACGACTGTCCTGGTGTGTTTGGACCATGATAGTTTGTTGGTGATGTGGACACAAAGGAACTTGAAGCTCTCAACTTGCTCCACTACAGCCCCATCGATTAGAATGGGGGTGTTTTCAGCCCTCCATTTCCTGTAGTCCACGATCATCTCCTTTGTCTTGATCACGTTGAGGGAGAGATTGTTGTCCTTGCACCACACTGCCAGGTCTCTGACCTCCTCCCTATAGGCTGTCTCATTGTTGTCGGTGATCAGGCCTACCACCGTTGTGTCGTCAGCGAACTTAATGATGGTGTTGGAGTCGTGCTTGGCCACACAGTCATGGGTGAACAGGGAGTACAGGAGAGGACTAAGCACGCACCCTTGAGGTTTGAGGATCAGTGTTGAGGATCAGGGTGACAGATTAGACTATGGTGGTCTGCTTGAAACATGTATGTATTGCAGACTCGGCCAGGGACAGATTGAAAATGTCATTGAAGAAACTTGCCAGTTTGTCTGTGAATGTTGACCTGTTTAAATGTCTTACTCACATCGGGTAAGGCGAGCGTGATCACACAGTCGTCCGGTACAGCTGGTGCACTCATGCATGCTTCAGTGTTGCTTGCGTCCCGATTAGAGTCCTGCTCATTGAAAGCAGCGCGGATGCGGATGTAATCCATGGCTTCTGGTTGGAGTATGTGATTATGGTCACTGTGGGGATAACGTCATCGATGCACTTATTGATGAAGCCGTGGACGGATATGGTACACTCCTCAATGCCATCGGATGAGTCCCGGAACATATTCCAGTCTGTGCTAGCAAAACAGTCCTGTAGCTTAGCATCTGCGTCATCTGACCACTTCCGTATTGAGCGGGTCACTGGTACTTCCTGCTTTAGTTTTTGCTTGTAAGCAGGAATCAGGGGGATTTAATTATCGTCAGATTTACCAAATGGAGGGCGAAATAGAGCTTTTCACGCGTCTCTGTGTGTGGAGTAAAGGTGGTCTTGAGTTTTTTTTGGCTCTGGTTGCACATGTAAAATGCTGGTAGAAATGAATTAAAACGGATTTAAGTTTCCCTGCATTAAAGTCCTTGGTCACTAGGAGCGTCGACTACGGATGAACATTTTATTGTTTGCTTATAGCTTTATACAGCTCATTGAGTATGGTCTTAGTGCCAGCATCAGTTTTTGGTGGTAAATAGACAGCTATGAAAAATATCGATGAAAACTCTCTCGGTAAATAGTGTGGTCTACAGTTTATCATGAGATACTCCACCTCAGGAGAGCATAACCTTGAGACTTAATTTTGATTTTGCGCACCAGCTGTTATTGACAAATAGACACAGACTGCCACCCCTTGTCTTGTCGGGGGCTGCTGTTCTGTCTTGCCGATGCACGGAAAAACCAGCCAACTGTATATTATCCACGTCGTCGGTCAGCCACAACTCGGTGAAACATAAGATATTACAGTTTTTAATGTCCCGTTGGAAGGATAGTCTTGAACGGAGCTCATCCAGTTTATTCTCCAATGATTGCACATTGGCCAATAGGACGGATGGTAGAGGTGGGTTACTCACTCGCCTACGAATTCTAACAAGGCACCCAGGACCTGCGTCTCCTGTATTGGTACCTCCCTGTGTAGAACTTAGTTATGACAAGTTTTTGCTGTTTGGTATCCACTACCATTGCAATATTTGAGATACTGAAATAGAGCATGTGCAACCTGTGCAAAACAATTTAAATTCAAGGTCAAGACAAGTAGAGCGAAGATGATATGTTGATGACAAATGCATGAATATCATGAGATGCAGAGGGTGATAGCTGTGCTTGTTTTAATCTTGCGTAGAGACTACCTCAGACTGAATCACTTGTTCCCTCATCATACTACACCAGAAGATACGGGCCTAACTCCACTTCCCCTCTGTAATAAAATAGTAGGTTTGGCTCAGGGGGAGAGAGTATAAGTAGGTGGCACAATGCAGAAGGGACCTCAATATCCCTTCCAGGAGGAGACTGCTGGATTATAAAATGTCTAATTAAATTGGTGGTGGATATCTTTACACTATGATGAAAGCCAGCACAGTTCCCTGCTAGGCTTTAAACGTGACAATACCTGTTATTAAAGCTTTGCTGCTGTGACAGGTTTTTCCCAGAAACTATATATTTCATTCAGAAACATAATGGATGAATATTGATATGTTCATAGTCAAGTTGTAGACCCATGCATATAATATGTGTATTAAAAGCTTTGGAAAAAGGATTCCATTTCTTATGGTGCCCATCATAAATGCCAGATATGATTTGAACTTGAAATAATTCTAGATCTCCAAAGTCTACAAGAGATAAATGTTATCTGAAATGTTAAAAGTGATACATGATACAAGTGGTTTGGTTGGAGCAGTTGGAGATAACCCTGGGAAAGTTCTTCACCTCTGAGGTAAGTCCCACACTGATCAGAGTTATTGATGTCCAAATCCTGGAATCATTCTCCATGGGACATAGCTTGGGTGAAACAGCTAGGAGGCTGGAGAAGGCTAATCAGAGCCCAGCAGACAGTGTTACAGTACTCAGAGTACTGTGACACACTTCCACTTGGCTACAGCCTGCCAGCACAGCCTGGAGCTACATCCAAAAAAACCTCCAGCCATCTGAGCCCAATCTGCCTGTGTGTGTGTGCGTGTGTGTGTGAGAGAGAGAGAGAGAATTAGCATCTCCATAAATGACTGCTGAAACCGTTTAAATCATTTCATAATTTTTAAAACGATTACATACAGTATGTTTCTGTGACAGTGTATGAATTTACTGGAAATCTAATACAACAGCATATCTATACTGAACAAAAATATAAACGCAACATGCAACAATTTCATTGATTTTACTGAGTTACAGTTCATATGATGAAATTAGTCAATTAATTCATTAGGCCATAATCAATTGATTTCACACGACTGGGAATACAGATCTGTTGGTCACAGATACCTTAAAGAGCCTCAGGATCCTGTTACGGTAATTTTGTGCATTAAAATTGCCATTGATAAAATTAAATTGCGTTCGCTGTCCTTAATTTATGCCTGCCCATACCATAGCTCCACCACCACCATGGGGCACTCTGTTCACAACGTTGACATCAGCAAACCTCTCGCCCACATCACGCCATATACGTGGTCTGCGGTTGTGAGGCTGGTTGGATGTACAAATTCTCTAAAACAACATTGGAGGTGGCTTATGGTAGATAAATTAACATTAAATTATCTGGCTACAGCTCTGGTGGGCATTCCTGCAGTCAACATGCCAATTGCATGTTGTGTGACAAAACTGTGCAATTTAGTGGCCTTTTATTGCCCCCCAGCACAAGGTGCACCTGTGTAAGGATCATGCTGTTTAATCAGCTTCTTGATATGGCACACGTGATGGATTATCTTGGCAAAGGAGAAATGCTCACAAACAGGGATGTAAACAAATTTGTGCTCAAAATTTGAGAGAAATAATATTTTCGTGCTTATGGAACATTTCTGGGATCTTTTATTTCAGCTCATGAAACATAAGACCAACACTTTACATGTTGAGTTTATAGTTTTGTTCAGTGTAAATCAAGAGTGCAACAAAACTCACAAAGCACAAGAGTATTGTTTTTGTCAAAAGATATTTGGTAGAAATGCTCGTTGCCTAAAATTGCATTTCCCATCCTCTAAGATTGATGCTTGTTTGTTCTCTATCGGATGAAAAAAGCAATCAACAATGCAGGGAATAAATCAAAATAAGTGTCTCCTTGAAAATAATCCCATTAAGTACAGTATTTCTATTTGTATTTATTATGCATCCCCATTAGCTATTGCCAAAAACAGCAGCTACTCTTCCTGTGATCCAGCTAAATTAAGGCAGCTATACAATTTAAAAAACATTACAAATCATTCACAACAGATTCCACAGCATATTAAGTGTGTGCCCTCAGGCCCCTATTCTACAACCACATAATATCTACTACCACATATCTGAAGGCTGAAGAATGTACCTTACCTAAAACATCAATGCCTCTTTATCAAACCGTAAATGCTTTGAAATGATGTCTCACAATAATACAGCTGTCGTGCTCAGCTTCTTTTGATGTTTGGTTTGTTCCTTTTTTCTTTGTAGTGTCTGATAATTATATTGGTTGAAGGCATGAGCAGAGGGAGGGAGCGACCATCAAAGCACTCATCCATCCATTTCAGTTGAATATGGCACACCTTCCCTGAGATACAATGCAATTCCTGTTTCCTGTGTACCTCGATTCCTGTTTCCTGTGTACCTCAATTCCTGTTTCCTGTGTACCTCACCCATCATCAATAAAACACGGGCAGTGTCAAAGGATTTTACATTTACATCAATGCAAATGCAATTACGTTGTTGAGTAGGATGCCACAGTATGTGCAATACCAGAGGGTGAAAGTTTAGTACCCTATATGCGGAGATATCGGCTTTAATATCATCCTCTTGCAGGAAAGCTGACTCTAGTAACATAACACAGCAAATAACATTGTACATGGAACACTTTTTAAATGTACAATGCCTCTAGCATAGAAATGCTGAAGGCTAAGGAGGGTGTCTCTCCCAGGTCTTTTAGGGAGAATGCCATGCCATCCTTAGAGATTCATGTGAGCTGTAGAGCTTCCAAAAACAACACATGCATTTTAGTAATTTAGCAGACGCTATTATCCAGAGCGACTGACAGTAGTGAGTTCATCTTGAGATACGCAGGTGAGGCAACACATATCTCATAGTAAGTACATTTTTCCTCAAAGCAGCTATCAGCAAAGTCAGTGCTAGTGGGAAAAAGTCAAGTGCGAGTGTTAGTTCACGAAAGGCAAGGGTGGGATTATTTAAGATACTCTTTGAAGAGGTAGGGTTTCAGAAGTTTTCGGGAGATGGGCAGGGACCCTGCTGTCCTAACATCAGGGGAAAGCTCGTTCCACCGTTTAGGGTGGTAGGACAGAGAAGAGATTTGACTGAGCTGAGCGGGAGCTGACCCACCATAGAGGTGGGAGGGCCAAGAGACCAGCGGTGGTTTGGGGTGTAGGATTTAAGCCTGAAGGTCGGGACGGGCAGTTCCCCTTGCTGCTTCATAGGCAAGCACCAGGGTGTTGAAGTGGATGCTTTGAAGCCAGTGGAGTGTGCAGTGACATAGGAGAACTTGGGAAGGTTGAACACTGAGCGGGTTGCAGCGTTCTGGATGAGATTTTTTTAAACGTTTATTATTCCGCTCCACAGCCAACAGAAAGTTGCAGTAGTCCAGACGGGGGATGACAACTACTGCCTAAACCTGTCATGTGGTTGTCTTACTTTGTTACCTTAAGATGAATGCACAAACTCAGTTGCTCTGGATAAAAGCATCTGCTAAATTACTCAAATGTAAAAATGTATCCCCATTCTCCAGAGCAGTGAGCTGTGCATTACACTTCATGGCTACTACAGTATGTGTGATTCAACATGGCATTTATCAGCCTCCAGCCAGTCACTCAGCTCCTGCATGAGTCAACAGAAGACAGCCAGCCATTTACTGGGCTGGATTGATGTTAGGATCGCATCATCCCATCCCTCTTGAATCAACAGATATATGGGTTTACACACTAGGCTGGAGCTATGTCACACATTACCCTGATGAAGTGATGCTCCCATCTTTATGATGGTGTGTGTTACCTGTTCAACTTCTGAAACGTTTCAGCACATCATATGCTCGAGAGAAAATCTTCTCCTATTTCGCCCTGTTAGTGAGTACCTACATCTTCGGTAAATCACAGTATTATGGTTCGTGCTGTTCATCAAATTGAATGGCCTCTGCTCTATATTACTGCTGGAGGCTATGAAGAGTGTGGACTCATTTGAATGACAAGCTTGTCAGAACAGCTTGCACTTGGTGAATGTGCTTATTCCATTACAATATCAAAATAATGTTTATTTCCACATGATCAGTATTAATGAGATTTCCTTGCTGAAGGCAACAGTTCCCCTTGAATAGATGGAATTCATAATCTGAAGGATGGGCTGTCACTGTTAGTGTCACTGCAATATTGCCATGTTTCTACGAATGTGGAGGTATCTGATAATAAAGTCTGTGGGAAAAAATGGAATGTAGCGAATTTGATTGCATTAGCTGTGCTCAATGATCTTTCTGTATTTCCTTAGATAAGATATTGAATAAATGACATATTCACATGCAAATCTTGTCTAAATCGTCAAAACCTGATTGAATATATCATCATATTTTTAGCTACATTTGGAAAGATCACAATGACTCAATGTGATTTGCCAGTGTAATGTAACTGCATATTCTTTCATTTGTGTAAGTGAGCAGAGCAGTTTGGCATAAGTGTTTTGTACTCTGAATCCCTCTTTACTAGAGCAGTGGAGGGTCGTACTTACGGAGTTGGCTGTAGTGCATCTTCAGCCATGCCTCTTTCAAATCAGACTTTCAAAGTGATTAATACAAGCAATAATTATCACGCAAACATATCTTCAAGTCTCTCAGATTTTCTAAGTGGGAGTTCATCATCATTGTGTCTTAATTCAGAGTCAGGTTTTTGAGTCTGAGAACAATACTTCGCACCAGGTCTGTCTCAAGGGGGCTCTCTGCCTCCGGAGGTTACCAAGGCAACTAACTGACTCCCCGTTGACATTGTTATGATCAGAATGGGTATTGTACATAAATCTAAGGGCTGAGAGACAAAATGTGACTGGATTCAGGAAGGTGGGCAATTGATGCTAGTTCCTACTTAGTAGGGCTGTTTGAATTTTTGTTTTAAACAACAAATGGGTGTGTTATCTGTAGGCCTAAATATGAATACAAATATTTAATTACGAGCCTAGTTTAGCCAAGGAGAAAGCACTGTGCTATATGAGGAGAAAGACAGGATCCTTTCTGGTTTGCCATGATTGGCTGAGATAATGAAGGGACTGGATGTGCCAAGAGATGAGTCCTGATTGGTCAGTCATGTCACAGGCTTCTGTCTATAACAGAATGAGGCCTTCCCTGGTCAGAATAGATGATCTTTGCTAACTCAGCTATGGACTAGAGGTCTTCTCGGTCCCGGAAATGAGACCCGAACCGAACTGTACCTGCGAAATGCACAACTGACCCGACCTGGTCATTTTTGAAAACAATACCTGACCCAAATTGGATCCTAGGTGGACCAGATCCGCCCGGAACATGTCCAAAATGAGAGAGACCCGGATCCAAGTTGGGTCGGGTCTGTCTTGGACCCAAATGGATCCGCAACATTTTAAATGCAGCTTCATTGCAGCGCAAGCCAGAAATATGTAGTCTGGCAGTGAAGTTTCACAAGCGCATTTTCTGTTGTATCTAAAATAATGGATTTGTGGTCTATATATGTATTTATATAATGGCATCCCTATAGTTTGATGGTGCATAATATGAGGCTTTCCTTATTTCTGTTTACAAAATATTTGAGTTGGAGGATTTGTTTTATATGAGGCATGATCGCGTATCAGACAGACCACTGCATAATTAAATTTAGTGTGTAACCTACACTCTAAAAATAAAAGGTTCCTGGAGTATCCTTTAGGGGTTGTTCAAATTGAAAGTGTGGAGGAACCCCTATAAGTTCTTCGAAGAACCCTTTAGAATGGTTCTTCAAAGAACCCCTTTTAATGCATCCTCAAAGAACTTTTTGAAGAACCTTTTGGGGTACGTTTTTGAACTACCCCTCCTGCCCTACCATTATTATTATTATGAATAATAATAGGCATAACAGTAACACAATATTTTAGTTCTCAGTGCTTATCATGATTTTAGTGTCAAAGCAGAAAAGAAAAATCCAAATATGATGTCAACTCAAAACAGAGACCCAAGTATAATGGGTCGTGTTGATGTTAATGTTGATGTTCTCCATATCCATAGCTAGAATGATTTTGCAGTGCATGGTGATCTAACAGGTTTCCTGTTATATTCATCAGAGCTGTAGGGAGGGTGAAATATGTGAATCCCAAAAATAGTAATTAAACAAATGCAAACGACAGAATTCATACCTTGGTATTTGAGGTGAATGCTGCCCTTTCAAATTCAAATATTTCAGTTGGGCAGTTATGATCCTGCAAGAACCCCCACCAACTAAGGAGGTTCCCTCGATGAACCCCACCTTCTATGGGGTTCTTTGAAGAACCTTAGGGTTCATGGCACTACAAATGGCCCCCAAAAGGATCTTCCAAGAACCCCAGAGGAGGTGGGGTTCATCGAGGGAACCTTCAATCACAAAGGAGACAGATGGCTTAACAGCACAGCAGTTAGGAATCAACCATATAGGGATTTAAAATGAGAACATTTGAATAACGTGAGTTACATTTTACGGGTTGTAGCACAGGCCAACAGAATGTTGTATTATATTCTCACTGTTGTGTGTCGTTAATGCATCACACACGGCTCGTAATGTAATGATGTTCCTTATCAGCTCACTCTCAGTTCAGGGTGTTGATGAAGGGTCTAATGTTTTGTGAGGTATTTCATATGTATGGCAGTTAGAGCCATCTGCAGGCAACGCTTTCACACTACAGTCTTATTCCTCAATGGTAAAAATAGGGTCCAAATAAATAAACAGGCACTGATGAGTGAATTAGTCAGCTGAGGACAAGCTTAAAAAAATGTGTTAACGCAATGACTTTTGCTACCATTACTCAACAGAGATGGCTGGAATGTTAGTGAACGAAAGGTTATGGGACATTGGACTGTTGAGCACAAAAAAAGATTTGATGAAACATTACATTTGCCCTTATATTTATAGTACCTGTCAAAAGTTAGGACATATCTACTAATTTCAGGGTTTTTCCTTTATTCTGACAATTTTCTACATTGTAGAATAATAGTGAAGACATCAAAACTATGAAGTAACACATATCATGTAGTAACCAAAAAAGTGTTAAACAAATCAAAATATATTTTATATTTGAGATTCTTCAAAGTAGCCACCCTTTACCTTGATGAAAGCTTTGTACACTCTTGGCATTCTCTCAACCAGTTTCACCTGGAATGCTTTTCCAACAGTCTTGAAGGAGTTCCCACATATGCTGAGCACTTGTTGCCTGCTTTTCCTTAAATGCTGTGGTAGCCATGCTGGTTAAATGTGCTTTGAATTCAAAATAAATCACAGACAGTGTCACCAGCAAAGTACCCCCACACCATCACAACTCCTCCTCCATGCTTCATGGTGGGAACCACACATGCGGAGATCATCCGTTCAACTACTCTGCGTCTCATAAAGACACGGCAGTTGGATCTAAAAATCTCAACCCAAAATCAGACCAAAGGACAGATTTCCACCGGTCTCATGTCCATTGCTCATGTTTCTTGGCCCAGGCAAGTCTCTTCTTCTTATTGGTGTCCTTTAGTAGTGGTTTCTTTGAAGCAATTCGACCATGAAGTCTCCTCTGAACAGTTGTGATGTTGAGATGTGGCTGTTACTTGAACTCCGTGAAGCATTTGGGTTGCGATTTCTGAGGCTGGTAACTCTAATGAACTTATCCTCTGCAGCAGAGGTACCTGGGTCTTCCTTTCCTGTGGTGATTCATTATAACGCTTGATGGTTGTTGCGACTGCACTTGAAGAAACTTTCAAAGTTCTTGAAATGCTCTGTATTGACTGACCTTCATCTCTTAAAGTAATGATGGACTGTTGTTTCTCTTTGCTTATTTGAGCTATTCTTGCAATAATATGACTTGGTCTTTTACCAAATAGGGCTATCTTCTGTATACCCTATCTTGTCACAACACAACTGATTGGCTCAAACACATTAAGAAGGAAAGAAATTCCACAAATTAACTTTTAACAAGGCACACCTGTTAATTAAAATGCATTCCAGGTGACTACCTCGTGAATCTGGTTGAGATAATTCCAAGAGTGTGCAAAGCTGTAATCATAAAAATATATATTTTGATTTGTTAAACTCTTTTTGGTTACTACATGATTCCATATTTGTTATTTCGTAGTTTTGATGTCTTCAATATTATTCTACAATGTAGAAAATAGTACACTTTTTTAAAATCATGGAATGAGTAGGCGTGTCCAAACCTTTGACTGGTACTGTCATGTTTTGTCATTTATTATCTTGTCTTGTCCCTGTGCTTCCCATTCTATTCGTTTCCCTCTGCTGGTCTTATTAGGTTCTTTCCCTCTTTCTATCCCTCTCTCTCCCCCTCCCTCTCTCACTCTCTCGCTCTCTCTTCTCTCTATCGTTCCGTTCCTGCTCCCAGCTGTTCCTATTCCCCTAATCAATCATTTAGTCTTCCCACACCTGTTCCCGATCCTTTCCCCTGATTAGAGTCCCTATTTCTTCCTTTGTGTTCCGTTCCTGTCCTGTCGGTTCCTTGTCTAGAATTCACCGTGCTGTGTTTGTGTATCGCCCTGTCGTGTCGTGTTTTCCTCAGATGCTGCGTGGTGAGCAGGTGTCTGAGTCTGTCTGGTTCAAGTGCCTTCCCGAGGCAACCTGCTGTTCACCTGCTGTTCAAGATCGAGTCTCCAGTTTGTCCTCGTCATTTCGAGTGAAAGTTGTGTTTTTTGTTTGTATTTACTTTACTGGATTAAAGACTCTGTTTTCGCCAAGTCGCTTTTGGGTCCTCTTTCACCTGCATGACAGAAGGAACCGACCAAGGAATGGACCCAGCGACTTCAGACGCTCGTTACACTGCCGTCAAGATCCAAGGAGCCATGCTCGGCAGACACGAGCAGGAATTGTCTGCTGCTCGCCATGCCGTGGAGAACCTGGCCGCTCAGGTTTCCGACCTCTCTGGACAGTTCCAGAGTCTACGTCTCGTGCCACCTGTTACTTCCTGGCCTGCCGAGCCTCCAGAACCTAGGGTTAATAACCCACCTTGCTACTCCGGGCAGCCCACTGAGTGCCGCTCCTTTCTCACGCAGTGTGAGATTGTGTTCTCTCTCCAACCCAACACATACTCTAGAGAGAGAGCTCGGGTTGCTTACGTCATTTCACTCCTTACTGGCCGGGCTCGAGAATGGGGCACAGCTATCTGGGAGGCAAGGGCTGATTGCTCTAACAAGTTCCAGAACTTTAAAGAGGAGATGATTCAGGTTTTTGACCGTTCAGTTTTTGGTAGGGAGGCTTCTAGGGCCCTGGCTTCCTTATGCCAAGGTGAACGGTCCATAACGGATTATTCTATTGAGTTTCGCACTCTTGCTGCCTCTAGTGAGTGGAACGAGCCGGCGCTGCTCGCTCGTTTTCTGGAGGGACTCCACGCAGTGGTTAAGGATGAGATTCTCTCCCGGGAGGTTCCTTCAGATGTGGACTCTTTGATTGCTCTCGCCATCCGCATAGAACGACGGGTAGATCTTCGTCACCGGGCTCGTGGAAGAGAGCTCGCATCAACGGTGTTTCCCTGCTCCGCATCGCAACCATCTCCCTCCTCTGGCTCAGAGTCTGAGCCCATGCAGCTGGGAGGGATTCGCATCTCGACTAAGGAGAGGGAACGGAGGATCACCAACCGCCTGTGCCTCTATTGCGGAGTTGCTGGACATTTTGTTAATTCATGTCCAGTAAAAGCCAGAGCTCATCTGTAAGCGGAGGGCTACAGGTGAGCGCAACTACTCAAGTCTCTCCATCAAGATCCTGTACTACTTTGTCGGTCCATCTACGCTGGACCGGTTCGGGTGCTACATGTAGTGCCTTGATAGACTCTGGGGCTGAGGGTTGTTTCATGGACGAAGCATGGGTTCGGAAACATGACATTCCTTTCAGAGAGTTAGAGAAGCCTACGCCCATGTTCGCCTTAGATGGTAGTCATCTTCCCAGTATCAGATTTGAGACACTACCTTTAACCCTCACAGTATCTGGTAACCACAGTGAGACTATTTCTTTTTTGATTTTTCGTTCACCGTTTACACCTGTTGTTTTGGGTCATCCCTGGCTAGTATGTCATAATCCTTCAATTAATTGGTCTAGTAATTCTATCCTATCCTGGAACGTTTCTTGTCATGTGAAGTGTTTAATGTCTGCCATCCCTCCCGTTTCTTCTGTCCCTACTTCTCAGGAGGAACCTGGCGATTTGACAGGAGTGCCGGAGGAATATCATGATCTGCGCACGGTCTTCAGTCGGTCCCGAGCCAACTCCCTTCCTCCTCACCGGTCGTATGATTGTAGTATTGATCTCCTTCCGGGGACCACTCCTCCTCGGGGTAGACTATACTCTCTGTCGGCTCCCGAACGTAAGGCTCTCGAGGATTATTTGTCTGTGTCTCTTGACGCCGGTACCATAGTGCCTTCTTCCTCTCCGGCCGGGGCGGGGTTCTTTTTGTTAAGAAGAAGGACGGTACTCTGCGCCCCTGCGTGGATTATCGAGGGCTGAATGACATAACGGTTAAGAATCGTTATCCGCTTCCCCTTATGTCATCAGCCTTCGAGATTCTGCAGGGAGCCAGGTGCTTTACTAAGTTGGACCTTCGTAACGCTTACCATCTCGTGCGCATCAGAGAGGGGGACGAGTGGAAAACAGCGTTTAACACTCCGTTAGGGCATTTTGAGTACCGGGTTCTGCCGTTTGGTCTCGCCAATGCGCCAGCTGTTTTTCAGGCATTAGTTAATGATGTTCTGAGAGACATGCTGAACATCTTTGTTTTTGTCTATCTTGACGATATCCTGATTTTTTCTCCGTCACTCGAGATTCATGTTCAGCACGTTCGACGTGTTCTACAGCGCCTTTTAGAGAATTGTCTCTACGTAAAGTCTGAGAAGTGCTCTTTTCATGTCTCCTCCGTTACTTTTCTCGGTTCCGTTATTTCCGCTGAAGGCATTCAGATGGATTCCGCTAAGGTCCAAGCTGTCAGTGATTGGCCCGTTCCAAGGTCACGTGTCGAGTTGCAGCGCTTTTTAGGTTTCGCTAATTTCTATCGGCGTTTCATTCGTAATTTCGGTCAAGTTGCTGCCCCTCTCACAGCTCTTACTTCTGTCAAGACGTGTTTTAAGTGGTCCGGTTCCGCCCAGGGAGCTTTTGATCTTCTAAAAGAACGTTTTACGTCCGCTCCTATCCTCGTTACTCCTGACGTCACTAGACAATTCATTGTCGAGGTTGACGCTTCAGAGGTAGGCGTGGGAGCCATTCTATCCCAGCGCTTCCAGTCTGACGATAAGGTTCATCCTTGCGCTTATTTTTCTCATCGCCTGTCGCCATCTGAGCGCAACTATGATGTGGGTAACCGTGAACTGCTCGCCATCCGCTTAGCCCTAGGCGAATGGCGACAGTGGTTGGAGGGGGCGACCGTTCCTTTGTCGTTTGGACAGACCATAAGAACCTTGAGTACATCCGTTCTGCCAAACGACTTAATGCCCGTCAAGCTCGTTGGGCGTTGTTTTTCGCTCGTTTCGAGTTTGTGATTTCTTACCGTCCGGGTAGCAAGAACACCAAGCCTGATGCCTTATCCCGTCTGTTTAGTTCTTCTGTGGCTTCTACTGATCCCGAGGGGATTCTTCCTTATGGGCGTGTTGTCGGGTTAACAGTCTGGGGAATTGAAAGACAGGTTAAGCAAGCACTCACGCACACTGCGTCGCCGCGCGCTTGTCCTAGTAACCTCCTTTTCGTTCCTGTTTCCACTCGTCTGGCTGTTCTTCAGTGGGCTCACTCTGCCAAGTTAGCTGGTCATCCTGGTGTTCGAGGCACTCTTGCGTCTATTCGCCAGCGCTTTGGTGGCCGACTCAGGAGCGTGACACGCGCCGTTTCGTGGCTACTTGTTCGGACTGCGCGCAGACTAAGTCGGGTAACTCTCCTCCTGCCGGTCGTCTCAGACCGCTCCCCATTCCTTCTCGACCATGGTCTCACATCGCCCTAGACTTCATTACCGGTCTGCCTTTGTCTGCGGGGAAGACTGTGATTCTTACGGTTGTCGATAGGTTCTCTAAGGCGGCACATTTCATTCCCCTCGCTAAACTTCCTTCCGCTAAGGAGACGGCACAAATCATTATCGAGAATGTATTCAGAATTCATGGCCTCCCGTTAGACGCCGTTTCAGACAGAGGCCCGCAATTCACGTCACAGTTTTGGAGGGAGTTCTGTCGTTTGATTGGTGCGTCCGTCAGTCTCTCTTCCGGGTTTCATCCCCAGTCTAACGGTCAAGCAGAGAGGGCCAATCAGACGATTGGTCGCATACTACGCAGCCTTTCTTTCAGAAACCCTGCGTCTTGGGCAGAACAGCTCCCCTGGGCAGAATACGCTCACAATTCGCTTCCTTCGTCTGCTACCGGGTTATCTCCGTTTCAGAGTAGTCTGGGTTACCAGCCTCCTCTGTTCTCATCCCAGCTTGCCGAGTCCAGCGTTCCCTCCGCTCAAGCGTTTGTCCAACGTTGTGAGCGCACCTGGAGGAGGGTGAGGTCTGCACTTTGCCGTTACAGGGCACAGACTGTGAGAGCCGCCAATAAACGCAGGATTAAGAGTCCAAGGTATTGTTGCGGCCAGAGAGTGTGGCTTTCCACTCGCAACCTTCCTCTTACGACAGCTTCTCGTAAGTTGACTCCGCGGTTCATTGGTCCGTTCCGTGTCTCCCAGGTCGTCAATCCTGTCGCTGTGCGACTGCTTCTTCCGCGACATCTTCGTCGCGTCCATCCTGTCTTCCATGTCTCCTGTGTCAAGCCCTTTCTTCGCACCCCCGTTCGTCTTCCCTCCCCCTCCCGTCCTTGTCGAGAGCGCACCTATTTACAAGGTACATAAGATCATGGACATGCGTTCTCGGGGACGGGGTCACCAATACTTAGTGGATTGGGAGGGTTACGGTCCTGAGGAGAGGAGTTGGGTTCCGTCTCGGGACGTGCTGGACCGTTCACTCATTGATGATTTCCTCCGTTGCCGCCAGGATTCCTCCTCGAGTGCGCCAGGAGGCGCTCGGTGAGTGGGGGGTACTGTCATGTTTTGTCATTTATTATCTTGTCTTGTCCCTGTGCTTCCCATTCTATTCGTTTCCCTCTGCTGGTCTTATTAGGTTCTTTCCCTCTTTCTATCCCTCTCTCTCCCCTCCCTCTCTCACTCTCTCGCTCTCTCTTCTCTCTATCGTTCCGTTCCTGCTCCCAGCTGTTCCTATTCCCCTAATCAATCATTTAGTCTTCCCACACCTGTTCCCGATCCTTTCCCCTGATTAGAGTCCCTATTTCTTCCTTTGTGTTCCGTTCCTGTCCTGTCGGTTCCTTGTCTAGAATTCACCGTGCTGTGTTTGTGTATCGCCCTGTCGTGTCGTGTTTTCCTCAGATGCTGCGTGGTGAGCAGGTGTCTGAGTCTGTCTGGTTCAAGTGCCTTCCCGAGGCAACCTGCTGTTCACCTGCTGTTCAAGATCGAGTCTCCAGTTTGTCCTCGTCATTTCGAGTGAAAGTTGTGTTTTTTGTTTGTATTTACTTTACTGGATTAAAGACTCTGTTTTCGCCAAGTCGCTTTTGGGTCCTCTTTCACCTGCATGACAGGTACTGTATATACAGAGTATACACCGCTCTTTTCAGGACATTACAGGTGAATTCAGGTGAAAGCCTTGAGACAGACAGAAAGCCTTGAGACAGACAGTTGTTACTGCAAAATGAACTCAGTAATGCTGAGGATTGATATCATGGGCATATTGCCAGTGGGGTCACTTCTACTTTATCCTGCTTATCCTCCTGAAATTAGTTGCTTTACTATGTACTGGCTGTCCTGTCTTCTCTTAATTTTCCCAAATCTTTAAAGTGCGTTACTACACCACGGTTTCATCCCACTGGGCACAGACATCAATTCAACCATTCAGCCAGTGTGTGCCAAATGGGTCCCTTAAATCAAAAAGGGAATGATTTCAAAGCATTCACAACTCCCTTGAACAAAATGATTTATCTTTCCCTCTTAAACTACACTGACGTTACAGTACATGCTCTTTGTTTTTCAGATAATCTCGTGGGAATTGTAATGTGTTCAGTTATTGGAGCAATATTATTAAACTTAATGATAGTAACACTCAGTCAACAGCAGGAAAAATGAAAGGTACGGTAAAGTGATCGTCATGCAGTTCCTTTTCCTTTTCACACTGCCTCTGAAAAATACATGTTTTATACTACAGTTGAAGTCGGTAGTATACATACACTTAGGTTGGAGTCATTAAAACTCGTTTTTCAACCACTCCACAAAAACTATAGTTTTGGCAAGTCGGTTAGGACATCTACTTTGTGGATGACACAAGTGATTTTTCAAACAATTGTTTACAGACAGATTATTTCACTTATAATTCACTGTCTCAATTCCAGTGGGTCAGAAGTTTACATGCACTAAGTTGACTGTGCCTTTAAACAGCTTGGAAAGTTCCACAAAATGTCATCATAGCTTTAGAAGATTCTGATAGGCTAATTAACATAATTTGAGTCAATTGGAGGTGTACCTGTGGATGTACAGTGGGGCAAAAAAGTATTTAGTCAGCCACCAAATGTGCAAGTTCTCCCACTTAAAAAGATGAGAGAGGCCTGTAATTTTCATCATAGGTACACTTCAACTATGACGGACAAAATTAGAAGAAAAACAAAATCAGAAAATCACATTGTAGGATTTTTAATGAATTTATTTGCAAATGGTCTCTTGAGAGACCAGTGCGATCAATGTTGACGTATGAGATGAATATGTGTGGACATCTTTGTATTTGACCACACATACATAATTTATTTGTGCTTCATTTATTGTATTTCCTATTATTTCGTTTTTGAAAACCAATGTACAATCAATGTCCAAATACTCATACCTGCATTCTAAATAGTCGGCATTTTAGGTTTGCGAAAATACAACGTTATACAGTATGTGAAATTTCGAAAATCATGTATGCTTTAAATGCCAGGACGTCATACTAATTTCGCATTTTCATTTAGTAGAATTTACTGCACACTTTTGAAGAATTCCAGGCTCACCGTGTTTTTCACAACCGCTGATAATGAACGAATTGCGGGAATCAATGCAATTGCGCATTAGATGATTCATTTTCAGGATGGGTGAGTAGTATGTTGAACTGTTGCTTACTGCGTTCGTTTTTACGGAACAGTACATTCAAAATAGCATGTAGTAAGATTAGTACCCAGTATGTAGTTTTAGTAAGTAGTAGGCAAAACAGATTTTTGGAAAGGGCCAACGTGTGTATAGCAGATTGCAGTTTGAAAGCACATTTATTTGAGAATTTATGTCACACCACCACCCCCTCTCATCCCCCACCTGTAGAATACAATTGTTGTTATGTTGTATTACTAATATCTGAAAGACAATACACAAATATATGAACACTACGAAACTACAGCGACAAAATAATTATCCAACAGTGTCACGACTTCTACCGAAGTCGGTTCCTCTCCTTGTTCGGGTGATGTTCGGCGGTCGACGTCAACTGTCTTCTTGCCATCGCCAACTGTCTTCTTGCCATCGCCGATCCATTTTTCATGTTCCATTTGTCTCGTCTTGTTTTCACACTCACCTGGTTTCAACTCCATAATTACATGTTGTATATTTTCCCTCTGTTTCCCCCATGTCCTTGTCGGGAAATGTTTATTGTAAGTACTCGTGCACTACGGGTTTTGTACCTCATTGTGTTTGTTGTTTTATATGTCGTTAGTTTTATATCTTAAACTGCTCCCGCTATTCACCAAGTTCTGCTCTCCTGCGTTTGACTTCCCTGCCACTAGTTACGCACCCCTTACAAACAGCAATTGGCCCAGAGGTTGCAATAGAGGGTACACCAATTCTAGTTTCCATCCTTGCCTGATAGACATATTGGGGCCTCGAAAACTTGGTTTGTGGACTCTAAAGCTAACCAAGGAGAGTTATCAATTATGTATGGGAGAGAGAGAGAGAACACTAAGTGGGACTTCACCCCAGGGAGTTGTTGAATGGAGAGAGCCTGAGTTGTTGACATTATGTAGATAGTCCCTTTCATGACCCT
This sequence comes from Oncorhynchus gorbuscha, assembly GCF_021184085.1. Taxonomy (NCBI): domain Eukaryota; kingdom Metazoa; phylum Chordata; class Actinopteri; order Salmoniformes; family Salmonidae; genus Oncorhynchus; species Oncorhynchus gorbuscha. Next base: position 47,793,739 of record NC_060183.1, on the reverse strand, counting down.
CCTAAAACACACTGGCGCAGGCTTATTAGGTCCATTCCCTTCTGACAGTAAGTGAGGGGACAGAGAGTCGCACCCAGGGGTAAAGCAGGGCAAACCAGAGGAAAGGCCTACAGGCTCTTCATATCAAAATTCCTCACTACCTCTCTATTGCGTCAGTCTTTCCATTAGAACTCCATCACTCCCCTCAGATGCAGGAGCAACAGTGTCAACATGTAAGTGAATGTTACATGCCCATAGATGTTGAAGTCACTGCAAAATAACCTATTAGGTGTCAATAAACCATGGCTCCGACAGTGGGTTAACCAGAGAAGTCATTTTTAGGAGTTTGGGGCTGGAACTAAAAGTTTCCCCTTCGTTCCTACAGTAGCTGACGAGTTGCTTAGCAGCTTCTGCGCTGAATGGACATGCTGTCCCTGTACATAGCTGAACGGTGTGATTACTATGGAGAAGACAAAGAGCACCAGTATGTGACAAGACTGCAGAGGCCAAGTGCTGAAGAAACCCCATCGTTGCTGCACCCTGAGTCATCCACCAACTACTTGCCATTTACGCCGTGGAGCTATAAATACACATACTTAAGATTTATTCTCTCCAGGTCCCAGGGCAACAGAGGAGCAACACCACTGCCCCAACCATGCCAATCAACTCATTGTCATGCCATGGATAAGACTTACTCTTTGATACGTTCTAGAATGGATCAACTGGGTATATAAAGGGTGTGAGTGATGCTCCACAGCTGAACAAAGTCTGATTGTCCAGGGCAGTCCTTCCCACTATGAGCCAGCCTTCCTGAACTGTTTGGGGGGAAAATATTGCTGCCCTTTTGTGTGTTGAGTAAGTCATTAAACCTGACTTAGTCATTGCAATTAGTCAAAGATTAAATTACATTAGCTAGCCAGGGGAAACCCAAGAGAGGAAACAGTTTTTTCCTAGTACCACTCTCAGGCCATTCCGAAGTCATGGCTGACCACAACAAGGTATTACCGCGTCCTCTTTTCCGCCGAGATGTAAACTGGGATCCTTTCCGTGAGTGGACACAGCCAAGCCGCATGATCATGGAGCAGGACTTTGGCCTCCCTCCTTTCCTGGATCCAGGCGATGTGAGCTGGATAGACTGGGCTAGGAGGAGACTGGCATCATCCTCCTGGCCAGGGTACACACGCCATCCCCTCTTCACCCCCAGCACTGCTCCCCCTGCTGCAGTGGCACCCCAGACCGCAGCCAGACTTCAAAGACAACTGTCTGGAGGAGTGTCAGAGATCAGCACAGGACAGGACAGCTGGAGGATCACACTGGATGTCAATCACTTTTCACCAGAGGAGATATCAATCAAAACCAAGGGGGGCTTCCTGGAGATTACTGGTACTAACATTATTTCTCTGATCGGAGAAACCAGAATATGGTGGCAGTTTGAACATTCATTGTTACTAAAAATGTTGGACAATTAACTGATGAAAATTGTTATAGAGGTCTCACGTCCACATGCTCCTTCAATTATTGTCTCAACTTATATTTTCAGGTCAACATGAAGAAAGGGAGGACGAACATGGATCAGTCTCAAGGTGCTTTACAAGAAAATACAAGTAAGTTCTAATAGAAAATAAAGTCCCTCACAATGCTGTGACAAAGACATACCGGTAATGTAAGAATTCAAAAGAATTGAACGTCTTTGCTGTTGATTGCTATAGGAAGGCATTCTAAATGGTTTCCCTCGGTTGAATTACATTTGTAAAAACAGATGACAAGCAGTCTATTGAATCACAGTAAACAAGTCCTTGCCTGTCTGTGTTGTAAGCGGATTGTTGTTGTGGGTTTGTTGAAGGCTGCCCCCTGGTGTGGACTTGCAGCACGTCAGCTCATCTCTGTCTGGTGAAGGGATTCTCTTGGTAGAAGCACCCCTCCCAGGCTTAACCACCACCATCCTCCCCAGTGACATGGTCATCCCCATTCAGATCAAGCACGAGTGTGAGGGGAAAGAGTGAATCCAGTGATCCATTATAACTAGATGTAAAGCTTGGGGTAGAGCTTTAAAGCTTATGTCGGCGTTGACAACTTTTGACAACATTCTTTTGAATTAAGCCTTGGTCATTTATGATGACAAACATAGTGGCTTCTATTGCTATTGAAACACCATCACTTTATTCACTCTCACTCGAACTACACGTGTGGCATGTTTTTCTATGTATTATGTTAAATCATTTCCCGCAAAGACTAGCAAAACCAAGATAAAGTGAAAAATCAAGACTGTTGAAATGTACTTTCTCATTTGTCAAATGATAGATCATCTGGGAGTCAACATGACCATGCTTAATAAAGCTGTTCTTAATAAAGATGTTCATAACTGTTAATAAAACAGTTTTCCAAGACATACATTTCAACGTGATCTTTTTCTATGAATTGAATCTCCTTTGAATCAAAGCAATAAACAATCCATGGCAAAATGACACATATTGAGGAGGGCTGGGGGCTCTTATGTATGCGGTGTCTGTCTTTGTACTTGAACTGCTGCCTTGAACACATTACTTACTCTAAATTAGACCTGGAAGTAGTAGAACGTTTTAAATGAGTCCAAACCAAAATAACTACTGCATAAATACAGTATAAAGTGAAGTAATTTCCATTTGAGTTATTTATCAGACACTCTTATCCAGAGTAACTTACTGTTATTGCATTCACTAACTGAATGCACTAGGTACAACAACCACATAAGTCAAAGTAAGCAAACTTCCTCAATAAGGCAGACAAGTGTTAGTGCAAGAAAGGTAAGTACCACGCTAGGGTGTGGGTCCTCCCCCCCCATTCTCTTCTCTCATTTCCCTCAAACTCTTGCCTACTTGACCCAAATTGACCCTAAAGGACATGGCAAATGATCCTGATGGTGGCACTGTTGCCCTGCATTTGCCTTAAGCCTTGAAGTTTGACAGGCATATGCTAAGAACCCTGTTTAAATACATTAGAGATATACTTGATGTGTGCTCCAAAATCTTATATTCCTTGGTGTGGGCGTGTTGACCCATGTCAGAGGCTACAACGTCCAGTCGTCCATGAACAGGAGTTGAAACCCTCTCAGCTGGTACACTGTGACAAATCACGTAGAAAGCATTTGGTCAGAAGAGACAGTGAGCAACATCGATGGATACCTCCAGCCTGAAAACATCTAATGGTACTGTAAAACCTCCGATTTCGGCCGAGGCCGTGAAACGTGTTGATTATGACACCATTTAATTTTTTCTATTGTATTAATATATTCATGTTAAAGACAATGTAAGTAATCTACTCTTAGAATTTTGACATGACAGTTTTACAGTGGTCTGCAAACCAAAATATTTAAATGTAATCTGTCCTGTACTTGTACTAGGTGCCACAACCTGTCATTGGCCTGTCAGGTAATGTTCTTTTGTCTGATATCACTGCAATTCAGAAGAACCTGAAGTGCAGATGAATGGTTTAGTACTTACACCGAGGGAATGTGACGACTTCACTCAAAGCAAGGTGACACAGATACTTTTTCTGCCTTTTGATGTCAGTTATCATAGACACTGGCCCACTGTTAAGTCACATGTTAATTGTGGTTCTATACATTAGGCCTAATGTAAATGTGACGATTTACCTCAGTTACTGGAAGAAAGAAAATGATGTATGGCTACAAGACTTGTGTCCAGAAGAGCAGTTAGAGGAGTGGTGCTTGACCCAGACGATCCTATGTTTGTATCAAAGGAAACTCTTCATAGCGCCTTCAGCTCCATAGGTGTTCTGCTACTGATAGAATGTGCAGTGAAATCAACAAATAGGGATTAACACACATAAACCACTGGAAGCACCAGGAGTGCAGTCTGTGTCAGCTGAATATCATGTTTGCATTAGTTATCCTTTCCAAATATGATTGACTATTTCTGTCAGTGTAAGAATCCATAAGACCTTTGGAACATTGCCACGGTGTGGCCGTTTCTCTCTCAGGCTGAGAGACTCATCCATGCTTTTATTACAAGCAAGCTTGACTACTGTAAGGCTCTCCTGTCTGGTCTACCTAAGAAAGCCATTGGTCAACTGCAAAACATACAGAATGGTGCAGCATGGGTACTGACCAAGACCAGACGGAGAGCACACATTACAGCACACATTACACCAGTGAGTTTTAGAATTCATTTTCAGATTATTCTATTGGTTGTAAATCAATCCATGATTGTGCACCCCAATAGATGCAGACATGCTTTTAAAGTTATGTGCCCAGTAGGTCCCTCAGGTATTCTGGCACTGGCCTTTAACTATCCCAAAGCAAAACTGTTGACATTTTTAAAAGAGATCTTAAAACACACCTTTTTAGCTTGCTTTTCCTTAGGGTGCTTTTTAGTCGTTCAGTTTCTTATTGTTTTTCTTTTGTTTTTTATCCTCTTATGTGTGTTGTGTAGTAAATATTTCCGTTTTTATTTTCATTGATTGTATTATTTTGTTGCAATGAATTACATTGTGTTCCTGTGTGAAATGTGCTGTATAAATAAAGCTTGATTTGATTTGATATGAACTTGCATTAGGCCTATTTTATGAATGAAAAATAAATATGTACATTCTCTCTGCTCGACAAGACTAGGCTTACTACATTTGTTATAAACATATGTATGCAAGCACATGTTTTATTAACCAAAAATACATATCCTTTTGGACATGTTCGGCAGCTGATTTTCCAGGTGATTTCCCCAGTGTCAAGTTACTGTAAGTAGACAAATGCAGGCCTCTTTTGATGGACTAAAGCCAGGGTAACCCAACTTTCAATGACTTTACTTACTGTGATCCCAGTCAATAAAACAAATATCAAATGTTTAAATGTCCATGCATCCTTTTGGAGTTGTGGTGTGAGAGATGTTTTAAGTGGGGCTGATGGTGTTGACATTTGGTGCGGCACTACTGGTAGTAGGAGTAAATATCAGAGGCATGGGTTGCCTTGTGTTACCCTCTCTAAATTCTAACCCTCATGTCTCACAGATATATAACTGATCCCTTGCAGTAGAAATGTCAAGATCTTATCAGTCATAGAACTAAATAAGCTAGTCATTTACCCCACCCGTCATACCATAGTATGTGACAAAAAGTGGTGGCATGATATTCAAATGGGAAAGGCCAAATATGGTTGACAGTGAGGCATGCTTTCTTCAATTGAATGGATACATCTGTACGAGCCACAATCTGTAAGATTTCCAGTCACTCCTTGACTTTTTTTTAACATGACTTATGTAATGCCACAAGGCTTGATATACAGTATCATGTGTGTATAAGTGATTTAAATTAGATGGACCGTGACCTATTTTCCTGGTCTGGGAGTTATAGTGTTCCTTGGTTTGGGATTTGAAATGAGAGAAGCTTGCTGATTACTGTTTAATGAGAAGTTATACAATTTAAATGCCCAGGCCAGTGTTCCTGACAGGGATTTTCATCATGGACAATGAGGGCTGCCAAGAACAAAGGACTGATGTGGCAGATGAGTGATGTTGGGTATATAATAAGGATAAAGCTCAGCAAGTAAGGAAGGGTTGACAACTAAATTAACAGCACACTTTGACCAGGCAGAATAAACTGTTGTTTTTCTTACGGAATTAGTTCTAGTTAAATTGACAATATTACAGGTTACAATATTTTGCATAGCTTACGTAGACCTAAGAACTACTACAACCATTAATTATTTAGTAAAGTTATATTTGAAAGGCATTTATATCTTATTATATGGCTTTTTTAAGGCAAAGAACACGGCAACAGAGATCCAACATTGTCACCTGCAAATACAGGCTGGTCTCATACACTAGATGTAACATAGTAAACATATGGTTACATGAGACAGATGGTTACCTTAGGCAAAAACTGAAGTAGGGTGGTTGGTCTCGGTGGATGAGTGTAGTGAATGTTTAGCAACCCAAAGATTTCAACTACTTAGTACTTTTGATCTACTTTGCAACTACTTAGCATGTTAGCTAACCCTTCTCCTAACCCTAACCTTAACCCTTTTACCTAACCCTTCCCCTAACCCTAACTCTTTTAGCTAAACATTCCCCTAACCTTAACCATTTAACCTAACTCATAAACATAACCCTAACGTTAACAAAAGGGCTTCTCAACAGTTTTTACCCCCAAGTCATAAAACTCCTAAACAGGTAATCAAATGACTATTTGCATTGTGTGCCTCCCCCAAACCCTCTTTTTACGCTGCTGCTACTCTCTGTTTATCATATATGCATAGTCAATTTAACTATACATTCATGTACATTCTACCTCAATTGGGTGGACCAACCAGTGCTCCGGCACATTGGCTAACCGGGCAATCTGCATTGTGTCCCGCCACCCGCCACCCACCACCCGCCAACCCCTCTTTTACGTTAATGCTACTCTCTGTTCATCATATATGCATAGTCACTTTAACCATATCTACATGTACATACTACCTCAATCAGCCTGACTAACAGGTGTCTGTATGTAGCCTCGCTACTTTTAAAGCCTGGCTACTGTATATAGCCTTTCTGTTTGCTGTTGTTTTATTTCTTTACTTACCAATTGTTAACCTAACACATTTTTTTTGCACTATTGGTTGAGCCTGTAAGTAAGCATTGCACTGTAAGGTCTACACCTGTTTTATTCGGCGCATGTGACAAATAAACTTTGATTTGATTTGATTAGATATTAGGCTATAATTTTATGTTGATAGCTGTATGATTAGACTAAATTATGCACTGATGCTAATACCCACTTATGCTAGTTAAAATTATTTTAAATGTCTCAGGTCTAATCTATTTCCAAATTAAAAAAGAAATAGTAAACACAAATAAAATGACAAATATTTCACTCTAAAACAGCAACACTCGAAAACAGCAACAATTCTCTCAGCCTCATGGCAAAAGGTGTAAAATAGCATAAGATTAGCGAAACAAATGCACCCCAAATGAAGAGAATTGGCGATGTGGATGCATTCATAAAGTGAGAGTTATTACAAATGCATGTTAGGTGGGCCAATCATATAAAAAAATGAAGAAGTTATGCTTCGGATTAATGCTTAGACCAATCGATTGGTCGAAATTTGAAAACGTGTTTTTTCCATATATAGACACATCCTATGTGTTTTAATCAAATAAACTATATGCACTGAGCCCACTGTTTGATTAAATAATTAAGACACACAAATGACTAGAGTGAGTTCGACTTGCTGAAAAAATTGACAGCGAGTGACGGTGTGACTAGCACCTCTCTTTGCTGCAGCGACCACCACAGAACACCAACAGTATTTAATTAAAGCCATTTATGACTGAAAAGTTCTGTTACCAAAATCCCTGATTTGTTTAGGAAAAACATTCCCAATTCCCTCAACCCTTGCTCTCTTTAGGTGAAACATGTATGCATCACATGCATGTGACCAATAGGGCCTGACCTATAGCCTATCATTATCACATCAACAAATTGGTTATAACAAACTGTGAACACCACAACACATGTGACAGCAAAATGGATGCAGAGGACGTGACAAATAAACAAAATGGGGAATGTTTACTGGTTCCTCAGGAGGTAAAGGGGAAGTCAGATATGTGGAATACATTTGACTAGTTGTGGAAAATACTGGAGATCAAACAAAAATAAGTTATGGAGCAAGCACTGCGTGCATATTATGTGTGCCAAACAGGTGCTATCAGATTACAATATAATTTTTCTGACCATTTGGAACAATGTAAACATTTACATTTTACATTTACATTTACATTTAAGTCATTTAGCAGACGCTGTTATCCAGAGCGACTTACAAATTGGTGCATTCACCTTATGACATCCAGTGGAACAGTCACTTTACAATAGTGCATCTAAATCTTAAATGGTCTTGTAGCGGATGCGAGCTTCAACTGGAAGCCAGTGGAGAGAACGGAGGAGCGGGGTGACGTGAGAGAACTTGGGAAGGTTGAACACCAGACGGGCTGCGGCGTTCTGGATGAGTTGAAGGGGTTTAATGTCACAGGCAGGGAGCCCAGCCAACAGCGAGTTGCAGTAATCCAGACGGGAGATGACAAGTGCCTGGATTAGGACCTGCGCCGCTTCCTGTGTGAGGCAGGGTCGTACTCTGCGGATGTTGTAGAGCATGAACCTACAGGAACGGGCCACCGCCTTGATGTTGGTTGAGAACGACAGGGTGTTGTCCAGGATCACGCCAAGGTTCTTAGCGCTTTGGGAGGAGGACACAATGGAGTTGTCAACCGTGATGGCGAGATCATGGAACGGGCAGTCCTTCCCCGGGAGGAAGAGCAGCTCCGTCTTGCCGAGGTTCAGCTTGAGGTGGTGATCCGTCATCCACACTGATATGTCTGCCAGACATGCAGAGATGCGATTCGCCACCTGGTCATCAGAAGGGGGAAAGGAGAAGATTAATTGTGTGTCGTCTGCATAGCAATGATAGGAGAGACCATGTGAGGTTATGACAGAGCCAAGTGACTTGGTGTATAGCGAGAATAGGAGAGGGCCTAGAACAGAGCCCTGGGGGACACCAGTGGTGAGAGCGCGTGGTGAGGAGACAGATTCTCGTCACGCCACCTGGTAGGAGCGACCTGTCAGGTAGGACGCAATCCAAGCGTGGGCCGCGCCGGAGATGCCCAACTCGGAGAGGGTGGAGAGGAGGATCTGATGGTTCACAGTATCGAAGGCAGCCGATAGATCTAGAAGGATGAGAGCAGAGGAGAGAGAGTTAGCTTTAGCAGTGCGGAGCGCCTCCGTGATACAGAGGAGAGCAGTCTCAGTTGAATGACTAGTCTTGAAACCTGACTGATTTGGATCAAGAAGGTCATTCAGAGAGAGATAGCGGGAGAGCTGGCCAAGGACGGCACGTTCAAGAGTTTTGGAGAGAAAAGAAAGAAGGGATACTGGTCTGTAATTGTTGACATCGGAGGGATCGAGTGTAGGTTTTTTCAGAAGGGGTGCAACTCTCGCTCTCTTGAAGACGGAAGGGACGTAGCCAGCGGTCAGGGATGAGTTGATGAGCGAGGTGAGGTAAGGGAGAAGGTCTCCGGAAATGGTCTGGAGAAGAGAGGAGGGGATAGGGTCAAGCGGGCAGGTTGTTGGGCGGCCGGCCGTCACAAGACGCAAGATTTCATCTGGAGAGAGGGGAGAAAGAGGTCAGAGCACAGGGTAGGGTAGGTAAACAACACTAAAGAGTGTGCAAAGCTATCATCAAGGCAAATGGTGGCTACTTTGAAGAATCTCAACTATTAAATATATTTTGTTTTGTTTAACACTTTTTTGGTTACTACATGATTCCATATGTGTTATTTCATAGTTTTGATGTCTTCACTACTATTCCACAATGTAGAAAATAGTAAAAATGAAGAAAAACGACATTTTTGACTAAGCTTGCTCAGCCTATTCATGCAAATGTTATGTACAGAATGTTTCACAATATTAAAGTATTGGACTCTGTTAAACATATAGGTCATAGAAAGTAATACCAGCAGTGTGGCAGGTTCTTCAGAGGTGGTTAAATAAGCTCAAGCCTGATGTCAGGTAACAAGTTATTGGCACGGAACAGGAAAGGACTGACTTAAAGAAGATCTAAAGATCTGGTAAGGGAACACAAACATGAACATGACAGTAAAAATAAATAGTGTTTGAGGTAAGGATGACATTTTACATTTCAATCATTTAGCAGTCGCTCCTTTCCAGAGTGACTTACATTTAACTAGTGCATTCACCTTAAGATAGCTAGGTGACCACATACTGTTCTCCTTGCAGTTCCTATCATGGGCTTTTTCAGGAGCATACCTTATTCTGACATAGTAATAGGTTACCCATTTAGATAGAGAATTAGAGGACTGTTTGCTTGGTTCTTAGCTCTACTGCAGTTGGCTGAGGATGTTGACTTGAAATGTATTCTCTTTGATCAGTGCTAGGATTGTGGGTCACTGAAACCCCCTTTTAGAAACTGTTATCCTACACTTTTGACCCATCCAGTGGTTTGTTGAGACAAGCTTTGTTACTTGGGGCCTTTACATGCTTCCGGTAGTAATTTAATTGGCCATTTATAAGACAAACTGAGTCCGTAAGAAACACAATATGAAATTGCAGTATGTAGAGTAATTGGTAACATTTTTACAAATCTGCATCTAGAATCAACAAGAATCGAGCAAATTGATTAATTTAAGGAGGCCACACCAGATAATGAATGTAATGTTCAGGATTGGTATCATTGTATAGCATCCATCCATTATTTGAAACGTTGTAATGTGTGAGAGATGAATGGAAGACACCAGAAACAATTAATTGAAATATACACAAATTATCTAGCTGATTAGTATTGTCATAGGAGAACAATGCCTTGGATGGATCAGTGTTTGATTTGCATATTTTCGTAATGTCCTCATGGGAATACAGGAAAATGAACACCGCTTCTAATCACTTTATTTTATTTGGAGGTAGGAGAGAAGGAGTGCAACCATCTATCTTTGACATTTTCCTCCTCTTCTTCTTGTCTTGATTGTCTGTGATAGGCATGGCATAATTCACCCTTCCCACCGGATCCATTTGGTTCCTCCTCCTCAGGAAGTGGAGACGCCAGAGACAAGGACTGCCTTCAGCTGCTGCCTTTCTGACGGTGCCTGCGATCGCTCTGCGATGCCCTGTTCATTTCTAGCGAGGAGCTGCAGGCAGTAGCGAGAGACCACGCAGGGGAAGGATGCATTTAAAGCAGGATGTGTGCTGGATGCTGGGAGACACGGCAGCGATAGCAGCAGCAGCAGCAAGCACGGAGGGCCTGGGAAGCGCCCACCCCCTCTCTCTCCTCCTTTTCCTCCCCCCCTGCAGGACCATGCTTGCGTGAGGGATGAGGCTGTGCACAGGGACGCCAGGCCAGAGCTGCGGCCTACTTCTTCTCACAAGAGCCGGGCTCTCGACTGCAAGATCTGTGAACGCTTTGCCACCATCAAATCAGCATCTTTGGTAGGCAGGCTCCCTCTCCCGCTGGGAGGGTCTCTCTCTCCATCCTCTCAGCAGTACATCTGTAGCCATGGCAACCGGATCCCGTTAATAAGTGTTGTTTTTTTCCATCCTCAGGTTCCCCCCTCGGCTTTCATGTGTGTGTAATCGTTTGGATTGATATCAAATCTCTTTCTATATCTGTTTATCGTGATGTGTTTTTGGTTATTGATTTACAGGCTATGTGTGGACGTACCTTTAGCATTTTCATCCCAGAATAGTAGGCCTGCAAAACAGGCTCATACCTATTGAGCTCTCCATTTGTGGCTACATACACTATGGACGTGACAGATGTATTATCATGAAGAACACCACATTGACATTCAAGACACCCTTCTTATGTTCATGTATGTAGCTCTTATAATTGATGATGCATGTGCTATGCTACTAGCGTGAAATCTGAGCTGAGCAGCCATGATCATTTAGTGAAGAGGAGCAGTGTGCATTATTTCCTGCCCTGGCTAATACTATCCACAGATACTGTACCTAATAATCCTCAAGAATGTACACCAATTAACAACTGCGCGTGTTTGTGTGTTTGTGTGTGTGTATGTGTGCATGTTTGTATGTGTGAAAGTTATGAAAGAATTTGTGACAGGTGGCCATAGAGGCCATCCTTAGTTATAATTGATTGGACTTTACACGTTGGACTAAAAGGCTAATGAGAATATATTTAGTAAATTCTGGAATTAATTTACTGTAGTTATACTACATCAAGGGTGATATTCAGAGACAGTGATCTAGAGTATGCGCAACTACATAGAACCAAATGAATACTGCAGTTACCCTTAGGTGTACTGTATATAGTCTTTGTGAGGTCTCTCTTCTCTATTTCACTGAAGGTATTCTTGCAAAGATAATAAAATATGTCAAGTTATGTGTCAGATTCACGAAGGATATTGTTCTACTGTATTCTACAGTCTATTACTCAGTGCGACTAGGGTACTCATGTTTCTCCCTTTGTAAGTCCATATTTAACGATATAGTTCAGTACATTTTAATTGTACAGTAGGTATCTCAGGCCTCTTGCTTTTCACACCTGACTGTTCTCTCTGTGCCCTCTGATCCCCTGAACCCTGTGTCCAGGTCACCAGGTAGATCCAGGAGCATGAGCAGGACTCTGAGCTGCGGGAGCAGATGTCTGGGTATAAGCGCATGCGGCGGCAGCACCAGAAGCAGCTGATCGCCCTGGAGAACAGGCTGAAGGCGGAGATGGACGAGCATAGGCTCCGGTTGCAGAAGGAAGTAGAGACCCACGCCAACAACACTTACATTGAACTGGAGAGACTGGCTAAACGGCACACCGTTCACACAGACAAAGAGGTGAATAAGGTTGTTGCATGGTAGGACAGTAGGTCTTGGTTGCTGTGAATGAATATGTAAACTGAAGATGTTCCCGCCCCTTGATTAGATTGCATCCGTAGCATTTTGTCCTTTCAGCATAATGTAAGAATTTTAAAAAGCACATTGAAGGGAGAAAATCAACAAAATAAATCTTGGACATTTCGAATGTTCCCGTACAGATAAAGGCAGCTACAGCAGAGGAGAAGAGGATCCAGCAACAGATCATTGCCCAGCAAAAGAAGGAGCTGACCACCTTCGTAGACAACCAGAAAAAAGAGTACAGGCTCTATAAAGACAAGATCAAAGAGGTAAATGCATAAATCATTTACAATTTTTTTCCCCTTGGTCTGTGATTACACTGTTTGATTTTTCCATGGATTCCATGAAATACCCATGATGCCCTGGTTCTTATCTGGATGTTGCAGGAGATGAATGAGGAGCCCAGTACGCCCAAGGAGGAGAAGCAGGAGCGTCTTTCTAGGCACAAGGAGACGGTGCAGCGCTCACAGGCTGAGGATGAGGCCCACCTTCTGGACCAGCAGAGGCTGGTCTATGACAGGAGCTGCCGTGCTCTGAAACGCAGGACACTGGTCAAGAGGCACGAGTTCGAACAGGAGCAAATGAGAGAGGTACAGTTCCTCTCTGATATTTAGCTTGCCAATGATGCTGATAGAATTGCCTCTAGAATTGTCACCCCAACCTCTTTTGTTAAATGGCCTAATTTACATTGTAGAAATCTGAAGTACTGTATATTCAAAATGAAATGAGGAGATGAGGAATATGTCCCACCCAAGGAGCTGAATAAGAAGAAGACCCAGAAGGAGATGGAGCAGGCCCTGATGATTCGACAGGACGAGTCCACTCAGGAGCTGGAGCGCAGGCAGCTGCAGACACTGCAGAGGCTCCGTGTTGAGCTGATCTTCCTGCAGCACCAGACCGAGCTGGAGAACCAGGAGGAGTACAACGGCCGGCGGCAGAGAGAGCTGCACAGGAAGCACGCCCTGGAGCAGCGGCAGCAGCCCCGGAACCTCAAGGTGCATAGAATCTATACTACAGCTGTTGCACTGTACATTTGGTTTAGTAAGAGCCAATGATAAATCATTGTGTGTCTGCACATCAAGGCAAAGATCCTTGAATTAAAGTCGCACCCCTGATCAGACTGAAGCTTAGCCGGTAGTAATAACCGGCAAAATGATTGTTTCTTACTGTTTGTTTCTTACGATTGTTTCTTTCTTTCTATTTGGAGATGTTGGAGATGCAGATCAAGAAACAGTTCCAGGACACGTGTAAGGTGCAGAACAAGCAGTACAAAGCCCTGAGGAACCATCAGCTTGAGGTCTCTCCTAAGAGCGAGCACAAGGCCATCCTAAAGTCACTGAAGGAGGAGCAGACACGCAAGCTCGCTGTGCTGGCCGAGCAGTACGAGCAGAGCATCAACGAGATGATGGCCTCACAAGCGGTAAGGGCACTACTCACCCTTAACCTCCAAGCAGGCACACAATGCTTACTGCTACATGTCTTTTTTAACCCTCTCTCTTTCCCTTGTCTCTGTGGTCCCCCAGATGCGTCTGGAGGAGGAGCAGGAAAGGGAGTGCCAGGCGTTGAAGCAGCAGCTGCAGCAGGAGATGGAGCTCCTGGATGCCTACCAGAGCAAGACCAAGGCCCAGACAGAAGCCCAACATGAGAGGGAGCTGCAGATGCTGGGGCAGAAGGTCTCCTTACGCAGGGCCCACCTGGAACAGAAGGTATGTTTTGGTTATGTGGTAACACAGTCTCACCTCTTTAAACTGACCACGTCCCTTATTTGATTATCACTATTGTGTTTTCAGATTGAAGAGGAGCTGGCCTCACTTCAGAAGGAACGCACTGAAAGGATCAAGCAGCTTTTTGAACGGCAGGAGAGGGAGATGGACGCTTTCGATGCAGAGAGCGCTAGGCTGGGGTTTGGGAGCTTAGGATCGCTGGACTTCCCCAAGGAGGACGACAGATGAAAATGGATGTGGTTGTGGAGGACTAGACTCTTTCCTTCTGGTGTATGGTGTAGGCATGTGCCTGCATTCTCACGGTCAACTTCACCATGGCCATCTCTACAGTGATAACGCTGGATAACCCTCTTTCTCTCTTCCTCTCTAGAGTCTTTTAGATACCACATCACAGCATAGAGCGGTCATTTGCCATGGGAACTACTTTTGTTAAACTTTAGAAAAAGGGGAAAATTAAAAAAGATTAATTCACATCACAAGTTCAACCAAGTGTGTGTAACTCAAAAGTCTTGCGTTGGAGATTACAAGAATAGAATACTTATCAAAATAAAAAAAGAACTGACTCTTTCCTCCATGCCATCATCCTCCTTTTGGTATGAATTCAGGAAATTCAGGAAATTTTAGTAAAAATTAGCACTTTGATATGTTTAGGTATTAACCCATCATGTTCATATGATGCTTAATGCATATGTCACATGGAGGGGCATTGCGATTGTGGAATGTGAGCTGCGGACTACACCGTGGTGTTTAGCTGCTTCTTCTCTCTTTTTTTTCTCACAGAATGTGAATAATACTGTATGTGAATACTGTAAGCTAAAAGAAGGTATTGGGACAGTGTCAGATCTTATATGTAAAACAGTTTTAAAGAGAGATTTTACTTCATTCCATATTGTGCTAAAGCATATGGTCCTTCACTTTTTAAAACAATCCCGGTACTTGATTTTTTGTTGTTCAGTATTTAGGATTTATTGGCATCAGTTTGATCAAGCTGTGTATTTTATCAGAATGATTCAACTCCGTCAAACTGGTTATTATTGCATGCACTTTAAAGACACATTCAGGTTGTGAAGTGATGCATGACTCTGTCCAGAGATTTTAGCCGTTTGTAAATAAAAGTGGTCACTGCATTTTTTGTTTTAACCCCTATTGACAAGCGCCATATTTGATATGAAAATGTCACAAATGCCTTTATTTAAGTTGTGCCTATGAAGCGGTTTTGATTTGTCGTTGTTGTTCTTTCATGTTTGTTTAGCACGGCCAATACCATTGATTGTTCCATCCAAATTTGGGAATCATTTAACGTTCACCAATCAAAGGTCTTGTCAAGGACAATGGTGAGAATTGTGCTGTATAACTTTTGATATAAATATTTGTATTTGAGGACATAAATAGGAGATACAGAAGCATTGGTCGATTACTAATGACGGAACTTCACATTATACTTAGAAATATGTTTTTTTCCTTGGTAATGCGGTAGGTCAAACATACTGAAAACTCGAATCACTGAAGACGTTTATCAGATTGTATTAAAAAAAAACACAGTTAAATGGTATCCCAGAATTACTGTAAATGCATCGATTAAAAAAAAAAGAAGCTGTCTGGTAATAGTTAACCAGGCGGGTGGTTGCTTTGTTCTGGGTTGCATTCAAGTCGTAGCTGTTTAGTAACCAGATGTACAATGTTTTGCAATGTTCATTGTTGTTATTGCACATACGTTTGCAAAATGTGTCCATTACAGTGACTGGGAAGGAAATTGTTTGGTGCTTGATTTCTAATATCACCATCAGCCTTTGACACAGACAGAATACCGGATTGAATGCCTGTCTATGGATGTTACAACTATTTCAACATGTCCAGGTTTAACAGTTTTGAAAGATTGTTTTAAGTTGAGATCTTTAATGCAACACTGACGTTTTGACAGTTGCCTCCAAACACACTCCCTAGTCCTGTTCCTCACACATTGATATCATTTAAGTGATGGAAATCACGCCCTTCCTAGTTGGTGGGCTGGGCAAGTGAGATTAAGAATGTTAAAATATCTGACACATAAATGCAACAAAACTATGAACTTCAAAATACATTAATAAACAACTAATACTTTCAATGTAATGGCATTATTGATACCTCTAGACTCATGACTTCAAGTGCCAAAGTTATACAGTAGGCTTCAGTTTGGGAATGATTTGGTGTAAATGACTCCATGGAATGGGGCATATTTGGAGGTTGGAAGGTTTTGGAGAATGTACGTTTTCTTGACAAAATGGTGTAGATCCATATGCTATTTTCTTTGGGTTGGTTTAACTTGAGACTGGTTCAAACCTGTTATGAACCAAACTTGTTTATGTGGACTTATGTTATCAAGAAAGGGGACTTCCCTAAACTAAGCCACACAGCGTTTCCTGTGTGGTACAGAGATGAAATAAAAGAGATTCTCTTGAAACAAGAGGTCTGCATCAACATCCTGCATCCAATGTCAGTGCTCCCATGAATGAATGTGCAATGATTTTCTTATTTCCTGTATTATTACCGTACATGCCTTACGTAAAGTATACACCCTGACAATTATGTAAGAAATACACAAATAGTTACAGCATATTAGATTCACTAGAAGTGACAGTCCATATTCCCCACAGTGCTGTGTGTGTGAACCGGTGGTGAGGGAAGTTACCCCTGCAGTGCTTCCTGTTTCCTCGATGCCCTGTGGTCTACCATCTTACAATGCAGACTGTGTATCTGTTTGATCTGGCTGTTGGGTAAGGACATTCTCATATGGTAGAGGGGTTGTGGCAAGAGTGGTCTACCCTCACCTGAGTTGTGCTGACAGGGATGTGGTCGAGTGAGTTCCCCCTGACATGAAACACTTCTGAGTTGAAAGGAGGAAATGTGGGTCATAATCATGTACAGTGAAATGAGTGTACTCTTTATATATACGTGCATGTATTATCACAGAGCACAATGACTAGACAGGAACCTAACCAGGATTCATGTTATTCATATTGTGTAAAGCAATGATGTGTAGGTGATTATGACACCTACAGGGAGGTCAAGGGAGTAAGTCCACACATCAAAGTCCGAGACAAGCAGAAATGGACCATCATACATAATTATACATCACGTCTTAGGTTGGCAAAATGTTTCTGTTAAAAATAACTTTTTTCAGTATTGGCTGTTCCGGATGACTGTGTGATCTCACTCTCCGTGGGTGATGTAAGACCTTAAAACCGGTTAACATCAGTGGAGGCTGGTGAGGGGAGAACGGCTCATAATAATGGCTGGAACGGCGCAATTGGAATGGCATCAAACACCAGGAAACCATGTGTTTGATGTATTTGATACCATTCCACTGATTCCGCTCCAGTAATTACCACGAGCCCGTTCTCCACAATTAAGGTGGCACCAACCTCATGTGGTTAACATTCACAAGGCCACGGTGCCAGACAGATTACCAGGACACGTACTCAGAGAATGCTCTAACCAGCTGGCAAGTGTCTTTACTGAAATTTTTAACCTCTCCCTGACCCAGTCTGTAATACCTACATGTTTCAAGCAGACCACCATAGTCCCTGTACCGAAGAACGCCAAGGTAACCTGTCTAAATGATTATCGCCCCGTAGCAGTGAAATGCTTTGAAAGGCTCATCATTGCTCATCATGGCTCATCATGGCTCACATCAACACCATTATCCCAGACATTCTGGACCCACTCCAATTCTCATACCGCCAAAGTTTCCAAAAAACAAATTCAGCACTAAGACATTTTTGGGTCTGCTGAGCGCAAATTTCAACAATGTGAAAAGTCTGTTCAACTTCCAGCTTGCGTTTACTGTGAACCCTGAGGCTGTACCCACTTGAAGTTACAGTTTCAGACTTTTATTTTTTTATTTTTTATTTCACCTTTATTTAACCAGGTAGGCTAGTTGAGAACAAGTTCTCATTTGCAACTGCGACCTGGCCAAGATAAAGCATAGCAGTGTGAACAGACAACACAGAGTTACACATGGAGTAAACAATTAACAAGTCAATAACACAGTAGAAAAAAGGGGGGGTCT
Source organism: Oncorhynchus gorbuscha (assembly GCF_021184085.1). Lineage (NCBI taxonomy): Eukaryota > Metazoa > Chordata > Actinopteri > Salmoniformes > Salmonidae > Oncorhynchus > Oncorhynchus gorbuscha. The sequence goes on along the minus strand of NC_060183.1, from coordinate 47,775,604 downwards.
ATATACAATGTGTGCAAAAGGCATGAGGTAGGCGAACAATTACAATTTTGCAGATTAGCACTGGAGTGATAGATGATCAGATGGTCATGTACAGGTAGAGATATTGGTGTGCAAAAGAGCAGAAAAGTAAATAAATAAAAACAGTATAAAAACAGTATGGGAATGAGGTAGGTGAAAATGGGTGGGCTATTTACCAATAGACTATGTACAGCTGCAGCGATCGGTTAGCTGCTCAGATAGCAGCTAACCGATCGTGGTCAATTAGCCTACTGTGGCTATTTGATCATAATTTAGGCCTACCAGAGTGGCCTACCATCAAAAACAATGGAGAAAATGCATCCCATAACATTTTAACATGGAAATAGCTGTTTTATCATTCAGCCAGTAGCAGCCAATGTGTGGTGTTCAATGTTGGCCTACATTCCATGAGACTTTTGAAAAAAACATGCAGGGCTTGACATTAACCACATGTCCTTCAGACAAGGAGGTGACTGAAAATGTTTTAGTGTTGTTTGATGTAAGAAACCACTTCACAAAATAAAATGCATTATTATTCCCATACCATTATTACAGAGAATTAAACAAATTATGCTACCCTCCGCCGATTGTCAATTTAGCTTATTCAAGCCTGTCTCAAAATACAACACTACCTCTTTAAGACAGAAAAGCTCTTGCTGTCATGCCCTGACCTTAGAGATCCTTTTTATGTCTCTATTTTGGTTTGGTCAGGGCGTGAGTTGGGGTGGGTATTCTATGTTCTATGTTGTGTAGTTCTATGTTTTGGCCGGGTAGGGTTCTCAATCAGGGACAGCTGTCTATCGTTGTCTCTGATTGAGAACTATACTTAGGCTGCCCTTTCTCCCACCTGTGTGGGAAGTTGACTTTGTTTAGGGCACATAGCCTTTAGCTTCACAGTTTGTAGTGTTAAATAGCCACCACTAACATTGAGTGGCTGCTGCCAACACACTGTCATTGACACTGACCCAACTCCAGCCATTTTAATAATGGGAATTGATGGAAATGATGTAAATATATCACTAGCCACTTTAAACAATGCTACCTTATATAATGTTACTTACCCTACATTATTCATCTCATATGCATATGTATATACTGTACTCTACAACATCGACTGCATCCTTATGTAACACATGTATCACTAGCCACTTTAACTATGCCACTTTGTTTACTTTGTCTGTATATACTGTACTCGATACCATCTACTGTATGCTGCTCTGTACCATCACTCATTCATATATCCTTATGTACATGTTCCTTATCCCCTTACACTGTTAGTTTTGGAATTGGTTAGATTACACACTGCATAGCCTTTTCGCTAGCTTAACACAGTTTGTGACAAATAAAATTTGATTTGATTTGATTTGATTTGTTTGCTCGCCGTCATCTTAAATAAAGAATAAGTACGCTCACCAAGCTGCACCTTGGTCCTCCTCCTTCAACAGCCGTGACAGAACTTCCCACCAACAACGGACCAAGCAGAGTGGTAAGGAGGAGCAGCGTGTCCAGGATTCATGGACTTGGGAGGAGATCCTGGACGGTAAGGGACCCTGGAGGCAGGCTGGGGAGTATCGCCGTCCATGGGAGGAACTGGAGGCAGCAAGAGCAGAGTGGCAGCGCTACGAAGGGACTCGGCAAGCAAGGAAGCTTGAGAGGCAGCTCCCAATTTTTTTTGGGGGGGGGACACGGGAAGTGTGGCTGAGTCAGGTTGGAGACCTGAGCCAACTCCCCGTGCTTACCGTGGCGAGCGTCGTACTAGTCAGGCACCGTGTTATGCGGTGGAGCGCACGGTGTCTCCAGTGCGCGTGCACAGCCCGGTGTGCTACCTTCCAGCTCCCCGAATCGTCCGGGCTGGAGTGGGCATCCAGCCAGGTCGGAGAATGCCGGCTCAGCGCATCTGGACGCCAGTACGGCTCTACAGCCCGGGATATCCTGCGCCAGCTGTGCGTTCTGTGCCCCCGCATCTGCAGGGCGAAAATAACCATCCAGCCAGGACGGGTTGTGCAGGACGCTCAAGACCTCCAGTGCGCCTCCACGGCCCAGTGTATCCTGTGCCTGTCCCCAGAAGGACAGGGCCTCCTGTATGTCTCCCCAGCCTGGTGAGCCCTGTGGCAGCTCAACGTACCAGACTGCCCATATGTCTCCTTCCTCCAGTGATGATCCATGGCAAGAAGCCTCCAGTGATGATCCATGGCACGAAGCCTCCAGTGGTGATCCATGGCACGAAGCCTCCAGCGACGGTACCCAGCCCGGAGCCTCCAGAGACATCCTTCAGCCCGGAGCCTTCAGAGATGGTCTCCAGTCCGGAGCCTCCAGAGACGTCCTTCAGTCCGGAGCCTCCAGAGACGGTCTCCAGTCCGGAGCCTCCAGAGACGTCCTTCAGTCCGGAGCCTCCAGAGACGGTCTCCAGTCCGGAGCCTCCAGAGACGGTCTCCAGTCCGGAGCCTCCAGAGACGTCCTTCAGTCCGGAGCCTCCAGAGACGTCCTTCAGTCCGGAGCCTCCAGAGACGTCCTTCAGTCCGGAGCCTCCAGAGACGGTCCTTCAGTCCGGAGCCTCCAGAGACGGTCCCCAGTCCGGAGCCTCCAGAGACGGTCCCCAGTCCGGAGCCTCCAGAGACGGTCCCCAGTCCGGAGCCTCCAGAGACGGTCCCCAGTCCGGAGCCTCCAGAGACGGTCCCCAGTCCGGAGCCTCCAGAGACGGTCCCCAGTCCCTCCAGGAGACGGTCCTCCAGAGACGGTCCCCCAGTCCGGAGCCTCCAGAGACGGTCCCCAGTCCGGAGCCTCCAGAGACGGTCCCCAGTCCGGAGCCTCCAGAGACGGTCCCCAGTCCGGAGCCTCCAGAGACGGTCCCCAGTCCGGAGCCTCCAGAGACGGTCTCCAGTCCGGAGCCTCCAGAGACGTCCTTCAGTCCGGGGCCCGCTACGAGGGTCCCCAGTCCGTACTGCCCAGTACATCACTGGGACTGAGCTCTCTGCCATCCAGGACCTCTATACCAGGCGGTGTCAGAGGCAGGCCCTAAAAATTGTCAAAGACTCCAGCCACCCAAGTCATTGATTGTTCTCTCTGCTAACAAGCGGCACTGACGTCTGGCACCAGGAGGACTGAACAGCTTCTACCCCCAAGCCATAAGACTGCTAAATAGTTAACCAAATAGCTCCATGGACTATCTGCAATGACCCTTTTTGCACTAACTCTTTTTGACTCCATGCACACACACTGGACTCTACCCACACACTCACACATACTTACCCTGACACTCCAACACAGACACACTTACACACTCATCACATACGCTGCTGCTACTGTTTATCTATCCTTTTGCCTAGTCACTTTATCTCTACCTACTGTATATGTACAGTTGAAGTCAGAAGTTTACATACACGTAGGTTGGAGTCATTAAAACTCGTTTTTCAACCGCTCCACAAATTTCTTGTTAACAAACTATATTTTTGGCAAGTCAGTTAGGACGTCTACGTTGTATATGACACAAGTGATTTTTCCAACAATTGTTAACAGACAGATTATTTCACTTCTAATTAATTGTATCACAATTCCAGTGGATCAGACGTTTACATATTCTAAGTTGACTGTGCCTTTAAACAGCTTGGAAAATTCCAGAAAATTATGTCATGGCTTAAGAAGCTTCTGATAGGCTAATTGACATAATTTGAGTCAATTGGAGGTGTACCTGTGGATGTATGTCAAGGCCTACCTTCAAACTCAATGCCTCTTTGCTTGACATCATGGGAAAATCAAAAGAAATCAGCCAAGAGCTCAGAAGAAAATTGTAGAACTGGTTCAGTCTGGTTCATCTTTGGAAGCAATTTCCAAATGCCTGAAGGTACTACGTTCATTTGTACAAACAGTAGTACGCAAGTATAAACACCATGGGACCACACAGCTGTCATACCGATCAGGAAGGAGACAAGTTCTGTCTCCTAGAGATGAACGTACCTTGGTGCGAAAAGTGCAAATCAATCACAGAACAACAGCAAAGGACCTTGTGAGGATGCTGGAGGAAACAGGTACAAAAGTACCTATATCCACCGTAAAACTAGTCCTATATCGACATAACCTGAAAGGCCGCACAGCAAGGAAGAAGCCACTGCCTCATAACCGCCATAAAAAAGCCAGACTACAGTTTGCGACTGCACATGGGGACAAAGATCGAACTTTTTGGAGAAATTTCCTATGATCTGATGAAACACAAATAGAACTGCTTGGCCATAATGACCATCATTATGTTTGGAGGAAAAAGTGGGACACTTGCAAGTCGAAGAACACCATCCCAACCGTGAAGCACGGGGGTGGCAGCATCATGTTGTGGGGGTGCTTTGCTGCAAGAGGGACTGGTGCACTTCACAAAATAGATGGCATCAATGAGGAGGAAAATGATGTGGATATATTGAAGCAACATCTCAAGACATCAGACAGGAAGTTAAAGCTTGGTCGCAAATTCCAAAGTTGTGGCAAAACGGCTTAAGGACAACAAAGTCAAGGTATTGGAGTGGGCATCACAAAGCCCTGGCCTCAATTTGAAAATTTGTAGGCCAAACTGAAAAAGCATGTGCGAGCAAGGAGGCTTACAAACCTTACTCAGTTACACCAGCTCTGTCAGGAGGAATGGGCCAAAATTCACCCAACTTATTGTGCGAAGCTTGTGGAAGGCTACCCGAAACGTTTGAGCCAAGTCAAACAGTTTAAAGGCAATGCTACCAAAAACTAAGTGAGTGTATGTTAACTTCTGACCCACTGGGAATGTGATGAAAGAAATAAAAGCTGAAATAAATCACTCTCTGCTATTATTCTGACATTTCACATTCTTAAAATAAAGTGGTGATCCTTGGACCGTCATCATATGCTGAAAGTGGGCTTCTCTGAAACACAGATGTACCAAACAGGAGTTTCCTGAGAAAATCAACTTGTGGGTTTCAAGAGCTTTGAGGTGTGTCTTGGTTTGGTGTTGGGACAAGACAGACACTACAGGGTGTGGTGCGGTTGTTTCCTGGTCCACTTTGGTGACTCTCACCCTTTCTTTACACACACCCAAATGTTTATATTCATGTAAGTGAGCTGTTCTCCTTTGCCAAGATAATCCATCCAACTGACAGGTGTTGTAATGGTTTTCTTCTGGGGAGAGAGAGGCGGACCAAAATGCAGCGTGGTTAGTTTTGTGCATCTTTAATAAAGATGAAAATACAACAATCTACAAAACAAGAAATGTGAAAAAACCAAAACAGTCCTATCTAGTGCCACAAACACAAAGACAGGAACAATCACCCACAAAACCCAACACAAAACAGGCTACCTAAATATGGTTCCCAATCAGAGACAATGACTAACACCTGCCTCTGATTGAGAACCATATCAGGCCAAACATAGAAATAGACAAACCAGACACACAACATGGAATGCCCACCCAGCTCACGCCCTGACCAACACTAAAACAAGGAAAACACACACGAACAATGGTCAGAACGTGACAGGTGTAGTATATAAAGAAGCTGATTAAACAGCATGATCATTAAACAGGTGCACCTTGTGCTGGGGACAATAAAAGGCCACTCTAAAATGTGCAGTTTTGTCACACAATACAATGCCACAGATGTGTCAAGTTTTGAGAAAGCATGTAATTGGCGTGCTGACTGCAGGAATGTCCACCAGAGTTTTTGCCAGATAATTTAATGTTAATTTCTCGACCATAAGCCACCTCCAACGTTGTTTTAGAAAATTTGTCAGTACATCCAACCAGCCTCACAACCGTGGACCACGTGTAACCTCGCCAGCCCAGGACCTCCACAACCGGCTTCTTCCTTTGCGGGATCGTCTGAGACCAGCCACCCGGACAGATGATGAAACTGAGTATTTCTGTATGTGATAAAGCACTTTTGTGGGGAAAAACTTAATCTGATTGGCTGGGCCTGACTCCCCAGTGGTGGGGCTCAGTCATGTGAAATCCATAGATTAGGGCCTAATGAATTTATTTCAATTGACTGATTTCCTTATTAACTATAACTCAGTGAACTCATTATTTATTGCATGTTGCGTTTATATTGTTGTTCAGTATATATTCCATGCAACTACTATGTGTAACTGTGGGTTGCTCATCTTTTCAGGTCGCTGCAGCTAGCGACTGGAACGAGCTGCAACAAACACTCAAACTGGACAGTTTTATCTCAATCTCTTCATTTAAAGACTCAATCATGAACACTCTTACTGACAGTTGTGGCTGCTTCGCGTGATGTGTTGTTGCCTCCACCTTCTTGCCCTTTGTGCTGTTGTCTGTGCCCAACAATGTTGTGTTGCTGCTGCCATGTTGTGCTGCTACCATGTTGTGGTCATGTTGTGTTGCTACCATCCTGTGTCATGTGTTGCTGCCATGCTATGTTGTTGTCTTAGGTCTCTCTTTATATAGTGTTGTGTGGTCTCTTGTCGTGATGTGTGTTTTGTCCTATATTTTGAATCCCAGCCCCCATCCCCGCAGGAGGCCTTTAGCCTTCTGTTAGGCCGTCATTATAAATAAGAGTTTGTTCTTAACTGACTTACCTAGTTAAATAAAGGTTCAATAAAATAAAAAAACTAAATTGATGTTCTCTAAAGCGCATAAAAATAACTTTGATGATTTAACCATATGCAGATTATTCAGTTGACGTTCCTATCAGTGCTAGACTATGGCGAAATCGTCTATACGAACACAGCTCCCACCCCATTAAAGCCGGTAGATGCAGTTTAACACAGCCCACTGCACTTTATTACGGGCGACAATTTTAGTACTCAGTGCATTCTCTACCAGAAAGTTGGTCGACCCTCTTTGATGTCAACTAGGTTGATACATTGCTATGTTTTCATGTATAAAGCCCTTTTACAAAAAGTCCTACAGTATCTAACATCATTACTCAACTTTAGACATTTGAGTCACCACCCCAGGTCTCACGGATGGCTAACTCTGGACATTCCTTTGGTCTCTAGTGAGTTAGGTGAATCAGCTTTTCGTTTTCTTACACCTTATTTGTGGAACAATCATCAAAATGTTGTTAAATTTAACGTTCTTTGGTGCCAAAAGGCAATTCAGAAAGCTCATTGAGGACCTTATTACTGATGAATGTGTTTTGCTTAGTTTTTTTTCTTCTTGCTTTCTATATTTTGATGTCTCTATTTGATGTAATTCAGGGCTAATCTGTAAAAGAGACCTTGGACTGTCACGTTCTGACCTTAGTTCTTTTGTTATGTCTTTGTTTTTGTATGGTCAGGGAGTGAGTTGTGTGGGTTGTCTATGTTCCTTTTTCTGTGTGGTGTTTGGCCTGGTATGGTTCTCAATCAGAGGCAGGTGTCTTTAGTTGTCTCTGAGAATCATACTTAGGTAGCCTTTTCCCACCTGTGTGGTGTGGGTGATATATTTTCTGTTCAGTTTTTTTCAGCACCATTCAGGACTGTTCTGTCGTTTTATTGGTTTGTTTCAGTGTTCAATTACTTTATTAAAGAATATGGACACTTACCACGCTGCGCATTGGTCCTCTTCTTCCACCTACGATGAACGTTACATGCTCTCAGTAAAATAAAGGTTAAATAAACAATTTATTAAAACCATAAGGAATTTAAAATTACATCATATGATACCCAAACTGAACAGATTGCCACACTGCATGAACTTCTTTAAAAACTTCACAACCACTTACTCTAGGAGGCGACAGCACTACTACAATGAATTGTGTCAGAGTGGGTTGACCTCTTGTGACTGGTATAAAACAAATGACCTCACACATGCATAGGATATATGAATTTGTTAGCACAGCTTTTACATTACACTACCTCAACTCAAAGATTGTAATCCGTTGACAGTTATACTGTTTGTAAATGTATGGCAGTTAACCCACTGTTCATAGGCCGTCATTGAAAATAAGGATTTGTTCTTAACTGACCTGCCTAGTTTTAAAAAAGGTTCATAAATAAATAATAAAATCCAAATATACAAATGAATATACCTGCAATGCTGTAATATATACTGTAGATACATCTGGTATCTGTGAACCCTGTGGGAGTGAGCTCAGACTATAGACAAGGGTGAACATGCACATTTAGATTTGGTTAATAAGTTCAGGTCTGAAAAACAAATCTGGGAAATGCAGTTGCTTCACAAAGAAAGAGCTGAGCACGTCATTTCCTCCAATGACAAATGCGTGGTTTCTGTCTTTTAAAACGTTTTTCAGAGGAGTGATCATGACTAGTCTGTGTCTAACACTTGGCCTGTGTGATTGTATGGGAAATGAGTGGTCATGTAAAGAATATGTGTCCTCAGCTGACCATATCACAAGCAGCAAGAAGTAAGTAAAATTACATAAAACCATTATTGCTATATTTCATATACGGTGAATAACTATTTATTCAACCATGTGGATACTGTACTCTACTTGCTGAAATGGCACATGTATTTATGGAACATCAATGTGCCGACATTAAATGAATGATGATGTGCAAATGTTGAATAATGATTTTTTTTGTGTGTGTATGAATGATTGTACTCATATGCATAGGTACAAACTAAGTATGTGTCGTCTCAACTTTTATTGTGTCCTTTAGTTACCACAACTACTTATCGCAATACATTTCATACTTCTATTTTAGATTGTCATGCAACTATGCTAAAGTCTGTGATATAGGTGTTAGTGTGGTGATTTTAATTGTCTCCCCTTGCTCCTCAGCATTGATCTCTCTGTTACTGGTTGCTGCCATTGATTCAGTGAGTGCTGGAGTAGTATGTAGGAAGCAACCGTGTGGGAGTTCCCTACAAAGAAGTTTGAAGCTAACCAAACTCATACACAAGGAATCTGTGGACCTCTTAAAAACATACGTAAGTCAAGGCATAATATTTGTCCAGTATTTTAACTGGGTAGTTTGAGACTTGAATGCTGATTGGCTGACAGCCGTGGTATATCAGACTGTATACCACGGAAATGACAAAACATGTATTTTTACTGTTCTAATTACGTTGGTAACCAGTTTGAATGCTGATTGGCTGATTGGCTTAATTATAGCCTCGGGTGACATGTACAGTTGAAGTCGGAAGTTTACATACACTTAGGTTGGAGTTATTAAAACTTGTTTTTCAACCACTCCACAAATTTCTTGTTAGCAAATTATAGTTTGGGCAAGTCGTTTGGGACATCTACTTTGCGCAAGACACAAGTGTATGTAAACTTCTAACCCACTGGGAATGTGATGAAAGAAATAAAAGCTGATATAAATCATTCTCTCTGCTATAATTCTGACATTCTGGCACATTCTTAAAATAAAGTGGTGATCCTAACTGACCTAAGACAGGGACTTTTTACTTGGATCAAATGTCAGGAATTGTGAAAAACTGAGTTTGAATGTATTTGGCTAAGGTGTATGTAAACTTCCGACTTCAACTGTATATTATGGAATCATCCACAGTCTAATGGGAAATGTAAAACTACTTTTGAGCTATTTTATGGCCAAATCATAATGGATTATAGGCTACCTGTTGGAGTTTGTAAAAGGGCTTCCAAGAACTTCCAGTAATTTGATGTTTGTTTCATTGATCTCCAGAAGCTCAGTCAAGGAGACATGTCAGAGCTGTTCTGCCAGATGTCAATCAACAACGTTCCTGACCCAAACATCTCTGGCCTTGACCCCTCAGATCGGATGTTGAGTATCTACTCCCACTGTAAGGCTTTCCTACCACACCTGAAGAGGGTCACTGAGCAACAGACAGACTTACAGCCACCATCCAGCTCACTGCTGAGCAAACTCTCTACTGCCCATAACCGCACCAATGGTCTGGCCAACCAAATAAACTGCATTTACCAAACCCTCTTTCCAAACCTGCCCATCCCACCTGAACCTGTAGACGGACCGACATCAGTACCCCCCTCCCAGAACGTGTTCCAGCAGAAGGTCTATGGCTGTGTGGTTCTTAAGCGATTCAAGGAGTTCCTGTCACGGGTCACACGTGAACTAAGGACCCTAAAGAGCCAAGTGTGCACTAGGAGGACAACATTTGCAGACACAAATGCACTGTTCTGAGGCTGACCTTCTATTTATTTTATTTATTATTTATTGTACACTTGAAGGTATGGAGGCTTATTGCTGCCACTGAAAGAAAAAATGGCTGGCCAATATTTTTCAGCGGCAGCAATAATCCCCTGTGCATACCACGTCATTTGAACGTCGTCGTTTGTGTAAAGTTGGTTGAGATGTTAACCAATGAGATTTCAATCTTCATTTTTCCACTCAAAAAGACAGCCAGAATTCTGTTGTATTCCCAATGTGTTATTGATGTGCTTTCCACCATCTAAAAGCGCAACCAAATTCCATTGAAAAACAATGTCAGATTATTATTTTTTTGTCCTGTAAATGTATTGTCGCTGCACTTTCAACCATTCTATAGCAACAACAAAGTTCAAATGGGAATAAAATGTCAGATATTTTGTATTTATGCAACAACTTAATGTGTTATCACTGAGCTTCATCTAATAGCGCAACCAAATGAAGTGTTTTGCAGCTGAGATTACATTAAAAGTACATAGTGCAAGCAATCAATGCTGTTCGAGATTTTGTGCAGATTCAAATAGCAATTGTGAAGATCTCCACTGACCTGGGACCTTTGTATACTATCTTGAACATGAATGCTTTCGATGATTATAGAAGACATGTATGGTTACAGTAACCTCAATGTGGCAGTGGATGTGTTGCTCATTTTAAGTTTGTATAAATACTGTTACATTCATTTGTAAGACAGCCTTAAATTCGGGCTTTCAACTGAATTGCCAGTTGTAAGTGACGCAACCAAATATCAACATTTGAAGGAAATGTATCTTCTGCTTGGATTGTTCCACCTGTTCCACTGACTTATTCTAGCTTTAATTCCAGTTTGTCTACAAATTCATAATTTATACACTACCTGTCAAAAGTTTTAGAACACCTATTCATTCAAGAGTTTTTCTGTATTTTTGAAAACTATTTTCTACATTGTAGAATAATAGTGAAGACATCAAAACTATGAAAAACATATATGGAATCATGTAGTAACCAAATAAGTGTTAAATAAATAAAATTATATTAAATATAAAACAATATAAAACATTTTATATTTGAGATTTTTCAAATAGCCACCCTTCGCATTGATGACAGCTTTGCATACTCTTGGCATTCGCAAAACCAGCTTCATGAGGTAGTCACCTGGAATGCATTTCAATTAACAGGTGTGCCTTGTTAAAAGTTAATTTGTGGAATTTCTTTCCTTCTTAATGCGTTTGAGCCAATTAGTTGTGTTGTGACAATGTAGGGTGGTATACAGGAGATAGCCCTATTTGGTAAAAGACCAAGTCAATATTATGGAAAGAACAGCTCAAATATGCAAAGAGAAACGACAGTCCATCATTACTTTAAGACATGAAGGTCAGTCAATCTGGCAAATTTCAAGTGCAGTCGCAAAAACCATCAAGCTCGGTGATGAAACTGGCTCTCATGAGGACCGCCACAAGAATAAAAGACCAAGAGTTACCTCTGCTACAGAGGATACGTTCATTAGAGTTACCAGCCTCATAAATTGCAGCCCAAATAAATGATTCATAGAGTTCAAGTAACAGACACATCTTAACATCAACTGTTCAGAGGAGATTGTGTGAATCAGGCCTTCATGGTCGAATTGCTGCAAAGAAACCACTACTATAGGACACCAATAAGAAGAAGAGACTTGCTTGGGCCAAGAAACACCAGCAAAGGACATTAGACCCGTGGCAATTTGTCCTTTGGTCTGGAGTCCAAATTGGATATTTTTGTTTCCAATCGCCATGTCTTGTGAGATGCAGTGTGGGTGAAATGATGATCTCCACATGTGTATTTCTCACCGTAAAGCATAGAGGAGGTGTTATGGTGTGGATTGCTTTGCTGGTGACACTGTCTGTTATTTATTTAGAATTCAAGGCACACTTAACCAGCATGGCTATCACAGCATTCTGCAGTGATACGCCATCCCATCTGGTTTGGGCTTAGTGGGACTATCATTTGTTTTTCAACAGGACAATAATCCAACACACCCCCAGGCTGTGTAAGGGCTATTTTACCAAGGAGTGTGACGGAGTGCTGCATCAGATGACCTGGCCTCCACAATCCCCCGACCTCAACCAAATTTATATGGTTTGGGATGAGTCAGACCACAGAAAAGCAGCAAGCAAGTGCTCAGCATATGTGGGAACTCCTTCAAGACAGTGGGAAAATAATTCCAGGTAAAGCCGGTTGAGATAATGCCAAGAGTGTGCCAAGCTGTCATCAAGGCAAAGGGTGGCTATTTGAAGAATCTCAAATATATTTAGATTTGTTTAACACTTTTTTTGGTTACAACATGATTCCATGTGTTATTTCATAGTTGTCATGTCTTCACTATTATTCTACATGTAGAAAATAGTACAAAAATTAAGAAAAACCCTTGAATGAGTGTTCTAAAACTTTTGACCGGTAGTGTACAGTGGGGAGAACAAGTATTTGATACACTGCCGATTTTGCAGGTTTTCCTACTTACAAAGCATGTAGAGGTCTGTAATTTGTATCATATGTACACATCAACTGTGAGAGGCGGAATCTAAAACAAAAATCCAGAAAATCACATTGTATGATTTTTAAATAATTAATTTGCATTTTATTGCATTACATAAGTATTTGATACATTAGAAAAGCAGAACTTAATATTTGGTACAGAAACCTTTGTTTGCAATTACAGAGATCATATGTTTCCTGTAGTTCTTGACCAGGTTTGTGCACACTGCAGCAGGGATTTTGGCCCACTCCTCCATACAGACCTTCTCCAGATCCTTCAGGTTTCGGGGCTGTCACTGGGCAATACAGACTTTCAGCTCCCTCCAAAGATTTTCTATTGGGTTCAAGTCTGGAGACTGGCTAGGCCACTCCAGGACTTTGAGATGCTTCTTACGGAGCCACTCCTTAGTTGCCCTGGCTGTGTGTTTCGGGTCGTTGTCATGCTGGAAGACCAAGCCACAACCCATTTTCAATGCTCTTACTGAGGGAAGGAGGTTGTTGTCCAAGATCTCGCGATACATGGCCCCATCCATCCTCCCCTCAATACGGTGCAGTCGTCCTGTCCCCTTTGCAGAAAAGCATCCCCAAAGAATGATGTTTCCACCTCCATGCTTCACGGTTGGGATAGTGTTCTTGGGGTTGTACTCATCCTTCTTCTTCCTCCAAACACGGCGAGTGGAGTTTAGACCACAAAGCTCTATTTTTTGTCTCATCAGACAACATGACCTTCTCCCATTCCTCCTCTGGATCATCCAGATGGTCATTGACAAACTTCAGATGGGCCTGGACATGCGCTGGCTTGAGCAGGATTTTAATCCATGACGGGTAGTGTGTTACTAATGGTTTTCTTTGAGACTGTGGTCCCAGGTCTCTTCAGGTCATTGACCAGGTCCTACCATGTAGTTCTGTGCTGATCCCTCACCTTCCTCATTAATCATTGATGCTCCACGAGGTGAGATCTTGCATGGAGTCCCAGACCGAGGGTGATTGACCGTCATCTTGAACTTCTTCCATTTTATAATAATTGCGCCAACAGTTCTTGTCTTCTCACCAAGCTGCTTGCCTATTGTCCTGTAGCCCATCCCAGCCTTGTGCAGGTCTACAATTTTATCCCTGATGTCCTCTCTGGTCTTGGCCATTGTAGAGAGGTTGGAGTCTGTTTGATTTAGTGTGTGGACAGGTGTCTGTTATACAGGTAACAAGTTCAAACAGGTGCAGTTAATACAGGTAATGAGTGGAGAACAGGAAGGCTTCTTAAAGAAAAACTAACAGGTCTGTGAGAGCCGGAATTCTTACTGGTTTGTAGGTGATCAAATACTTATGTAATAGAATAAAATGCAAATTAATTACTTAAAAATCATACAATGTGATTTTCTGGATTTTTGTTTTAGATTTCCTTAAAATGTTGATATTTTGTGTGGCACTGACAGCTAAACATAATTCAATATCCAGTTTGTCTACAAATGAATAAATTATATGTTGGATTCACGTCTCCATCGCAACCATTGCAACCAAAAATCTAAGTTACAGAATAGGATTAAATCAAATCAAACTTCAAATGCATTTTAAATCAAGTTTGACCTGATTAAGTCCTATTCTTTAACTTTGATTTTTGGTTGAGCTGGAGACGTGAATCCAACATATGAATTATTGACTTTAAGATTACATTTTAAATCTGCCAAAGCTTGAAAACTTAGGTCTATATCTATTGTCTATTTTTAGCTGAACCCTGGGTTGAATTTAAGCAATAGCTGTTGAATACTTTGCACATGTTACACTGAGTGTTCAAAACATTAAGAACACTTTCTAGTCGCCGGGGCATGGACTCTACAACGTTCTTAATGTTTTGCAAATAGTGTCATTAGTGATATACACTAAATGTAAAAAAAATTGAGACATGGATTGTGTATATGTACCATTCAGAGGGGGAATGGGCAAGACAAAATATTTAAGTGTCTTTGAACGGAGTGTGGTAGTAGGTGCCAGGCTGGAGTGTGTCAAGAACTGCAGCGCTGCTGGGTTTTTCACGCTCAACAGTTTCCCGTGTGTATCAAGAATGGTCTACCACCCAAATGACATCCAGCCAACTTGACACAACTGTGGGAAGCATTGGAGTCAACATGGGTCAGCATCCCTGTGGAGCGCTTTCGACACCGTGTGGAGTCCATGCCCTGACAAATTGAGCCTGTTCTGAGGGCAAAATGAGGTGAAACTCAATATTCAGAATTCCTAATATTTCGTACACTCAGTGTATAACAAAGTACGGTTACATTTCATTTGCTCTGTTAAACCTACCCTTTGGAATGACTTCAAGCAACAGTGAATCTATTTAGTTGTTAAGAGATATCTTAATAATTATTCTCACAATAGCACATTGGTAATAGTCAGTGACAAATATCAAAGCTAAGCAGGGACAGCCTAAGTTATAACCCTGGAAGGGAGACCAGATTGATAGCTATAGATAAATCAACTACTATGTGCTGCCCAGATGTATTATTTCATTCTGATAGTGGATATAACGTTGAAGATCTGACTTTGTTTCAAAGGTATAAATTCAACATATTTTATATAAGGTTGCCTATGATGAAAATTGGTTACCTAATGACATAATCCTGTGGTTGAAATTTCACCCTCAAAACAACAGTTTATGTTGATTTTTTTTCTCCAAATGTAATGGATTTTCCATGTAGATCCCACGTCACCATACGTTGACAAATTAAGTTGGACAAAGTTGATCCAACCAGTTTGTGCCAAGTAGGAAACTTCCATTGGAAGTATAATTAATGTACGCAGTTACAGTGGGGCAAAAAAGTATTTAAGTTCTCCCACTTAAAAAGATGAGAGAGGCCTGTCATTTTCATCATAGGTACACTTCAATTATGACAGACAAAATGAAGGGAAAAAATCCAGAATACCACATTGTAGGATTTTTAATGAATTGCTTTGCAAATTATGGTGGAAAACAAGTATTTGGTCACCTACAAACAAGCAAGATTTCTGGCTCTCACAGACCTGTAACTTCTTCTTTTCTCCTCTGTCCTCCACTCGTTACCAGTATTAATGGCACCTGTTTGAACTTGTTATCAGTATAAAAGACACCTGTCCACAACCTCAAACAGTCACACTCCAAACTCCACTATGGCTATAACCAAAGAGCTGTCAAAGGACGCCAGAAACAAAATTGTAGACCTGCACCAGGCTGGGAAGACTGAACCTGCAATAGGTAAGCAGCTTGGTTTGAAGAAATCCACTGTGGGAGCAATTATTAGGAAATGTAAGACATACAAGACCACTGATAATCTCCCTCGTTCTGGGACTCCACGCAAGATCTTACCCCGTGGGGTCAAAACGATCACAAGAACGGTGGGCAAAAATCCCAGAACCACACGGGGGGACCTAGTGAATGACCTGCAGAGAGCTGGGAGCAAAGTAACAAAGCCTACCATCAGTAACACACTACGCCGCCAGGGACTCAAATCCTGCAGTGCCAGACGTGTCCCCCTGCTTAAGCCAGTACATGTCCAGGCCCATCTGAAGTTTGCTAGAGAGCATTTGGATGATCCAGAAGAAGATTGGGAGAATGTCATATGGTCAGATGAAACCAAAATATAACTTTTTGGTAAAAACTCAACTCGTCGTGTTTGGAGGACAAAGAATGCTGAGTTGCATCCAAAGAACACCATACCTACTGTGAAGCATGGGGGTGGAAACATCATCCTTTGGGTCTGTTTTTCTGCAAAGGGACCAGGACGACTGATCTGTGTGAAGGAAAGAAAGAATGGGGCCATGTATCGTGAGATTTTGAGTGAAAACCTTCCATCAGCAAGGGCATTGAAGATAAAACGTGGCTGGGATTTTCAGCATGACAATGATCCCAAACACACCGCCCGGGCAACGAAGGAGTGGCTTCGTAAGAAGCATTTCAAGGTCCTGAAGTGGTCTAGCCAGTCTCCAGATCTCAACCCCATAGAAAATCTTTGGATGGAGTTGAAAGTCCGTGTTGCCCAGCAACAGCCCCAAAACATCACTGCTCTAGAGGAGATCTGCATGGAGGAATGGGCCAAAATACCAGCAACAGTGTGTGAAAACCTTGTGAAGACTTACAGAAAACGTTTGACCTCTGTCATTGCCAACAAAGGGTATATAACAAAGTATTGAGATAAACTTTTGTTATTGACCAAATACGTATTTTCCACCATAATTTGCAAATAAATTCATGAAAAATACTACAATGTGATTCTTCTTCTCATTTTGTCTATCATAGTTGAAGTGTACCTATGATGAAAATTACAGGCCTCTCTCATCTTTTTAAGTGGGAGAACTTGCACAATTGGTGGCTGACTAAATACTTTTTTGCCCCACTATATATTATGTTCGTGTGGACAATGTATTAACTTGTGTTAATATAGCCCTGCAGTATTTTTGTACAATAGGGTCATAAATACTGTGAGATTTTAAAATGAATTTCTTTTGATAAAATCTGAGACTCTTTTATAGTTTTGTAAGCTAATTTAACATAATGCTTTTCACAGGATGTGCTCAAGTAAAGTCTATGATGTTAACCTTACACTGCAAAAATTCAACCCAGTGGTCCAAACATGAGAGATTATTCTAAACCAGGAAGCAATTGAGACACTGAGTCTGTGATCTCATCTCACAATGACGCATGTCTTGAAGACAGCACAGCATCTGATTGGAAAGATTTTGTGAAACTGGCGGGCTTCTGTCTGGCCAGTCACAAGGTGTGGGTGTGTATGGGTCAGATTATCTGTGTGTTCTGGGGTGATGTGTTCATATAGATGTAATGATAATCTGCATTACACCATATGAGGGAGATCTGTACTGGCACGCAATACAAGAGTTCCATGATTATTCAAACATTCGATGTCAAACTAATTATCAATGGACTGTCAGTTTACATGATCAGGTGCCAATTACAACCAAAGTATGTTGTGAGTGTTACTTGCGTGGATGACGGTTGTTAAGTAAACGTGTTTGGCAGTTGACATGAATGAATGAATGAATGAAGAAAACAATCCAAATAAGCAGTACAGACAAATACCATCAGAAATATTCTAGGCTTTCCTTAGATCACGAGCTCATGCAAAACTGGAAGTTGAGGAGGGATACACTCTAGGTCATGAATCAAGTTCCCTGTTTTAACCCAGAACTTTATTTAAAGAGACAAGTGGGTAAGTCTGGGCAACATCTGAAATCCTAAAACATCATTGGAATAAAAGGTCATTAACATAGATTCCCTTTGGGATTGAAACAGACTTGATAATCATCCTTTTTAGGTGAACCTAAGTTTTCTATTTATCATGTTATCTTCTATATCCAAGATGAGGTGAAAGGTCATATATATATATATATACAGGGAAAATGGGAGGATGATGAAAGCTGCTACAGTCAGCTAAAAGTCAGTCAGCTCACAAAGAACAGACAGAGAAAAACTCCCTTCAGATAAATTTGGCAAATTTTATGGGAGAACCAGGAAGTCTGCAGGAGTATTCCCCTTTGGGAGTTGTTTATGTAAATGTAATGTACTGTGCTGAAAACTACAAATAAAAGCAAATTACAGTCAACTATGGTAAATCATTGTTCATTTACAAGAATGCACGCACAATACAATTAGGTCAGTATGTTCAAGTTTCAACTTTAATTGTCCCAGAGGGAAATTGGTTTTGCAGCAAAGGAGAATTAAAAACAACATTGAACAAACAGTATAAAATCCACATGGATTACAATGACACACAGTTCTAGTGAATACAACGGTCTAGCTGGTCCATCAATACTAATAGCCATCAATACTAATATATACAGTAGGCCTACTAGTGACCGACATTATCAGAAGCACAAAAGTACAGTGAGCCAAAGTTGTCTAATAAGTAAAGTGTTCTATATTGCCTATATTAGGTCATCTTGTCAACAACATATCATCAATGTGCTGACAAAACCCCCAAAACAACGGCAACATCACCTTCATCATCATCAACAACATTTTACCATCATCATCCTCACAATCACCCCTAGCCTACCTCATTATCATCCCTATATTTATAAGGGAAATGGCTATTGTGGTGACAAGTGTGCTTGTACCTATTAGTATTAACAGTGGGGAAACTACACCGGGAGGCAGAGGGTAGGACCTGGAACTCGAGGTGTAGGGGATGGGATGGATTCTGCCTTCATCACCACTTATCTGTTCTCTTGCACAGGTCAGACAGACTACTCTGCTGGACTTCCCTGCCCACTTTCACTATTTTAGCTGTCATTGTGCCAAGATACTTGTAGTTGTCTACACTGTCCTGTCCTTTGATGATAATGTTCTGAAGGTAGGGGGACTTCCGTGTCAGTTCTCGTACTGGCTACGACAACCATCAGTGTACAGGGTATAGAGGAGTGATGAGAAGACAGATCCCTGGGGTGAGCCTGTTGATGATGACAGCTCCCCCGACAGGCATCCATTCAACCTCACGCTCTGGGTTCTGCTGGTTAGAAAGTTGAGGTCCAACCCACTACATGAGAGTCTACACCAAAAGCATTATTGAGTTGGTTCACAAACAGATGGGTTTGAATGGTGTTAAAAGCAGATGAGAAATCAACAAATAAAAACTTTCCATTCGTTTTTTCTACCCTAGATGTTTGCACGGAAGGTCAGTTAGGGTGACAGTAGCATCCTGTACACCCCACTTAGCCTTACATGCAAACTGAAACAGATCAAGAAGGTGCTGTGTCTTGTCCAGAAGTGCTTTCTTAATCAGTTTCTCAAAGGATGTAATGACCAAGGTGATTGGTCTGTAGTTGTTAAAAACCTTTGGGTGGTTGTTCTTGGCGACTGGTATCACAGTAGACTGTTTCCATAGATTTGGCACCCTCTGCTGGCTGAGCGACTTAAAGACATAATTATAGATGGGGCCTAGTTTCTCTGCACAGGAGGTGAGCAGGCGGCTGCCTATATTGTCTGGTCCCGGGTAAAACTCCTGTGCCAGTTGATTGTCAGAATTAAAGCCATCTAGTGACACCTTTAAAAAAAATGTTATTATCCCACAATAGTTTTCATACTATCCCAGGCAGAGACTAAATTGTTACCAAGTTCTCTTTCAATTGTTTCCTTGTACACCTGTTTAGCTCTCCTGAAGGTTTCCATCTTAACATTTATCTTACTGTTTAACAGCACCCTGAGAGACTTGCTAATCCAGGGCTTAATATTGGGGTACGTAAACCTTCACAACATTATCTGAGATGACTACAAACTGAATTGGTCCACTCACACTGACAGCGTCGTGAAGAAGGCGCAGCAGCGCCTATTCAACCTCAGGAGGCTGAAGAAATTCGGCTTGTCACCAAAAGCACTCACAAACTTCTACAGATGCACAATCGAGAGCATCCTGGCGGGCTGTATCACCGCCTGGTACGGCAACTGCTCCGCCCTCAACCGTAAGGCTCTCCAGAGGGTAGTGAGGACTGCACAACGCATCACCGGGGGCAAACTACCTGCCCTCCAGGACACCTACACCACCCGTTGTTACAGGAAGGCCATAAAGATCATCAAGGACATCAACCACCCGAACCACTGCCTGTTCACCCCGCTATCATCCAGAAGGCGAGGTCAGTACAGGTGCATCAAAGCTGGGACCGAGAGACTGAAAAACAGCTTCTATCTCAAGGCCATCAGACTGTTAAATAGCCACCACTAACATTGAGTGGCTGCTGCCAACACACTGTCATTGACACTGACCCAACTCCAGCCATTTTAATAATGGGAATTGATGGGAAATGATGTAAATATATCACTAGCCACTTTAAACAATGCTACCTTATATAATGTTACTTACCCTACATTATTCATCTCATATACATATGTATATACTGTACTCTACAACATCGACTGCATCCTTATGTAACACATGTATCACTAGCCACTTTAACTATGCCACTTTGTTTACTTTGTCTACATACTCATCTCATATGTATATACTGTACTCGATACCATCTACTGTATGCTGCTCTGTACCATCACTCATTCATATATCCTTATGTACATGTTCCTTATCCCCTTACACTGTGTATAAGACAGTAGTTTTGGAATTGTTAGTTAGATTACTTGTTGGTTATCACTGCATTGTCGGAACTAGAAGCACAAGCATTTCGCTACACTCGCATTAACATCTGCTAACCATGTGTATGTGACAAATAAAATTTGATTTGATTTGATTTGATTACATCTTCACAATATGAAACCCAGGAGCTAACAGCATCAGTGAGATCGTCAATATCAGCACGACTCTTTAAGCATGTCCCAGTCTGTACACTCATTCAATACACCCCTGAAGGGTCAGGGAGGAATCTCAGTCCAGTTCTTAATCCGCTATGTAAGCACTTTACCCCTCCACAGGGCTGTGCGATACACCGGGATAAGGGCCATGCAGTTGTTGTCAGCTGTGCCCATTTCGGGGGTAGGGGGGGATTTATACGCTCCCTTAAAAGAACCGTAACATAAGACCAGGATGTTGTTATTTCTGATGGGCATGTGACGTACTGATGAAATTTACCCAAATTTTTTGTCTTAATATGGTGGTTAAAGCCCCCAAGGATGATGTTCGGGTCATCTGGAAATTTGCAGTATTAACTATGCGGCATTACTCTCATTTGCCTTCGGGTGAATGCAAACCACGGTGAGGAATATTTAAGGAAATTCCTGGGGCGGATGGTGGGGCGCAAACACACGTATAGCAGTTCAACATCCTTAGTGCATAGTTTTTCCCTAAACAGTAGGCTACAGTTTTGTACCAGCGCTCATTCAAAGACACTCCACCACCCAGTGTCTTACCAGTAACCTCGGGCCTCTCGGTCCAAGTGTATAGGTGCCCCAAACCAGTCAATCACCAACTCACAGTCCAAGTCCATATTCTTAAACCATGTCTCTGTAAGAGACAGAATACAGGCATTTCTGAATTCATGTTGGAAACGAACATGGGCTTGCAGTTCATCAGTTTTGTGAAGAGACTGGGCATGTTCTAGAATGATAGAAGGCAGGAGAATGCGTGACAGATTGGCGCTTTGCCCTTTCCCGGACTCCACTCTTCCCCTGCTTTCTCATGTTGCGGTGTAGCCCGCCAGCAGCCTGCTGCTAGAATCCCATTGACCATTATTATAATCAAATGCATCAAGGTTTGGGTAGATTAGATCCAAGGGAGCACTGGCATTCTGGGGATTATTCCATTGGAGAAGAACACTTCCTGCTGTACTGGATCCATTGATTAAGAATGGGGAAGTTCTTGCAAAATTTGTGCCAGGTGAAACACCGTCCACTATAAAAACAACGCTGCTAACACCATGTTCCCGAAAGGAAATAGAGGAAGAGTTCAACACTGCTCTTTCTATTTCATTGATCTACTAGGTCATTGTATTCAGTGATTTAAAACAGATTATCTAAAACTGGTCAAATACAAAATAACAAACACAGACAGAGAAACACTTTTCGACCATGAGAGTACAACCTGAGTGGAATGGAAACAAGTTTAGATGGGCAGTGAGGTCTGTGGTGTGTTTGTCATGTTTGGCTAAGGTAAGGGTGACCACCCTCACCACAGCATAAACACTATGACTGAGGGAGTAAGGATTTAACTGATGTCTGGGAAAAACAGTATATGAGGTATGTGGAAGTTGACGGTTTTTGAGAAGGGTAATTACATGAATGCACTTTGATGTTGATTAAGCTCAAAGCAAATTCAAGTTTCATTCTTGATCTCTCTCCAAGGCTGTACGAGAGCTGCAATTCCTACATCATCATTCAAATTAATACAAAAATCATACACATGTTCTATTTTAATGTTATCCCAATAAAAAGAGAAGGTCACATCATTTACATTATTCCTCGCTACAATAACATCCCAAAAAAGGAATGAAAATATTTTATTTTACAGTACAAACATACAGTATATGGATGTATGTATCTTCAAATATAAAGACAGCTAACATGCGTAGCTAACATTCATATATGGGGGATAACATTGTTCCCATTTCTAACAGTCAACAAATGCTTGTCTGCGAAAGTTTCATTCTTTGAAAAGTCGGATGCACATTTGACTTGAAAGAACAATCTTCAATATCAGGAGGGTGTTGCCATAGCTCAAGTACATTTGCAGTATGCTATACTGTATACCAGTATGCTAGGCTGGTCAGTCAAACATCACAACGGCAATAAGTACTTTGTTTCTATTGGTCAGTAACTTGTTAATGCACATGGAAATCTAACCTTTGATTCCAAATTGATGGCAGTGGCAGCACAACTATTTTGGTGTGCATGATGGTATAGACAGAAGACGCATGCTCTTGGTTTTCCTTGTGCAATTGTTTTTGCTCATTCCACACAGTGCCATAGATACAGTATAATAGGAGATGAATTGCATGCACTTTAATCATAGCGCCGCATGATTGGCTATTGCTTTATTGCGATATTATTACTGGTTTATTGCTTTGCTATTGATTATTGATTGATAACATTTAGTGCATTGTTTATATTCTTGCATAAAAAGGTATGTTGTGACAGATACAGGTTGTCATTAAAACTGCATGCTAAATTCATAACATACCAACTGTTAATCTGTGTATATTTGCATAGTTACTCATTCATATTTTCAATGCAGTCCATTTGTAAAAACATAACAGAGTCAGAAACTACTAGACAGTAGAAGCTTAAATCCTCCCCCGATCAAAAGCTCATAACAACCCAAAACCTAACCATAAACAGAGCTTTCTAATAGTTTGTCAGTGTACTTAGTCAGTGACGTGCAGTCAGGGTAGGCCCTGTTGACCCTGTGATAATGTAATAAACAAAGCTGTTATGAAAAGCCAAATAAAAACAAACAAATTGTATAAAACATTTTCATTCTTTTTTTTGTTAATGTTTTTTGTCAGTGAATCTGGTGTTTTTTTATGCAAAACCTCAGGAAAGTCGCTAGGATATTCATGCCTTCCTTTCCACCCATTGACACTGTGGCCGTTCCTGACTCCAGTCACTGTTAATAGACAGGGTCAGCTTAGGCATCGCTGCTTTGCCTAGCTTGAAGTATCTTCATGTGTTGTATTGAGCCAATTTCATATTTTACGCATGCGCATTGCCTAAACATGTTGTGTGGGTATTGCCTGGGGTAAACTGTGCATTTGGACATGTCTACATAATTTTACGCTCGCACCGCTTGAACTGAACAAAGCTAGCTAACTAGCAAAAATAACCTGACAAATTGACACTATACTGCACCTCAAACAATTTTCCAAGTTGAAATAATGGAACGCACTGTTTAGAGGGTTCAGAGAGTGGAATGTCAACTAAAATTAAAGTTAAGACCATATAGAGGCAGCATACAGGATCTCTACAAGACGTGGCATGACAGGTGTCATGTGTCAGGCAGGCGAAAAGTGAGTACTGGGCTGTACCAACTAAGACATTTTACCCCGACTTTTAGACATCTTGGACATTTGCTTTAGCTTTGTGGACGTAATGGGAATTACTTTTTGAGTCAATGTGAAAATGAAACCGAAGGAGGCCTTGGAGATGTGTATCCCACACGACTGTTTGAATGCATTTTTCAGTAATTTCGATTGTTGATATGAACATTTTTTTAGAACCTTATTTATTATATACGTGTGTGTGTGTAATAATATTTCACATGGTAATATTATTATGTGTGTGTGTTTGTGCGAGAAGCACATTGGAATAATTGTAAATCCATTGCGAAAGGCGATGGAGTTAGTGTTGCAAATTAATCGGATGAAATGTGTCCATATATTGGTCTTTTAGTGCCACCTACCAGTTGTAACTGTGGATGCTAGATTGGTCTATTGCTGAGTTGAGCAGTGCATCATCTTGTCAGATGATATGAAATATGTCGCAATCGTATCTTGGCTACATAGGTATTTACATTTGTGACTGGTTTCAGTTAACTAGGCGTATGTTGTGTGTCACTACTTCACAGGAATGCAATTGAATGTATACATTTTTTAAATCAAAATGTGTTTTTGGCCAGAAATGCCTTCTGGGACATGTGAACTTTCATGTGCCTTAATAACTTGTATGCCATCTGTAAATACGAAATACAATTGTTAAATTACGAGCTTAGTTGGTTTAGCCACGGAAAAAGACAGGAACCTTCCCGCTAGCCAGGATTGGCTGAGATAATGGATGGACTGGACATGCCGAGAGATGAGTTCAGATTGTTCTGCCATGTAGCGCGCTTATGTCTATAAAATAAGCTGCTCAGTATGTGTATTTAATCCTTTCTAGCACAGCTTTTTTAAAAGGTATAACAAAGAACAACAAAAGTGTTGCTAATGTGCTTCACTTTCTGGAGGACTACGTTTTGAAATCAGCGGAATGTCCGGTGAAAGCAGAGTATGATAGCTCAGGAGATGGAGAAAATTCTGCCGTTTGATAGCAAATATGCCGGAGTCAAAAATAGAACACACAGAAGGCTGTTGTATAAAACACCAGTCTCCGGATTACATCTTCAAACTAAGAGCAACTATGGCATCGGTGAGAGGGAGAAGCATTTCATCCATGTACACGGGTAAGAGTCCAGCTAGCTACATTTTCAGAAATGAACTGTTTCTAATTTTGTCAGAAAGTAATTTTCATTGCAAGTTATGTTACATGTATGATCTGTGTAGTAATATTATTTGTATCTAAGAGCCATTTGCATTGCTAGTTATAGCCTAATGTTAGCGAGATAGCTAATATTGAACCTAGTTGGCTAGTTATTTAGCTACCAGCAGATTCATGCAGGGTAGTAACGTTATGAGTTGGGATTATGGTTCATTGTTTAACTAGTTAGCTACATGTCTAAACAAAAAACTCCACTATGCAAGTAATCATTTCACTGTACCGTTTACACCTTCTGTATCCTGTGCATGTGACAAGTAAACTTTGATTTGATTTGATAAAGTGTGTGTTTACAAGAGACGGTAAGGTGAAGAACAAAATGACCTGCACCAAAGTTAAATTAGGATATAATATTAGGCCAATGAGACAGTGTTCAAGTTCTAAAATTCTCCAGTAGAATGCCCTGCTTTTATTTTGTCACACTCACAACCGTAAGCTATTTTCTGCTCACCATTAACTTGTAAATAATGATCTTGTTGTGAGTTTATTTTCCTGTAATAAAGAATATAAATTAGTTAAAGTAAAGACATTGTCAGCAATATGATATGGTCATTATTTGAACTGGCTGGCCAGCTAACTCAACGTTAGATAGCTGGCTAACAAGCAAGAATTGAACCACAACATTGTTTAGAAAGTTGGTTTTAGTTGTCTGGTTTGCTAGATTGACATATACTAAATACATTTTTAAGCGGATGGATTTATTGCTTTTTTGGACCACCAGGCTGCTGATGTCATGCAGCCTGTCAGTTTTGTCCTCATACTTTTTCATAACGACAAGCTTGTTGTGGGACGACAATAGACTGTCCATGATGTCACTGCGACAACTGTCTACAGGCATGACGCTAGACGTAGTGTAAACCAGCCTTAAGTCTTGAAAGCTTTGGTTGTTTAGAACACTACTGTACTCACTCTGCGTTGCACATGGCCTCACATGTGAATCCTTAAAGAGATGGGTGGGGCTAAGGCTTAAGAGGGTGTGAACGATTCTGAATTGCTGTAGACAAAGATGAGCTCTCCAGTAGGTGTACCAAAACATTCAAGGGACATTTTCTCAAAAGTGGGGTTATAAGTTTATCAACTTTCTAAGCAGAATTACTTTCCCATTGTTCCTCAACTGTAGTGTATGATATACCATTTTCTAGATATCTGAGTCTCTATTTTTATCCAATGTAAAAAACACCATTTAAAATGTTGATACATAAGACCGAATCGAGCCGGTTGGTCACATTTTGGTGAACATTGTTGTCAATTTTGGTTAATAGCCTGTGTCACTCAGGTTGTTGGAGCTATCTGTTGTATGGTGAACTTGGGCTTCATGAAGGTTTATTTGTGAGTAAATCTGGCTTTGATAACAGTCAGTGCTTACCCAGACACCTACCGCACATCACTGCTTAAAGTGTGCTCTAACTGGCCACTAAATAAAAACCATAAAAGAGTGCTGGTGCTGCATAGTAATAAAAAAGGTGGAAGATCCTCACTTGCACAGGTTCGTCGTGTCCATATTCAAAAAGCGAATGTTCATTCTTGTCTCGATCTCAATATCTTTCAGTATCTGAAAATAAATAGTTTTACTACCAGTATATTACATAGTTAATAATAATAATAATAATAATAATAATATATGCCATTTAGCAGACACTTTTATCCAAAGCGACTTACAGTCATGTGTGCATACATTCTACGTATGGGGGGTCCCGGGAATCGAACCCACTACCCTGGCGTTACAAGCGCCATGCTCTACCAACTGAGCTACAGAAGGACCCAGAGTTACTAAACTCTGATGATGCCTTCAACTATGTGTACTCTAATAACAAGACAACAATTGTGCTGCTATTGGCAAACAGCAGAGGGATGGGGCTGGCGAAATGTAACCACTTTAAAACTCTAAGACAGAGCAATGGATGCAAGGACAGACCATCCATCATATCAAAATGATAGTTTTAACCATATTTTGAAGCTATACAGTGTTCGTTTGCAAAACCATTGAAAAGGAAAAGCTAAAGCCATGACTTCTTTTAGACACAAAATAATGTTGTATTACAAACCTTTAGGAAATGTTCAAAAGTGATCCCCTCATAAAACTCATCTGGTTCCTGAGAATGAAGAATGAGATTAATTGAATATAATAAAAATAAAAAACGAATAATAGGTTCCAGGTCTAACACTCAGAGTGAGGAATGTAATGTTTATAAAGCAGCCGTACCATGTGACCCATGGAGATACTGGCTACCTCCAGCATGGCAGCGTCTGCTATGCCTTTAGCCGTTTCCTTCCCCAGGGCTCCACTCCTAGACAGCAGCTCCTCCACTACCTACAGTACATACGGGGGCAAGGCAGTCATGGTTACAACAGTGATAGGCAGACAGTGTATTTAGTGTACTTGAAAGATAGGCCTAGGCAGTGGCTTACATGTCGGTACTCCTCCAGAGTGATTGTTCCATCATTGTCTGTGTCGTGCATGTTAAATAGGACTGGGGGGAAAAAAAAGAAAGTGTTCAACTCTTTTCTGTTGGTCTGTCTTTACAAATATTTCCTTAACAAAGGTCTGCAAGTGTCACGAGGCATCGCTGTAATGCATTTGCTGAGTAATGTTGTATATTATGGGATATACAGTATTTGTTATTGTTTGTGGATTTATCTTTTGCAGAAGCAGCAGCTACTCTTCCTGAGATCCACAAAAAAAACACAAAACATGACAAGTAACAAAACACTGATACACTGTGTGGAGGAAGAATGTATAGCCTGGAGGGACAGCCTTGAATTGTACGTCTTGTCTCATACAATCATTGGTTCCTGTAGGTGCTGGGTAGAGATATGAGGGGGAGACTGTCATGACCCCCCCTCCCCCCCTCAGCCCTTTTGGAAGAATGCACAGAATATGTTCTATAAGTTAAGATATGAGACGGTGCCAGACACACAGCTTGTCTGTGTAAGCAATATATAAGAGAAGTAACGGGACTGCCCCGGCAAAGCAAATAGGGATTCATTTCAAATTGACTTTGAGTGTCCCTGTGTTGAATTTAGATGGTAATTTGATCAGTGATTCCACCTGTGGAGTATCCCAGTGAAGGTCTGCAAGGAAGACAGTGAGAAAGCGTAAGTGAATTTCCCGTCTGACCAAAGACAGCGTGGACCCTCCAAGACCAGACTTATACAGAATTGTGTAAATTGGCTCTGAAAAACAGAGAGGCTCTTGACTATCTTTTGGCAGGTCAAGGGGGGACTCGTCCAGTCATTTGCGATGAATGCTGTACTTTTGTCCCAGATCACTCTTCTAATATGACTGACCTCGCCCAATACATTGCCACTGCTAAGAAAAATTCCCCACAACCAGAATGGTAGCTTGCAACTTAGTTGGAATCCCTGTTCGGAAGTTGAGGATCCCAAATTGCAAAAAAGTTTGCATAATTGTGTTATTAACATGGTGTGTATGTGTGTGTATTTTTGATAAATTCACTCCTGTTAATAAAAATATAACCTTTATTATGATGATAGTATGACCATACTAATTAGATTGCATAACCCAGAATGAAGGGTTTGAAAGTGTCTCTCATGACATGTTTAACAATTATTATCATAGAAGTGATAAAAGTAGGGAATGTGGAGGAAAAATGTATAGACTGGGGGGACAGCCTTGAATTGTACATCTTGTCTCACTCAATCATTGGTTCCTATAGGTGCTGGGTAGAGATAAGAGGGGGAGACAGTGATGACCCCCTCCTCAGACCTTTTGGCAGAACGCCCAGCTCACTGACAATAAAGAGTGATTCATTTAATATTGACTTTGAGTGTCCCTGTGTTGAATTTCCACGACAACTAATAGACAAGGAGAGTCACACAAATGTAAAATGCAACGCTATACAAACAATACAACAACAAAATGACACCAACAATACAACTATAAAATAATGTGCGCGTTCGAGTGTGTGTGTGTGTGTGTGTGTATGCCCTGACAGTCTCTATTGTTCCATGAGAAGTTGCTGAATCCATTTTGCAAAGGTCAGAAAATTGACAGATTATTGTGCCCATTATTGATTCGTCACAGTGTGAGCCAGAGTACACCTCAAACGTGCACCGTATCTTGTACAACCAATGATTTCAAAGTCATTGTAGTAAGTACACACGCTAACAATAGTGTTGGGTATCCATTTCAATGTAGTGTAACATTTTCCAGTGATACCGGACTGCAATACATCTATCTTAACACCACCATACAGTAACATTTTAATGATGGCACTCACAGCGGAGTTTTTCCCTCCTGATCACCTCTCTCTGTTCCTCTGTCATGTCCAGTGCTGGAGGTCTGAAGTGGGACATGACTACCAGGAACTCCTCAAAGCTGATCTCCTGGACAGTCCCCTCACCATTCTGATGGAAGTTTCTATAGAGGCATACGAGCAAGGAACATAAATATCTTCATTGTGTAAACATATATTTTCTGTAATGCTCATTAGAAAGTAACCATGTGTCATTCGAGAAACAACACACAGGCACTACGTCCTAGGCACTTCACAAATGCTAGTGGGTCGGGGTAGCTAGGGGTTGTTTCTGGACCAGGCTCACATTTGACCAATCCTGTGAGGAACCACCAAACTTACTGTATAATGAAAATCATACCATGTAGGTTAAAGCTGGGGGCATATTGAGAGCAGTTAACCTTAAGTCTTGTTCTTGATGAGGTACTTAACATAAACATGATAAACACCCACCTTTTGTCGAAGAAGGCCTCTATAATTTGGGTTCGGATCGGGTTGCATGACAGGTCTGGAATTGTGTTGAGGTCATCTCGTCTGCAAGTGAAAAGACAAGAAGATGATTAGGTTTGCAGCAGGAAGCGGGTCAATTGTAACACCTACTAAACAAAAGGCAAAACAAAACCTGTTAGGCTGGTTTATGCTAAAGAGATGGGAAGAACCACTTCATCAGAAATGCATTGTGCCAGGATTACACCCATGTGTGTCTAAAAACCCAAAAGTAACAACAGCACAAGTTCAAAAATAAAGTGTGTTAGGATGTGTATGAAT
Source organism: Oncorhynchus gorbuscha (assembly GCF_021184085.1). Lineage (NCBI taxonomy): Eukaryota > Metazoa > Chordata > Actinopteri > Salmoniformes > Salmonidae > Oncorhynchus > Oncorhynchus gorbuscha. The sequence continues at coordinate 47,745,343 of NC_060183.1, read as the reverse complement.
GCCAAAAATGATTAGAGAGTCCTACCTCAGCGTGTCTTCATTGTGGCTCAACTGCTTGAATCTTTTATGCAGGATTCCAATCTGCTCGAAGGAAACTGAGGAACAAAAAAGGGACTGTCGTGAGTCCAAGACAGAGAGGTACATCCTGCCAACCAACCACAGCAGGTTAGAGGCCTAGATGGATGGAGCGGAAATGATGTGCATCTTCAAGAGGCATCTCCAATTAGCAAAATGCCAGGCAGCACATCAGTTACCACTGAATGGGCAGGAAACCATGACAAGCTGCACAGTAATGCTGTTAATGGAACACAATTGTTTTATAATCTTTGCAAATACAATTTATGTTTGTGTCCTGTTCTGATCTCTAATGTATCATTCAGGCTGCCTGATTTGACATCCTCAGGCCTAACACATTATACACACGGTGTAAGCAGAGTGCAGTGCTGAATGTCTATTCAGCATCTATTTTCAGTTGATGCCATCCTTCCTCATGTGAAAAGTGTATATTCTGATGTAAAAACTATTTCACTTTGCGTTCTCCCATTGTCATTGTAAAGATCGGCGTTGGAATGAGACCAAAGCGCTGCGTGGAAATTGTTCATATTTAATGTTCACAAAAAACCACTCAAACAAAATGACAAAACAGAGAAAACGAAAGCGCACAGTTCTGTCAGGGAAAACAACCTAAACAGAAAACAATCACCCACAAAACACAGGTGGGAAAAGGCTACTTAAGTATGATTCTCAATCAGAGACAACGAGCGACACCTGCCTCTGATTGAGAACCATACCAGGCCAAACACATAAACACAACATATAAAAAAGAACAGACTACCCACCCCAACTCACGCCCTGACCCAACTAAAACAAAGACATAACAAAGGAACTAAGGTCAGAACGTGGCAGTCATTGTCTATGTGAGTGCATAGAGTATAGAGAAATACATTGTTTTTAAATGTGTATGTCTAATGTAACTTAAATAAACTATATATTACATGTAGTCTGAAAAAAAAAACTTCTGGCTGAATAGTAGGGATAAGCTCAAAGTATTTAAATCAATTCAAACAAGGACTGATGTCTAACAATCGCCACAATATTTGAATTGAGAGCGAGTGAGTGTTTATGAGTGAGCGAGTGATTGAGACAAAGTGAGTGAGTGAGTGTTTTTCAGTGTGTACAAACAATACATTCCTCAGGTTATTGTATGGGCAAACAAGTATGAGCTAATATTGGATTACCAGTGGTATGAGGAAACTCACTGAGGGTGGGGATTTCAGACAATGTTAGAAACAGAGAAAAACAAAAGCCTCTTTGTTTATGGCCTCATTGCTTGCAAGGTTTTTCTGAAGCTGTAAACACAATATCTAATCTATTATTCATGGTGGTTCAATCAAGCCTACACTGTAAACGTACATAAGATACCCGGAGAAAAACGTCACTACTACACATGCAATTTGCAGTTTGAATATTTTATAGCCACTGCATGGAGATACAGTATCTGGCCTACACTAGTGTATTTCTATCATCATGTCAGAATACAGCCCTTGAAAAAATATAGGAGATTCATCTGGTCTAATCCTATTACCAAGTTTCATTTCTATCATCTAACTTTAGTCAGAAGGACATTCCATAGCAGCTCAAACTATAAAGGGTGCGTAACTGGTGGCAGGAAAGTCAGACGCAGGAGAGCAGAACTAGGTAATAGCCAGAGCAGTTTAATTCCAAAACCAACAGCATAAAAATACAACAGAATATGGGTACAAAAAACCCGCCGCGCACCAGTAAACAACACAAGCACTTACAAAAAAGTGGATCGACGATGGCTAGAAGACCGGTGACGCCGACCGCCGCCCGAACAAGGAGAGGAACCGACTTTGGTGGGAGTCACAGCACAGTTTTAGAGAATTTGGCAGTACATTCAACCAGCCTCACAACCACAGATCATGTGTATCACATTGTGTGGGACAAGTGGTTTACTGATGTCAACGTTGCGAACAGAGTGCTCCATGGTGGAGGTGGGGTTATGGTATGTGCAGGCATAAGCTATGGACAACGAACACAATTACATTTTATCGATGGGAATTGCAATGCACAGAGATACCGTGACGAGATCTTGAGGCCCATTGTCGTGCCATTCATTTGCCGCCATCACCTCATGTTTCAGCATGATAATGCACAGCCCCATGTCACAAAGATCTGTACACAATTCCTGGAAGCTGAAAATGTCCCAGTTCTTCCATGGTCTGCATACTCACCAGACATGTCACCCATTGACTCTGAATCGATGTGTACGACAGTGTATTCCAATTCCCGCCAATATCCAGGAACTTCGCACAGCCACTGAAGAGGAGTGGGACAACATTCCACAGGCCACAATCAACAGCCTGATCACCTCTATGCAAATTAGATGTGGTGCGCTGCATGAGGCAAATTGTGGTCACACCAGATACTGACTGGTTGTCTAATCTACGGCCCTACCTTTTTTTAAGGTATCTGTGACCTATAGATGCATATCAGTATTCTCAGTCATGTGAAATCCATAGATTTGGGCCAAATTCATTTATTTCAATTGACTGATTTCCTCATATGTACTGTAACTCAATAAAATATTAGAAATTGTTCCATGTTGCGTTTATATTTTTGTTCAGTATAGTTTATGCTGGCAAGAACAGCAGCATGGCACTGGTTAAAATAAAATGATGCTTATTTCAATGGGAGAAATAACTTGTAGTATTTGTCACCTTGACCTGCCAATTAGCTAACGCAACAACAAGCCGATGAGAATGACCAGTGCAACGGTGTATCAAGGTACTTGCCAACGTGAGCTGCTTACCACTGGGCAACTGTATCACATGTCGCCGGCAGTAGCTAACGTGGCCAATTTGTCCATCCCACTTATTTGATTTAGAATAGGATAGCCTACACAATAAATAATTTGTAACCATCTCGATGTCACCGTGATACAGTCTAACTACAATGCAATGGGGAGAGTTTGTGCTGCAAGCCGGCACCGTAACAACACAGGGCACAGTGTTCTTCACTTCCACTTACTTGTTCAAGAACTGCTGTCCAGCAGTAAAGAGAGGGAAGTAGCTAGATAGAGTAGTCAATATAAGGCCTGGGTGACAGCTAAAGCACATTTATTGCAGTGATTTTCACTGAAAATGTACAACTAAGGCATTAACGTCTACATTTTAGTTTTTTTTAAACTGAAGAATTACGGAATGATTCTGAACACTCTCCCAAGTCCCAATTATGGTAGCCAAGTTTCAAATTCTCGCTGAAGTTTCTAGCCACAAGCATAAACTACCTAGCTGGGAAGGGCCATGCTCATCTCCTGTGTGTGTGTGTGTGTGTGTGTGTGTGTGTGTGTGTGTGTGTGTGTGTGTGTGTGTGTGTGTGTGTGTGTGTGTGTGTGTGTGTGTGTGTGTGTGTGTGTGTGTGTGTGTGTGTGTGTGTGTGTGTGTGTGTGTGTGTGTGTGTGTGGGTGTGGGTGAGTGAGTGAGAGAAATTTTGGGAAATGTGAAGATGAGTGAGTTTATATAGGGATAAAATAGATAACAATGGTATAAAGATAGAAACGGTACAAGGATAGTTAATAGTGATAATTCATAAAGGCCTGTGTCATGCATTTAAAAATGTTAAAAGGTTTGCCGTTGCATTTGATAATGTCATTTTAAAAAGGGATAATAAATAAGAATGCATTGATAAATGTAGCATCTTGGTGTACTGAACAATAGTAAAAGCTATGCAAATGTAAGGAATATATTTAGTTGTGCACTTGAGAAATGCATGTAAATTGTTGATGATTTTATGCTAAATATGAATTACACTGATGTGAAGCTGAAGCAACCTCTGTGTGATTAATTTCTATATTCCCCCCCTTTCAGGGGTATAACAGTAGCTCTTCTCCTTGCAAGGCATTCGGGAAAACACTGTAATAGGCTACTTGTAAAGATTCTCATCCAGTAGTGCTGTCGCCTACAGCAATCTATAACTCAAGCTATTTTGCTCTGTAAATAGCCCCCAGAACACCTACCACACAAGATGACGTTGTTATGGTGATCCTGTACTGTGGGGCGTTTCATTTCACAATAATGAAACACTTTAGCGCAGGATTACATAAACCCAGAAATATGATTATTCGCAACAATTATAATCGTATCCTACAGGAAAAAAACGTAATACTCACAGCCGGTCTTTTCTGAGAGATCTCTGTATTCGGGTTCATCAGGTAACGACTGTAATGCACCCATAACTCTGTAAACGCGCCAGCCGACTAATCCAGACGCATGAAAATAACGATTGGTCTCGCTCAGGACAACGCAGGTAGGCTACTGAACTCGAAACGGTGTCAGTTCAGTGGAATAGATATTCTTTCATTATCATATCCCCAACAACAAATCATGTTACAGGTCGATATGTACTGTAGGCTGCGCAAGGTCCTAATGTAAATGCATTTCAAGCTGCCAGCCTCTGCTGAGCGCGCACTTCCGCAACTTGGCTATCCAACGACAAAACACTTTCTTCAACAGTGCATTATTTAGGTTCCTGTGATCTAGTTCTCATACTACAGTCAGCAGTGTCCTACTTAGGCTACACTGTAGTACAGTACGACATTCAATGTTTAACGCTTTATTACATGAGCTACATTCATATCACTTGCCCTGCAGTCCTCTGTAATGTAACCCAGCCATATAAAATACCCAGCAATATTCCATATTTTTCCATATTCCAAACGGTTGTTGAAATTGACCAATGTTGTGCCTCTAAAGTCTACCGTGAAGCCAAACCTTCCTAAAACAAATATATAGCAGTTCTGTTTTCTTGGGGAGAAGACCCAGAGCATTTCGTATTATTCTGTAAGTAAATCTGATACATTACATTTAGTATGTATGCTATGTTATGTTTTGTGTAGTTACATAAGGCAGATGGTTACTTAAGGCAAAAATGAAAGTAGGGTGGTTGGTCAGGGTGGATGGGTAGGCATATAATGCGAACGTCTAGCAACTCAAATTTTGCGAGTTCGAATCTCATCACTGAGAACTTTATAGCATTTTAGCTAATTAGCAACTTTTCAACTACTTACAACTATTTAGCTACTTGCAACTACTCAGCATGTTAGCTCATTCTTCCCCTAACTCTAACCTTAACCCTTTAACCTAATTTAGGGTGACCAGACGTCCCCGTTTTTGGTGGCCTGTCCCCGGCTGGAGCTGCGCTAAAAACAGACTGCAAAGTGAAATAATATTTTACGTGGCAAGAAAGACCAGACAGCAGAGTCTATCGGTTGACGTCTCAATCGCGTTATGCTTATTTTGTCCAGCAGAGGGGGCTGCTCACTATATCATCTTCATTCACTCTTCTTCTACTAACTACTTGCTCGCCCTAGTTTTAGAGAAAACTGATGTGGAAAACTCAGCCAGAAGCTAGCAAGTGTCAAGTGAATCGACAACATCACCACAAACGTCTTTTCAAGCCAGGTAAGTTACAATCATTTGAGATACTAACTAATGAGGTTATAATATCACAATTTATTATATAGATAGATGCTTTATAAGGTTTTAAATAGGTAGTAGCTAGGTTAAACGTTTGTAGATTACAATTTTAATGGTTTGGCATTATAATAAGTAGTGTGAAAATATATTTTTAAATTTTCAAGGATAAGATTAGCATAATGTTTCCTGTTAGAGAGTGGAGAGGAAGGAGAGGACAAAGACTGGATAGGAAGAAGAGTGAAAGAGAAAGAGGAGGAAAGGTATGATTACAGAGACTGCCAATGTATTATTCCAACCAATGTTTTTGAGATAAAATACAAAAATGAGGCATGCAATGGGAATCTGTTAACCAAAGTATTTTATCTAATAGTGTACTATTTATTATTAAAGATTGGAGAAGGAAAGATTAAGGGAGTAAAAAGAGTGAAGCGAGGAGAGTGTGGAAGAGTGAGGTGGAAAGGTAAAGAGAAGGAAAGGAAAAAAAGAGCAGGAAGAGGAGTGAGAAAAGAGGAGGAGAAAGATTGGAGGAGAAGAAAAAGTGAAGAGAGTAAGAAGAGTGACACAAGGAGAGTGAAGAAGAGCAGACAGAGGAGGTACAATGGCTCATTCCAAGAAACTGAAATGCCATTTTAATGACAACATGAGAAAATGTCCATTTAAACGCTCAGGTCAAGACGATAGAATGGTTAACTGCACCCTTTTTAATTCCTCTTTTTCAATTGGCAGCGGGGGAAGAACGGCACTGGTAGAACATCAACAGACAAAAAAAAGCATAAAGCCTCTCTGATTGCCCGTGTTGGTATGCCCTCTGTCACCACATTCTTCTAGAAGGTAGAGCCTTCCCAAGAAGAATATGATTTAGCTGTGCAGGAGGGATGTCTTTGCATACCACACTATGCAACACAATCATAGTTACAGATCTCTGGGCTACACAGCACAACTGACACGGAAGCTTTATGAGCCGAAGTTTACATGTGCTAGGACAAAATGTGAAGCCATACGTGTTTACACCATGGCTAACTACTTTGGTAACACAGGACCTAGACCAGGTTGAATTTGTGTCCCTGTCCATTGATGCGTCCAATCATGGACATGTAAAGCTGCTGCCAATACTAGTCAGATATTGTAAGATATATGATGGCAACACATTTTGTTGAATTGAAAGGAGAAATAGCAGAGGAAATTGCTGCTGAGGTCCTGGTGTTCATCCAAAAATGTAACCTGGAAAACAAAGTCGTGGCATTCTCTGCCGACAACACAAATACCAACTTTGGAGGACTGAATAGGCTGGGGAGGGTCAATGTCCATACCAAAGTTAAAAATGCTCTGAAGTGGGATGTGATTAGATTAGGTTGTCCTGCCCGCATCATTCATAACACGCCCAGAACAGCTTTGGATATGATTCCCCTTGATGATGAGTACCTGCTCAAAAAGATATTTGGATATTTTCACCGTTGTAGAAAGACTGAAGAGCTTTTTTTTAGGACACAGAAATGTTCGCTGGCTGTCCATGTTCCCGGCTCTAGAAAGAGTGCTAAAAATGTATGTGCCATTGAAATCATTTTTTCTTTCTTGAAGACAAATGCCCTGTTGTCCTGCGAACAATGTTCGAAGATCCACCGACTGAATTTTGGCCTTTGTCCATGGAAACCTGACCGTATTCAGTGACACAATCAAGATGCTTGAAGGCCAGGACCGCTGTGTTGTGGAGTCAGCTGCAATTCTGAGAAACATTAACGCAAAATTGACTGCAAGACGTGATGACAACTTCATTCCAGTTTTGGTCAGAGGACTTCTGAGAGAGCTAGAGGAAACTGGAGCAATGTCCAAAGAGAGCTTTCTCAAAACATCCCAATCATTCTTCACTACGGCTGTGAACTACTTGCAAGCATGGGAAAAGCACACAGATAATCTAAAAGATTGACATTGTCTCCTTTTTAAAAAGGCAACCTCAGCGTGAAGAGATCCAGAAGGCAGCAGGCACACTGCAGGAAAAATGCCCCAATGTGACCATCAATGAGGATGCATTGTTTGACAAGGTTACTGGCCAGCAAAAGTTCCTAAAGGGAGGATTGCTTGAAGAATGGAAAACATCTGAGACACGGCTTAGTCAGAGATGGAGCACGGTGGTTACCCACTTCAAAGAGAACGACATCCCACACACTAACCTGGCTAGATTAGAGTCTGTTGTCATGTGCTTACCTGGAAGTTGTACACCAGTTGAGAGAGTGTTCTCCCAAATGAATGATCTATGGACAGCAGCAAGAAATAGGTTCACTGTTCCTACCATCAAGGCCATGCTTATTGTGAATATAAACTTCAACCTCCTCTGCCAGGAGTTCATGGAGAAGCTGGCCAAAGACATAGGAAACCTTGAAGAAGATATATTATGCTGAGAAATATTCAGATTAGGTTGGTATAAGTATATTATGTAGTTACCAATCTCATTTTATTTCTTTATTTTGTTAAGTATTTCACATATACTATTGTCTGTTTTTTTTTCTTCAATTTTGCTCATGTTCTCTTCTGTTCTTATTCTACCCAGACTACCAGGACCACTGAATGGCTGTTCAGATTGGACAGTTCTGTCTTGTCTGTAATGTTTCTGTAATAGTTGTTTTTTTCTGCCACAGTGTGCCTGTTAGACTAAATACATGAAACCGGAATTGTCCCCCTTTTTCTATTTCATAGATAATAACATTGGATATTTTAATGATATATTGACCGGCGAACTCGAAATGTCCCCGGTTTTAATTTCAGAAATCTGGTCACCTTATCCTAACTCCTAAACTTAACTGTAACCCTAGCCTAGTTAACGTTAGCGAGCTAGCTAATGTTAGCCACCTAGCTAGAATTCGACATATCGTACGATTTGCAAATTCGTAAGATATTGTACATTTAGCAAATTCTTATTATATTGCACATTTAGCAAATTCGTAACATATACAGTACCAATCAAACATGTGGACACACCTACTCATTCAAGGGGTTTTCTTTATTCTATTTTCTACATTGTAGAATAAAATTGAAGACATTAAAACAATGAAATAACACATGGAATCATGTAGTAACCAAAAAAGTGTTAACAAATCAAAGTAGCCACCCTTTGCCTTTATGACAGCTTTGCACAATCTCGGCATTCTCTCAACCAGTTTCACCTGGAATGATTTTCCAACAGTCTTGAAGGAGTTCCCACATATGATGAGCACTTGTTGGCTACTTATTCTTCACTCTGTGGTCCAACTCATCTCAAATCATCTCAATTGGGTTGAGGTCAGGTGATTGTGGAGGCCAGGCCATCTGATGCAGCACTCCTTCACTCTCCTTGGTTAAATTGTCCTGTTGAAAAAGCGAAACCAGATGGGATGGCGTATCGCTGCAGAATTCTGTGGTAGCCATGCTGGTTAAGTGTGCCTTGAATTCTAAATAAATCACTGACAGTGTCACCAGCAAAGCACCATCAAACCTCCTCCGTGCTTCACGCTGGGAACCACACATGCAGAGATCATCTGTTCACCTACTCAGCGTCTCACAAAGACACGACGGTTGGAACCAAAAATACCACATTTGGACTCAACAGACCAAAGGACAGATTTCCACCAGTCTAATTTCCATTGGCCGTGTTTCTTGGCCCAACCAAGCAAGTCTTTTCTTATTATTTGTGTCCATTAGTAGTAGTTTATTTGCAGCAAGTCGACCATGAAAGGCCTGATTGACGCAGTCCCCTTTGAACAGTTGATGTTAATGTGTCTGTTACTTGAACTCAGTGAAGCATTTATTTGGGCTGCAATCTAAGGTGCAGTTATTCTAATGAACGTATCCTCTGCAGTAGAGGTAACTTTGGGTCATCCTTTCCTGTGGCGGTCCTCATGAGAGCCAGTTTCATCATAGCGCTTGATGGTTTTTGCGACTGTACTTGAAGAAACTTTAAAAGTTCTTGAAATGTTCCAGATTGACTGACCTTCATGTCTTAAAGTAACGAGGGACTGTTATTTCTCTTTGCTTATTTGAGCTGTTCTTTCCATAATATGGACTTGGCATTTTACCAAATAGGCTACAGTATCTTCTGTATACCTTGTCACAATACAACTGATTGGCTCAAATGCATTAAGGAAAGAATTTCCACAAATTCACTTTTAAGAAGGCACACCTGTTAATTGAAATGCATTGGAGGTGCCTACCCAATTTGTAAGTCGCTCTGGATAAGAGCGTCTGCTAAATGACTTAAATGTAATGTAAATGTGAAGCTGGTTGAGAGAATGCCAAGACTGGGGCAAAGCTGTCAAGGTAAAGGGTAGCTACTTTGAAGAATCTCAAATATAAAATATATTTTGATTTGTTTAACACTTTTTGGGTTACTACATGATTCCATATGTGTTATTTCTTTTGATGTCTTCACTATTATTCTGCAATGTAGAAAATAGTAAAATACAGAAAAACCCTTGAATGAGAAGGTGTGTCCAAACTTTTGACTGGTACTGTATTACAAGTTGTAATACGTAATAGGTCATGGACATCCACAAATGAATAACATAACATACTATATGAAGTATCTCAGATTTACATACAGAATAATACAAAATGCTCTGAGACCAGGTTGAAACCAGGAAAATAGAAAGCAGAAAAAATTAAGAAACTGAAAATAGAAGAAAAAGAGGACCATGGGGGATTACAGAGGAAGTACTAATAAAGTTTCAGGCTTTTTTAAATGGCCAAATAATTGCCCAAAATAACGTCATGAGTAAAGACAACATAAATAGGCCCCAGTTGAAGGATTGGTGAGTAAAACACTTCTTCACATTGTTATCTAGACTATTTGGGTGGTTGAGACTTGGACTGACTGATTACTTGACTATTTGGGGTGAAATATGCAGTAGCCATTATGGCCTATAGCCTACATAAACGTATGTTACCACTATTAAACTAAATCTGCTGAGTTTTTCAGTGAAACCACAATGTTTTCTATTACTCAAGCTTCACACTACAAAATGCACTGTCACAGTGAATGAGGGAACTGTGGTGACCTTGACATGCTGCAGTCATCATTCACAATGCATAATCTTTGGAACAGATACAAGATGCACTTGCAGGATAGTTTATAAAATAAACTATTAACCCCCTTATAACAATATTTTATTTTAGAAGGATTTACAATAGATGTGAAGTGTTTCACAAAATGTCATTTGTTGTTTTATTCTTTAGTAATAGGGAGAGCAAAAATATACCACACTTCTCTGTATTCTCTGTTTCAACATGTATTTATTGAAGGATACCACATGGTGGCAGCAGTTATTTAACTATAGAAAGCATTTTCTGGAACCCATCTCACCAAATGACTGAAAAGTAATTACATGTACAGTAGATGGCATTGTTGGACCCTCAGCCATTTTCACAGAGGCACACTGGGTTTTGTGTATGTATTTTATGCCTTATAAAGACATTGCTTATTAAACAAGAGCACTATACATACAGTAGGTTGCGTTATAAGCATGTTGTGGGCTATAGTTACACTGTTGTATCACGCCTCTGTTAGTGTCAAATAGAAAGCAGTGTGTGGGTTTTACATACGTAGAATGTATGCACACGACTGTAAGTCGCTTTGGATAAAAGCGTCTGCTAAATGGCATATATTATTATTATTATATTATAATGGCTACTGATGCTGATGGTTTTAGTCACTGACGCATCAATGATCATTCATGCCAGTTTAAACAGACACTTTTTTCTTATGCACATTAACAAATATTAAATGAATGAGTCTAGCTGCCACTTAACTAAGGAACAGGTGCACACTAAGTGCCATGGTGTGTCTAGTGTATTTGGCAACAGTTAGCCCACAGGGAAAGGTAAGATTGTAATTCTGTATGAAGGAGATTTTGAACTCTTTTTAAAAATACCTACATGTTGTGTGCATGTTGAATGTAGATGGGGAAATGTTGTATAGACAGCAAAACCCATATCCAAACCTGCCACAGACAGCGTGAGTGCATTGTAAATGTTGTGCTTCTGACAAGATAGCGAGCAGACAGAGTTATCTAGAATCTCATACACCTGCATTTACTTGAAATTAAAAAGCCAATCTGAAAGCTCAATAGTGGGAGCTATTACACAATGTCACGGTTCTGAGATTACAGCCTGGCTCAAGACTGCAATCCCCTCAGCCGATAGGCACCCAACACTGACACCTCTGTGGTTGCTTAAAAACAGAAAGTTTACAAATCCATATTTTCACCATCTCCCATCTCATTCTGAGACAGAGGCGGATGTCTTATTGCAACATGGTACATAATAAAATGCAGGATGACAGGATCTTTATAATAAGCTCGCTATACTTTATTAGCTAGACTCAGGCATGTTCCTGTCTCAGGCCATGAAGAACTGCAATGACCTCATGATTGGTCTTAACCAATCATAGCACAGTATGTTATGCAGGAGAATGTAAGCAATAGTAATTCAGTATGCAAGCACATATGAATTTTACAGTGGGTTAACGCTTAAATATTTAGCTCCTATGTCCGTTTGAACAGGTTCTTTATTATATTCCTCAGTCATTTATGGATGCCGCCTGTTGGCAAATGGCTTTTTAAATTAGCCTGTACTCTCAGTGGAACAGAGAACACATTAGAGGGGGCAGGTCAAAGAGTGGAGAGTATCACTGCATGAAAAGGCACATTTACGTGTCGAACAATCTGGTGCACTTTTCCAAAAACACGCAATTTCTGAAAATTTGTGGCAAGAGTCCAGCTGTGTACGGCATCGGAAAACATGTCCCGTATGTCTCCGATAACGGACCACTTTTGTGCGAGGACCTGCATGGGCGTGTATATACCCGGAAACAGTTTTTGGGCTAGACGTGCCGCTAGCGCCCCACCTCGACAACATCTGGTGAAATTGCAGAGCGCGAAATTCAAAATACAAAAATGGTAATATTAAACATTAATGAAATACAGTTGTCTTACATCGTTTAAAAGCTTAACTTGTTAATCCAGCCGCTTTGTCCGATTTCAAAAAGGCTTTACGGCGAAAGCATACCATGCGATTATCTGAGACCAGCACCCCGCATACAAAAGCATTAAAAACATTTTCCAAACCAGCAGAGGCATCACAAAAGTCAGAAATAACGATAAAATAAATCACTTACCTTTTGAAGATCTTCCTCTGTTTGCAATCCCAAGGGTTCCAGCTACATAACAAATGGTTGTTTTGTTCGATAAAGTCCTTCTTTATATCTAAAAAAGTCAGTTTAGTGGGCGCTCTTGATTCAGTAATCCACCTTTTCCTTTCGTTCAAAATTCATACAAAGGACTTCTAAAACTTACCAATAAACTTCATCCAAACAAGTCAAACAATGTTTCTAATCAATACTCAGATACCCTAATATGTAAATAAACGATCAAATTTAAGACGGAGAATAGTGTGTTCAATACCGGAGATAAATAACGAAGTGCGCACCCTCATCCACGCGCGCCACAAGACTAGAGTCAAAATGAGAGCCACCTAGAAAAACAAATTCTAGCTAATTTTTCAAAAAACAAGCCTGAAACCCTTTCTAAAGACTGCTGACATCTAGTGGAAGCCATAGGAACTGAAATCTGGGAGGATTGTCTTTGATTTTCCCATAGACAGCCATTTCAATGGGTGGTCACCTAAAAAAAAACACACATTCCGGATGGATTCTCCTCGGGTTTTCGCCTGCCATATCAGTTCTGTTACAGACATTATTTTAACAGTTTTAGAAACTTCAGTGTTTTATATCCAATGCTACCAATTATATGCATATCCTAGCTTCTGGGCCTGAGTAACAGGCAGTTTACTTTGGGCACCTCAGTCATCTAAACTTCCAAATACTGCTCCCTATCCATAAGAAGTTGAGTAAATCCCTGAAAAGACCACACATGTCCACCCACTACCAGGACATACCTTGAAATTCCAGTGCACGTTTTAACGTCATTTGCATTACATCTCCGTCCACGTCTGCCCACATCTCTCCAATAAATGTCAGTCAATTACTGTGCGATTGCTCAAGGCTGCGCATGCTTATTCACCCCCACTGAATGCTAGTCACTGCTAGCTTGCCTTATTGGCTGTCACTGGTATATTAAATACACAATGAATTATTGAATGCATTAATTACAGTGAATTATGAATAAAGGAATAATTGTTATTTTATTTTAGTATTATTAAAATCCCATATCAGGGTTCCTACACCTTTTCAGATTTTTTCCCCACCCCATCAAGGTTTTCCCAGCATCTCACGACATCGCTATACTATGCTATCGCTAAACATCTCTTATTTCCTTGAATAAAACATACAAATCCACTTAATCACTTCTTGAAGGATGATAATTTAGGCTAAGCAGGGCCTGAAACTAAAGTATCCAACATGGAGACATGACCTGGGCCAAGCTGGACGACTTCTGCCAGTACTCTGCTTTAGGACTGACCCCAATTAGTTGACTGGTCGATTGTTTGGTCGTTAGGCTGTTGGTCGAACGAGATTATATATATCATTATATTTGCGCCCATCTCAGTGAACTAATCCATTGCGGAGGCCTAGACTAAATGCCAATTTATGCTTGATCCGAAAAGGTGGTCGGAGGCTCCATATGGAGGTTGTGACGCAATTGTGGAGCCTCCAGAGGCACGAAGAGACCAAATCGGGCTCTGTACCACATTGCCATGTGCCTCCCAAATGTTGTAGCAATGCGGAGGGCTCTGTATAGCTTCGCATTGACATCCTTGTTTGACGGTAGGTGGGAGAGTAGGGGTTGGTAATGTTCTCTAGTTGCGCCGTGATTGGCTGTGTTCATTTGCGGTGCAGATACTGTTTATATTTAGGTGCAGGAGTTCCACAATACTTTTGAGCTAATATTCAGGAGCTCAAGCAGTAGAACAGGGCACAGAATTTGTTTATACAATGTTGCAAGTTCGCTAGCTCAGGGTTGGACCCAACTTAATAGTTGATACAATGTTTCATGTTTGTTGCTGACAGGATATAGCCCTTCTTAGATCAGCTGACATCTAAGTGCTGTACAGAAACCCAGCCTAAAACCCCAAACAGGTGTAGAAACACAGTGGCTAGGAAAAACTCCCTAGAAAGGCCAAAACCTAGGAAGAAACCTAGAGAGGAACCAGGCTATGAGGGGTGGCCAGTCCTCTTCTGGCTGTGCTGGGTGGAGATTATAACAGAACATGGCCAAGATGTTCAAATGTTCATAAATGACCAGCATGGTCAATTAATAATAATCACAGTAGTTGTCGAGGGTGCAACAGGTCAGCACCTCTACCGCTCCTGCTGTCCCCAGAGAGTTGAAAACAGCAGGTCTGGGACAGGTAGCACGTTCGGTTAACAGGTCAGGATTCCATAGCCGCAGGCAGAACAGTTGAAACTGGAGCAGCAGCACGTCCAGGAGGACTGGGGACAGCAAGGAGTGATCATGTCAGGTAGTCCTGAGGCATTGTCCTAGGGCTCAGGTCCTCTGAGAGAGGGAGAAAGAAAGAAATGAGAGAATTAGAGATGGCATACTTAAATTCATACAGGACACCGGATAAGACAGGAGAAATACTCCAGATATAACAGATTGACCCTAGCCCCCCGACACAAACTACTGCAGAAT
The DNA here is from genome assembly GCF_021184085.1 of Oncorhynchus gorbuscha. Lineage (NCBI taxonomy): Eukaryota > Metazoa > Chordata > Actinopteri > Salmoniformes > Salmonidae > Oncorhynchus > Oncorhynchus gorbuscha. The sequence continues at coordinate 47,730,228 of NC_060183.1, read as the reverse complement.
AAATAATGGAGGATGAGACAAGAGGGGTCAGGAGACACTGGCCCCATCCGATGATATCCCCTGGACAGGGCCAAAAAGGCAGGATATAACCCCACCCACTTTGCCAAAACACATTTTCTACCTACCATTTTCTACCTTCTACCTTTCTACCTTTTTTGTTGGCTTTATGTAGGATTTTTATTTATTTATTTGCAACGGCAATAAAAGTTACTTTTAAGATTTTCATTTAGATTAACCACATGACTGATTTTGAGATATGAAGACATTATTATAAATTAAATGCAACGGTTTCAAGAAAATGTGCATATGAAAACCATAACTGGCACACAGATTGGTATAAATGGTAAGATAATTGGCATTCAACATGAGAAAGGTTGCCACGGCAACTTCAGGAGAGTAATGGCAGAATCTGTGAAAGCTAGCAGGAGCTGGAGGAGAATAGTTGGGTCAGGTTAAGTTTTTTTTCTTATTGTTATCTAGATCTCTGGTGCCCTCGTGATGCATTTGCTTTATTTAATCAAACCGTAAGCTTTAAGCATCAGACAAGCTCAATGCATATAGTTGATTTTATCAAAACACATAGGGTGACTGACCGGCAAAATTGTAAATGGTGTTTTTTTACATTGGATAAAAGTAGACACTCAGAGCTAGAAAATGGTATATCATACACTACAGTTGAGGAAAAATGGAAAAGTCATTATGCTTTGAAAGTTGATAAACTTGTCACCTCACTTTGGAAAAAAATGGCCTTTGAATGTTTTGGTACAACTACTTGAGCGCTCTCCTTTGTCTTCACCCATTCGGAATTGTGTACACCGTCTTAAGCTTTAGGCCCACCCTTCTCTTTAACCTCTTTGGGCTAGGGGGCAGTATTTTGACGTCTGGATGAAAAGCGTGCCCAAAGTAAACTGGCTGTTACTCGGGCCCAGAAGCTAGGATATGCATATAATTGGTAGATTTGGATAGAAAACACTCTAAAGTTTGTCTGTGAGTATAACAACTGCTATGGCAGGCGAAAACCTGGACGAACCATCCAGAAAAAAAAGTTTCAGCGCACCACTGATTCCAATGGCTGTCATGTTTAATATGAAGGGAAAACCTCTCAGATTGCAGTTCCTAGGGCTTCCCCTAGATGTCAACAGTCTTTAGAAAGAGTTTCAGGCTTGTTTTTGGAAAAATGAGAGAATTTGTAGTTTTTCTAAGTGGCTCCTATTTTGGCTGTAGTGTTTTCACGCACATACTTTGTTGTTTATCTCCGGTAAAGACAATCTCCATCTTAAATTTCATCGTTATTTACATATTAGGGTATCTGAGGTTAGATTATAAATGTTGTTTGACTTGTTTGGAGAATTTTATTGGTAACGTTTGGTATTAATTTTGTATGCATTTTGAAGGAGGGAGACCGGTGTATTATTGAATGAAGGGCGACAGCTAAACTGAGTTTTTGGGGATATAAAAAAAGGACTTTATCGAACAAAAAGGACCATTTTTGATGTAGCTGGGACCTTTTGGAGTGCCAGCAGAAGAAGATCTTCAAAGGTAAGGCATTTATTTTATCACTATTTTTGTATTAACAAGAAGTTAAGCTTTTTTTCTGATGTATGACACTTGTATTTTCATGAATGTTAATTAAATATGACCATTTCTGTAATTTGAATTTCGCTCTCTGCAATTCCATCGGATGTTGTCAAGGTGGGTCGCTAGCGCCACATCTAGCCCAAATTAAGGGTTGATCCAAGCGTTCTGTCCTAACAACAGCAGTCAAGCACCGAAGCTAACTGGCTAGCTGGCTACTTCCAGACACAAATGAGTGAACAGCTCACTCTGACCATTTTACTCACCCTAGCAGAGCTGGTTAAGCTGTTTTTATGTTATCCAGAGCATTGTGACTGCAATTGAGCTACTGGCTACAATTTACGTTTTTTTGCCAATGCTTACCGACACCGGCCATATTCAATGGGTGTTGACTGTTCATAAATTCGTCAGTTATTCTGTGCTCTGGCACACTCAGTTGGGAGTGGTCTGGATTGCCAAAGTGAATTTACTAGCTACACATATGAACAGTTGTTGTTGTGACATCATTAACATTCTATTGAAATGGTTACTTGCATAGTGGAGTCTTTTTTGTTAAGACATGTAGCTTGCTAGCTAAACAATGAACCATAATCCCAACTCATGACGTTACTACCATGCATTAATCTGCAGGTAGCTAACCACCTAGGTTCAATGTTAGCTAGCTAACATTAGGCCGTAACGAGCAATGCAAATGGCTCTGAGATACAAATAATATTACTACACAGATCATACACGTAACGTTAGCTAGCCAGCCAGCCAGCTAAGCTTAGCTAGCTAGCTAACAGTACACTTTAACTTGAAATGAAAACAACTTCCTGACAACATTAGAAACATGTCATATCTGAAAATCTAGCTAGCTAGATTATCTTAACCATATACATGGATGGACGTATCTCCATCTCTGTCACAGATGCCATGGTTGCCTTTAATTTTAAGATGTAATCGGGAGACAGGTCTTTTCTCCATCTCCGTAGCTATCATACTCTAATTCCACTGATTGCAAAACTCGGTCCTCTAGAAATTGGAGAGCAACACTTACGCAGTTCTACTATGCAATATATATTTTTTATAGCCACATTAGACAGGATTACCTACACATACTGAGCAACCCAAATAGACAGAAGTGTGCTACATGGCAGACCAATCTGAACTCATCTCTCCAGCCCACTCATTATCACAGGCAATCATGGATAGCGGGAAGGTTGCTGTCTTTCTCTGTGGCTAAATCAATTTTCATCTAAAACTGCCTGTAGCTCCGGACCTGAAGCAAGGATATTCATATTCTTGATACCATTTGAAAGGAAACACTTTGAAGTGTGTGTAAATTAATGTATATTTCCTTTTTGTTCCATCTTTGAAATGCAAGAGAAAGGCCATCACATAATATTGCAGATTAGGCGCAATATACATTGTGTCTGAAAAGTTTCAGATTAATCCAGTGAAGCATGGCAGTACCGGACAATATTTTGTACCAAGTCTGCCCAAATGTTTCCCGAATAGGTCAATTGATAAGTACATAACTATAGAGAACATACAAAAATGATATGGTAATACAACATTTAAGTTTAAACACTCCCAAGAATCTCTGGAGCCCTCAGGATGACAAGTCAGAGCAAGATTACTGAATGTAAGTACGTTATTTACCTTCAGAGGTGAATGTATCAAACCAGTTGCCGTTAAGTAGGGGGGCTTGATGAACCACACCGGTTTGCCATTTTGCAGGCCATCCTCCTCATCGCTCATCATGTCAACATTAACTCCCGTCCAAATGTCTCTCTCATCCTCTGCAAGCGCTCTCAACCGTGCCTCTAGAAGCAAAAAAAACAGAACACAGTAAACAAATGCATCAGTCTCAAGTCATGCATGTTCATAAAACTCAAGTCTGAACTTTCAAGCCCCACCAACCCCAGATTGAGATAATAATGAGGAATTCCAACCTTTGACATATCACTCTGGCCTTTATGGTAGTTCACCCAAACAACTTTTGATATCTTGTGGAACTACTGAGATTATTGGACTATTTCGAAAACAAAAGCTGAAAGGGGCTCCACATGCCTTTGGGTCTGCACTGGATGTATTACCCACAAACACCTACCAAAAGGTCATTATAATCAAACAAGATATGCAAAAAGTTATGCATATGATACTGGCAGTGCACAGAGCTACAGGCATGTAGACTAGAGTAGTAAACATAATTTTTTTCCAAAACTTGTACCTAGCTTATGATTTCTGCTATTTTCAGTAAAACCGTCAATATAGTTTTGATACAGAGGCAATTAGTGTTCCAACAAGTACACCAATCAATGATTATTAATGGAACGGGGGGGGGGGGCAATAGCAACGTCTGTTTTCATTCTTCTCTTGAGACTCAAATATATGACTTAAAAAATGTAATAGGGCCATGTGTGGACTTTGTATTCCTAAGACCAGGAGTAATAGACCTAGAGGTACACAGAAGCTACTTGCTCAGTTGGTAGAGTATGGCGGGACCAGTAAGAAATAGTACGAAAATGAATGCATTCACTACTGTAAATCGCTCTGGATAAGAGCATCTGCTAAATGAATTCAATGTAAATGTACAAAAAGGCTTACCTGCTTTTTCCTCTGGCAACACTTCTTTGCATGTTTCTCCAATATTGTGTCCCCTATGTTCTCATGTAAGCCTGAGACATATGCCCACCTCACATATTCATAATAGGTGGCACAAGACAGTGCAATGGGTATAAGCAAAAGGTACATTTTATGTTGTTGCTATCGAATGTAAAAAAGGCATTAAACATAACTTTGAGAGTTTCACTCTTTTTCTCATTCATAAACAGCCTTGTCTAAGTAGATGTGTATGCAGCTATCACACCCATGCATTGTGGGCAAAAACAGTACATATCATTCACTCTATTTATACAGTACTAATTGTACAAGCAAATTATATGAGTGTTGTGTATTAAATGTAATATAAAATATGAACAGCTAGCTAGTAACAACAAGCTAGCTAATAGGGGAAAATGTAGGCTAGCTAGCACCTGGCGCTGAGCTAGCTAAAGTTTGTGTTTAGCAATTAGCATGTGACTAAGATAAAAAAAATAATATGAAAAGTAAACTTTTAAAATACATAGAATTTGCATGGTTCATATGTACACATGTCATTACACTTATCATTTAAGAACCAAAATATTTATAACAGAAATAAAAATCACCCGAGACGCCATCTTGTTCTCATTAACTTAACTACATACAAAGTTAGCTAGCTTAGCTAGCTCACTCCTTTTTCACTTGGTGAAAACACTTAAATTATACATCAAAATGTCCAGAATACTCATAACAGTTTGATTTTGAGAACTAAACTATGGCTTATAAATGTTACAAACCTGAAAACAGGATAAATATGCAGATACCGAGAGTTGGCTTCTCTTCCAACACATGACGAAATAGGGAGTCACGCGCCTGTAGCCATTGAACATTTACGTGACTTGAAAGTCTGGAAATTTTCTGAAACTTGTTTAATGCATAATTGGAAATTATCCCCGAAATTCCCGTATCACGCAAGTTTTTGGGGATATGCGGGAGTTTGCAGGAATGCGTAGGAAATTTCCACATACGACCGTGCACCTCAAATTTCATAGGAATATAGCAGATCCGATTTCACCCAGAAACTCAGCTTTTCACACCGTGAATGAGCTCTGAACAGATCCAACCTCGTGAAATCACGAGTTCATATTCTCGTTGCTCACAGTGCCTTTTATAAAGCACTCCTAACAAATTCCATGCAGTAACCTATCACTCGTATGGATATACACACTAAACACACCACCTCTCCGTAAAAACAAAACAAAAATGTGTCAAACAAATGGTGAAATGGACACAATAGTGGTTATAGTCAATATCTGGTGCCTTGTATTTTAACTTCATACATATGCATGACTGGTGTAGTTCGTACTTTAAATTGGTACCTTGAAGCCCGGAGAATAGTTTGAAATGGTTTAATTCTCCTCTTGCAAATGGCTTCTGACAGCTGAGGAGAGCAGAGAACATTACAAGCTTGCACAGGTCAATCAATTTTGAACATGTTCATTCATTTTCTTATTTTTCGGGGAAATGTCTTAGAGGTGCTGCCTGTTTAATACATAGTCAATTTGGTCTGATAAATGAGTGGTTTCACCTATTTGCTTTTGTGTCTGGCTCATGCACTAAATAATGTCCTATGTTTTGCTTGTGTGTGTAATGAGAGAATGTGACATCATGCAAGAGAGAGAGGGGGGGGGGGGGGGGGGGGGCAGTGTGTAACTGTTTTGCATGCACAAGGCTTTCACAGGAAAAGAAGTTGACAGGGCGCCGCAGCCCTGCCTCTAGCTCTCAGACAACAGCTGCTCAGAGAGAGAGGACATCCTGGGGGTGCCGAGGAACAGAACATCTCTCTCGTTATCTGTCTCTATCTCTCTCTGTCCTTTTCTGTCTCTCCCTCTCTCCTTCTCACTTCATCCCATACAGGAACAGGTGTGGTGTGAGATGCATGGAAAGTTGACCGATGGCCAGTTGTGAACACCCAAAATGAGGCAGGTTGAGCAGATTGTTTTTTTATAATTGAGGTCAAATCTTTTGTTTGTTGTTCAGAGTTGGGAAATTCATGTCTTGGAGAGATTTAATGAAGGTATAATTCTGAGGCCTGAACATTTTCCAAATGGCCTGCCTAGCGAAGTAAAGGCTGCCTGTATGAAAAGTTGTATGAGAACATTGGGATACTCTAAAATGGTAAATCCCATATTAGTCTTTCACAGTCATGCCAACCCAAGATGCACTGTCCACGTGGGCTTATGGTGGGTCTACTATAGAAAAAGATGGATGAGGCTTTCAACTGAGTCAGAAATTCATAGGTTTCCGATTTTATTCCCCCCATAAAGTGGGAAAAATCTAGGACCGTAGTGCACATGAGATGGAGTTTGCTAAACAAATGGCTACAGGATTGATACAAATAATAATTGTATCATTCTGCCAGGTAGGCATAGGCTACTTTGTAGCTAGTTGACATTTAATTGAGAAGATTTTGGGAAAGCCTTTCCATCTACCAGAAGACAGTTAGGCCTATTATTAGCATCACTATATTTTTTCTGTTGCTTAATTTTTTGATACCTGGACGTTTTACTTCATATTATGAGCCATGTCTTACCTTACTTTAATATAGCAAAGACAAAATCCAACCAGGTTATGCAATAGTGCTGTAGTACAGTATAATTGTTGAGGGAAATCTTTTTAAAATACTTCCTCATATGTGCTCTTCTTTTGTATTGGTTTCCAAATCAACTTCCTGTCATTGTCTAGCAGCCAAAGGCATTATCGTAGTCATATAAGCAACCCGTGGTAGCTGTTCCATTTTTAGATACCCCCTCCCCTCTTTCTACATTTCTAACAGATATTTCCATACCCACTCACATGTGCGGTGCACATTTTAAAACTGTTTTCCTGCAAATTGCATTTTGGAACATTCACGGGTAGACCTTCCGCCGTGTGCACATAGCTGAACTTAAAATGTGAAGAAATAATACTGTATCAACATTTTCAGCTAAACATTCTGATCTGTTCCATGAGCCTTATTAATTGATTCGGCGTATATCTCCACTACACTACTGTAATATGCATCAGTGGGGATTAGAAGTAAGTATATGCAATGCTCACTGAAAAAAACTCTACTGTGTTGTGATATTGATAGGGGTTTTAGGCTTGCAAATGTAATACGAGGAACGCTGCAATCGCAATGTAAGCATCTCAGCTAACACAATTTATTCATCTCAGAATTTTAAGCTGACTGTGTAAAGCCTATTAATATCTTAGAGATCCTGACGTGATAGAAAAATGTCGAGCTGTACTGGAACTTAAAAGTTACAAAATGACTTTCCCTCTAACCAGCCTGGGAGATCAGATTGAAAACTCATTAAAGGGTGAAGCCTGGGGTGTTAAATTACCTGATCACACTGGCCTCACTTCAAAGTAGTGACCAGAGCACTGAGCCATGACTAGTAACTGAATGAGTTGGGAGTAGGGGATGGGTAACGTTAGTTATTAATGACTTTAACCTTCCAGTCACCCTCTAGAACATGATTGGACAGTGTTTGCAATCACGGTATCAGTGCTTACTACACAATGTGCATGACTATCAATCATCTAATGTAAGCTGGGCTCCTGAGTGTCGCAGCGGTCTAAGGCACTGCATCTCAGTGCAAGAGGCATCACTACAGTCCCTGGTTCAAATCCAGGCTCTATCACATCCGGCTGCGATTGGGACTCCCACAGGGTGATGCACAATTGGCCCAGCGTTGTCTGGGTTTGGCCGGGGTAAGCCATCATTATAAATAAGAATTTGTTCTTAACTGACTTGCCTAGTTAAATAAAGTTTACATTTTCTTTTAATTACTCACATAGGTTGTGTCTACACTTGACACTTCAATACGAATGTTGCATTGAAAAGACATGTTTAGATGCACAAAAGTTGCTTTGTGTTCAGATCTGGCTGACCACTTCAGGAGGTGGTCAGGGATGCATTGTGTGTGGATTTCTCCTCAGTCTGGATGCTAGCAGGCTACTGAAAGCACATACAGTGGGCGACATCATCAGCACTAGTCTCCAGAAGATGTGTGTTTTGGAACCGATAGGCACCTTTTCATGATAACATTGGAGGAAATATGTCCCTAGCCTGTGAGGAACATATTTGCTGGCCTCATAAATGCAAGCCACCTAGCTAATATTTAGAATAACATTTTTTTTCTTTGGCTAAAGTTATGCTAACCTGTTTGTAATCCCTTTTGCATTGCTTGCTAGCTTGCTGGCTAGCTGCAGAGGTTAGCTACTGTTTGTAGAATGCATACTGGTATTTGAATATAGAGCGGTAAAAGGGAATCTGGACACGCTGTTGACACGGTAGACACATTTAAACGTAGGTGTAGATGCATAACTGGTTCGGAATTCCTTTATCAGATTTCAATTAACAGATTACTTAATTGTCAAGTCTAGACATGGCCATACAGGACATTTGACAGCTCAAAAACATCTCTGAATGTGATTATCTCAATGACAACTCAAACATAATACAGGTTTAACATTAATAGTACATGAATATGATTACATAGGTATATCCAGATTTGTTTTCCATTATCTTAAATTAACAGTCTTCTAAGGTTATCACTGGAATTTTTCAATGCAAATAGTTTGCCCAGTTAAACTCTATTCCTTACTAAAGAGGGGGGAAAAGAGAGTGAGGGAGAGAGGGCAAGGGAGGGTGAGATGAAAGATAGACGAATGAGAGAGAGATGGCGTAAGACAGCAGCAGACTCTCTCTGACCCTCTTCCCTGTGATTGAAATAGCAGGAAAATATCAGGTTTGACTATTCCAGGGTTTCCTGGGTGATAGCAGTTAACTCAAACACACACACACACACACACACACACACACACACACACACACACACACACACACACACACACACACACACACACACACACACACACACACACACACACACACACACACACACACACACACACACACACACACACACACACACACACACACGTATGCACACACACACGTATGCACACACACACACACGCACACAATGGCATTGATCTTGTTCTACAAACTGCAGTTTTCCCCCATGGTACCCAGATGAGCTCTGCCTGACAAACTAGTGTTATCTCCATGCCAAATTAATTCACCTCGACAACAATATCCAAGGGGACTGGTTGGGGGATAAACAATGATTCATTTGATTGCTTGGAAATACATTCATAGAAGGTTCATTATATACGTAGCCTACACTATTTTCATGCTGTATTAGCCATAGTGTTGTGCAATAGCGCTGAAGTACAGTATGCTTGGCTTAGTCAGTAAGCAATATAATGTATAGGAATGACCTTCACAACCTAATGTACTATATGTAGGCAGCAAGGGGTTGATTTCCCTGCTCCGTCACATCAAAGAGGGAAAATGAAAATGACTCAATCCAAAGGCTGTTTGTGGTATACAGATGCATTTGCATGGTTCTACAGCTCGTTGCTCTCATTGCTCAGTGTCACAAAGGGAGAGAAAGAGATTCCATTAGGCTGTCAGCAATGGTCTCCAAACAATGGGATTAAATAGCTGCATTTTAAGAATGGCGGGTTTGTGAGAATGTCATCAATGATGTGCAGAGGGAACCCACAGTGTGTAAAATATGACTCATGGTGGCTTGTGTACCTCTGTGTGCAGTAATGTACAGACGGATTAAACCTTCCTGGTATGTAACTGGCATATTTCATTCCATGCGTCATTGTTCATTTCCCATTTTATACAGAAAGGAATTGAATTCTTATAGGGCAAGGCAGACCTGGAGAAGCGTGATGTGGGAAAACAATTAGAAACTCATTTTTCATTTGAGTTAGAAACGTTTTGTTGCTCAGGCTAATCCAACCTGTGCAGGAAGGGATTTTCTTCCTAGAATGCTGCCAATGGAAACACGAAACCAGTGAGAATGGCATAATTTATCTCCATAAACAGACACATTGGGGATATGTCACATCCACATATTCAGTCTGGCCATTACACTCCATCGTCTGTGTACTAAAATGTTATATTGCAGTTGCACTTGAAGTGTGGCTATTGTTGAAACTTAATAGTGGTCTTCTGTGGGTGTTTTACTGTAGCATCAGCTATATTACTGACAGGACATTATAATTAGGGAGTCTAACTCTGGGGAAGAATAGAGTTAGTGGATTCTCATCGATAGCAACTCATCTTTCACATAACAGCAAAATAAATCTGAAGAATGTTCAAGCATTAAATAAAAAGTGGGTCAAGAAGTTAGTAATCGTCATTTTCATCATTGATGCGTTGAAGCGTGGTGCATTGTTGAGGAACTATTATCTATTTATCATGAGGCTGGTTTTTGAGGCTCGTATCATATTTCAAGCTCCTGGAAACACTCCCAGTTAATGAAAAATACTATCATCTACTATGATTTAATCATGTCAATGTATTCAGTAACACTGATTAAATGTTTTGCACCGTTTTTGTACGGCAAGTGATGATAAATGACAGTAAAATATGCTTGAAGTGAAATATAGGGGAAGATACGATTGTTCTTTGCTAAAATAACACTGCAGCATAAGTTACTAAGGAACATATACACTCTTAACTTAAGACCTTTAACCTTCTATTTCCCAGATCTTCTCCCTGTTTATTTTGTGTATCTTTCTTCTACCCTGGCCTCTCACCCTTCCTTAGATGTACACCTGCCTTCTTCCTCTAGATCTGTCACTCCTGTGATGGAGGAAAGGTACAGATGGCCGATGAACCCTGCTGGGTCCGTCTGTAGCCTTCACCTCTTCCCCTCTACAGCCCTGACTTCGAGCCCCATGGGTAGGCCACTGTCAAGCCCTTATCAAATCAAAAACGACAGAAGGCAGGTGCCCACAATATACACCACCTGTTCCTTACTCTCCCCCGACTCCATGTCTGTGCTTCCCGCTGCAGACCCATTACTCAGGATTTGAAGCAGCCATTTGTAATGTCAGTAGGTGAGAGTCTGCGTCCTCTCATTTAAAATGAATCGTATCTTTAGTCTTCAAAATTATTCTTGCCACAAACGTGCCGTTTTCATATCCACCTGTTAAGTCTGTACTTTACATTATGTCCATAATCCGCAGAACCAACAGCTGCCAATTCCCTTGGCCGCCACCCAAACCTAGTGTAATAGATAGCAAAACAGACTTTTGAGTATTGCAAGTGAAATATTATAACAAGGCAACTTTGTTCGTATTTAGTAATGAAAAGTGTCAATTCAAGCAAACAGGTGTGATACAACACGGATGCACTGTATACAGTATGTTTTTAATGAATGTCTATACCGTGATGCTGTTTAACAGGTGTTTTTCTCCTAAATAATCAAGTCAAGGATTTCAATAATATCATAAACTAGAAACGACGGAGTGTACGTTTAGCTCCCTATGTAGATGCCACTGACGGAATTTTGCTCAAGGACAGTTTAAATTGACTGTCAATCCTTTTATTTCAGTCATAGCGAATGCTTAAGGGATGTTCACACTGCAACAATAAATCCCCCATATTCACTGTTGTAGTTTACTTTTTGAATACTCACATTTGTGTATACATGTACGATGCCTTCAGAAAGTGTTCAGACCCCTTGACTTTTTCTACATTTTGTTACGTTACAGCCTTATTCTAAAATTGATTAAATGACAAAGCAAAACCAGGTTTTTAGACATTTTTGTATTTTAATGTATTAAAAAAAAACATTTACATAAGTATTTAGACCCTTTACTCAGTACTTTGCTGAAGCACCTTTTGCAACAATTACAGCCTTGAGTCTTCTTGGATATGACTGTACAAACTTGGCACACCTGTATTTGGGGAGTTTCTCCCATTCTTTTCTGCAGATCTTCTCAAACTCAATCAGGTTGGATGGGGAGCGTTGCTGCACAGCTATTTTCAGGTCTCTCCAGAGATGTTTGATCGTGTTCAATTCCGGGCTCTGCCTGGGCCACTCAAGGATATTCAGAGACTTGTCTTGAAGCCACTCCTGCATCTTAGCTGTGTGCTTAAGGGTAGATATCTGGTTGGAAGGTGAACCTTCGCTCCAGCCTGAGGTCCTGGAGCAGGTTTTCATCAAGAATCTCTGTACTTTTCTCCATTCATCTTTGCCTCGATCCTGACTAGTCTCCCAGTCCCTGCCACTGAAAAACATCCCCACAGCATGATGCTGCCACCCTCATGCTTCAACGTAGGGATAGTGCCAGGTTTCTTCCAGACGTGATGCTTGGCCTTCAGGCCAGAGAGTTCGATCTTGGATTCATCAGACCAGAGAATCTTGTTTCTCATGGTCTGAGAGTCTTTAGGTGACTTTTGGCAAACTCCAAGCGGGCTGTCATGTGCTTTTTACTGCGGTGTGGCTTCCACCTGGCAACTCTACCATAAAGGCCTAATTGGTGGAGTGCTGCGTAGATGGTTGTCCTTCTGGAAGGTTCTCTCATCTCCACAGAGGAACTCTAGAGCTCTGTCAGAGTGACCATGGGGTTCTTGGTCACATCCCTGACCAATGACCTTCTCACCCGATTGCTCAGTTTGGCTCGGCGGCCAGCTCTAGGAAGAGTCTTGGTGGTTCCAAACTTCTTTTATTTAAGAATGATGGAGGCCACTGTGTTCTTAGGGACATTCAATGCTGCAGAAATGTTTTGGCACCCTCCCCCAGATCTGTGCCTCCTTCAACCTCATGGCTTGGTTTTTGGTCTGACATGCACTGTCAACTAATGGACCTTATATAGACACGTGTGTGCCTTTCCAAATCATGTCCAATCAATTGAATTTACCACAGGCGGACTCCAATGACCTACAAGTGACGAAAGTTTAGACCAAGATGGACCTTTCTCCAAGGAAATGAACCATAACTTTTATTCAGGAAAATAAACAGAATGCGCCACAGCGCTGGGTAACAATATACCAAACCAAAAAAACCTAGCTCCATTTGTATCAATGTATTTACCCCCCAAAATTAAATGCTACTTAGCTTCTAATGTGGCTATCATAAAGAACTACAAATGCCATGATGATCTGGACGAGACTGCCGAATCAAGGGAAAGGTAAGAATCTCTGTATTAACTATCTAATGTTAGCTAAATTTAGTCATGTTTAAATGGACAATTCTGTGAATTGACACAATACCCGTTAGCAAAGGTGTCAGCTAGAGGTGACATGCAGGAGCTTGCAGGGATTTGTAGTCTTGCATGATGTGTACTTTGATGCTAATTAACATTTTCAAATCTAAGAGTAAATAGAGACGAATATAGTGATGAATGTCACCTTGTCCAAGAGAGATTTACATGGTTATCAAAACGTCACGCCAAGGTAAGCCAACACGAAACACAGCCCTTATTTGAACTGTTTCTAAAAATTCACAAAGGGAAAAATGTGTGGTGGAAAAAAATGATTGAAACCATTTCCCTGTTTGATCACTAGTTTTTATGGGTATTATGGCACCTCCACTGTGGGGCTCTATTGTACTGACTACTTGAAAGCAAGAGATCAAAGCAAAGAGACTGGGAATGAGTATCAAGCACTGGTATCCAGCCTCTCTCCTGAGCTGTGGGTGCAGAGGCATCACACATTGTCTGCAATTATCAACAGCATGGGGGGTGCATAACCAGCATGGGGCAAGATGAAAATGTTTACCGCACATGAAACCGGCGACATTATGCCACTAAATAGCAGCACAGCAGGGATGAACATCGTCAAATATTCATGCCCTGTTCACTTGTATTATTGCCTATTGTATAATTCATTTATTATAACTGGCAGGAACATGGGTGGTAGACAGCTATGAGACATTACAATGGTGATGCACTGTTCTGAGCTGGCCCTACTGATGGATAATGAATTGATATACTCAAACTTTCACTCACAGGCATACCCACACATACACAGGCACACACACACACACACACACACACACACACACACACACACACACACACACACACACACACACACACACACACACACACACACACACACACACATTGCCTTTCAGTCAAAGAAGCACCTCTGCCTGTTGCTGACAGCAGATACAAGACTGAAAAAGTCCAATCACTTCCTTCCTGTTGAGCCAATAAGAGCTCCTGTCTGGCAGGAGAAGGTAGGAGAGGAGGCTTTCAACACCTGTATACTTAGCCACAGACGTCGCTGCGTTTCCATGGTATACGCCCGAATCAGATGCTCACACACCATTGCCTCCTCAGCAGCCTTCCCTAGATGCACCACAACCCCCATCTGATAGCACAGAGAGAGAGCTGCTTGTTGGGGAGCTGTCAGACAGTGACAGCCTGTCAACGGAAAAGAGACAACGGGACAGAGTGGGGAGAGGAATGAGGACCATTCTTTTGTGTCTGACATGGGAATGCTGTGCAGATGATACGAGTTCTCTATATACCTTCTGCTATTTGATGAGAGTTTCTGACTCATAGCCTTAGTCGAGGCATAGCTACTGTTGTTGTAGCCATGTGAATGAAACACCTAATCTCAACTCCACCAGAACCCAACTGTGCAAATTAAAGACGTGACATTTCCGGCCACATAAATAGCTTTGGGAAGGAAATATTCAGCTAAAAAGCATGTTCTCCCCAGTGCGTATTAAAGTAAGCACTGAAAATCAGTAGGGGTGACTGCAGCTGCTTCTGGTGTTATGTAATGTGCAAGTCGTGCTGCCTGTTCTGATTCTGCCTCTCAGCCCTGCTGATGCAGCCAGATACTTTCCCCACACTCACAGGTGACCTGAGAGGAGATGAGTTAGGGGGCTTCCTGCTGCCCTTCCTGCAGACACATGTAATGGAGTTTGGGGTAATTATGGAGGAGTGAAAGCCCTCTACAGAGTGTCAGGGCTCCAGCTCCGACCTGTCACCACTCCCTTGTGGTGGTGGAAAAAGTACCTTGAGAAAAAGTAAAGATATCTTAATAGAAAATGACTGAAGTAAAAGTGAAAGTCACCCAGAAAAATACTACATGAAAAATACTACAGGTTTTTGGTTTTAAATATACATAAGTATCAAAAGTAAATGTAATTCCTAAAATATACTTTAAAAAAGCTTCAATATGTAAATTTTTGGTCAACCTGACCAAATTCACATATACATGTGTGTTTAAAGATCTTTTATTCTCATTGAAAGCAAGTCTAAGAAGTGGTAGATCTGTTCTAGGTGCTCTATTTCTATACTTTCAGTTCTTAAGTTACGTTTTTGTGTCTTACTTTTGTACACCAGCTTCAAACTGCTGAAAATACAAACAATATTTTGTATTTCACATTCGTTTAGATGGCACAATGATTCTCTACACATTGACTGCTTGTTTTGTGACAACTGAAATTAGGCAAACTATGCATATTACACCTTTAAGTATCAAAAGTAAAAGTATAAATCATTTCACATTCTTTATATTAGGCAAACCAGACCGCACAATTTAAAAACATTTTTAGGGATAACCAGGGCCACACTCCAACACTCAGACATAATTTACTAACTAAGCATTGTGTTGAGTGAGTCTGCCAGATCAGAGGCAGCAGGGATGACCAAGGATGTTCTCTTGATAAGTACTTGAATTGGACCATTCCTGTTTTGCCAAGCATTTGAAATGTAATGAGTACTTTTGGGTGTCAGGGAAAATGCATGGAGTAAAAAGTACATTATTTTCTTTAGGAATGTAGTGGCTTAAAAGTACAAGTTATAAAAAATGTAAATATTAAAGCACAGATACCCCCAAAAACTACTTAGGTAAAAATACTTTAAAGTACTACTTAAGTACTTTACACCACTGAGCCCCTGCCTACACAATGTTCACCCTGCTGTATCCCAGCTCCACTCTCCCACCAGGGCAGAGCTGTAAAAAGGTAATCACTTCTCAAATGGGCTCTAAGAGTAAGCCAGCCTGAAGGGCTGCCTCGAGGAAAGAGCAAACCTTCTCACTGCAAAATCAAAGAAAGCTTAAAATAGAATGGCGCTTTTGGTATGGCTTTATAGATTGAGTCAGAGGAACGGTTCTTCATGAAATATATTACTTCCATTCATAGAAAGACTATATTTATGAGAATACATACTGTAGGTGTTAAGACACACAGAGTTAAACAGAGATACACACACAGAAATGGAGAGAAAAGTTAGTGTGAACAAAGTAGTAAACTAACCATGAGTATCTCCTGGTGTTTCCAGGGAGGATTCTCTAGTAGGCTGGTCCTCTGAGACCAGACCACATTACTTATCTTTCAGCATCTGTAGTGGCTTCCTTACCAATTGACCATAGCCACTGCCCAAGCCTGAAGTGGGGTTGTTTCAGATGCATACAGTCCACATTCAATGTTCCCAAACGGAAAAACATTCAATGAGATCCAGGGATATGGTGAAAAAAAGTGTATTCTTCTTATTTCTGACAAACTTGATTCTCCAATCAACGTAACTTCTCTGGGATATGAGGGACGCCAGCGTCCCACCTGGCCAACATCCAGCGAAAATGCAGAGCGCCAAATTCAAATAAATTACTATGAATATTAAACTTTCATGAAATCACACATGCAATACACCAAATTAAAGCTACACTTGTTGTGAATCCAGCCAACGTGTCAGATTTTCAAAAAGGCTTTTACCGACGAAAGCACACTAAATGATTATGTTAGGTCAGTACCTCGTCACAGAAAAACAGCCATTTTTTCAGCCAAAGAGAGGAGTCACAAAAAGCAGAAATAGAGATAAAATTAATCATTAACCTTTGATGATCTTCATTAGATGACACTCATAGGACTTCATAGAGCGTCTGCTAAATGACTTAAATGTAAATGTAAATGTAATGTTACACAATACATGTATGTTTTGTTCAATAAAGTTCATATTTATATCCAAAAATCTCAGTTTACATTGACGCGTTACGTTTTGCCTCTGAAACATCCGATGAATTTGCAGAGAGCCACATCAATTTACAGAAATACTCATCATAAATGTTGATGAAAATACAAGTGTTATGCATGGAACTTTAGATACACTTCTCCTTAATGCAACCGCTGTGTCAGATTTCAAAAACGCATTACGGCGAAAGCACACCATGCAATAATCTGAGTACAGCGCTCAGACAACAAAACAAGCCATACACATATCCGCCATGTTGTGGAGTCAACAGAAGTCAGAAATAGCATTAGACATATTCACTTGCCTTTGGTGATCTTCATCAGAATGCACTCATAGTAATCCCAGTTCCACAATAAATGTTTGATTTGTTCGATAAAGTCCATCGTTTGTGTCCAAATACCTCCCTTTTGTTCGAGTTTAGTACACAATCCAAACTCACGACACGCAGGCAACTCCAGGCGAAAGTTCAGACGAAAAGTCATATTACAGTTCGTAGAAACATGTCAAACGAAGTATAGAATCAATCTTTAGGATGTTTTTATCATAAATCTTCAATAATGTTTCAACCGGAGAATTCCTTTGTTTGTAGAAATGCAATGGAACACAGGTCGCTCTCACGTGAGCGCGCGTGGTCAGCTCATGGCACTCTGTCAGAACCCTGACTCAATGATCCCTCATTCCCCCCTCCTTCACAGTAGAAGCCTCAAACAAGGTTCGAAAGACTGTTGGCATCTAGTGGAAGCCTTAGGAAGTGCAATATGACCCCATAGACACTGTATATTCGATAGGCAATGACTTGAACACTACAAACCTCAGATTTCACACTTCCTGGTTGGATTTTCTTCTCAGGTTTTTGCCTGCCATATGACTTCTGTTATACTCACAGAAATCATTCAAACAGTTTTGGAAACTTCAGAGTGTTTTCTATCCAACTCTACTAATACTATGCATATATTAGCAACTGGGCCTGTGTAGTAGGCAGTTTACTCTGGGCACCTTATTCATCCAATCTACTCAATACTGCCCCCCCCAGTCCCAAAGAAGTTAATCTCATAAGGATCGGACCCTTATTTTCAATTTTCTCATAAAACAAAAGGACAGATTTCCACTGGTCTAATGTCTATTGATCTTGCTTCTTGGCCCAAGCAAGTCTCTTCGTATTATTGGTGTCCTTTTCTTTGCAGCAATTCAACCATGAAGGCCTGATTCACACAGTCGCCTCTGAACAGTTGATGTTGAGATGTGTCTGTTACTTGAACTCTGTGAAGCATTTATTTGGGCTGCAAATAAATGCTGAGGCTGGTAACTCTAATGAACTTATTCTCTGCAGCAGATGTAACTCTGGGTCTTCCTTTCCTTGGCGGTCCTCATGAGAGCCAGTTTCATCATAGCGCTTGATGATTTTTGCAACTACACTTGAAGAAACTTTCAAAGTTCTTGAAATGTTCTGCATTGACTGACCTTCATTGTCTTAAAGTAATGATGGACTGTCGTTTGTCTTCGCTTATTTGAGCTGTTCTTGCCATAATATGGACTTTGTCTTTTACCAAATAGGGAGGTCTTCTGTATGCCACCCCTACCTTGTCACAACACAACTGATTGGCTCAAATGCATTAAGAAGTAAAGAAATGCCATAAATTAACTTTTAACTTGGCACAGCTCTTAATTGAAATACATTCCAGGTGACTACATCATGAAGCTGGTTGAGAGAATGTCAAGAGTGTGCAAAACTGTCATCAAGGCAAAGGGTGGCTACTTGGAAGAATCTCAAATATAAAAAATGTGGTGATTTCTTTTGCACTTTTTTGGTTACTACATGATTCCATATGTGTTATTTCATTGTTTTGATGTCTTCACTATTATTATGCAATGTAGAAAATAGTACAAATAAAAGAAAAACCCTTGAATGAGTAGGTGTGTCCAAACTTTGACTGGTACTGTACATACAAAGAGGCCATAACATGTATTTTTCTTGTCAAGTAATAAATACTTTAATACGTTTTTGGTTACTACATGATTCCATATGTGTTATTTCATAGTTTTGATATCTTCACTATTATTCTACAATGTAGAATATAGTAAAAAATAAAGAAAAACCCTTGAATGAACAGGTGTGTGAACAGGTGTGGCTTTTTTTATGAACAGGTGTGGCTTTTGACTGGTACTCTATGTATGTATGTATGCTCAAAAGACTATACCGCTCCCGCATCTAGCTAGGACTTCCCTCCCCCCGAAGGTCCAACTTCCTGTCTTTTTCCTATCACTAACACACTTACCACAGTACAATGGTAAATATAAATCATAAAGGTACAGTGCCTTGCGAAAGTATTCGGCCCCCTTGCGACCGTTTGCCACATTTCAGGCTTCAAACATAAAGATATAAAACTGTATTTTTTTGTGAAGAATCAACAACAAGTGGGACACAATCATGAAGTGGAACGACATTTATTGGATATTTCAAACTTTGTTAACAAATCAAAAACTGAAAAATTGGGCGTGCAAAATTATTCAGCCCCTTTATTTTCAGTGCAGCAAACTCTCTCCAGAAGTTCAGTGAGGATCTCTGAATGATCCAATGTTGACCAAAATGACTAATGATGATAAATACAATCCACCTGTGTGTAATCAAGTCTCCGTATAAATGCACCTGCACTGTGATAGTCTCAGAGGTCCGTTAAAAGCTCAGAGAGCATCATGAAGAACAAGGAACACACCAGGCAGGTCCGAGATACTGTTGTGAAGAAGTTTAAAGCCGGTTTTGGATACAAAAAGATTTTCCAAGCTTTAAACATCCCAAGGAGCACTGTGCAAGTGATAATATTGAAATGGAAGGAGTATCAGACCACTGCAATTCTACCAAGACCTGGCCGTCCCTCTAAACTTTCAGCTCATACAAGGAGAAGACTGATCAGAGATGCAGCCAAGAGGCCCATGATCACTCTGGATGAACTGCAGAGATCTACAGCTGAGGTGGGAGACTCTGTCCATAGGACAACAATCAGTCGTACATTGCACAAATCTGGCCTTTATGGAAGAGTGGCAAGAAGAAAGCCATTTCTTAAAGATATCCATAAAAGTGTTGTTTAAAGTTTGCCACAAGCCACCTGGGAGACACACCAAACATGTGGAAGAAGGTGCTCTGGTCAGATGAAACCAAAATTTAACTGTTTGGCAATAATGCAAAACGTTATGTTTGGCGTAAAAGCAACACAGCTCATCACCCTGAACACACCATCCCCACTGTCAAACATGGTGGTGGCAGCATCATGGTTTGGGCCTGCTTTTATTCAGCAGGGACAGGGAAGATGGTTAAAATTGATGTGAAGATGGATGGAGCCAAATACAGGACCATTCTAGAAGAAAACCTGATGGAGTCTGCAAAAGACCTGAGACTGGGACGGAGATTTGTCTTCCAACAAGACAATGATCCAAAACATAAAGCAAAATCTACAATGGAATGGTTCAAAAATAAACATATCCAGGTGTTAGAATGGCCAAGTCAAAGTCCAGACCTGAATCCAATCGAGAATCTGTGGAAAGAACTGAAAACTGCTGTTCACAAATGCTCTCCATCCAACCTCACTGAGCTCGAGCTGTTTTGCAAGGAGGAATGTGAAAAAATTTCAGTCTCTCGATGTGCAAAACTGATAGAGACATACCCCAAGCGACTTACAGCTGTAATCGCAGCAAAAGGTGGCGCTACAAAGTATTAACTTAAGGGGGCTGAATAATTTTGCACGCCCAATTTTTCAGTTTTTGATTTGTTAAAAAAGTTTGAAATATCCAATAAATGTTGTTCCACTTCATGATTGTGTCCCACTTGTTGTTGATTCTTCACAAAAAAATACAGTTCTATATCTTTATGTTTGAAGCCTGAAATGTGGCAAAAGGTCGAAAAGTTCAAGGGGAATACCGAATACTTTCGCAAGGCACTGTACATACCTAATATTTAATTACATACATTCCTATTTCATGTATATGCACACTCATACATGGAGCTATATTTTCTGTATTTTATACAAATATGTCTAAATCTGCTCTAACAGCATCACAGCATCTCTCTGCTCCTCTGCTACTTTACTCTCTGTGTTAGGTCTTTATCTCCCCAAAATGCAAGTCCCTGACAGGTCACTGTCTGCAAGTCACCAAGTTCCTTGTCTCTCGCTGTGTACTGTAGACCACCTGGGAAATCCAGATTATAGTTTACTGCTCATTATGGTGCAGCAGCACTAGGTGAGAAGGAGTGTGGGAGAAAAACCCAGTGACCATTTCATGGCTCAATAAGTACATTGCTTCAACTTATACTAGTTCCAGTATACTTCTTCTATAGTAGTGGACATTTGGTTAGTCGACGGCAAGATGATTTTATGTGATGAGAGTAAAATATCACCAAATGATTACCTTTAGGTAAGAAATAAGACATTGGCTACTGCATAAGGTTTTCGCTGACAATTCACGTTGGTTACTCAGGACCTGTGAGTGTTGTAGTCTGATTACATTGAAGGGGATTTTTAGATAGAATTGAATGGAATTCCTCATCAGCCTCTCAGCCACATGCCGGTATATACAATCATCTGCAATTTGATAGAGTACACACATTCCATTCCTGTGGCAAACCTCTGCAGAGTGCAGACGTCCCTGTGCCTGTGCCATCCCATCTCCTTGCCAAGCTGTGCTCCCGCTGTTGTTTCTAATTACACTCTCATCTCGTTCCACTGTCATTGAATCAAATGGCAATTTCAGGTTCAGGACGTGGGCATGTGGTCTTGGTGAGATGCCTCCCTGTACCTCAATCACTCCAGACCATGAATAACAATGCTGGAGGCTGGAACCACCATCATGGCTGTCCTATTAGAATACTCGTCTTTCTCTTTCTTGATCTGTCTTTCTCTGGACCAGCTTACAAATTGTTTGATGACACCTTATTTGGATAGTCCATCTCTAGATGCCCTACAGACAGACTATCTACCGACTTTCAGAAACATTTCAACTGACAATCTACTAACTAGCTCTAATCCTAACCTTAACCCTTATCCTAACCCTAGCTCCAACCTTAACCTCTACACTAACCCTAACCCTTATTGGAAACCTAACCCTTGACCTATCCGTAACCTTAGTAAGCAGTTTCTTATGAACAGATCGTTTGTTGATAAACTACATGACACAAGTATGTGGACACCTGCTTGTCGACCATATCATTCCAAAATCATAGGCATTAATATGGAGTTTGTCCCCCCCCTTTGCTGCTATAACAGCCTCCACTCTTCTGGGGAGGCTTTCCACTAAATGTTGGAACATTGCTGCAGGGACTTGCTTCCATTCAGCCACAAGAGCATTAGAGAAGTCGGGCACTGATGTTTGGTGATTAGGACTGGCTCGCAGTCGCAATTCTAATTCATCCCAAAGGTGTTTTATGGGATTGAGGTCAGGGCTATGTGCAGGCCAATCAAGTTCTTCCACACCGATCTTGACAAATCATTTCTGTATCTACCTTGCTTTGTGCACAGGGGCATTGTCATACCTAAACAGGAAATGTCCTCCCCCAAACTGTTGCCACAAAGTTAGAATTTTCTGGAATTTCATTGTATGCTGTGCGTTAAGATTTCCCTTCACTGGAACTAAATGGGGCTAGCCCGAGCCATGAAAAACAGCCCCAGAACATTATTCCTCCTCCACCAAACTTTAAAGTTGGCACTATGTATTCGGGCAGGTAGCGTTCTCCTGGCATCCGCCAAACTCAGATTCCTTCATCGGACTGCCAGATGGTGAAGCGTGATTCACTGCTCCAGAGAGCGCATTTCCACTGCTCCAGAGTCCAATGGCAGCAAGCTTTACACCACTCCAGCCGATGCTTGGCATTGCACATGGTGGTCTTAGGCTTATGTGTGGATGCTTGGCCATGGAAACCCATTTTATGAAGCTCCCAACGAACAGGTGCTAACATTGCTTCCAGAGGTAGTTTGGAACTCAGTAGAGAGTGTTGCAATCGAGGACAGGCGATTTTTATGTGATTCAGCACTCGGCGGTCCCGTTCGGTGAGTTTGTGAGGTCTACCATTTTGCGGCTGAGCTATTGTTGCTCCTAGATGTTTCTACTTCACAATAACAGCACTTACAGTTGACCGGGCAGCTCTAACAAGGCAGACATTTTACAAACTGACTTGTATCCTACAACAGTGCCACATTGAAAGTCACTGAGCACTTCAGTAAGGCCACTCTACTGCCAATGTTTGTTTATGGAGATTGCATGGCTGTGTGCTCAATTTTATACACATGCCTGAATCAGGTGTGGTGGAAATAGCCACATCCAATAATTTGAAGGCGTGTCCACATACTTTAGTTCTTATAGTGTAGTATGACCATCTGTAGCGCATTTAAATCCGGATTATCCAAATAAATTGGGACCAATTGTTCTTCTGCTTTCTGTTTTTTTTTCTTTCTTTCTTTGTACCAGATATGTTGCATTTAAGTCACATATATATATTTCTCAGTCATATACCCACAATGCTATTTAGCGCTGTGCAGCAGAGGGATTATTGGACTTACAGATGTTTACATTCTCCCCATAATGCCCTTCCAATTAAGATGTGACATTGTTTAAGCCAAGGGTGAAGATTTATTACTGGACAGCAGCTGCCTGAATTAGATATATGTGGGCTATTAAAATACTGCTCTGGTCTTTCCTTGGGACTGCCATATTAATCTCCTCTTTGCACATTCATCCCTCTGTGCCTGGCATCGCAAGGCTTGTTTGGCATGCGGAGGCAGATTAGTTTCTTAGAACGCCTCTCTTAAGGTAATCTCTCGTCCTCCGTCTCCCAGAGTGATACTCTGTCTCCCCAGCTGGAGCAGTGGTGCGACAGGCGGCAGTTGGGAATTCCCATCCTGCTTTACCCAGTAATTGAAATTGTTCGGGTCTAAAACAGTAACAGTAACTCAATGCTGGGGGAATTCATTGGTACAGAGGAGAGATTTTACCTGACCTACTTCTGGTATACCTTCCATGGTACAGACTTATTGGAGCGTTCTGGAAGCCATTTGGAAATAAGGGAGTGGCTGATCGATTCGGTACCATGATAGTTAAGTCCCTAGAGTCCTCATTCTCCCTCGTTGGATAATGTCCAGACCTAGAGGAGTATGGTTCAGACTTAGAGGAGTAATGTTCAGACCTAGAGGAGTAATGTCCAGACCTAGAGGAGTAATGTCCAGACCTAGAGGAGTAATGTTCAGACCTAGAGGAGTAATGTTCAGACCTAGAGGGGTAATGTTCAGACCTAGAGGAGTAATGTTCAGACCTAGAGGAGTAATGTCCAGACCTAGAGGAGTAATGTTCAGACCTAGAGGAGTAATGTCCAGACCTAGAGGGGTAATGTTCAGACCTAGAGGGGTAATGTTCAGACCTAGAGGAGTAATGTTCAGACCTAGAGGAGTAATGTTCAGACCTAGAGGAGTAATGTTCAGACCTAGAGGAGTAATGTTCAGACCTAGAGGAGTAATGTTCAGACCTAGAGGAGTAATGTCCAGACCTAGAGGAGTAATGTTCAGACCTAGAGGAGTAATGTTCAGACCTAGAGGAGTAATGTTCAGACCTAGAGGAGTAATGTCCAGACCTAGAGGGGTAATGTTCAGACCTAGAGGAGTAATGTTCAGACCTAGAGGAGTAATGTTCAGACCTAGAGGAGTAATGTTCAGACCTAGAGGAGTAATTTCCAGACCAGTGGAAGCTGGTGACTTAGTTGAGGAGGATGGGAGACTCACGGTATAGGCGCGGACCGCATGGAGGCGGTAATCAAAGACGCATTATTTTAACCTAAAGCATTTAATAAAGACATTTATGTTACAATATTATGGAGAATGGGAATGAGAGGTCTACTTACAAAGTGTTCACAAGGGATCACAGCAGTGATTGAATGAGGGTATTAGGCATGCGTTGAGGTGTTCAGAGAATTGATTTCAGTGCAGGACAGGCTCATCATGGATGGATGGTGTTGGAGAAGAGCTCAACACTTCCACTGAGGGCAAAAGAGACAAAAGAGCTAAAAATGAGATAGTTCAAGCAAGGAGTAAAATCATTGACGTGTAATGTTTGTGTTTGTATAATGTCCAGACCAGACCTACACCTAGAGGAGTAGCTCAACTAAAAAACACATTTGATAATAACGTATGAATAATGCATTCATGGAATCATTGTTTAAAGGTGAAAAAAGGGATTTATTTCAAGAACAGTTCACAAGTGTTCAATTTGAAAGTCATCTGGCCTAGGTCTTTAAAAAAAGAAGACAATATTATCATCTAATTAGAGAGGAATTTTATTTGACTATTGAGGCAGGTGAAGTTTTATGAGCATGGTGTAAGATGTTGACAGAGAACAGCCTTTTTAAAGCAATTCAGTCGTAGTTCACACACACATAGCAACGATCCTCAATTACTCTTCTCTGCCATGAGGTGATACACACATAATGTTGTTTGTTTTTGCCTTAAGTAACCACCGGTCTTATGTAACCATACCAAACATAATATATCATAGTAAATTTAGTGTCCCAGATTTACATGTATTATTTTACGTCTAGTCTATGAGATCAGACTAGAGGGGGAGAGTCTTAAAGTGAAGTTGCCTTTTCTTCTCTGAACAATGAGCTGTCTAGCTCATTTATGTTTGAAATGCAGAAGAGGCGACTGGCCTTAGTAATTAACTTTTGGTACCTCACTATGCCTATATTGGCCTACTGATTTCTCCCTCCTAAGGAAAATGAGTGGAAGAACTGTAATTTGAGCTGGATTTTACTGTTGTGTTGTGCCAATAAGCCCACGCGAACACACAGAGACCACGGCCAGGCCATATCTGCTGATAGATGCAGGGAAGCATTGAGTTGTGTAGTTTGGATATCTCTGTGCCTCCGAGCCAACTCTCTCCACTTAGGAGAAGGAAACAGAGTGGCGTGAGTGGAATATCAAGTGTCAAACTGACATACCGCCGGCACTCTCAGTGACTATCGCAACCACTACACTCTGCTAAATGAATCACAGACCATTCATTAGGAAACATCTTAGCAAATCAAACATCTTAACAAGTCACGTAAGGTGGAGATTTCATTAACGGGATAAGATTTACGGCTGCATCCTTTCACACTGACAATGTGAACTGGATTGACATTGACCTTGTGTTTGGCTGTTTGTTTCCACTTCATGTTTGACTGCAAAGGGCAACTTGGAGGTTTATGTGCGACTCTGGTGTGGCGGCTAGCTTCAATAACACGCCTCCCAACACTCTGCTCCTGTCTGACATGAGGGACAGGGCAACTTCTCTTGCCCTTTCACCATAGTGTCCAAACATCCCCACGAGACTAACCTGGTCTTGAATGTTAATGAGTTTCTAGTATGTGGTATATTGAAAAATGAACATTGATGAGGATGAACTTCATGAAGCGATTATGTTCCATGAATATTAGTGTCACTCCTTATTAAATTCAACATCAAATGTCAGCATCTCATTATCGCGCTCGTCATTGACATGACACAAATAGAATACATGCATGTGTGCATACAAATTAGGAGACACATCAATTTTCAAATGGCATGGCTTTATGATGCCTGTCACGTAACCTGTTGGGAGCACAACAGGTCTGCAAAACAAAGCCACTCTTTTTATTAACACTATGTCGGATTAGGTTTACCCCATTGAGTTTGGCTTTCCGGCAGGAGGTTTTGCCCTTTCATAAACCTCTCTACAGCTAATGGAAAAGTTGGGTCAACATTTAGTATTCAAAACAGGGAACTTGGTTTGATTTTCTGTTTGGCCATAACTGTCAACTATGCTACCTCCTCCCTAAAAAAAAATGTCCTGGAGTTGTAACCCATCGTTAATTAGTGTGGAGTCTGCAACTGGCACAGGCATAATGGGTCATGAAAAGCTTATTCCACTCGGTGTCAACAGGGGAGATAGACTTTGATTCAGTCCAAATCTGCATACCCAATTTACATTTCAAAAGGCACCCAGCCCTTTAATTTCCATGAAATTGGGTGTGTATTAGAGAGAGAGTCGGATACATGGAACAAGAAAATAGGTCCAATATGATTTTCACTCGGGGGACATTACACATGGGAAATCATCAGAAAGATTGCTGTGGTGGATAACTTCCCTCTTAAGTAATTGTTAGCTTTCAAATCATATCCATATCCGAATAGCTTACCTGACTCATGTTATTTAAAAACGTCATATTCTAAACCCCTGTATATTTTGGTGACCCATGCATGTGATGTCTGGTGATGAGGATTTTGCAATTCTCCAGTACTGTACATCTCTTCAGTGCATGTATGTGCTGGTACATTCCTCTATATTTTTGATTCGTTTTAGATAGGAAATCTATTTTCACTGCATGTTTAATGTCCCCAAAAACCACATACACTGGAATCTTACCAGCTGAACCGAATCCTTTATTGACCGTTTGTAAAGTAGCTGCAATGTTCAGTGTCCCATGACATGGCCTCTCATCTCCATAGCCCTAGGACAGACAATGTCAAGGCCATGTCACTTCCTATTACACTCTGATGGACATCCAGGTGACATGATGTTGCAGCCTGGTCTCACAGACTAAATGTAACATAGTATATGTAAATCCAGGACACTCAAGTTAATATTATATGTTACATTTGGTATGGTAACATAAGATAGAAGTTTACTTAAGGCAAAAAACGAAAGGAGGGTGGTTGGTCAAGGTGGATGGGAAGGCGTATAACAGGAACGTCTAGCAACCCGAAGGTTGCGTATTCGAATGTCATCACGGACAACTTTGCAACTACTTACTACTTTTATCTACTTTGCAACTACTTAGCATGTTAGCTAACCCTAACCTTAACCACAACCGTAACCCTTTTAGCTAACCCTTCACCAAAACCTAACCCTAACCTTAACCCTTTCACCTAACTCCTAACCTTAATCGCAATGAACTAAATGGAGTGTCTTGGATTTACGTACAGAACAATACAAAATGCTCTGAGACCAGGTTGGATGTAGACACTAGACACGCTTCCAGGAATACTACACAATGACAAGGACAGGACATGACCTAACCAACCAGATTCCCTGACCCTGAGGGAATTCAAACTTTATTCAGTGTTATGTGACTTCACGTTAATTAAATCAGACGAGGGCCGGGTTTCCCCAAAAGCCTCTTAAGGCTAAGTTAATCTGAGAACCATAGGACCTTATTGTTCTAACGATAAACTTAGCCTTAAGATGCTTTTGGGAAACTAAGTTGGTAAACATGTTCAGGGCAAAACAAACAAAAATTATAATCCTACAGTCTTCAAGCAACGAAGTTTGCACTTCAAAACAATATTCAGCAACCACGAGCTACGGAACAGAACTTCATCGACAGTGGCTTTTAAATCTGCTCTGACATTAGTGTGATCATCTGGTTCATTTCTGACTGGCTGAGATTTGCTACAGCGGCTGCTTGGCTGCAAGAAAAAGTTTGCTCTGTGACTCCCAGCCTGTCTCCCAGTCAGCATTACCGAAATCAATACTTCGGGCTGGCGATGTTGTGTGCCCTTAGCTCTTCCAACTCGCTGGTTTTGTCTATTCACTGGGTTTGTCTGATGATTTAATGGCTTTGAGTAAAGCTTTGACCTTAAATTCCAACCTAAAACCATTTCACTGTTAACTTCATTTTCTATCACTAACCTCTAGCTCTAGTACCCAACCCCTAACCCACACCCACTTTTTATGTTGCTCATTCATACACACAAAGTAAGTTAATGATACAATTCATGAAATGCAAACTTGATCGAAATCTAAAATATACAGTTGAAATCGGAAGTTTACATAAAACAGCCAAATACATTTAAACTCAGTTTTTCACATTTACTGACATTTAATCATAGTAAAAACTCCCTGTCTATGGTCAGTTAGGATCACCACTTTATTTTAAGATTGTGAAATGTCAGAATAATAGTAGAGATACTGATTTATTTTAGCTTGAATATTTTTCATCACATTCCCAGTGGGTCAGAAATTTACATACACCCAATTAGTATTTGGTAGCATTGCCTTTAAACTGTTTAACTTTGGTCAAACATTTCGGGTAGTCTTCCACAAGCTTCCCACAATAAGTTGGGTGAATTTTGGCCCATTCCTCCTGACAGAGCTGGTGTAACTGAGTCAGGTTTGTAAGCCTCCTTGCTCGCACACGCTTTTTCAGTTCAGCTCACAAATCTTCTATAGGATTGAGGTCAGGGCTTTGTGATGGCAACTCCAATACCTTGACTTTGTTGTCCTTAAGCCATTTTGCCACAAGTTTGGAAGTATGCTTGGGGTCAATGTCCATTTGGAAGACCTATTTGCGATCAAGCTTTAACTTCCTGACTGATGTCTTGAGATGTTGCTTCAATATATCCACATAATTTCCTACCTCCTCATGATGGCATCTATTTTGTGAAGTGCACCAGTCCCTCCTGCAGCAAAGCACCCCGACAACATGATGCTGCCGACACCGTGCTTCACTGTTGGGATGGAGTTCTTTGGCTTTGCAAGCCTCCCCCTTTTTCATCCAAACATAACGATGGTCATTATGGCCAAACAGTTCTATTTTTGTTTCATCAGACCAGAGGACATTTTTTCAAAAAGTATGATCTTTGTCCCCATGTGCAGTTGCAAACCGCAATCTGGCTTTTTTATGGCTGTTTTGGAGCAGTGGCTTATTCCTTGCTGAGCGGCCTTTCAGGTTATGCCGATATAGGACTCGTTTTACTGTGGATATTGATACTTCCTCCAGCATCTTCACAAGGTCAATTGCTGTTGTTCTGGGATTGATTTGCACTTTTCACACCAAAGTACGTTCATCTCTAGGAGACAGAACGCGTCTCCTTCCTGAGCGGTATGATAGCTGCGTGGTCCCATGGTGTTTATACTTGCGTACTATTGTTTGTACAGATGCACATGGTACCTTCAGGAGTTTGGACATTTCTCCCAAGGATGAACCAGACCTGTGGTGGTCTACAATTATTTTTCTGAGGTCTTGGATTTATTTTGATTTTCCCATGATGTCAAGCAAAGAGGCACTTAGTTTGAAGGTAGGCCTTTCAAATATAATCTACAGGTTCATCTCCAATTGACTCAAATGATGTCAATTAGCCTATCAGAAGCTTCTAAAGCCAAGACCTCATTTTCTGGAATTTTCTAAGCTGTTGAAAGGCAGTCAATTTAGTGTATGTAAACTTCTGACCAACTGTAATTGTGATACAGTGAATTATAAGTGAAATAATCTGTCTGTAAACAATTGTTGGAAAAATTACTTGTGTCATGCACACAGTAGATGTCATAACAGACTTGTCAAAGCTCTAGTTTGTTAACAAGAAATTTGTGGAGTGGTTGAAAAATTAGTTTTAATGACTCCACCCTAAGTGTATGTAAACTTACGACTTCAACTGTATCTTAAAGATCAGTGTTGTGTAATATTTTGCCATTAATGCTGTTTCCTCTCTATAGTGGAGGTTGCGCCCGCATAGAAGTGAACAGCTTCATTACTTGAGAGGCTGACTACCCACAGAACTGTAAAATTGGTCTCAAAATATTGATCCAGCCACTCAAAGCAGCACAGTTGTGACCAGACTCTCAAACATCTCTGTGTGATAGTTCCTCTGTGCTATCCTGCTGCTGTTCTCTGAACCAAGACTCCAGACCCTCACTGCATCACAAGCCCTTAACCAACAATGTGGTTTTAAGAAAAATGAGTGGTAAGTAAAAATAGATAAGTAAAAAATAAAATAGTAAATAACTAATAATTAAAGAGAAGCGGTAAAATAACAGTATCAAGGCTATATATACAGGGGGATCCGGTACAGAGTCAACGTGGAGGGCACAGGTATTTGAGGTAATATATACATGTAGGTAGAGTTAAAGTGACTATGCACAGATAATAAACAAAGAGAAGCAGCAGCGTAAAAGGGGGGTGGGGGTGGGGGGGCAAAGCAAATATTCTGAGTAGTCATGTGATTAGCTGTTCAGGAATCGTATGGCAGGCAGTGACGCAACCAGCTCTCGATGGTGCAGCTGTAGATCATTTTGAGGATCTGAGGACCCATTGTAAATCTTTTCAGTCTCCTTGAAGGGGAATAGGCTTTGTTGTGCCCTCTTCACGACTGTCTTGGTATGTTTGAACCATGATAGTTTGATGCTGATGTGGACACCAAGGAACTTGAGCTCTCAACCTGCTCCATTACAACCCCGTCAATGAGAATGGGGGCATGCTCAGTCCTCCTTTTACTGTAGTCCAAAATCATCTCCTTTGTATTGATCATGTTGAGGGAGAGATTGTTATCCTGTATCCAAACGGCAAGGTCTCTGACCTCCTCCCTATAGGCTGTCTCATTGTTGTCAGTGATCAGGCATACCGCTATTGTGTCATCGGGAAACTTAATGATGGTGTTGGAGTTGTGCCTGGTCATGCAGTCATGGGTGAACAGGGAGTAGAGGAGGGGACTGAGCATGCAAGCCTGAGGGGCCCCGTGTTGAGGATCAGCGTGGCAGATGTGTTGTTACCTAGCCTTACTACCTGGGGGCAGCCCGTCAGGAAGTCCAGGATCCAGTTGCAGAGGTAAGTGTTTAGTCCCAGGGTCCTTAGCTTATTGATGAGCTTTGAGGTCACTATGGTATTGAACGCTGAGCTGTAGTCAATGAATAGCATTCTCATGTAAGTTTACCTTTTGTCCAGGTGGGAAAGGGCAGTGTGGACTATAAATAGAGATTGCATTGGATCTTAGTCCTGTATTGATGCTTTGCCTGTTTGATGATTTGTCGGAGGGCACAGCGGGATGTTTTATCAGCATCCGGGTTAGAGTCCCACTCCTTGAAGCTCTACGCTTTAGCTCAGTGCGGATGTTGCCTGTAATCCATGGCTTCTGGTTGGGGTATGTACGTACGGTCAATGTGGGGCTGACATCATCAATGCACTCATTGATGAAGCCAGTGACTGATGTGGTGTACTCCTCAATGCCACCGGAAGAATCCCGGAACATATTCCAGTCTGTGCTAGCTAAACAGTCCTGTAGCTTAGCATATGTGTCAACTGACCAATTCTTTATTGACCGAGTCACTGGTGCTTCCTGCTTTAGTTTTTGTGTGTAAGCTGGAATCAGGGGGATATAATTGTGGTCAGATTTGCCAAATGGAGGTGAGGGAGAGCTTTGTAAGATTCTCTGTGTGTGGAGTAAAGGTGGTCTAGAGTTTTTTTCCCCCTCTGGTTGCAAATTTAACATGCTGGTTTAAGTCCCCAGCCTCCAAGAGCGCCGCCTCTGGATGAGAATTTTCCTGTTTGCTTATGGCCTTATATAGCTCATTGAGTATGGTCTTAGTGCCAGCATCGGTTTGTGGTGGTAAATAGACAGCTACGAAAAATATAGATGAAAACTATTTTGGTAAATAGTGCGGTCTACAGCTTATCATGAGATACTCTACCTCAGACGAGCAAAACCTTGAGACTTGCTTAATATTAGATTTCTTGCACCAGTTGTTGTTTGCAAATATACACAGACCGCCACCCCTTGTCATACTGGAGGCGGCTGTTCTATCTTGCCAATGCAGCGTAAACCCAACCATCTGTATGTTATCCGTGTTGTCGTTCAGCCACAACTCGGTGAAACATAAGATATTACAGTTTTTAATGTTCCGTTGGTAGGATATTTGTGATCATAGCTTGCATATTTTGTTATCCAACATGTTGGCTAATAGGACTGATGGTAGAGGTAGCTTACCCACAAGCCGTCGTATCCTTACAAGGCACCCGACCTACGTCCCCGATATCTCCGTCTCTTTCTCCTGCGAATGACAGGGATGAGGGCCTTGTCGGGTGTCTGAACTAAATCCTTTGCGTCCGACTTGTTGAAGAAAAGAATCTTTGTCCAGTACGCGGTGAGTAATCGCTGTTCTGATATCCAGAAGCTCTTTTCAGTCAATAGAGATGTGATGGAAACATTACGTACAAAATAAGTTCCAAATAATGCAAGAAAATACACACAATAGCACAATTGGTTCGGAGCCCATAAAACTAAAACCCTCTTTTTCGACGCCATTATTAGAATATATGTCTGCATTCATCTAGGATTGATCTCACATAGCCCCACTGTCCCGTACAAAACAATTTGAAATATTTTGCGCTGGTATTGTGCAAGTTCTCTCAGTCATGAGCAATGGATGAAGATTGAAATTCAAATATCGGAAGCAGAATGTCCTGTCTGCTATCGTGATGGTGTTGGAGCACAGGCATGGCATGATTTAATATTCTTCCATTGAAACAAACTGATATTTTTGAGGAAGAACATAACAACTGTAATGCTAATTTGAGTGGACATGGGATTACACGAGTTGGACACATGCAGACAATTATACCCCTGCGAAGGTATGCTGGCTTCAGGAAATCCCACATGAGTGCTTGGACTCAGCTTCCATCAATAATATTGAGTTGTGTAATCGTAAAAATAAACACGGGACTGTCTTGTCGCCTTGGCTACGTCTCCACAGGGTCACCTTGGAGGAAGCGGAGAAGCGGGGATAGTCCCTACGCATATATCCACCTAGACTGGGATGTAATGGGATGGTAGATGTGTGGAATGAGGCCGACAGTGAAACCGGTTCTTGCGGACAATGACTGATTGCCTGGGGAATGCAACCATACATGTTGCATTACTGCTACATAATTGACTTTAGTGGCAGACAAGATCCCCAAGGACTAACGGTTTATCCACAATATCAATTTTTTTGCGCAGGAAGCAACATTCTTATGAGGATGTTCATGTCAAGACGTCCCAATATGCAGATCAAAAGGTCAAAAAGGGAAAGCCATTATACATGACCTTGTGTAGAGTAGCATCTGTCAGAGGCCAACACTCTCGCTAACCCAGGGCCCTCTTCAATTCAAAACTGTAACCTGTAACGTTATAAGACAATGACTGTTCTCCCTGTGTTACGAGAATTCAAGTTTATATTGTCCTGCTGTTCATGCTTTATTTGTTTCACCTTGTAGACATGGTTTTGGTGAGTACATTCATCGAAATGTGCAACAAGCACTAAATGATTTATACGGGACATAGCCCACTACAAGATTAATTGAATTTGGCCCACAGTTCTGCATGTTCTCTTAAACTTGAAAAGCTAACACTTGCAAACCCTTATCAGATGAAGGTCTACTGACCAAAATATTGTTTAGAAGTGATGCCAGCCAGTGTGCTTTGCCAAACACCTCAAGTTGTGACAACTTTTCCTTCTCTAACTCATTAAAACACTTGAAAATGTGAAATGTTGTGATAAACAACATAACACACAGGGAATATAACCCACTGGAGGCAATTTAGTTAGTAGCTGACACTGCAGGCATATACAGTGAGTATACCAATCACTAGGAACACACCCCCCTCGCCTTCAGAACAGTCTCAATTCGTCAGAGCATGGATCAACAGAGATGTTGGCCCATGTTGACTCCAATGCTTCTCACAGTTGTGTGAAGTTGGCTGGATGTCCTTTGGGTGGTGGACCATTCTTGAATCACTGTTGGAAACTGTTGAGTGTGAAAAACCCAGCAGCGTTGCAGTTCTTGGCACCTGGCATCTACTACCATACCCCTTTCAAAGGCACTGAAATCATTTGTCTTGCCCATTCACCCTCGGAATGGCACACATACACATTCCATGTCTCAAATGTCTCAAAGCTTAAAAATCCTTCTTCTAACCTGTCTCCTCCCCTTCACCTACACTGATTGAATTGGGTTTAACAAGTGACATCAATAAGGGATCATAGCTTTCACCTGAATTAACCTGGTCAGTCTATGTCATGGAATGAGCAGGTGTTCTTAATGTTTTATACACTCAGAGTATTCCTCCAGTCTATCAGAAAACAAAGAGGCAGGAACCAAGGAGAAGTGAACTTGGCTCTGACTCTTTGGCGAGGCTGGTTGATTGAGCTTGACTCTCTTTCCTGGCCCAATGACAGCGTATTTAGTGTCAGCACCCATCAAGCATCTGCCGGTCTGCTGTGTCTATTACCATGACGGATTGTCACACACAGGCGTTCAGTGACTCGACAGAGACAGCCTACCACTGTGTCACTCTCAGTGGTTAACGGTCCCTCAAGGGATGTGACAGGAATACTAGTTGAATGTCCAGCCTGACCCTTGGTCGCATATGAGCATCCCCACGGAAACACTAACACAAACAGTACTAACGAAATCCTTTAAATCCTTGTGGCAGTTTTGTTGTCTCTAATATCTGTGTCAAATGGGCAAATTATGTCCGCCATATCGTGCATTCATGACTTAAATATTTCAATTTTTTTCCGCTGTGTGACAAAGGACGATGGTTCCTCCATGGAGACACACGGACAAACACATCTGTATAATGTGTAGTGTATTCCAGTCCTATAAAATGAAGTACCCTGGGATTCCACAGTGCCACACGACCCAGCAGTAGACATTAGGAGTTATTGAACAGTTTTTGTTCTGAAAAAGCCTTGGTGCTTTCTGAGCATCCTGAGACCTAACGAAGAGTGTGCCGTCTGCAACTTAATGCTGCCGCTTTGTGGCACACACACTGGTCAAGGTCACTGACTGTTGATGTTTCGTTGCCTCAGCTATTGACACAATAATTTCCCGGAATGAACTGGAGACGTTATATTGCTGAACGTCTCAATAACTCATAGTATAGACACTGTCTGTGTTGCATCAATATGTCTCTATTCATTGAATGTGCCGGGTTAGTTTCATAAAGCACGTGGAGTCTCCTACACACCCATTAGCCACGATCCATAAGAGGAGGAGAGGCATTGAGAGACTTTACAAGGCCCTAATGTCCAGCATGCTGCCATGCAAAACTGATGAGACTGAGTGTGAGCTGTGTGACATGGTAGTGATGAGAGGCAAGGCTGTGGAGATCAACTGCAGGGGTCACACAAATCTGTCAGGGCATTTGTTAGAGCCTGCCCTGTTCCGTAATCCCCTCTGGTTGAGACCCCTATCTCTCTCTTCTCTCCCTCCAAGGATTCACCACCGAGAGATGCCCCCCTCCCTCCCATGGATTTCACATGGATTCACAGAGAAGGTCACAAGAGGAATTTCAGTGGAAAGTATATGGCAGGTGGGGATTTTCCATTACACCTCCATTACGACTGACATAACCTGAGAGAAAGGCTGGGATGGAAGAGCTGCACCGTCGCAGGAAAAGAGGGGAAAACAGCTGCTTATATGCTACAGCTAGATGGAGACGACGGAAACACACACACGCACGCACGCACGCACGCACGCACGCACACGCACGCACACACGCACACACACACACACACACACACACACACACACACACACACACACACACACACACACACACACACACACACACACACACACACACACACACACACACACTTAATGTAGGGTTCATACACCAACCAACAAAGTGAGATAAACAAGCTACATCATGGCTGTTGGCCTCTGAACAATATGTTTTTTATCTCAGAGAAGCAAAACAAACTGAGCTAGAGAAAATAACACTCATTGCCCTTGTCAAATGAAAACTAACCATTTAACTTTGAGGTGTCTCTACCTTGAGGCAGGTTACCAAAAAGTTCCCTCAAAGAACCTGCTCAATTTTGACTGATCCTTTTTTTGATATCCCTATTTACTTGTTGTTCAATTACACAGCAAAATGGTAATGCCATAAATCTTACCTACAGTAATAAAATCACTGTTGTATTAAAACAAGCAACATTCAATTCCCTACCAAGTAGTTACCGTCATAGATATCCTATTCAACTATTTCAAATTCCTAATTCTATGGTTTCCAATGTATTGTATATTTTTTAAGGCAAAGTAACCATGGTTGCCAAGTAATTTATGTGAAATATCAGGTAAATACCATGTGAAACAGGACTGTATTACCTTGAGGGTAATCTGGCAGCACCAGACGAGTGTGTCTCTGAATGTGGAATGTATTCCATAAAGCCTGTCAGGCTTGAGGGTGAAATGCTCAGAGAGATTGAGGGAGATAGAGAGAGGGAGAGAGAATGGTAGAGATGCAGGAACATATTTCTCATTCCAGGCAGACTCTCCAAGTGCCCCGACGAAACTAGTCTTCCATGAGGGCTGGCCATTGAACATGAAGGGTCCCCTTAGAGCTCTTTTGCACCTGTCAGGAAGTTTTCATGTCCAGGCTGCCTGTACCAGGCATGCATTCTTGATGGAGAGACAAAGCAGAGGGATAGCATGTGCACTTTCATGACCAGCGTGGCACTCGCCGGGGGCTCCGTGAATCTGCGCTATGCAACTGCCGCGTGGGCCTTGCAGACAACATGATGGCGGAGATCCCACTCTTATCCAGAGCAACTTACAGTTAGTTAAGATAGCTAGACAACCACATATCTCAGTGATAGTTACTTTATTGGGGGAAAATATATTTACTATCAGAAAAGTCAGTGCCAATAAGGGATAAAAAAGACAAATGAGAGTGTTAGTTCACAAAATACTTGTACTTTTCAGGTGGGGAGCGGTGAAGAGGGGATGCGAGGGGGTGGAGTGCTGTGGGATTATTTAAGATACTCTATAAAGGGTTTCAGATGTTTTCGGGAAGATGGGCAGGGACTCTGCAGTTTTAGCTTCAGGGGGAAACTGGTTCCACCATTGGGGTGCCAGAACAGAGAAAAGCTAAGTCTGGGCTGAGCGGGAGCTGCCCTCCCGTAGGGGTGGGAGGGCCAATAAACTAGAGGTGTAGGGTTTGAACATAGCCAGAAGGTAGGGATGGGCAGTTTCTCTTGCTGCTCCATAGACAAGAAACCATGGTATTGTAGTGGATGCGAGCTTCGACTGGAAGCCAGTGGAATGTGCGCACGAGCGACGTGACATTGAAGAACTTGGGAAGGTTCAACACCAGGCACGACACAGAGTTATGGATAAGTTGCAGGGGTTTGATGGCACAAGCCAACAACAAGTTGTAGTAGTCCAGACGGGAGATGACAAGTGCCTGGATTAGAACCTGCACCACTTTCTGTGTGAGGTAGGGTCGTACTCTACGGATGTTGTAGAGCATAAACCTGCAGGAGCGGGTCACTGCTTTGATGTTTGCAGAGAACGACAGGGTGTTGTCCATGGTCACACGTTCTTTGCACTCTGGGAGGGGGACACTGTGGAGTTGTCAACCGTGATGGAGAGCTCTTGGATCGGGCAGGCCTTCCCTGGTAGTAAGAGCAGCTCTGTCTTGTCTAGGTTGAGATTGAGGTGGTGGGCTGACATCCAAGCTGAGATATCTGCCAGGCACGCAGAGATGCATGTCGCCCCCTGGGTGTCAGAAGGAGGGAAGGAGAAGAGTAGTTGAGTGTCATCCACATAGCCATGTTTTGACATATCATCATACAGTATGTGTGTGAAACCATCTTGTCAACCACATTAGAGAAACCAGAACCATTTATTTATTCTCATTTCCTGTTTCAAAAACCTCACTTTACAGAAGAGATGGTAAGACAATTTCATGAAAAGAAAGAAGATAATGTCCAGATTGAGGTAAATACAGATGTGCCTGTGTTTTACTTTAACGCGTTCAGAAATATTTTTACATGTACAACACTTTAACACTGGAAGCTCTATCTGTCTCTGTTAGCCTTTTATCTGTCCTCACAGGATGGAGGAACACATTCATTACACAGCCATTAGTCATGAACATCCATGTTGAATGTCTAATCCGGAAGCCATGTTATTTCCCTGCGTTTATGTTACTGACAAAGCCTGGCATCTGCTGCAGCAACAGGTCATTTAAGAGTTACGTTTCGCCACCACCTCTTGGCACATGCTGTTGCCTTGGCATGATCTGTGAATGTGAAGAGATGAGCCGTCATATAGCTGATACACCCACTTGACTTCATTGACTGAACCAGGCTAACAGCATGTGGGAATCAATGTGTGTGAATAGTTCAATGGAACTGTGTCCAAGGTCATTTGCCTAACTGAAAGGAGGTCCATGCTACTTTTTAGATTTAAAGACAATGAGAGAGCAGTCAGTGTGGCTGATGATGGGAATGCAGATAGCTTCCCATCAGTCCCATGTGTACACGAGGAGGCTATTGTAGCACCATTAGACAGTTTTACTGACCTATGAATAATGCATGCTGAGGAGATATAGGAGAGAACTGAATTAATAGTAAATGAATAAGACCTAATTGCAATTGGGAGTGTGAAGTGAGGAGCGTGACATGATTCAAATGCCATCACAAAACATTATTGGAGTTTCCCTTATGGCCTCTCCTATGGCTACTGACACTCCCATCCCTTATTCAGGTTGCTCTCAAACTATGTAACCTAAGGGGCCTATTAGTATTCTTTTGGTATTCCCAGCTGAAGCCACCAACTCTTCAACCTTTATGAAGTTCCCGTGTGCCCGTTCAAAACAGATTATTCATGAATGTGTGTGTGCGCTCATATGCATTTGTACTGTATGTGTGCCTCTATGTGTGTATGCCTGTCTGTGTGTGTGTATCTGCCTTTATGCCAATGTATCTTTGTTGTATATAATTTGTGCTGCAGAGTGCAGGCAGTGACTGGGCTGTTTGCCCCACGCTCAAGGCAAAGTGCAGTCTGGGTCTCCAGTAATTCTGTTACTCTGGCTGAGCCTGGCCCTCCTCTGGTAAGAGGGGCTAGTAGGAAGGATGCCTCTTCACCGTCAGCAAATTAATGTGAATGGTAATTCTCACGTGGTGACATGAAGGACATGCAAGAGGATAACACTATTACTTGACTTCTGGCTGATGGATAGGACGGATTGTATCTTTACGCACCTTGAGCAAACAGCAAAGTTGATTAGGTGTGAGCTCAATGACAACGGGACCTAACGACAGACTGTTTTGTCTGTGATAATAGCTTGTTTTTTTCCAAGAGATTACAGTCGAACATTACTATCATTCTTTTGTCAGGATATAATTAATAAAATCAC
Organism: Oncorhynchus gorbuscha; assembly: GCF_021184085.1. Taxonomy (NCBI): domain Eukaryota; kingdom Metazoa; phylum Chordata; class Actinopteri; order Salmoniformes; family Salmonidae; genus Oncorhynchus; species Oncorhynchus gorbuscha. The sequence goes on along the minus strand of NC_060183.1, from coordinate 47,690,278 downwards.
TCATGTGGTTTAAATAGGGCTTAACACATTATTTTATAGGAACAGGGACAATCCTTCAGTGCATGACAGGCACCCAGACTAATGATGTAATGGTTGATGAGTTGGTCAGTGTGTAAACCTGCTGTCGAGGTTGAAAGGACTGCAAGAGTTCCTTAGTTCCTGAATAACAATATCATAACAAAAAACTAATCTACCGCCCACTGAAAACACAACTCTGAGCTGATAAACAGAGCAATGAAGATAACAGCTTGTAATGTAGGATGCAACAGAATGAAAAAGCAATTGTCAAAAAATGAGTTTATAAAAAGAGATAAAATAGGAATGTTTTCCAAGTATTGTACTGGCATGAGGATACATCTTCCTGGGTTGATGAAGTGTATGGAAGTAGGGTTGAAATGAAACAGGAATACGGCAGATTGGATATATAGTGGTTTACGAAAGTATTCACCCCCCCTTGGCATTTTTCTATTTGGTTGCCTTTAATACCTGGAATTAAAATGGATTTTTGGGGGGTGTTTGTATCATTTGATTTACACAACATGCCTACCACTTTGAAGATGCAAAATATTTTTTCTTGTGAAACAAACAAGTAATAATACAAAAAAAACTGAAAACTTGACCGTGCGTAACTATTCACCCCCCCCCCCCCCCCAAAGTCAATACATTGCAGAGGCACCTTTTGCATTAATTTCAGCTGCAAGTCCCTTGGGCTATGTCTCTATAAGCTTGGCACATCTTGCCACTGGGATTTTTGCCCATTCTTCAAGGCAAAACTGCTCCAGCTCCTTCAAGATGGATGAGTCCTGTTGGTGTACAGAAATCTTTGTCATGCCTTAAACCACTCGAGTGTTGCTTTAGCAGTATGCTTAGGGTCATTGTCCTGCTGGAAGGTGAACCTCCGTCCCGATCTCAAATCTCTGGAAGACTAAAACAGGTGTCCCTCAATAATTTCCCTGTATTTAGCGCCATCCATCATCCCTTCAATTATGACCAGTTTCCCAGTCCCTGACAATGAAAAACACCCCCACAGCATGATGCTGCCACCACCATGCTTCACTGCGGTGATGGTGTTCTCTTGGTGATGAGAGGTGTTGGGTTTGCGCCAGACATAGCATTTTACTTGATGGCTAAGAAGCTCAATTTTAGTCTCATCTGACTAGAGTACCTTCTTCCATATGTTTGGGGAGTCTCCCACATGCCTTTTGGCAAACACTAAACGTGTTCACATATTTCTTCTTTAAGCAATGGCTTTTTTTCTGGCCACTCTTCCTTAAAGCCGAGCTCTGTGGAGTGTTTGGCTTAAAGTGGTCCTATGGACACATATTCCAATCTCAGCTGTGGAGCTTTGCAGCTCCTTCAGTGTTATCTTTGGTCTCTTTGTTGCCTCTCTGATTAATGCCCTCCTTGCCTGGTCCGTGAGTTTTGATGGGCCTCTCGACAGGTTTGTTGTGGTGCCATATTCTTTCAATTTTTTTAATAATGGTGCTCCATGGGATGTTCAAAGTTCTGGATATTTTTTAATAACCCAACCCTGATCTGTACTTCTCCACAACTTTGTCCCTGACCTGTTTGGAGAGCTCCTTGGTCTTCATGGTGCCCCTTGCTTAGTGGTGTTGCAGACTCTGAGGCATTTCAGAACAGGTGTATATATACTGAGATCGTGTGACAGATCATGTGACACTTTTTATTTAACTAATTATGTGACTTCTGAAGGTAATTGGTTGCACCAGATTTTTCATTTCACTTCACCAATTTGGACAATTTTGTGTATGTCCATTGCATGAAATCCAAATAAAAATCCATTTAAATTACAGGTTGTGATGCAACAAAATAGGAAAAACACCAAGGGGAGTGAATACTTTTGCAAGGCACTGTAGCCAGCTATCCTGGGATTATGGTCCACCATAGGATAATGCACAGTGACTGATTGTGCATCTCAAACTAATGTAAAACCAGGCGTATCATCTCTTTCTTCACACAGAGGGTCTGCAGAATGAAAATCAATACTTATGCTGAAACATAAGCTGGTGCCAAAGCCTGTTTATCATGCAAATCCATTTGATAGACAATGGATTTCAGGATGAGTCAAACCAGATAAGGTGGCCATTTTAAGTGGGAACTCAAACACTCATACCACGCACATTCAACTCTGCATCAGTCATCCTTGCTGATGGTGAACAAAATTGTCATGTCAGAATGCAAAAGTGTGGAAGAGTGGAGTGTCCTCTTTCTTCTCCCAGTGAATGAATAATAGTAGAAACCGCTGGAGACACACTGTACTGAATAACTGTGCATTAATAATAGAACTATAACACTGACTTGACTGAGAGCCTTTACCTGGAATTACTACTAAAGTTACCATGGAATCTTCCAAGTATGAGTCACTGCATGAGACTGCAGAGAAGGGACTAACGTTTGAAAACCAATTGAGTGGAAACATAATTGTTTGGATGAGATTTGTTGACAAGTAACAGCACTTTCACAAAGAAACCCACAAGGATGCCCTTGAGGTGTCATTTTCCCTTATGTCGGTCAGACTGGAAGGAAGTGACATATCTTCATCTGTCCTGTTTTCGTTCTTTCATTCTTCCTGTCTTTTTGCTTCTCTCCAAAATAATTTTTCCTCTTTGTCACAAATGCCAACGCTTGTCATTATATGGCCCCATTGGCATGTCAAAGAGGAGACTGCCCTATTAGCAGTCACAGTAATAGAGATGCCTCTCGGTGTGGCAGCTCCTGTCACCTCAGGAAATAATGGAACACTTTTTGATTGCCTTTAAAAAAAACATGAATATTTTACCACCTGCTATAAGCCTACATTGAACAATTTCAGTTCACGATGGCTTGTTCACCAGAGGCACTCCACTGTCTTTCTGAATAATTTGGAATTAATCAAGTTTTGCCCTTTGGTTTATTACTCATGGTAATTTTTACATTCCAATCAGATTTCAATCAGATTGTCAGGCTCTGCTAAAGGTATTATCAAGGACCATTGTCACAAGATTTAACCATCAAAAAGTAAAACAACTGAACGGCTAATTACTATATTGTTCACAGACTCATAATGACTATGCATGATAAGTGTGAAATGTATTTGAATTATAATGCTGATAGATCCAAACATACATGCAATAATGACATTTTTGAACACATGTAACTTTTTAAACATTTCTAGGTCATCTTGAACTGATCATTTCCTTCCTTAATTTCCAAATGAGAGTTTGGTGAAAAGAATCACTTGTGCTTGCTTATCCTCAGTTATCATTTCTCCTCATAGGATAATGACCGGTCTTCATCAGGAATCTCAATTGAAAGTCTTCTGTTTGTCTTCAAAGATGTACAAACCTGCTCATTAACTTGGAGCATTCTACACGGCCTCATTGATGATACATTTTTGTTAATTATCTAAGTTGCATTGATGGTAAAGACACTATCTTGTGTCTAAGATCTGTGACAAAATACTTAGATCATTGAAACAGCACAAACAAGACATGCTTGTCTTCTGGCTGCACCAGGCAATGGATTTTACCCCGAGTTTCACCCACTGATGCTAGACTTTAATAATTCATCCTAGTCTGTGAAAGTCATCATGCCAAAATCAAAAAACAGTAGTGATAATATTGCTTAAAATGTAGTCTACTATACTCATGTTGGTCCATCCTGCAAATAAACGCCGTGAATTATTAGCTGACATTCAAGTGTATTAGTGTTTTGAATCTAGAAGGTCATTGTTTTGAATAGACTGAACACTCCATTGCACTGTCGAAGACATTTCTGATGGCTGTGCATGGCTGGCAAGTGCCAGGAGCGCAGCAGAAAAGGACTGTGTAATTTATGTATCTATGCTGTTTTGACTTTCCCAGTGAGCGTACTGGAAAGCTCCAGAAGGTAACCTAATTGGATACAGAGTGTCTGTGTGCCTTTCACAAACAGAAAAACAGGCTACACTGCTAGATGCTCTACTCTGTAGAACACAGATAGAGAAGGCATGTTTGGAGTTTTTCAAGCAACATATAAAACCACACAGGCACAGGCACAGAAATCAGATTTTGTCGTGTTTTGCACTAATAAAAGAGAAGGGTTAGGGCAGGGATCATCAACTAGATTGAGCTGCAGGCCATTCTTTTCTTGAGTGGATGGTCGGGGGGGCTGGAACATACTTGCAAATAATTTGTCGACTGCAAATTGACCAATGGTGCCCAAACAGATACAATGTTTGACTAAAACATAATCAATTCAAATCTTGCTTACGTTTGTATAGGATCAAATGTCTCTCTATTATGTGTTGGAGCTGATTTCCTGTGGTTTAACTGTCTTTTATGTCCAACAATTAAAAAAATAAAAAATGTTTATTTTTTTTCTCAGAAAACTTGGGAGGACAAATAAAACCACCTGTGGGCCAAATACAGCCCGCAATCCGCCAGTTGGGGAACCCTGGGTTACGGATTAGGTTGCAGTGTTTATACCTGTCTGCCACAGACAGTGAGACAAATATCTTCTGTCAAATTCAAGGTAACGATCTGTTTGACATTGGATACACACAACTCATGCTGTACTTCCCTTCATCACCTAGTTGATTAAATATGAATGTAATTCCAGTCTCATTATGTGTGCTAACATTCGGAATATCACACATCAACTTCCTGTCGCTATTAATCTAAATAATACAAACCAACACTGCAATACAGCCAGGTACTGTCCCGTATATATATGTACAGTACCAGTCAAAAGTTCAAACACACAGTGGATTTTCTTGTTTTGACCGCTGATCAGTTATTGATAAGTTTTGACTCAATCATGGGAACCAATTTGTGGGTCCAATACTGCATTGAGTTTGGGATATACGCTCTACAAATGAAATATTGTTATTACTGTTCAAAAGTTTGGGGTCAAATAACATCAAAATGATCAGAAATACAGTGTAGATATTGTTAATGTTGTAAATGACTATTGTAGCTGGAAACGGCTGGTTTTTAATGGAATATCTACATAGGCGTACAGAGGCCCATTATCAGCAACCATCACTCCTGTGTTCCAATGGCACGTTGTGTTAGCTAATCCAAGTTCATAATTTTAAAATGCTAATTGATCATTATAAAATCATTTTGCAATTATATTAGCTTCATTAAATAGTACCCGCAAAACACCAGTCTCAACATCAACAGTGAAGAGGCGACTACGGGACGCTGGCCTTCTCGGCAGAGTTGCAAAGAAAAAGCCACATCTCAGACTGGCCAATAAAAAAATAAAGATTAAGATGGGCAAAAGAACACTGGACAGAGGAACTCTGCCTAGAAGGCCAGCATCCTGGAGTATTTGCGGGTACATGTTCATGAAGCTGCCAGTTGAGGACTTGTGAGGAGTCTGTTTCTCAAACTGGACACTCTAATGTACTTGTCCTCCTGCTCAATTATGCACTGGGGCCTCCCACTCCTCTTTCTATTCTGATTAAAGCCAGTTTTAGAGTTAGAGTTTGCACTGTTCTGTGAAGGGAGTAGTACACAGCGTTGTACAAGAGCTTCAGTTTCTTGGCAATTTCTTGCATGGTGTAATGAACTTCATCTGCTGTTAGAAGAGAGGCAGACCGAAATGCAGCGTGTAGGTTACTCATGACCTTTAATAAAGATAAAGCGGTACATGAAATAATTGAAAATACAAAAACAACAAACAAGTGAAACAAAATACAGCCTATCTGGTGACTAACACTAAGACAGGTACAATCACCCACGAAATACAACGCGCACTCAGGCTGCCTAAATACGGTTCCCAATCCGAGACAACGAGAATCAGCTGACTCCAATTAGGAATCGCCTCAGGCAGCCAAGCCTAACTAGACACACCCCTACTAAAACACACTCCTAATTAATACAAACCCCAATACGAAATACAACATAAACCCATGTCACACCCTGGCCTACCCAAACATATAACAAAAACACAAGATACAATGACCAAGGCGTGACACATGGAATGGCCTTAATTTCTCAGAACAAGAATAGACTGACTAGTTTCAGAAGAAAGTTATTTGTTTCTGGCCACTTTGAGCCTGAAATCGAACCCACAAATGCTGATGCTCCAGACACTCAATTAGTCTAAAGAAGGTCAGATTTATTGATTCTTTAATCAGAACAACAGTTTTCAGCTGTGCTAATATAATTGCAACAAGGTTTTCTAATGATCAATTGACCTTTAAAATGATAACAAAAGTCATTTACAACATTTGCAATGTCTACACTGTATTTCTGATCAATTTTATATTATTTTAATGGACAAAAAATTATATTTTCTTTCAAAAACAAGTACATCTTGAAGTGACCCCAAACTTTTGAACGGTAGTGTACATTGTAGTGAAGACATCAAAACTATGAGATAACACATATGGAATCATGTAGTAACCAAAAAAGTGTTATTAAACAGATCAAAATATATTTTAGATTTGAGATTCTTCAAAGTAGCCACCCTTCGCATTGATGGCAGCTTCGCATTCTGGAGTTCCCACATATTTTGAGTAATTGTTGGCTGCTTTTCCTTCACTCTGAGGTCCAACTCATCCCAAACCATCTCAATTTGGTTGAGGTCGGGTGATTGCACAGGCCAGGTCATCTGATGCAGCACTCCATCGCTCTCCTTCTTGGTGAAATAGCCCGTACACAGCCTGGAGGAGTGTTGGGCCAATGTCCTGTTAAAAACAAATGATAGTCCCACTAAGTGCAAACCAGATGGGATGGTGTATCGCTGACAAATGCTGTGGTAGCCATGCTGGCTAAGTGTGCCTTGAATTCTAAATAAATCACAGACAGTGTCACCAGTAAAGGACCCCCACACCATCACACCTCCTCCTCCATGCTTCACAGTACAAACCACACATGCGGACATCATCCGTTCACCTACTCTGCGTCTCACAAAGACACGGCAGTTGGAACCAAATATCTCAAATTTGGACTCATCAGACCAAAGGACAGATTTCCACCGGTCTAATGTCCATTGCTCGTGTTTCTTTGCCCAATCAAGTCTCTTCTTATTATTGGTGTCCTTTAGTAGTGGTTTCTTTGCAGCAATTCAACCATGAAGGCCTGATTCACGGTCTCCTCTGAACAGTTGATGTTGAGATGTGAAGAATTTGTATAGGCTGCAACTTCTGGTGCTGGTAACTCTCATGAACCTATTCTGGACTTGAAGAAACTTGAAAAGTTCTTGAAATGTTCCGCATTGTCTTGACTGTCCACGAGAATACAAATGGGTCAAATCAGGTATGCAATGAATAACTTCAATCAGACCCCCTCTCACCCTAGAGCGGGAAGGAAAGAATGAGGGGGGTTAACAACCGGCCTGTTGTAAATCAAGGGAGAAGATTCAGATCGGCGCTTTCAAGATTCACCAAAGCAAACTTTTTCCCGCTGAAACTCTAACTCGTTCATAAGCGAATACCGGAACAATATTTCTGACTTAAATCGGGTGGAATGGTCAGAGGTGATAAATAGAACACTAATGTCATTTTGTTTGTAATTTTGTGATGTTGTTAAAAATGTTATAAAGGAAATACTGTAACTTGGAAAGTATAGACACTACATATATGAAGTTTCCATACTCTGTGTTGTGCATGTTATATGACAAATTATGAACGTGTTTTTGTTAAGAGAGAGATGTGATTTGAGAAGCTATGAGATCATTTTTTTAACCTAACTTTGCACAGTGAGTAGTTACCGCCTGGAGTGAGGCCAGGGAGCCCCTTTTGAGCATATACATAATTGGTTAAGAAAAAAACACATTAGACCAGAAAAGAGTGAGACTGCGGCTGCACGTTTAAAGTGGTTTGAATTTTGAATCTCAACACAAAGTGGAGACAATAAACTCACCTCCCAGACAATCATTGACATGGCTGATTAGCTGTTTGAAAGCAAAATTTAAGTAGGATCATCCTGTTACTCTGCTCAAACCATCGATACATTTGGCTAGCCTATCTTCAAAGAAGCCTCTTAAAGAGTGAATGGAAGGAAAGTCAACTCTGTAGTTCGGTTCAAGACTACACAACAAGTCCCCGGCTACCAGACAACTACAAAGAAGGATAACAGTAGAAGACTTGTTGTAACCATTTCCTTCAATTAGAACCTTACAAGTGTGCCATGAAAAGGCCCAACCCCCTTTCCAAGGCTGCCCTGTTCACCAAGAGACCCCCAGAAAACCCAGGCATTTCACGTAAAAACATTCATGATTTCTTACTCAGTGGGCAGCAGTTCGTGTTCAAAGTATGTGGTTACTGTAGACGAGAGTGGTTTCTGAATGTACCAATGTTAAGTGTCTCTGTACCTCTCTCTCCCTCTCCGTCACTCCTTTAAAAAGCATCAATACTGTTGTCATTCCGCTAGGGACCTATTTTCAGTGTATTACAGTCAATAGCTAGTGCAGAGTGTGTATGTGTATCTTGTGTTCCCATTTAATTATCTTGTAAATAAATAATTAAACAAATTTGTATAGTATTGAATCATAAGTAAGGCTCTGGTTTTTGCAGATCCAAGGAGGTAACGACTGTTCAGAATGGTCATATGATACGAGGTTATGATTAATAAGTTGACTGTTTATAGATGTGATAGGTAATGCCCTTTTAGAGTTTAATTCGGGAGATGATAACTCTTTAAAGAACCGCTCTCGTGGTGCCCCAGATACTTATGAATTAATTGTTACATTATTAATTTAATCACATAACAATTAAACATAGTTAGTTAAAACTTCTCTAGGATAGGGGGCAGCATTTGGAATTTTGGATGAAAAGCATGCCCAATTTCAACTGCCTGCTACTCATCCCCAGAAGATAAGATATGCCATATTATGTATTTTTCATGTCAAGTAATAAATGCTTGAACTTCTTTGGGACTGGGGGGGCAGTATTGAGTAGCTTGGATGAATAAGGTAAACTGGCTGCTACTCAGGCCCCGTTGCTAATATATGCATGTTATTAGTATATTTGGATAGAACACACTCTGAAGATTCTAAAACTGTTTGAATCATGTCTGTGAGTATAACATAACTTATGTAGCAGGTGAAACCCTGAGGACAAACCATTCAGATTTGTTTTTTTGAAGCCACTATCTTTCAATTATTTTTCATTGGGAATCCAGATTTCTAAGGGACTTGCTTGCAGTTCCTACTGCTTCCACTGGGTGTCACCAGTCTTTAGAAATTGGTTGAGGTTATTCCTTTGTGTAATGAAGAAGTACGGCCAACTTGAACGAGTGTCACTTCATGTGTACTGTTTGATAGAGGCGCAAGACCAGAAAGCATGCTTGAGTTTGTTTTCTTCCTGTATTGAACACAGATCATCCCGTCTTCAATTTGATCGATTATTTACTTTAAAAAAGACCTAAAGTTGTATTACAAAAGTAGTTTGAAATGTTTTGGTAAAGTTTACAGGTAACTTTTGTGATATTTTGTCATCACGTTGCGCAAGTTGGAACCGGTGTTTTTCTGGATCAAATGCTCCAAATAAATGGACATTTTGGATATATATGGACGGAATTAATCAAAGAAAAGGACCATTTGTGATGTTTATGGGACATATTGGAGTGCCAAATGAAGAAGGTAAGGCATGATTTCTATTTTTATTTCTGCGTTGTGTCGCACCTGCAGGGTTGAAATGTTCTCACTTGTGTTTACTATGGTGCTATGAATCAAATCAAATGTATTTATATAGCCCTTCGTATATCAGCTGATATCTCAAAGTGCTGTACAGAAACCCAGCCTAAAACCCCAAACAGCAAGCAATGCAGGTGTAGAAGCACGGTGGCTAGGAAAAACTCCCTAGAAAGGCCAAAACTTAGGAAGAAACCTAGAGAGGAACCAGGCTATGTGGGGTGGCCAGTCCTCTTCTGGCTGTGCCGGGTGGAGATTATAACAGAACATGGCCAAGATGTTCAAATGTTCATAAATGACCAGCATGGTCGAATAATAATAAGGCAGAACAGTTGAAACTGGAGCAGCAGCACGGCCAGGTGGACTGGGGACAGCAAGGAGTCATCATGTCAGGTAGTCCTGGGGCATGGTCATAGGGCTCAGGTCCTCCGAGAGAGAGAAAGAGAGAAGGAGAGAATTAGAGAACGCACACTTAGATTCACACAGGACACCGAATAGGACAGGAGAAGTACTCCAGATATAACAAACTGACCCTAGCCCCCCGACACAAACTACTGCAGCATGAATACTGGAGGCTGAGACAGGAGGGGTCAGGAGACACTGTGGTCCCATCCGAGGACACCCCCGGACAGGGCCAAACAGGAAGGATATAACCCCACCCACTTTTAGATTTTTATAGGAATTTATTTGAATTTGGCACTCTGCATTTTATCTGGCTTTTGGCCAAGTGGGACGCTACTGTCCCACATATCCCAGAGAGGTTTTAATTGGATAAATAGCAGTCTTCAGATTGATGTTAAAGTCAAGTCACATTTACATTACATTTACATTTACGTCATTTAGCAGACGCTCTTATCCAGAGCGACTTACACGACAGCATCACGACAGCATTGACTGACCTTCATGTCTTAAAGTAATGGACTGTTATTTCTCTTTGCTTATTTGAGCTGTTCTTGCAATAATCTAGTGCTATCTTCTGTATAGAACTCCTACCTTGTCACAACACAACTGGTTGGCTCAAACGCATTAAGAAGGAAAGAAATTCCACAAATTAACTTTTAAAGGCACACCTGTTAATTTAAATACATTCCAGGTGACTACCTGATGAAGCTGGCTGAGAGAATGCCAAGCATGTGCAAAGCTGTCATCAAGGCAAAGGGTGGCTACTTTCTACAATGTAGAAAATGGTACAAATTAAGAAAAACCCTGGAATGAGTAAGTGTGTCTATATGTTTGACTGGTACTGTATATAGCATAGCATAGTATAGTATTAAATTATTATATAGTAATATATACTACCTGGTATTGTACAAGTCCAGTAAGTGTGTGTGTGTGTGTGTGTGTGTGTGTGTGTGTGTGTGTGTGTGTGTGTGTGTGTGTGTGTGTGTGTGTGTGTGTGTGTGTGTGTGTGTGTGTGTGTGTGTGTGTGTGTGTGTGTGTGAGAGAGCCCTATTTCCCCATAAAACTAATTTCCCTCATTGTCACGTTCGTTATAAGGATCGGACCAAGGCGCAGACATACAAAACCCTAGACATACAACACAAGTCACACCTTGACCTAACCAAAATATATAGAAAACAGAGATATCTAAGGTCAGGGTGTGACAGTACCCCCCCAAAAGGTGCGGACTCCCGGCTTCTACCTTCAGGGGTGGCTCTGGTTCTGGATGCAGCCCCCCCTCCTTACGCTGATCCCTCCGCTTTTGTGGATGCTGACCGCGAATCATCAGCGACAACCCAGGACCGGGGACCGTCGCCAGAGAGCCCGGACCGGGGACCGTCGCCGGAGGTTCCGGACTGTGGACCGCCGGAGGTTCCGGACTGGGGACCGTCGCCGGAGGCTCCGGACTGGGGACCGTCGCCGGAGGCTCCGGACTGGGGACCGTCGCCGGAAGCTCCGGACTGGGGACTCCGGAAGCTGGGGACTGGGGACCGTCGCCTGAAGCTCCGGACTGGGGACCGTCGCCTGAAGCTCTGGACTGGGGACCGTCGCCGGACTCTCTGGACTGTGGAGGCGCACTGGAGGCCTGATGTGTGGCACCGGTACCTCAGGGCGAATGTGGGGAGGAGGCACAGGACGTATTGGACTGTGGAGGTGCACTGGAGGGCTGATGTGTGGTGCCGGCACTGATGGTACCGGGCTGGGGACACGCACCTCAGGGCATGTGCGGGGAACTGACTCAGGTGGCGTCGGACGGCTAACACGCTCCTCAGGGCGAATGCCATGCATACTACGCCAAACCAAAAGCTCTCTCTCTTCACTCTCCTCCAATTTGTCCATCAGTTCCTCGAAGGTTTCTAACTCCCCTCCGTTCACTCTCCTCCAATTTGTCCAATAACTCATCGACAGTCTCTGACTCACCCCTCGGAGTTGCTGACCAACCCGTGTGCCCCCCTAAAGAATTTTTGGGGCTGCCTCTCGGGCTTCCGTCGACGACATTGCTGTCCTCTCATGCTCCTAGGCGACTCCCGCCAAGGAAGGCGATCCTGTCCTGCCAGGATTTCCTCCCATGTCCAGGATCTCTTCCCAAGTCCAGGATACTTCCTCCTCCTGGGCACACTGCTTGGTCCTTTGTTGGTGGGATCTTCAGTCACGTTCGTTATAAGGATCGGACCAAGGCGCAGCGTGCTGTGCGTAAATTCGTATTTATTTATAGAATGAAATACTGAACAAAATAACAAAATGCAACGTAAAGCTATACAAACGAGTGCTGACAGGCAACTACACATAGACAAGATCTCACAGCAGAAAGTGGGAAACAGGGCTGCCTAAATATGATCCCCAATCAGAGACAACGATAAACAGCTGTCTCTGATTGGGAACCATATCAGGCCAACATAGAAATACAAATCCCCTAGATTACAACAACCCTAGACATACAACACTAGAGTACCCACCCTAGTCACACCCTGACCTAACCAAAATATATAGAAAAGAGAGATATCTAAGGTCAGGGCGTGACACTCATCCAGCAATTAAGCAGCCAAATAGAGCTGTAAGTCATAGTTAAAATTCTTCATTCTTAACTGTTATTTAAAGCTGCAATATGTAACTCTTTGGGCGACCTGACCAAATTAACATAAAATCTTTATTATAGATCTGTCATTCTCATTGAAAGCAAGTCTAAGATCTGTTCTATTTGCACTATTTTTATGCTTCCCGTTCTTAAGTTTAGTTTTTTCATCTTTCGATTTTGTGCACCAGCTTCAAAAAGCTGAATATACAATATTTTTGCTTATGGAAAATATATTTCACAGTAGTTGAGATGGTACAATGATTCTCGACACTTGCTCATTTTATCACATAAACTGAAATTAGGCGACCTATTCGAATTTTTGCAACCAGGAAATGGCAGAGCAAGTTCTGCATAGTGCATCTTTAATGCAAGTCTGTCTCTGGAGGCTGATGTAATGTCTCAATCTGAATGACCTTGGCTCTTCTGCACTACAGTGGTGTTCTCTGCCTTACTCTCTCTCTCCCTCTCTCCACATCTCTCTCTCTACCTGAGTTTATGCATAGCAGGAAAAGATAAAGCTCTGTGATCAGACACAGTGACACAGTCCAGGAAGTGTATCGTCAAGGCACGGCTTATACTTTAACAGAATAAAAACACATGCAGTATTTTTTAGGTAATCTGACTGTTGTGCTGGAATTGAATGAACACCTAACCAATGCTATGTTGATCTACAGAAATGTAAGCCAATATTGAGAAATTAAACATGTAATGAGAGGTCTGTCTCATTTGTTATGAGAACAGAAAAGCAATATTTGTTTTTTTAATACCTCTTACACTGATGGATTTAGGGAGTCATTTCTATCAACATCTTGTAATTGAACAACAGTTGGCTCTGAGAGCAGACTTAAGGTTGAGACATGAATGTCATTTGGCCACTTTTTAGTTGTCCATCTCAATCTTGCAAATCACCTAGATAAAACTGCAACAGCAGTAAGCCTTCACTCCCTCTCTCTCTTTATTAAGAAAATAAAATATCAACCACCAACTAATTATTCCAACAATCCAGTATCCAGTTGATCATACTTGACACAGCATATGGCTGAATAGTGTAAATAATAATAACATTCTGGGTTAACTACTCAATGAGTATTTGTTTGTTTTCCTTCACACTAATTACATTTACATCTCAGCATGGTCGTGGTGCTGAAATCCACATGTAAATGAGAGGAAATGAAAATGAAGACTATTCCCTGCAGTGAGAGACGCCTCAACAGATGTGTTAATGTCATAGGCAATCTTTACTAAAGGGGTAGAAAAGGTTTATGTATTCCAGGCAAACATTGGGCCCAAGCTCTGATTGAGTTACAGTCACAGTTAATGCAGGGTAATCAGATCAGAGAGAAAGTTGTCCTGGCTGGAGTCCTGTATGGCCCTGGCAATAGCTGTGGAAGAAAATAAGGTCAGTCTCACACCTTCAGTAATATACAGTGCCCACTCACTCACTTGGTGACTCTTGAGAAGGCCTCAGTTAGACCCTCATAACTTGTAATGTCCATGTACATCCTTTAACAACAGATAGCAAGCATAACTCAGATCTCCCACAGAGACTCAAGTAAACAGGGTGTGGAAAAGAACACTTTGACTGTTTATTTTCATCCTTTCTTGACATGATTCCAAGCAAACAATATTTGTTATTCAGTGGTAAATGTGATCTGGAGTGCCTCTCTAAAGTGAATAGAACAGCTGCAGAGGATGGATCAACATATTGGCTGCTCTCCACCTTTACCCACCGACAAACTCTCCTCTGAATAGACTGGTTTTAATTGGGCCTTCAAGTGCATAATCTGAAGTCAACATGTACATGAATTTGTTTGATCCATCATCTTCATTTGATTGGAACCGTCCATCAATATGCCTACTGCACCTCATGCTGTCAAAGGGAGATCAGGGAAGTCGACATACAGTGGGTAGTATAGTTTAGAGAATATAGGCCTATAGTGCTGTCAATATTCCACCGTAGTCAAGCTAACAATGACAGACTCATCTGGGGGCTGACTCCCAAGGCTCTGCTGCTGCAGCATTCATCACCACAAACTGTGACACTGCTCTGCCATTATTGCTTATGACATCCATTGCGTTGTGCTTCGGGCTGCAGTTGTGCTGAAGTTGTGTTCAAGAGGAGCATCGTTTGATGAAAGACGAACTGTCTTTTATTCAAGCCGAGGGTCTGTTTGAGTGTTTTAATGATTTTATTTCCACCAAGAGAAACTTCTTTGAGAAGTGGAAGATTTTCAAGAAAGGGAGTTGGTGTTAAAGCGTCTGTCTCTGATATTGATTCAGCTCCTACAAATCAGCTCTATAACTTGGGAGCCTGATGAGGCATGTCACATCTGCACTGGAAAAGAAGCACTCTGCCAAACCACCGCAGGCTCATCCTTATACCATTTCTTCTGCTTGGATGTCGAATACTTTGCAGAAAAAGGGAATAGGAAAATAACTTTGGAAAGGAAGTATTTTTATTCAGAGGAGCATCTCTCAACTGGGAAGCAATCTAAAAGAACTACAGAAAAAACCTCAAGGCTCTTTCTTACATAATCTGTTTTTTTTTTAAACTTGTGTCATGTGGTCCATTTTTTTCCTGACTGTCTGACTGGTGCAGAACTCCACATGAAAAACTTCTCCAAAGAAGACATAAGGAACTTATGTCGCTTTCACTTCATGAACATGTTAGCTTATTCTGAGTAATCTTGGTGTCAAAGCAGGGGAACTTTTGTGCAGTTGACTGATGGTCTCTGTGGGATGTAATGCTTATGCTTATGCAAAATATTTCTGAAGATTCTCTATACTCATGGCTCAGCATGAGAATTGATACAGTGGTTTAAACTGACAACCTGTGTGATTTATTGACAGTTTAACAGTAATGACATAAACAACAACAACAACAACAACAATGAAAAACATTTCCTTGGTTACTAAAAGCAGAAAGTTGTCCCTATCTCAAAAGTTTTCCGAAGCTGACAGCACCCTCAAGATTTGTTATTTATGAGCACTGTGACAACCTACACAGCAACAACTGGTCCCTCTCCCCATACTCTCCTACACTAAAGAATAAACTGAATGTGCAAGAAAAATACATAAAAACGCTCTTGCTGTTGATTCTTTGGTTTTTCAGAATTGACCTGAACGCTCTGGATTTCATTTTCACTGCATATCTGAGTTGTCAAAGAGGCTCATTCATATGCTGTGTATATATCATTAGTTATTTTTTAGGAAGAAAGGTTTGATAATAGTACACTTGGAGGTTGGACCAAATACAATGATTTTAAAGTATAAATAAATAAAATCCTAAAAAAATACAATCTAGGCAAGTCAAGAGCATACAGAGAATATTAAGTAAGATGTCACAGAGTTAGTGACGTCAACAGGATGTTGTCCACAAACTACATTAAGCACTATTGAGAGGTCTATGTTCCTGGCAAAAAAAGTCTTTGTACCTAAAACAAACAACTTGACAATGACTGCGGGTGAAACACCTTGTCACCCCAAAATGTTATTGTTTGGTGACGTTAGGCAGATATAATGCAGTGTGCCATGGCAGAAGCAACACAACACCCCTGGCATTCTTTCCTGCCAGTATTAGAGCAAGACATCCTGTGGGTTAGGCGCTTAAAGTGGTTATTAAACTGGTGATGATCACAACATTCACACAGGCAACAACAGAGTTAGAGTTAGAATTCCCTGTGTAAAGCGGGACAATAGTGATGGAAATCATAGCTTTTCATTTACCGAATGTTAATTCTGCTGCTTAATGCTATCATCAAACGAAGGAAAATGAGTTCAAATCATCATCAGGAGGAAATTGATTTGTGTCAACCCCACCACAATATTACGATTATTGCCCCATAGATATGCGAAAGTGCATTACGATTAAATTTTACGACCAGGAATTCATATTGGAAGCATCCATTCAGATGATCTGCTCTCAGGTTCCTAATACTTTATTCCAGACTGAGGGATAAATAAAAACTAAAGCAAATAAAATAACAAAATACCAAAGTCTCTTAATGGGGCAATCAGCAGTTACTACGTCGACTTTGGTATGTACCCATTGATCTTTGAAGAACATAACTTATAAATGCCTCCTGAGCTTTAATTTAAAACTAGTTAAATGTAACTAAATGCAGTCGAAAATGTAATCTACAGTACCAGTCAAAAGTTTGCACACACCTACTCATTCATGGTTTTTCTTTATTTTTACTATTTTCTAAATTGTAGAATAATAGTGAAGACATCCAAACTATAAAATAACACATATGGAATCATGTAGTAACCAAAACAGTGTTAAACAAATCAAAATATACTTTAAATTTGAGATTATTCAAAGTAGCCACCCTTTGCCTTGATGGTATGCCGTCACTGTAAATAAAAATTTGACTTGCCTAGTTAAATAAAGGTAAAACAACAAAAAATGATAGCTTTGCACACTTTTGGCATTCTCTCAACCAGCTTCATGAGGTAGTAATCCGGAAAACATTTGAGTTAACAGGTGTGCCTTGTTAAAAGTTAATGCGTTTGAGCCAGTTGCGTTGTGACTAGGAAGGGTTGGTATACAGAAGATATATTTAGTAAAATACCAAGTCCATATTATGGCAAGAACAGCTCATATGAGCAAAGAGAAACGACAGTCCATCATTACTTTAAGACGTAAAGGTCAGTCAATCCGGAAAATTTCAACTTTGAAAGTTTCTTCAAGTGCATTCGCAAAAACCATCAAGCGCTATGATGAAACTGGCTCTCGACACAGGAAATGAAGACCCAAGTTACCTCTGCTGCAGAGGATAAGTTCATGAGAGTTACCAGCCTCAGAAATTGATGATCGAAATGCTGCAAAGAAACCAATACCAAAGGACACCAATAAGAAAAAGAGACTTGATTGGGCCAAGAAACACGCGCAATTGGAAATTATACCGGTGGAAATCTGTCCTTTGGTCTGATGAGTCCAAATTTGAGATTTTTGGTTCCAACTGCTGTGACTTTGTGAGACACAGAGTAGGTGAACGGATGATCTCTGCATGTGTGGTTCCCACCGTGAAGTATGAAGGAGGAGGTGTGATGGTGTGGGGGTGCTTTGCTGGTGACACTGTGATTGATTTAAAATTCAAGGCACACTTAACCAGCATGGCTACCACAGCATTCTGCAGCGATACGCCATCCCATCTGGTTTGCACTTAGTGGGACTATCATTTCTTTTTCAACAGGACAGTGACCCAACACACCTCCAGGCTGTGTAAGGGCTATTTTAACAAGAAGGAGAGTGATGGAGTGCTGCATCAGATGACCACAATCACCCAACCTTAACCCAATTTTGTATTTGTATTTTTATTTTTCCTTTATTTAACCAGGCAAGTCAGTTAAGAACAAATTCTTATTTTCAATGACGGCCTAGGAACAGTGGGTTAACTGCCTGTTCAGGGGCAGAACGACAGATTTGTACCTTGTCAGCTCGGGGATTTGAACTTGCAACCTTCCGGTTACCAGTCCAACGCAATTAAGATGGTTTGGTTTGAGTTGGACCTCAGAGTGAAGTAAAAGCAGCCAACAAGTGCTCAGCATATTGGGGAACTCCTTCAAGACTGTTGGAAAAGCATTCCAGGTGAAGCTGGATGAGAGCATGCCAAGAGTGTACAAAGCTGTAATCAAGGCAAAGGATGGCTACTTTGAAGAATCTAAAATCTAAAATACATTTAGATTTGTTTAACACTTTTTTGGTGTGTGGTGTATGATTCCATATCTGTTATTTCATAGTTTTGATGTCTTCACTATCATTCTACAGTCTAGAAAATAGTAAAAAATAAAGAAAAACCATTGAAAGAGTAGGTGTGTCCAAACCTTTGACTGGTGGTGTATGTAATTGTTTATCATGAGAGGGGCATAAAATAGTTAGTCTGAGGACACAAGATCAAGGACACAAATACGATAAAAATATGAAATATTTTATATGATGTATTTCCTATTCAATGTATGAATAAGGCTTGAAATGACTTATAAGCTTTCTAAATATAGTATTATCATTATAAAATGACTAAGTATAAGATTTCACCTTCCTTGTAACTGGAAATACTGTACATATTTGTACTGTATATTTAGTGTTAGAGAAAATGTGCATAATTTTCTAATGGTCTCTCTTGATCATACGTCTTCCCCCATCGCTGTTAACGTCTCGCAGAGCTCTAGCTTGGCTTCTTGAACTCGTTAGGAACTCGCCTTTCATCTCATTTTAATCAGTACGTGTTTTGTGTTTAGAATCTGTTAATTATTTTAGATGAATGGCTAGAAATCAATCACTGAATGTCCTACAGTGATGAAACCACTGCTTTGTCAATGGCTATGACATATGATTCAGCCAGGAGTTGATGGACAGTCTGAATATCAAATGAAATGGTAGGAGGGACCTCCCAGCTTCAAGTGATTTAGGATTTCACATCCTACGTCACACAGGCTCAGACAATATACTATTGTATCTGTGGGAACCAGGGCCATCGCTTAATGCCAGCCATTTCGATCTACTGTGTCCACAGATCGATTTATAAGTGCAAATGTTGATCAGAAACGGTACCAGAATCACGCAAGTCCCCCAAAACAGAGGACTTTACATCTAAGAGTTTTAACTGTTGTATCCCATCAGAACCCCAAAATGTACACTTGTTTTACTCCAATGTCTCTAAACACTGTAAATGTGAACAAACACTGTTTAACCTCAATATCACTTTGTTATTGTTTCAACTGCTGATTGGCCCATTAAATCTTCTCAATTAAAACCACTTGGAGATTAGGATTATGTTACAACATAAATGGGTAGTTTTGCCAGTCAACAAATGACATCAAACACAGCTGTTTTTGGTCATTTATGTTACTTCTATGACAGTGTTTTTAGAGTACTGTGGTCATTTGTGTTACTTCTATGACAGCGTTGTGAGACTACTGGCAGACCAACTCATGTACTGCCAAAGATAAGCCTTGGAAGTTGAGAGTGTGTTACTTGGATAATGGGCAAGATTTCATTCTGATCACATGCATGCTGTCAGAGAAGTGTATACTCTGGAATTGAGGGTCCTCCAGTCAATTACAGAAGCAATCAAAATTGCCAATAGAATCGGCCATGGTAAGCTGTAGCAATGCAGGTCCCATTGATGAGATTTTGGGGGTCTTCTTTCTGCTCTGTTAGTTTTACAGATTGTATTTTTCATGGAAGGAAAATCTGTTCTAGTTTGTTTGTTTTACAGATCATAATTGTTTGATTTTCTGTTTTCAACAACATCTCATCAAAAAGGTATTTTACAGGGATTTCTTCAACCTCCACCGATGGGCTATTTACCAGAACAACAGAGGCTGATTTCCACATTTATTTATTTATCAAATATATGTAGACCATTGTTATTCACACCAGAGAATTTGTTGGTAACAACTGACATAAATATTGTCATCGACAATGTGTGTGTGCTGAACAGTAGAATAACGCACTTACAACCAATACATTCTACCTTAGAATTCTTATAATTTTATTGTGTGTTGTGTATGATCTTATGTAATAAATGAGACATCTTAACGCATGTTCAAACTTTTTTAGTCGAGAACGAGGAATCTTTTCCCCTGTGTTATCTAGCATTTCCAGGAGGAGCTACAGTGCATCTGTAACACTGAGTGCAGACATTTGAGAGGTTGATAGCTTTAGGCAAAATACCAACAACATTTCAAGCCATCAAATCCGATCCCTTGTCTCGTGGATCGACTAAGAACCTTTCTACTTATTTTGCCCTGCCGAGGCATAAAGTCTGAAATCTCTTAATGTAGGTTTTCCCCCAATGGAGAAAGATTTATATAACATATGTTCGCTCTGAAACAGCCATAAAACAAACAAATAAGTAGCAAAAAAGGTTAGTTTTAATGGGATTTTGTCGGTCTTTTTAATGTGACTCCAACATTTCACTGTGGCCTCCATCACACTATTGAAGAAGTTATGACAGTAATGAAATTGATACTGACAAGTTAGGTGATCTTACTTCATTGGTTTACTGTTACAAAGAGGGACAAATCGTTATTGTTCACCTGTGCAGTACAAGCAAAGAAACAAAGGAAAGAAATGTGTTAATATCGACAGACCCTGTCACCCCTGGGTCTATTAAAATGGTCTGAGACTATTAAAGATTTGACAAGAACAAAAGAGGAACCCATGCTGGCTATTGGCTGAAAGCAGTCTGGACGTCAAACGCTGTATAGATGTCTGACCTTTTAATACCGCCTGTGGACAAAGAATGTGTACACTGTTGAGGAGCACCTTTTGCCCTAAACCTGCTCTCTCACACGTGCACGTTTACACGCACAGAGACAAAGACACAAACAAACTCATGGAGTGCAATGCCCAGTGAAGAAACAACAGGTTATTTTATATGTTATACTAGCAGGGCTAGCAGGACATTAACAATCAATACATATTTACTCATTCACCATATATGCAAGGATGCCTTTGTAAACAAGACACGTACTGTGCAGTGTGGGGGAAAATAGTCTCACTAACTGGAATGGTGATCTCAGCAAAGAAATGCTAGCTACCTGTTGTTCAGTATATGAACTGCACACATGTTGATGTTAAGGTCAAAAGGTGGGTTCCTATAGACATTTCTAGTAGCCTACTGTTTTGTTCTTCTTCTAAAAAGCTGTGCCTGTCTTTCTTGGTTTGAGAGGATGACTCAGGGTCTGAGCCATCATATATCCATTGTACTGTGAAGGGGTTTGGAATGAGAGGGGCCTGTTATTCAGCTTTCATAAAGCCTGCTGCTGTCAGAGCCCATGCAGTGCCCAGACAGAGGCTCAGGGAGGGGCGCAGGTGCAGCAGAGAGAGACAATCCCCCAGCATCCAGAGGGGAATAGACCTGTCAGCCAAACCAGCACTAAAACAGCCAAAGAAACCATAGAGAGGCCTCACCACAGGATTCTCATTCAACTATGTAAAGAATCCTATCACATAGCCAACAAACAAGCAGCGCATGAAGATACAGACTTGAGTGATGCATGATTTGTTAAATGATGCTTCATTGAAAACATATTGAAGAACTTCAAAAGGAAATGGTAGGGTCATTTGGTTTCTTCGATTTCAGACTGACATGCAGCAGAGGCAGTGCGGTAAGTGTATGAACGTTAGAATGCGCTATCCTTGGTGCTGAAATTGAATTACGGTGCGCTTCTTTGACCTTCCTACCACAGCAGGTGTCCTCCAATAACATCAAACTGAAGTTCACCTCTTGCAACTCGGGATCAGCCCTTGCGCATTTGTGTTATCATATACAAATCTTTAGAAATAAAACTATATTCTTCTATAAAACGACATCATGTCTCTATCTCCATGGGTAGGCTATTACACTGTCCATCTATTCATTCAACATACTTGCCGTAATATAAGATACAGTGACCACCATGTTCAAGCATCACCGAGTCAGTCATCAATGTCAACCTTGAGAGACACTTTTGTGTTCAATTAGATCATTTAGTCTACCTAGAAATGGGAGGTGGAGGAGGTGTCATCACTGGAGGGGAAAGAAAAGCTTGGGGAGCTAGGACTGAGAAAAACAAAATGAGACCGCAGTGTGCAGAGCAGACGGCTCGAGGAGGTTCAACCTCAAAGATCCATCTGAAGACGCAGTGGGTCGCCCAGGAAATCCCTTGACAGTTGAATATTTTGACTACTCTAGTTCTTAGTTTTGATGTTATTTCGTTTTTTTGGTCTTGTTTTATTTTCAATTAGAACGTTACAGACGAACATCTCTTCAATAGGCTTCCGGTAGAAGCTTTTTCGGGGCTATTAGTTAGGCTACTTAACAGTTTTATCGACTGGTCTCCAGAAGTGAAGATAAAGGAAACGGAAAAGGAAAGTGTGAGGAGACGGAAGGCAATACATACCTTGTACAAAACAACGACCTGTAGGATTTAAACAAAAAATATATGTGTTCATGTTAATCCTATCAAACAGAAAATAGAAGTCTTCAGTCTAACAAATATGAAATGACATGCATTTCAAAGCCAGCGCAGACTTAAACTGCTCTCGAATTGGTTTTGTAGTTGACACGTTTTTTTTATATATCTCATTTTAGTTTATATTTTTGTATCATTATTTTATTCCCATATATGCGGAATAAAATATTTACATTTACATTTAAGTCATTTAGCAGACGCTCTTATCCAGAGCGACTTATATCTTGCAATGTGCGGATTAAAATAGTTGGTTTTGATGTAAACAAAGAAATTTGCTAAGTTTATTTGAGACAATAAAATAGATAGAATTACGACCAAAAATAAAGTTTCAGCAATATATCTAGTAGGCCTACTTGTGTCCTTCGGTAATTGTAATGCAAAGTTGATGTGACATATAGGCTACACATGCACTCTTGATGTATAGGCATTACATGCATTGAAGACAAAAGCAGAGACACCTGCCACTTTGTCCGGGACTTCGCGAGCTTCGAATCCGACACTGTTTTCTCCACAGGCTACACCAAAAAACAATAACGGTCAAGTGACAGAACCTGAACAGAGATCTTTTTTTCCGGTTGCAAAATGTTGTTCTCCAAAGTGGACTATAGCAAAGTTTCGGTCAGCAAACTACAGTGAGCTATATGAAGATCGAGACACAGATTTTCTCTCGCAGAAATGCCAGTGCGAATGCCAGTGCGAACCACAAGGTTCATGTACAAGGGAAATTGCACTATTCCAGATATCCTATCATACCGGACCCCCATTAACCTGCCCGAGGATGAGGTGGAAGGTGAGTCATGATTATTATATCTATTGTTTCATGTCTTGCCTAAATCCATTCTGCATGTGGAGGATCGATACAGCCAGGTCAAGAAAATGACCCTTGCCTTAACCGTGCAATGAGTCACTCGATCTGAACTGTTCAGCACCCCGGAGAGCGCCCCGGAGAGCGCCCCACAGCTACGGGGCTAAATGTTAGCACATCACAATGGTCTCACACAAGAGCAGCAATTACAACTTTAAATGCACGCAGATTGCCCTAGTATGTTCTATCATACTTGTCTTGACTCATTCACTTGTTCGTACATGTTCCCAGCTGTTAAAATTGCGGTATAAACATATACCATTTACCAAACGTTTTTATCCAAAGCGACTTACGTGGATACATTTTTACTTATGGTTGGGAGACATCAGTTAGCACAACGTTTTTGTAATTTTTGTTAATAGTCTGTTTTGATGTAGTTCTACCATCTACAAATACATTTAAACCAAAGAGAATGTGTGCACAGCGGTCTAAGGCACTGCATCTCAGTGCTACAAACCCTGGTTCGTTTCCAGGCTTTATCACAATTGGCCTTGATTGTGAGTCCCATAGGGCGAGCACAGTTGGCCCAGCGTCGTCCGGGTTTTGCCGTTGTAGTCAGTCATTGTAAATTAGAATTTGTTCTTAACTGGCTTGTCTAGTCAAATAAAGGTTCAATAAAAATCATAAAACAATTTATAAAACAAAAGGTTCTACCTAGAACCTAAAACAGTTCTTTGGCTGTCCCCATAGGTCGGAGAAACCGTTTGAAGGTTCCAGGTAGAACCATTTTGAAGATCCCTACATGGAACTCAAAAGAGTTCTACCTGGAAGAAAAAAAGGTTCTTCAATGGGGACACCCATAGACCCCTTTAGAATACCCCTTTCTAAATATGTTTTTCCTGTAGGCATGCCAACCTGAATGAGTGCTATGATGAACTATGATTTATTCCAAGGCTTACAGGCTTGGAAAGTATCCCTTTAATATTGCTAGACAATATTTGTTTGAAATTTGCTTGAATGGTCCTTGTATATCTTTGTAATGAATGAATTTTAAGGTGTTAACACCAATGACATACAACTTTTAATAGCCTTCTTTGTTTTTATTGCTCTATACAATATATTACATACTTTTGTTCAATTTCTAGCATTCAAAATAATAGATATCTCTAAACCCCCAAAACATGTCACAACTGGAAGAAGCCAATTAGCTTAGCCTAAGCACCTTAAACAATGCATAAACATAATGTTTTGCAATATAAAGAACTTGTATGATGTTTTATCATTGACACACCGTTCAATATAACAAATAAAATAATGTATGACATGTAGGGTTGCACAGTTTGGGGAATATTCAGAGGTGGAAACTTTCCTTGGGAATTAACAGGAATATATGGGAATTAATGGAAATATATGCGAATTAATATTAATACCATTTAAATGTCGATGTTTTTTGCATTGGATATATTTACCATATCATATGGAGACAGAAACATAAACCTTTTACCTTATCATAAGTAGACATAATTGCAAATGATTCAATTCCTCCGATAGAAATGTAAAAAATTCCAAAGCCCTTGCTTGGAAGTGTACTTCACCAGACTGCCAAGAACCTTGCCCTCATCCAGGCCAAGGCGGCGAGAAATGGTAGTGATGACACCATAGACCTTGTTGATCTCTGCACCAGACAGGATGTTCTTGCCAGCATACTTGGTCCAACATGTCTGCTGCGGCGTGTATGGGCTCCAGGCAGAAGTCTTCACACTTTTTGATGTATTTCAGAACTGCAGTTTTCTCTGCTTGAAGCAACATTGAAGTGGGCAGGGCAGTAGGGATTTATTCTCTTACATCTGCAAGCAGAGTCTTAACATCAGACAGGATGGCATTGTCTCCCTCAAACAGTGCAATGGCTATTGCTATAAGTTCCAGGGGTTTCAGGCTGCTTACCACTCTCTCTCAAAATACATCATCCAGGAGGATCCTCTTGATGGGGCTGTCCATATCGGCAGACTGTGATATAGCCATTTCTTGGAGAGACTCCTTCCCCCCCAGGAGACTGTCAAACATGATGACAACACCACCCCAACGGGTGTTGCTGGGCAGCTTCAATGTGGTGCTCTTATTCTTCTCACTTTGCTTGGTGAGGTAGATTGCTGCTATAACTTGACAACCCTTCACATACCTAACCATTTCATTGGCTCTCTTGTAGAGTGTATCCATTGTTTTCAGTGCCATGATGTCCTTAAGGAGCATATTCAATGCATGGGCAGCACAGCCAATGGGTGTGATGTGAGGGTATGACTCCTCCACTTTAGACCAAGCAGCCTTCATGTTCGTGGCATTGTCTGTCACAAGTGCAAATAGCTTCTATGGTCCAAGGTCATTGATGACTGCCTTCAGCTCATGTGCAATGTAGAGACCAGTGTGTCTGTTGTTGTCCCTTGTGTCTCTGCTTTTGTAGAATACTAGTTGAGTGGAGATTATGTAGTTAATTAGTGATGACAGCAATACAGTCTGCTTTCGCTATGATTTGCTTGACCTTCACCTGAACTCTGCATCCAGCAAATTAGTAGATAAAGTGTGTTTGGTTGGAGGGGTGTATGCTGAGCGAAGGACTTTCAGAAATCTCTTCCAATACACATTGCACGTGAGCATCATCAGCGGTGAACAAGTTGCATACACAGTTCGAGCAAGACATTCATCAGCATTTCTCTGACTACGTTACTCCATTGAGTAAAATAAACCTTCTGATTCCAGGAGGACCATGAGCTGTTGCTATCGATAAGGTGTCTGATTCAACATTTTCACCTCAAATAGAAGTAGAGGGACTTTGTCAGAGGTTGCTTGTTGTGAGCGCTGAGGGAACTTTATGCACTTGGCCAGATGATGCTGCATCTTTGTTGCATTCTTCACATATGATTTGGCACAATATTTGCAAATGTACAAAGGTTTTCCTTCTACATTAGCTGCAGGGAAATGTCCTCTGCAGTGAAATATTCACTGCAGTGAAATGTCTCTTACATGTACCTCTGAGAATCAGCTGTACATGTGATGGAAGAGTGCACTGCACATGTGATGTTTTTTTATTAAATTTTTTATTTAACCTTTATTTTACTAGGCAAGTCAGTTAAGAACAAATTCTTATTTTCAATGATGGCCTAGGAACAGTGGGTTAACTGCCTGTTCAGGGGCAGAACGACAGATTTGTAACTTGTCAGCTCAGGGATTCGAACTTGCAACCTTTCGGTTACTAGTCCAACGCTCTAACCACATGTGCACTGCACATGCAGAGAGTTGCAATTCCATTGACTTGGGGATAGATTAACCAAAATATATCATAAGACCTAGAATTGCCTTACGTGAACCACAAAAAAGGTTCACTGTTATAAGCTAACTTTTTTGATGAATTTTAGCTAAATTCCCGGGCTTAACTTCACATGGAAAAATTCTCTAAAATTTCCAGAAATGTTCCGGAAGGTTCCCAAACCTTTGCAACTCTAAATGATGTGTAACTATTTGTCATTTTAATGTGTTCTTCATGGTTGCAAAGGCAAAGGACCCAAATGCCAAGAACACCCACATAATGATACCTAGTGACTCTATAAACTCCTGTTTCACAGAAAACTTGTTGGAGCCACATCTTCCAAATCTTTGTTATGTCTAGCAGTACATGGAATAGCTCTCACTCAATATTAATGATTTGACCAATCTTCTGTATCTTGCAAAACATTATTGATTCAGACTGCCTGTGAGTAAGCATGTGTATGTTACAGATATTATATATTTCAACAGCAATCACTCAATTAACTCCATTAATCAGATAAACACATTATTTATTGAAGCGGCTGTCTATTTCCCACTCCAAGTTACAGTATTTCCTTTGGAGGCCACCCAGCATCCACAGAGTGTATCTATCTGCCTACTCTAATAACGTTTCTGAGGGAAATTCAATGAAAGTTATGACTTATAATTAATGCATTGGTGCTGCAGGGAAGGGACATATAGAGTAAAAATCAGGAGACAGATGATATCACCAAGTGTAACTGTGTAGCAGGATAAAAAACAAACAATTCCACCGGCATTTCCTGAGAGAACATAAAGTAGCAAAGACGAGCCGACACTCCAGAATATAACCTGTGTATGTATGTCTGTCTTTTCCAGATCTGAATCATAGAGAACAAAGTACTTACAATTCAAATGGAAGAAAAATAACACTTGGCAATTATGAACTTTTTCACACTTTAAGAAATGAACAGTTGTTGAAGTACAATCCAGCAGGACGTGACCCTGAAGTAGAGGACATTGTGCCTTTCAGTCCGTATGTGTTGCATGGTATAGCATTGGAACTCACAATCTGTGATGACTGCTGATGATGATGTGTGTGACTCACAGCAGCCAATAAGAAGTGAATGTATTCATGACATTGGCTGCTTTTCTGAAGGTCATTGATGATTGACAGCAGAATGTGACATGGGGCAGGGAGGATTGAATGCTACCTGGAAGCACCAGATGATGATGAAAAAAGCTGCATGGTGAATTCTGAAAACAAGTGGCTCATGGTGGAGATTTGTGAACTAAATACATAGATATTAAAACAATCAACAGTATAATACAAATCTTTAGTTAGCGATTGATTGACATTGATGCATTATTGTTCTAGTTCACGTTAGTTTTGTTGACAGAGGTTGCAAACCATAGAGAACCTATGGGTTTAGGGTAATATAGAACCTAGTCTTCCACAGTAGATTTAGTCCTGGGTTACGAGATTAACCATATATCCCAACTCGAGACTATTATTCATTTACTACTCCAGGAAGAATGGGCTGTGTAGTTAAATTCATAGGGGATGTTTTCATTTAAAAAAAGACAGATTCTAAAGTTCACATGGTAACACAATCTCCCTGGCCTTTGATGTCCAGCTGCATCTCAGCAGAGGGATCATTTAAGAGATCCCTGTCTGGCATTGGGTAAATAACAACACTCTGCCTGAATATAGTAGCATTCTTCCTGTCTGAAAGGGCAGTTTGGTGGTTCTAGCAATGATGAGATCCACATACAATACAACACAACACAACTTTATTATTCCCCAAGGGGCAATTCCTTCCGGGCTGACATGGTGCTTCAGACAGGATAAACACACACTGACAGTGTAAAAAATCAATAGAAACCCTTATTAAGGCATCAGTTCAGGGTGCATAGTGCAATTTAAGAAACTTAACGTTAATGGTATTCACAGTTCTTAATTAATTGTAGGACTAAACTATCTCTAGAATAGTCCATCAGACTTCCTTAATGTTCCTATTAACCATGCGGATGGCCTCGGGCACAAACGAGACCCTGCATGAAATAGAATGTGTTTTCATACATTTCGTGAAAGTTGAGAGTGGAGATTTTGTTGTTGTAACATCCCAATCAAAATCTGTTTAAAGGCTAGTGTTTTTGGAGCAAAGTCAACAAGAAGTAAAATAGAGATGACAGTCAGATCAGATATGGCTGAGTCTTTCACAAAGAATAATGAAATTCCTATTTCTGCTGTTAGTTGGTCGCCCTGGCCCCAGGTCTGGCCAAGCTGTCTCGCCCTAAAATTCCATCGTTGCTTTGAGCAACTTATTTGGCATGGAGAAAAAACTAGCTGTTGAGGGACTGAGACTCTAATCAAAAGACCAACCATGACGGGGCCCAACTCATAGAATTAGATCAAAACAAAAATGCCCAAGATGCCATATGTTGCAGGTGGAGTGCCAGCCAAAGGACAGTGCAGCAGGCAGAGCTCTGCAGCAAATCATTAACTTATTGAGGAAGCCATTTGACTGCTGTTTACTCATTGAGGATCATCCAATGTAACAGGCACAGTGAGCTGTCCAAATTCAGACAGGGGGGTGGAAAAGGGACAGGCTGATTATGAGGGTAAAGACTTGATAAAATTTGCACAGGAGCCAATTGTCTTTTTTTCCTGAAATAATTGGCTTGTGTTTTTGGCTGGGTGGCTGGCTGGCTGCTGTGACTGATTACACTGTAATACTGCACTGTGCAAGTTCCAATATGAAAACCTGCGTGCTCCTTGAAGATAACACAGCAATGTGTTAATATGATAATTGTGACATTTACATTTTCTCACCAAAATTACAATTATTATAGTTGTTATATGACAAAAAAACATTTACCAAAATAATGCATTTAAAAATTAAAATACATTTTTAAATATGTAGTGGGGAGGTGCACCTATATTCAACATCAGTGAAAACAACCAGGAATAGGGATTTAAGACAATTGCACTTTTTTATTATTCTCCCCAATCCCTAGTCCCTACAAACAAGAGTCAACTCCTCAAAATAATCATTCTGCATAGTTAATTCAAGTGTACCTCGACAACTATTGCATAGTCAGGAAAGTGTTTTTAACTGCCAGTTATGGCACTTGAACATGTCTGCCGAGCTAGATAAGACTGGTGGTTTGCCCACACAGCACTGACTTCCTTAGAATGAGGACCCAGGTCTCGGTCTCTCCCCACCCCTCTTCCTGTTTGTCAACGCACAACTGACGGAGCCTGAAAACCTTATTTATAGATCACAGCATGTCAGAGAATCCCCCAGACACCAGGCATTGGAGTAGGGCTCAGATCACTTTCCACTTTGTATGCAAAAGCTATCTTCATGCATGGTTACAAATGGGAAGAGGTTGCAGTAAGCACCTCATATAAAGGAGAGGGAGGCTTCCGTCTCTACTATCTGTAAACCTGCAAATCGATTAGTCTACTATTATATTTGATACAATGTTAACATTTGACAGAGACCCACAAACCTCTAGTCCCCCATCAGCTGATTCCCACACAGTACCAAACACACAGTTGAAACACACTGGACTCTAATCAGGATATAATAGAGTGCATACATACAGGTGTAGAATCTTAATTTGACCAGTATTGTCAACAGCAAAATAATCCTGCAGCAACAGGATTTGAATGTTTAGTCCATAATGTTCCTTGATCGGTGGTTAAACTATTAGCTGGTCAAAATGAGGCTACATCAAAAGTGTGAAACTGTTAATATAACCATGTGTTAGTGAATGTATGTAAATAACGAAGCTCAACTGCAGGAAAACTCTCAGTAACAAAAGAGTGATCAAATTAAGATCTTCCATCTGTAATAGAAAGAATCATCAGCATTATATTGAGCAAGATTTACAAGCTGTTCTAAGTGCTATAGCACAAAATGGCATAGCATTGTTTGAACAAACTATAACACTGTAGTATATAGTGCTGTTCTCATCAAACACTGTTACCCTGATCACTTACTGTATGTAGCTGGGTAATTCCCAGAATGGGGAATCCTATGCGAAATGTTGATATATGGTAAGCAGTAGTGTCCCAATGGACTCACCAGCAGTTTAAATTAGTACCATTGAGGCTTTTCCTCTCATTTGCAGGGTCCCAGAATACTGCGAACTATGAGGTGGTTTCCTCACCTTACCTCACCACCACTGTGAAGAGCTCAGCTCTGCTATATCTCAGCAGACAGCTTGTACTGCAATTCTCATGGCACATCAGAAGAAGCTCAGTCTCTTGTAGTATCTGTAAACCTGACGAGATAACCCGGGATTAGTCATAACAGAGATGGAATGGAGATTGTGATCATTTGTTGATGTGCTCTAGGCTTACAGTAAGCTATTTGAAGAGGAGGGCTCTTCTCTCTCTCTCTCTTAGATGCAGCCTCACTGAATGCAGAACCAATGTCACAGTGTGAGTTCAGCTGTATTATCATAAAAAGAAAAGCCTGTTGAATGATAGAGAAGTCTCATGAAATGGATGAGCAGCCCACTGTGCACACCATGTCATTTCAACATTGATAATTGGGTCATATTTAGTTGAGACGTTATTCAATGAGATTACAACCTATATTCACCCACTCAGAAAGACAGCCAAAAGTTAGTTGAATTACCAATGTGTTGTCACTATGTTTTCAACCATCTAAAAGCACAACCAAATTCCAATGGAAAAACAATGTCTGGTTTTTAGGTTAGTTTTAACCCAAATGTCAATCACTGCACTTTCAACAAATTACAAATTAAAAGCACAGTAAAGTTCAAATGGGAAAACAATGTCAGCTATTTTGTTTAATTATACAACAGATTCTGTTATCGCTGTGCTTAATCTAATATCAGAACCAAATGACCTGGATTGCAGTTGAGATTACATTCAAAGTTTACATGGTCCAAGTGATCAATGCCGTTCGAGATTCTGGGCAGATTATTACAGCAATTGTGAAAATCTCTTCAGAGCTGTGATGACCAATGCATGGTATCTTAAACATGCACAGAGCTGTATTAAGGCCCTTACTCACACGCTTTATAAGATTACGTAAGACATTTTAAGTTACAGTAACCTCTGTGGCCATGGATGTGTTACTCATTTTAAGGTTGAATGTTAAATTAGTTTGCAAGATAGCCTTAACTTTAGGCTATTTACTGTATTACAAAAGTAGGATTGAATTGTGTTTGGTTGATAACTCAACCAAATATCAACATTTAAAGGAGATGTATCTACTGCTTGGATAGTTCCATCTGAGTAACTGGCCTAATCCCATTATTTAACTTTTAATTTAATCTGAAATAAACCAGAGCTTGAAACCCTAGGCCTATTGTATTGTCTATTTTTTTGTGAATTCTGGGTAGCTGTAGATATAGTGGCTTGTGAAAGTATTCACCCCCTGGGCATTTTTCCTATTTTGTTGCCTTACAACATGGAATTAAAACATATTTCTTTGGGGGGGGTTGTATCATTTGATTTACACAACATGCCTATGACTTTGAAGAAGCATTTTTAATTTATTTATTGTGAAACAAAAAAGAAATAAGACAAAAAAACAGAAAACTTGAGTGTGCATAACTATTCAGCCCCCAGCAATTACAGCTGCAAGTCTCTTGGGGTGTGTCTCTATATGCTTGGCACATCTAGCCACAGGGAGTTTTGCCCATTCTTCAAGGCAGAACTGCTCAGGCTCCTTCAAGTTTGATGGGTTCCGCTGATGTACAGCAATCTTTAACTCACACCACAGATGCTCAATTGGATTGAAGTCTGGGCTTTGACTAGGCCATTCCAAGACATTTAAATGTTTCCCCTTAAAAAACTCAAGTGTTGTTTTAGCAATATGCTTAGGGTCATTGTCCCAGTCTCAAATCTCTTGAAGACTGAAACAGTTTTCCCTCAAGAATTTCCCTGTATTTAGTGCCATCCATCATTCCTTCAATTCTGACCAGTTTCCCAGTCCCTGTCGATAAAAACACCCGCACAGCATGATGCTGCCACCACCATGCTTCACCTTGGGGGTGGTGTTCTCGGGGTGATGAGAGGTGATGGGTTTGCGCTAGACATAACGTTTTCCTTGATGGCCAAAAAAGCCATTTTAGTCTCATCTAACCAGAGTACCTTCTTCCATATGTTTGGGGAGACTCCCACATGCCTTTTGGTGAACACCAAACGTGTTTACTTATTTTTTTCTTTAAGCAATGGCTTTTTTCTGGCCACTCTTCCGTAAAGCCCAGCTGTGGAGTGTACGGCTTAAAGTGGTCCTATGGACAGATACTCCAATCTCAGCTGTAGAGCTTTGCAGCTCCCTCAGTTTTATCTTTGGTCTCTTTGTTGCCTCTCTAATTAATGCCCTCCTTGCCTGGTCCGTGAGTTTTGGTGGGTGGCCTTCCCTTGGCAGGTTTGTTGTGGTGACATATTTTTTCGAATTTTTAATAACGGGGCTCTGTGGGATGGTCAAAGTTTCCGATATTTTTAATAACCCAACCCTGATCTGTACTTCTCCACAACTTTGTCCCTGACCTGTTTGGAGTGCTCTTTGGTCTTCATGGTGCTGCTTGCTTGGTGGTTCCCTTTGCTTAGTGGTGTTGCAGGCTCTGGGGCCTTTCAGAACAGGTGTATACCGTGGGGCAAAAAAAGTATTTAGTCAGCCCCCAATTGTACAAGTTCTCCCACTTTAAAAGATGAGAGAGGCCTGTAATTTTCATCATAGGTACACTTCAACTATGACAGACAAAATTAGAAAGAAATCCAGAAAATCACATTGTAGGATTGTTCATGAATTTATTTGCAAATTATGGTGGAAAATAAGTATTTGTTCACCTACAAACAAGCAAGATTTCTGGCTCTCACAGACCTGTAACTTCTTCTTGAAGAGGCTCCTCTGTCCTCCACTCGTTACCTGTATTAATGGCACCTGTTTGAACTTGTTATCAGTATAAAAGACACTTGTCCACAACCTCAAACTCCACTATGGCCAAGACCAAAGAGCTGTCAAAGGACACCAGAAACAAAATTGTAGACCTGCACCAGGCTGGGAAGACTGAATCTGCAATAGGTAAGCAGCTTGGTTTGAAGAA
The DNA here is from genome assembly GCF_021184085.1 of Oncorhynchus gorbuscha. Lineage (NCBI taxonomy): Eukaryota > Metazoa > Chordata > Actinopteri > Salmoniformes > Salmonidae > Oncorhynchus > Oncorhynchus gorbuscha. The sequence goes on along the minus strand of NC_060183.1, from coordinate 47,656,484 downwards.
ATCAACTGTGGGAGCAATTATTAGGAAATGGAAGACATATAAGACCACTGATAATCTCCCTCGATCTGGGGCTCCATGCAAGATCTCACCCCGTGGGGTCAAAATGATCACAAGAACGGTGAGCAAAAATCCCAGAACCACACGGGGGGACCTAGTGAATGACCTGCAGAGAGCTGTGACAAAAGTAACAAAGCCTACCATCAGTAACACACTACGCCGCCAGGGGCTCAAATCCTGAAGTTCCAGACATGTCCCCCTGCTTAAACCAGTGCATGTCCAGGCCCGTCTGAAGTTTGCTAGAGAGCATTTGGATGATCCAGAAGAAGATTGGGAGAATGTCATATGGTCAGATGAAACCAAAATATAACTTTTTGGTCAAAACTCAACTCGTCGTGTTTGGAGGGCAAAGAATGCTGAGTTGCATCCAAAGAACACCATACCTACTGTGAAGCATGGGGGTGGAAACATCATGCTTTGGGGCTGTTTTTCTGCAAAGGGACCAGGACGACTGATCCGTGTGAAGGAAAGAATGAATGGGGCCATGTATCGTGAGATTTTGAGTGAAAACCTCTTTCCATCAGCAAGGGCATTGAATATGAAATGTGGCTGGGTCTTTCAGCATGACAATGATCCCAAACACACCGCCCGGGGACCAAGGAGTGGCTTCGTAAGAAGCATTTCAAGGTCCTGGAGTGGCCTAGCCAGTCTCCAGATCTCAACCCCATAGAAAATCTTTGGAGGGAGTTGAAAGTCCGTGTTGTCCAGCAACAGCCCCAAACCATCACTGCTGTAGAGGAGATCTGCATGTTATTGAGATAAACTTTTGTTATTGACCAAATACTTATTTTCCACCATAATTTGCAAATAAATTCATTAAAAACCCTACAATGTGATTTTCTGGATTTTCTTTCCTCATTTTGTCTGTCATAGTTGAAGTGTACCTATGATGAAAATTACGGGCCTCTCTCATATTTTTAAGTGGGAGAACTTGCACAATTGGTGGCTGACTAAATACTTTTTTGCCCCACTGTATGTACTGAGATCATGTGACAGATCATATCTTTATTTAACTAGTTATATGACTTTTGAAGGTAATTGGTTGCACCAGATCTTATTTAGGTAGGTTTCATAGCAAATTGGGTGAATACATATGCACGCACCACTTTTCAATAAAAAAGGTCAAGGCAGGCAGGGGTCGGTAATCCAGAGTAGTGGGGCAAAGGTACAGGACGTCAGGCAGGCTCAGGGTCAGGGCGGGCAGAAAAGGTCAAAACCGTGAAAACCAGGAACAATCAATGATTAGGAACAGAGGTAAAAAGCCTGGTAGTCTTGACGAAACAAAACAAACTGGCAACAGACAAACAGAGAACACAGGTATAAGTACCCAGGGGATAATGGGGAAAATGGGCGACACCTGAGGGGGTGGAGACAAGCACAAGGACAAGTGAAACAAATCAGGGTGTGACAAGCATATTCTATATAAAGTATGTCTGTGTTGAAATGTACTTGCCATGATGAATTGTCACCCTCAAAAACAACAATTGATTACTTTTTACAAATCCTATGTATTTTCACGTAGATTACACATCACAATACTTGACAAACTATGTTGAAAAATGTTGATTCAACCAGCTTGTGCACAGTGGGAGGTCTCTATAAAAAATATATCTGACACCAACTTCAGCAAATACAGTGAGATGGCTGTGAATAAAGTAATTTAATCTTTGATAGATGTATGCACAACCAAAGAGGCTTTTAAATATTTGACGACCATATAAACACCATTATCAGTCAGTTGGCTCCACACAGTCTAGCTATTTATTTCCCATTTTGGTTTCATTGTCGTTAGTCATCGGTTGGGAAAGCATTAGGGACAGTGCAGAATACAGCTATATCGCCCATACAAGAGCTACAAGCCAAGTGAGACAGATGAGCAGAAAAAACTGTCCTCCTCAGAGAGAGAACCAATGGTCCTGAGGCACTGGGGAAGACTAGAGCTCATGCTCAGAGGTTATCTTGTTTTTCAAGGGGAACGGCGCAGACAGACCCCTGTCGAGATCCCCTTTCTGGGCTTGCTACACCAGAAATGGTTTATTTCTGCTCTATTCAATAAAGAGCAGATTGATCGAGGGGATTTTAATACACATCTAGATTGGAATCTTTTTTTAAGTGACTTCCAGGTGGAAATGGAGGAATTGACTTAGAATGTAAATTAATTCTACAATACTGGAATGTTGTTTGGTGTGCATTCATAGTGCTGTCACTGCTCAGCAATGTCAGCAATTCCAAAGATCAGTCTTGTACTGTGAGCATTAATAATTGTAGACGACATGAGACTTCAACTCCAGTCAATGATCTGCAGCTGTGCAATGACTTTGAAAAAAATGGACAGGCGCAGGCAGCAAGCTGGACTTTGTCATTTTACGTTCTTGAAGCAACAGACCACTTTAACTCAATACCTCTACAGCTTAAGCTAACTTTGGAACTAACTTTGCAAAAAAATTACATTTGAAATTAAATCAGGATATGCCAAGGAACCTAAAAGGCGTTCAAGTGTAACTCTTCTTGGAACAGGACCAATGCGGTGGCCATACCCTTGACATTTAATGAAGAACTAAGACAAATCAAAATTACAAACTCATTTTCCAAGGTGGTGCTAGTCAAGAATCTATGACCCTCAACCTCTCTCACTCATTAATAACTCATTCCTAATCATATCTGACAAAGAGCCAAGGTCACTGGCTAGCAAAATCATACCTTTATATTCAGTATTTGTCAATGAACATATCAAGATATGTGTATATCAGTGGGGCTGTGCTGAAATAGTAAAGAAGTACAAACAAAAATAAGTGATTTATTGCTGCCCACATAACAGTCAGTCACTGGTGACTGTCTCTACAGCCACAACACTCCAAGGGGTGTTGCATTTGTCATTCTGATGGCATCATATCTCAACAGTAAATGACAACAAGAGTTGGCACTATATGAGCTATGAGACAATTGTTCAATCACACCCATTGGTCAGGTGGAAGTAGGACATTGGTTGCTATTATTGTTGTGAGACATTGAGCAGGGCTGAATGCTGTCTGATGGCCAGGGCGATGTGACCCCATCTCTCTGTTAGAGCTCATGGGATCTCAGTCTGACTGATGCAAAGACTTGAAATCCCAAATAGGGTTATGTGAGACTTGTGAGGGAGGAGGAGGAGGGGGATCTCTCTTTCAGTGAGATGATGAAGGAAAGACAAAGGTGATAACCTGACAGCAGATCAAACAGAGCCAACAAACAGAGCCACACAGGAGGGAGATGAAAAATAAACAAACATCAGCCTAGCTGTCTGCTTCCAAGAGAACACACTAAACAATGATTTTATTGGCAAAGGACTGTCAACGCAAGCTATTGAGCCACTCCTTTTATTGTTTTAACCGCCTATCTCTATCATTGTATGTGGTGAAAACCTCATTATTATCACAAACTGTTTATTACAATGAGGCCCTGGTATTTGTATCAACCTTCCTTATACAGCCAAGAGTAGAGAAATCCATAAAACTACTTGGTACACTCGGCTGTCCCCATAGAATAACCCTTTTTGGTTCCAGGTGGAACTGTTTTTAGTTCCAGGTAGAACTTTTTGGGGTTTCATGTAGAATTCTCTGTGGAAAGGGTTTTTACATTGAACCCAAAGGAGTTCTACCTGGAACCAAAAAGGGTTCAGGCTCAGGCTGAACTGTTTTTGGTTCCAGGTAGAACCCTTTTTGGTTCCAGGTAGAACTCTTTAGGGTTTCATGAAGAATTCTCTGTGAAGGGGTTTTACATGGAACCCAAAAGACTTCTACCCAGACCCCAAAGACATCTACCCAGACGCCAAAGACTTCTACCCAGACCCCAAAGACTTCTATCCAGACCCCAAAGACTTCTACCCAGACCCAAAAGACTTCTACCCAGACCCCAAAGACTTCTACCCAGACCCCAAAGACTTCTACCCAGACCCAAAAGACATCTACCCAGACCCAAAAGGGCTCTACCTGCGTAACAGTTTGCTTCCATCTCTCTCCTCACCACTACCTTGATTCAAACCAGCAACCCTCTGCATACATCAACAACTGACACCCTCAAAGCATTGTTACCTATCGCTCCACAAAATCCACGGCCCTTGGAGAGCAAGGGAAACAACTAATTAAAGGCCCCAGAGCGAGTGACGTAACCAATTGAAACGTTATTAGCGCGCACCCCACTAACTAGCTAGCCATTTCACACCGGTTACACCTGGAACCAAAAAGTGTTCTTCAAAGGGTTCTCCTATGGGGACAGTCAAAGAACCATTTTAGGTTGAAGATAGTATCTTTCTTTCTAAGAGTGTACGGAAAAAAAGATAACCTTGGCAATGGCATATTAATCTCCATCATACATAAGATGTGAAAACTGAACAATAGCTATCAAAACAACTTACTCATTGATTTGACTATTATAAAAATCATTAATCATAGTTTTCCTTTGATGTGCTTTCTGGGAAGCATAACAGTTTGCTATAAAAGCACTCACTGTAATTGTAACGTGTGATTTGTCTTGATCCTGCTATTGTGTCCCAGAGCAGTAAGTTCAGTCTGACCCTGTCCGCAGAATAGTTGGCGCTCTGCCTATGGTTAGGGACACACAGACACATTTCTTTTCAGTCCTCAGTACACAAAATAGGTTCCGATATGCCTTTTTTCAATTGCAAACATTTAACAGAAGGTTAACACATGAATGCAAGTGCTCAAAGTATTCATCACAACTAAAGTAAAGGGAGTCTCGACCAATTTGTTTGCATGCTATTACTATTACTATTACCATTCTCCTGTCAAATGGAACTGAGTTTGTGGTGTCTAATTACTTCACTATATTGTAAATCAGACCCCATGCATGTTTTATAGTGGATGCTGTGGAGGTATTTGATGATTGATCCCACAAGCCAAATCCTTCAGACTTTGTCTCAGCTCACTAAATATAAATGGCCTATGGTGTCATGTTTTGTCTTATATCATCTTGTCATTTTTGCTTTTCCTTCTGTTCGTTTCCCCCTGCTGGTCTTATTAGGTTCGTTCATCGTTCCGTTCCTGCTCCCAGCTGTTCCTATTCCCCTAATCATCATTTAGTCTTCCCACACCTGTTCCCGATCCTTTCCCCTGATTAGAGTCCCTATTTATTCCTTTGTGTTCCGTTCCTGTCCCGTCGGTTCCTTGTTTTGTATTCACCATGCTGTGATTGTGTTTCGCCCTGTCCTGTCGTGTTTTTGCCTTCATCAGATGCTGCGTGTGAGCAGGTGTCTCTGTCTACTACGGCCTGCGCCTACCCGGCGACCTGCAGTCTGTGGCCGCTTCTCCAGTTATTCCCCTCTACAGACTAGAGGATTTCTGTTATTCCCTGTTTGGACTTAAATAAACTCTGTTTCTGTTAAGTCGCTTTTGGTCCTCTTTCACCTGCATGACAGAAGGAACCGACCAAGTAATGGACCCAGCGACTTCAGACGCTCGTTACACTTCGAGATCCAAGGAGCCATGCTCGGCAGACACGAGCAGGAATTGTCTGCTGCTCGCCATGCCGTGGAGAACCTGGCCGCTCAGGTTTCCGACCTCTCTGGACAGTTCCAGAGTCTACGTCTCGTGCCACCTGTTACTTCCTGGCCTGCCGAGCCTCCAGAACCTAGGGTTAATAACCCACCTTGCTACTCCGGGCAGCCCACTGAGTGCCGCTCCTTTCTCACGCAGTGTGAGATTGTGTTCTCTCTCCAACCCAACACATACTCTAGAGAGAGAGCTCGGGTTGCTTACGTCATTTCACTCCTTACTGGCCGGGCTCGAGAATGGGGCACAGCTATCTGGGAGGCAAGGGCTGATTGCTCTAACAAGTTCCAGAACTTTAAAGAGGAGATGATTCGGGTTTTTGACCGTTCAGTTTTTGGTAGGAGGCTTCTAGGGCCCTGGCTTCCTTATGCCAAGGTGAACGGTCCATAACGGATTATTCTATTGAGTTTCGCACTCTTGCTGCCTCTAGTGAGTGGAACGAGCCGGCGCTGCTCGCTCGTTTTCTGGAGGGACTCCACGCAGTGGTTAAGGATGAGATTCTCTCCCGGGAGGTTCCTTCAGATGTGGACTCTTTGATTGCTCTCGCCATCCGCATAGAACGACGGGTAGATCTTCGTCACCGGGCTCGTGGAAGAGAGCTCGCATCAACGGTGTTTCCCTGCTCCGCATCGCAACCATCTCCCTCCTCTGGCTTTGAGACTGAGCCCATGCAGCTGGGAGGGATTCGCATCTCGACTAAGGAGAGGGAACGGAGGATCACCAACCGCCTGTGCCTCTATTGCGGAGTTGCTGGACATTTTGTTAATTCATGTCCAGTAAGAGGCCAGAGCCCATCAGTAAGCGGAGGGCTACTGGTGAGCGCTACTACTCTGGTCTCTTCATCTAGATCTTGTACTACTATGTCGGTCCATCTACGCTGGACCGGTTCGGGTGCTACATGCAGTGCCTTGATTGACTCTGGGGCTGAGGGTTGTTTCATGGACGAAGCATGGGTTCGGAAACATAACATTCCTTTCAGACCGTTAGACAAGCCTACGCCCATGTTTGCCTTAGATGGTAGTCATCTTCCCAGTATCAGATTTGAGACACTACCTTTAACCCTCACAGTATCTGGTAACCACAGTGAGACTATTTCTTTTTGATTTTCCGTTCACCGTTTACACCTGTTGTTTTGGGTCATCCCTGGCTAGTATGTCATAATCCTTCTATTAATTGGTCTAGTAATTCTATCCTATCCTGGAACGTTTCTTGTCATGTGAAGTGTTTAATGTCTGCCATCCCTCCCGTTTCTTCTGTCCCTACTTCTCAGGAGGAACCTGGCGATTTGACAGGAGTGCCGGAGGAATATCATGATCTGCGCACGGTCTTCAGTCGGTCCCGAGCCAACTCCCTTCCTCCTCACCGGTCGTATGATTGTAGTATTGATCTCCTTCCGGGGACCACTCCTCCTCGAGGTAGACTATACTCTCTGTCGGCTCCCGAACGTAAGGCTCTCGAGGATTACTTGTCTGTGTCTCTTGACGCCGGTACCATAGTGCCTTCTTCTTCTCCGGCCGGGGCGGGGTTCTTTTTTGTTAAGAAGAAGGACGGTACTCTGCGCCCCTGCGTGGATTATCGAGGGCTGAATGACATAACGGTTAAGAATCGTTATCCGCTTCCCCTTGTGTCATCAGCCTTCGAGATTCTGCAGGGAGCCAGGTGCTTTACTAAGTTGGACCTTCGTAACGCTTACCATCTCGTGCGCATCAGAGAGGGGGACGAGTGGAAAACGGCGTTTAACACTCCGTTAGGGCATTTTGAGTACCGGGTTCTGCCGTTCGGTCTCGCCAATGCGCCAGCTGTTTTTCAGGCATTAGTTAATGATGTTCTGAGAGACATGCTGAACATTTTTGTTTTTGTCTATCTTGACGATATCCTGATTTTTTCTCCGTCACTCGAGATTCATGTTCAGCACGTTCGACGTGTTCTACAGCGCCTTTTAGAGAATTGTCTCTACGTAAAGGCTGAGAAGTGCTCTTTTCATGTCTCCTCCGTTACTTTTCTCGGTTCCGTTATTTCCGCTGAAGGCATTCAGATGGATTCCGCTAAGGTCCAAGCTGTCAGTGATTGGCCCGTTCCAAGGTCACGTGTCGAGTTGCAGCGCTTTTTAGGTTTCGCTAATTTCTATCGGCGTTTCATTCGTAATTTCGGTCAAGTTGCTGCCCTCTCACAGCTCTTACTTCTGTCAAGACGTGTTTTAAGTGGTCCGGTTCCGCCCAGGGAGCTTTTGATCTTCTAAAAGAACGTTTTACGTCCGCTCCTATCCTCGTTACTCCTGACGTCACTAGACAATTCATTGTCGAGGTTGACGCCTTCAGAGGTAGGCGTGGGAGCCATTCTATCCCAGCGCTTCCAGTCTGACGATAAGGTTCATCCTTGCGCTTATTTTTCTCATCGCCTGTCGCCATCTGAGCGCAACTATGATGTGGGTAACCGTGAACTGCTCGCCATCCGCTTAGCCCTAGGCGAATGGCGACAGTGGTTGGAGGGGGCGACCGTTCCTTTTGTCGTTTGGACAGACCATAAGAACCTTGAGTACATCCGTTCTGCCAAACGACTTAATGCCCGTCAAGCTCGTTGGGCGTTGTTTTTCGCTCGTTTCGAGTTTGTGATTTCTTACCGTCCGGGTAGCAAGAACACCAAGCCTGATGCCTTATCCCGTCTGTTTAGTTCTTCTGTGGCTTCTACTGATCTCGAGGGGATTCTATGGGCGTGTTGTCGGGTTGACAGTCTGGGGAATTGAAAGACAGGTTAAGCAAGCACTCACGCACACTGCGTTTGTCCTAGTAACCTCCTTTTCGTTCCTGTTTCCACTCGTCTGGCTGTTCTTCAGTGGGCTCACTCTGCCAAGTTAGCTGGTCATCCCGGTGTTCGAGGCACTCTTGCGTCTATTCGCCAGCACTTTTGGTGGCCGACTCAGGAGCGTGACACGCGCCGTTTCGTGGCTGCGTGTTCAGACTGCGCGCAGAAGAAGTCTGGTAATTTTTTTTCTGCTTCTGCTCCTGGTCTTGCTGGGTCTCAGTCTGTTCCCTGCCATCGCATCTCTCCTGTTCTTGTTCCTGCCCTTGCTGTGTCTCAGTCTGTCCCTAGTTCTCATTTTTTTTTTTTAGAGTAGTACCCTAGTTTCCCTTTTTATCGTTTTTCGTTACGGTCCTGAGGAGAGGAGTTGGGTTCTTTCTCGGGACGTGCTGGACCGTTTGATCTATGATTTCCTCCGTTGCCGCCAGTGTTCCTCCTCGAGAGCGCCAGGAGGCGCTCGGTGAGTGGGGGGGTACTGTCATGTTTTGTCTTATATCATCTTGTCATTTTTGCTTTTCCTTCTGTTCGTTTCCCCCTGCTGGTCTTATTAGGTTCGTTCCCTTTTTCTATCCCTCTCTCTCCCCCCTCCCTCTCTCTCCTCTCTCTATCGTTCCGTTCCTGCTCCCAGCTGTTCCTATTCCCCTAATCATCATTTAGTCTTCCCACACCTGTTCCCGATCCTTTCCCCTGATTAGAGTCCCTATTTATTCCTTTGTGTTCCGTTCCTGTCCCGTCGGTTCCTTGTTTTGTATTCACCATGCTGTGATTGTGTTTCGCCCTGTCCTGTCGTGTTTTTGCCTTCATCAGATGCTGCGTGTGAGCAGGTGTCTCTGTCTACTACGGCCTGCGCCTACCCGAAGCGACCTGCAGTCTGTGGCCGCTTCTCCAGTTATTCCCCTCTACAGACTAGAGGATTTCTGTTATTCCCTGTTTGGACTTAAATAAACTCTGTTTCTGTTAAGTCGCTTTTGGGTCCTCTTTCACCTGCATGACATATGGCCACTCAGTTGCTCATTGTTTCACAGTAAACATTATTATGCATTCAGCAGGGGAATATAGAATCCATTTTCTCGAAACACATGCTCCACTTTGCAGTTAGTCGTCTTCAAACCCGTTGAGTCTTGTTAAATTAAGTAACTGCAATATTTAAAACCTATTTTGGACTAGAAGGCTTATTTGCCAACAAATGTGGATTTAAATTGGCACAAGTTGAGGGAAAACAGCCTATGTACAATTTGCATGGATTGTGTACAGATTTAGTATAGCGTTTTGTTTTAATTTGTATACCTCATTTGAGCACAGTATTGTTGAAGTTTGGTGTGCTGAAATCTGATATGAATGTATGCTTCTACACCTTCTACACCGTACTTCTATACCTGCATTGCTTGCTGTTTGGGGTTTTAGGCTGGGTTTCTGTACAGTACTTTGAGATATCAGCTGATGTAAGAAGGGCTTTATAAATACATTTGATTTGATTTGATGTATGCATAATTGCCTCGCCTGGTTCACCAACTACTGCTCAGATAGAGTTCAGTGTGTCAAATCGGAGGGCATGTTTTCCGGACCTCTGGCAGTCTGTATGGGGGTTAAATTCTCGGGATGATTCTTTTCTCTGTATATATCAACGATGTCGCTCTTGCTGCTGAAGATTCTCTGATCCACCTCTACGCAGACGACACCATTCTGTATACATCTGGCCCTTCTTTGTACATTGTGCTAACAAACCTCCAAACGAGCTTCAATGCCATACAACACTCCTTCCGTGGCCTCCAACTGCTTTGAAATGCTAGTAAACCTATGTGCATTTTTTTCACAAAGTCTGCTGCCTCAGTTTGTATGATGGCATATACTCCAGAATGTTATGAAGAGTGATCAGATGAATTGCAATTAATTACAAAGTCCTTCTTTGCCCTGCAAATGAACAAAAAAACATTTCCACTGCATTTCAGCCCTGCCACAAAAGGACCAGTTGACATAATATCAGTGATTATCTCGTTAACACAGGTGTGAGTGTTGACGAGGATAAGGCTGGAGATCACTCTGTCATGCTGATTGAGTTTGAATAACAGACTGGAAGCTTCAAAGGAGGGTGTTGCTTGGAATCATTGTTCTTCCTCTGTCAATCATGGTTACCTGCAAGGAAACACGCACCATCAGCATTGCTTTTCACAAAAAGGCAAGGCACGGATATTGCTGTCAGTAAGATTACACCTAAACCAACCATTTATTGGATCATCAAGAACTTCAAGGAGATTTGTGAAGAAGGCTTCAGGGAGCCCAAGAAAGTCCAGCAAGCGCCAGGACTCTCCTAAAGTTGATTCAGCTGCGGGATCAGGGCACCACCAGTACAGAGCTTGCTCAGGAATGGCAGCAGGCAGGTGTGAGTGCATCTGCATGCACAGTGAGGTGAAGACTTTTGGAGGATGGCCTGGTGTCAAGAAGGGCAGCAAAGAAGCCACTTCTCTCCAGGAAAAACATCAGGGACAGACTGATATTCTGCAAAAGGTACAGGGATTGGACTGCTGAGGACTGGGGTAAAGTCGTTTTCTCTGATGAATCCCCTTTCCGATTGTTTGGGGCATCCGGAAAAAAGCTTGTCCGGAGAAGACAAGGTGAGTGCTACCATCAGTCCTGTATCATACCAACAGTAAAGCATCCTGAGACCATTCATGTGTGGGGTTGCTTCTCAGCCAAGGGAGAGGGCTCACTCACAATTTTGCCTAAGAACACAGCCATGAATAAAGAATGCTACCAACACATCCTCCGAGAGCAACTTCTCCCAACCATCCAGGAACAGTTTGGTGACGAACAATGCCTTTTCCAGCATGATGGAGAACCTTGCCATAAGGCAAAAGTGATAACTAAGTGGTATCGGGGAACAAAACATCGATATTTTGGGTCCATGGCCAGGAAACTCACCAGACCTTAATCCCATGGAGAACTTGTGGTCAATCCTCAAGGGGCGGGTGGACAAACAAAAACCCACAAATTCTGACAAACTCCAAGCATTGGCTTTGCAAGAATGGTCTGCCATCAGTCAGGATGTGGCCCAGAAGTTAATTGACAGCATGCCAGGGCGGATTGCAGAGGTCTTGCAAAAGAAGGGTCAACACTGCAAATATTGACTCTTTGCATCAACTTCATGTAATTGTCAATAAAAGCCTTTGACACTTATGAAAAATATCTAAAGACACTGAAGCAGCAAACCTTGTGGAAATTAATATTTGTGTCATTCTCAAAACTTTTCTAACTTTAAGCATCAGCTGTCAGAGCAGCTTAGCGATCACTGTACCTGTACACAGCCAATCTGTAAATAGCACACCCAACTATCTCATCCACTTATTATTACTTACCCTCTTGCTCTATTGCACCCAGTATCTCTACTTGCACATCATCATCTGCACATCTATCACTCCAGTGTTAATGCTAATGTCACAACTTCTGCCGAAGTTGGTTCCTCTCCTTGTTTGGGCGGTGTTCGGCGGTCAACGTCACCGGTCTTCTAGCCATTGCCGATCCATTTTTCATTTTCCATTTGTTTTGTCTTGTTTTCCCAAACACCTGGTTTTCATTCCCTCATTACGAGTTGTGTATTTAACCCTCCGTTCGCCCCATGTCTTTGTGTGGTATTGTTTGTTGTAAGTGCTTGTGCACATGTTGACTGGTGCACGTCGGGTACCCATGTTGTTATTTTCTTGATGCCGTTGGTTTTGGAATTAAACTGCTCCAGCTATTACCTAGTTCTGCTCTCCTGTGTCTGACTTCCCTGCCACCAGTTACGCACCCCTTACAGCTAAATTGTAATTATTTTGCCTCCATGGTCTATTTATTGCCTACCTCCCTACTCTTCTACATTTGCACACACTGTACATATATTTTTATATTGTGTTATTGGCTCAGCCTTTATTTGTGGATCTTCTTATGCACACATTTCTCAATGGTGATGTACTGTATCTAGATACACTCCAGGTCAAGGATATTTCACACCTGATCTAAACAAACTTATCAAGCCCTTTACCATTTTGATGAGGATTTTGTTTATTTCCTCTAAGATCTGGTATGGAAACTATTCCAAACCCCCTAGCTACTGCTAATAGGCTTGTAGCCTCTCATCATGTGCTAAAGTATTCTGTTTGAAGTGAAAAAGGTACAGTTGGCATCAAATATGCAAAACTTCCTGTCTCTCTGCTGTTTGACGCAAATACACACTCAGAGATTTAAAGCTCTACAAATTCAGCTGAGCAATAAAAATATCAGCCAACTAGCTGCAATAAGATATGAACCTAAAGCCACCTTACTCTAAGTCTGAGCCTTATTAACAGTTATCTGTGGGTAGTTTGAAAGGTCAGAACAGCTATGTTGTGTGGTGGGGAAATCTGAACATCCCATTATCAGTGCATTAGTACATCAGACTAGTCTCAATCCTCCTATCTGAGTTTTGTTCCTTCATTTCTCCACAGAGATCCGTGAGGCCTTCAAGGTGTTTGACCGAGATGGAAACGGATACATCTCAAAGCAGGAGTTGGGGGTGGCTATGCGGTCACTGGGATACATGCCCAATGAGGTGGAGCTGGAGATTATTATCCAAAGGCTGGACATGGATGGTGAATCACAAACACACACAATTTGAAATGCTGTTCACTGAGATCATTCAAGATAAGGCCTTTGCTCCATTACATGTGTAAAAGTGTCTGACTGACCGACATATTGACTAAATATCCACACTCCTATCCCTGCAGGTGATGGCCAGGTTGACTTCGAGGAATTTGTTGCACTGCTTGGACCTAAACTTATTGCTGCTGGGATGCCTGATAAATTCCATGGGGCGGATTTTGACTCAGTATTTTGGAAGGTATCTGCTATCACCCCACTCATCTACCTCCTTCTCCTCTTTCTTTATCAGAGCTAATTATGGCTTAATATTTCCTCATTGGAGTGAGATGATTTTCCTGAGGGCTTTCAAAGCTTTTGTGATTATAAACCACAGTCAGTCTAATTAAAATTACCATAAAAACATGATAGGAGCTAAATAATCATTAAAGAGAGGGCAATTCCACTGTGGTTATGACATCACGTATTATATTCCTAATTGCCGTTGCAAGCGTTCCCCGGAGATTCAAATTTCTATTCAATTTATTCATGAGAGAGAGAGTCTATTCCAGAGCCATGTTTAAACAATTAAAACACACACTTTATTAGTTGCTTTATCGTTTCAATTCTTCATCACTGTGCTTGATCCAAATCAGTCAGGTTTCAAGACTAGTCATTCAACTGAGACTGCTCTTCTCTGTATCACGGAGGCGCTCCGCACCGCTAAAGCTAACTCTCTCTCCTCTGCTCTCATCCTTCTAGACCTATCGGCTGCCTTCGATACTGTGAACCATCAGATCCTCCTCTCCACCCTCTCCGAGTTGGGCATCTCTGGCGCGGCCCACGCTTGGATTGCGTCCTACCTGACAGGTCGCTCCTACCAGGTGGCGTGGCGAGAATCTGTCTCCTCACCACGCGCTCTCACCACTGGTGTCCCCCAGGGCTCTGTTCTAGGCCCTCTCCTATTCTCGCTATACACCAAGTCACTTGGCTCTGTCATAACCTCACATGGTCTCTCCTATCATTGCTATGCAGACGACACACAATTAATCTTCTCCTTTCCCCCTTCTGATGACCAGGTGGCGAATCGCATCTCTGCATGTCTGGCAGACATATCAGTGTGGATGACGGATCACCACCTCAAGCTGAACTTCGGCAAGACGGAGCTGCTCTTCCTCCCGGGGAAGGACTGCCCGTTCCATGATCTCGCCATCACGGTTGACAACTCCATTGTGTCCTCCTCCCAGAGCGCTAAGAACCTTGGTGTGATCCTGGACAACACCCTGTCGTTCTCAACTAACATCAAGACGGTGGCACGTTCCTGTAGGTTCATGCTCTACAACATCCGCAGAGTACGACCCTGCCTCACACAGGAAGCGGCGCAGGTCCTAATCCAGGCACTTGTCATCTCCCGTCTGGATTACTGCAACTCGCTGTTGGCTGGGCTCCCTGCCTGTGCCATTAAACCCCTACAACTCATCCAGAACGCCGCAGCCCGTCTAGTGTTCAACCTTCCCAAGTTCTCTCACGTCACCCCGCTCCTCCGCTCTCTCCACTGGCTTCCAGTTGAAGCTCGCATCCGCTACAAGACCATGGTGCTTGCCTACGGAGCTGTGAGGGAACGGCACCTCAGTACCTCCAGGCTCTGATCAGGCCCTACACCCAAATAAGGGCACTGCGTTCATCCACCTCTGGCCTGCTCGTCTCCCTACCACTGAGGAAGTACAGTTCCCGCTCAGCCCAGTCAAAACTGTTCGCTGCTCTGGCTCCCCAATGGTGGAACAAACTCCCTCACGACGCCAGGACAGCGGAGTCAATCACCACCTTCCGGAGACACCTGAAACCCCACCTCTTTAAGGAATACTTAGGATAGGATAAAGTAATCCTTCTCACCCCCCTCCCCCCCCTTAAAATATTTAGATGCACTATTGTAAAGTGGCTGTTCCACTGGATGTCATAAGGTGAATGCACCAATTTGTAAGTCGCTCTGGATAAGAGCGTCTGCTAAATGACTTAAATGTAAATGTAAATGAATGGATCATTACATTGGATGTCATAATAGTCAGGAGGCTGTTCATGATTTTAAACGTTATAGCAGTACAAATAATTCACATCTAAAAAAGCTCCAGGCTAATCAAAATGTATGTTTTTCCAAATGAAATGTGTGAAATTTGATATAACATAATCCATTAATGGAAACGTATTCACCACAACTGTGTCGGTGATGGGATGGGATAGAAACATTTGCACCACCTCTAGTTGTCTTACATAGAAATGCTCCTCTGTGTAACCTTGCTCAAACATTGATATGCAGACAGATACCTGTGCTCAAGTGTTTGTGTCTGTCCCCCAGTGTGACATGTCGAAGCTGACAGTGGATGAGCTGAAGAGGCTACTGTATGACACCTTCTGTGACCACCTCACCATGAAAGACATTGAGAACATCATCATGACCGAAGAGAGCCACCTGGACAGTCAAGCGTGCCAAGTGGACATTGACAGTAAGAGGTTTCAACCACTATCAATAAGTGTGACCGGTGTAGGTTGTAATAATAAATAATAATATGCCATTTAGCAGACGCTTTTATCCAAAGCGACTTACAGTCATGTGTGCATACATTCTACGTATGGGTGTTTGATCGGCTTACAGTTGACCAAACGATCAGGGTTGGTGTTGATCTTTTAGTCTCTGATAATGACAGGACAAACTTCCATAAACAAATGCTGTGCTGCTCTTACAGTTGAAGTCAGAAGTTTACATACACCTTAGCCAAATACATTTAAACTCAGTTTTTCACAATTCCTGACATTTAATTCTAGTAGAAATTCTTTGTCTTAGGTCAGTTAGGTTTACCACTTTATTTTAAGAATGTGAAATGTCAGAATAATAGCAGAGATAATTATTTATTTAAGCTTTCATCACATTCCCAGTGGGTCAGAAGTTTCTACATACACTCAATTAGTATTTGGTAGCATTGACTTTACATTGTTTAACTTGGGTCAAACATTTCAATTAGCCTTCCACAATAAGTTGTGTGAATTTTGGCCCATTCCTCCTGACAGAGCTGGTGTAACTGAGTCAGGTTTGTAGGCCTCCTTGCTCGCACATGCTTTTTCAGTTCTGCCCACACATTTTCAATAGGATTGAGGTCAGGGCTTTGTGATGGCAACTCCAATACCTTGCCTTTGTTGTCCTTAAGCCATTTTGCCACAACTTTGGAAGTATGCTTGGGGTCATTGTCCATTTGGAAGATCCATTTGCGCCCAAGCTTTAACTTCCTGACTGATGTCTTTGAGATGTTGCTTCAATATATCCACATAATTTCCTTCCTTATCATGATGCCATCTATTTTGTGAAGGGCACCAGACCCTCTTGCAGCAAAGCACCCCCACAACATGATGCTGCCACGCCCGTGCTTCACGGAAATAACAAAATAACAAACGACCGAAAACCGTTCTGGCTGGTGCAGACACACAACAGAAAACAGAAAA
This sequence comes from Oncorhynchus gorbuscha, assembly GCF_021184085.1. Taxonomy (NCBI): domain Eukaryota; kingdom Metazoa; phylum Chordata; class Actinopteri; order Salmoniformes; family Salmonidae; genus Oncorhynchus; species Oncorhynchus gorbuscha. The sequence goes on along the minus strand of NC_060183.1, from coordinate 47,640,000 downwards.
CAATCACACACGAAACACAATAGAAAACAGGCTACATAAATATGGTTCTCAATCAGGGACAACGATTGTCAGCTGCCTCTCGGGCTTCCTTTCCAGCCGTGTTCCCTCAAACCGCTGTCTCCCTTTACCTACTGCCTCTGCTCTCCTAGTTGCCTCCATCTGTTCCCATGGGAGGCGATCCCTTCCAGCCAGGATCTCCTCCCATGTATAGCAACCCTTGCTGCCCAGAATGTCCTCCCATGTCCATTCCTCCTTATAGCGCTGCTCCTGCTCCTGCTGCCTGTCACCACGCTGCTTGGTCCTTTGGTGGTGGGTGTTTCTGTAACGGCTGTCGTCGTGGAAGAAGGTGAGGACCAAGGTGTTCATGATTTTTTATAATAATACAAACTGAATAACAAAACAACAAAGAAACAACCGAAACAGTTCAGTCTGGTGCAGAAACACACAAAGCCCTGAAAACAAACACCCACAAAACCCAGGTGGAAAAAGGCTATCTAAGTATGATTCTCAATCAGAGACAATTAACGACACCTGCCACTGAGAACCATACCGGGGCCAAATTCAAAAACCTACATAGAAAAACAAACAGACTGCCCACCCCAACTCACGCCCTGACCATACTAAAACAAAGACAAAACAAAGGAACTAAGGTCAGAACGTGACATTCGGCTACCCGAATCGTTTGACCCAAGTTAAACAATGTAAAGGCAATGCTACCAAATACTAATTGAGTGTATGTAAACTTCAGACCCACTGATAATGTGATGAAATAAATAAAAGCTGAAATTAATCATTCTCTACTATTATTCTGAGATTTCACATTCTTAAAATAAAGTAGTGATCCTAACTGACCTAAGACAGGACATTTTTACTAGGATTACATTTCAGCATTTGTATATAAAAAAAACGGTGTTTAAATGTATTTGGCTAAGGTGTATGTAAACTTCTGACTTCAACTGTACATATACAGATCTGGCGTTTTCTCGCTCTGACATTCTCTCTATCTACATATACAGTATATAACTCTCTCTGACCTTCTCTCTATCTTCACAGCCAGCCCAACACAACAGAAGCACACATGTGTGCGGAAGAGCCTGATTTGTGCCTTCGCCTTTGCATTTATCATCAGCGTAATGCTTATTGCAGCTAACCAGATGCTTCGTAGAGGTATGAAGTAGAACGCCCCGTCCTCCACTACCAGAAGGGTTGTTTCCTTTGTTATCCTTTCACACTCAACCCAGTGACTAAGCATAGACAAATTGAACTGATAGATAGGAACCAGAGACATATATTTAATGACCATTCTGTCCTGAGATCCATTTAGAGCCAAAACACAGACTGAACACCCTGATACCAAAACTGTCAACTGGACTAATGGTTATAGGCCAGGAACCTGAGGAACAAAATGTCTTGTTTACCCTTCACCATTACTTTCAGATGTCCTGAAGGTTACCACCAAACACACTGTATCATACACAAAAAGAAAGAACAAATACTAAGCAATTATACAATCTCTTTGATTCAACTCACCATAATGTTGCCCTATACCATTCACAAGGTAATTTATTAGCCTTCTATTTCCTATGAGATAAATGAGTAAAGCTGTAGTGTCTGTGCTCTATTGCTAACCATGTTGTCTGAAACATATCGACATTACGAGTGTATATCATGTGGCATTACAGCCTGCCCTTGCAAAGCACGTAGCCAACGGCATTTTTTTTCCCTACATACATTTGTATTCAACAGCACATAAAGAACAGGCACAGTACATACACAACATAACTCTGCAGTACCAACGGCAGTTTCTAAAGAAAGTATCCTACCTGTTGTAGAGAAGGAATTTAGAGATGTGGAGATATCATTTGGGGAATTTAGAGATGTGGAGATATCATTTGGGGAATTTAGAGATATCATTTGTGGAATTTTGTAGACACAGATAATAATAGTTATCATCAGCAAACCTGAGATGCATCTGCCAATCTCTATCTCTTGAGTCACTGTTCCGATTGCTGGCTCACCCCAATTCAGCACATGTACATGTAAATAATACCACGTAGTATGATTTGTGTACTTCCTCTGTGGTGTTTACCTTCAAAGTCAGATGTATTTATTGAAATGATTATGCAAATGATAGTAATTATTGCAAAAAAGTACACCGTAGATTAACGTTTTGTGTAAATATTTCTATTCTGCGAATGTGGAGACAGTTTCAAAGGACATTTAAACATATTTTTCGATTGGCTTCTGACATGGTCCACCAAAAACAACATTAAGCTATTGTTTAGATGGTTCTATTTTCTTTATAGAAGAAGAGATACTTTATATCAAAGATCAAGATATCAAGAATGCAAACATATACTTTTTTTTTTTAAATGCGGGTTCTTATGTATGATTCCCAGGTTTACTGAAACATCAGTCTAACACATTTAGTAACCTGCTAATTGCCATGTACTTAAATTTGACATTTTGCTCTTTTGTCATAATTCTTTTTTAGAAATCTATGTTGTCTCCTTATCATATATGAAGAATTTAACTATCATTTTAATGAAATGCTATATATATTCTCTTGCTCTTTTTATCACAAGCTGAATCAAGTCTGTATCATACCAGAAAATAGTATACTAACTAATGAAAAAGAACAGGGCTTGCAATAGTCTACCTTGATGAGGGTGACAAAATGTTGCTCGGTTATCTGTTCATATATGAGAAATAACTATTTGACATTATATGGATTTGCGCAAATGTGAAATAGCCAGTGTAATAGACAATACATACAAAAATAGCAAAGCAATGATATTGTATATGACCGATGTTACATTGCATTAACGAGGAGATATATGTTAATGTACAGTTTGTTGAGAGTGATCTGATGTTTTCTCATATCCCTCAATGTGTTGTCATATGAAGCAGTTTTGTTCTCTATATGTGACTGTGATCTTCATCAAGTCAAACATAGTGCAGCTCTGATACTTTGTGCCAAACGCGGGGGGAAATGCACATATCAATCATTTCAGAATAACATGTTTTAGGGATCGAATATCCTTGATAGAAACATAACTTGCAAACAAATGCATTTCTTATCCGAAAGAAATGTCTTGCAAATAAAAACTAACGCAATATACTGTATACTGTATGGACATGGTGTATAGAAATGACCTCTCATGTGAACCTTCAAGTGTCCTCGCACTGTCTGTTGTTGCCTTTGGTTGAACGTTCCAAGGCCTTCTTTCGGCATCAGTAATCTCACCCTATGCACGGTAACTGCACATGGGTACCCTTCACCACATCAAATATACATTTATAAACATGATGTCTGGATGCATGTTGTCCAATAAACAAACACAAACGTAAAAGCCTTGTCAAATGTTGTTTTCATACCTGCCGTACGGATACTGTAACTTTTACGGGAACAGACATGAGTATTGTAATGTTTGAAGCTCTATAGTGTGTACAAGTCTCCTACGCCGCGCAAGCGTTCACACGCCACATCTATTTCTGTGGGAACAAGCACTGTTTATGACACAAACCGTTCACACCCCTCTTGTTGGTGGAGAGAATTTTGCAGGTTCCAAGCTTATTTCCTGAAATTCTACACATTTTGTCATGGGGTACAAAGAAAACTTTGCCGTTTCTAAAGCAGATTTGCTTGCAATTCTATACATTTTGCCGTGTCTAATATGTTTTCATGTGTTATTTGGGTGACAAAAAAATGACAACAATATGTATGGGCTAAAAAACAAAATAAAAAAAAACGTTAGCTGACATGGGCAAGTTGACCTGGACATTTCTAACAAGTTATAAATAGCTCTCTAAGGTATGCCATTGACTAGCATGACAAGAGCAACTAATATATGCCATTTAGCAGACGCTTTTATCCAAAGCGACTTACAGTCATGTGTGCATACATTCTACGTATGGGTGGTCCCGGGGGATCGAACCCACTACCCTGGCATTACAAGCGCCATGCTCTACCAACTGAGCTACAGAAGGACCAACTGATGATGCACTACCCAATTTTGAAATTGCACATTGTGCATTCTACTATTACAACTTTCAAGAGTACATTTAAAGCCGGACTGAGTTCCTGAACAAAAAAAAAACCAATATATATATATACATTATTGTGATTTTGTGGGGGGGGGGGGGGACCCCGCGCCACCCCTGCCGACCCCTTGCGCCACCCCTTGCGGGCGCGCCCCACAGTTTGGAAACCATGTGTTATGTTGTGAGCCAATAGGTGATATATACATTCATATAAGATAGTCTCAAAATCTACTCAGGGAAGTTACTAGAATGTGACAGAAATTAGGAAATTATACCGAATTGTGTAGCTGCTTTCTAATGAGTTTGAATATGAATCTTCCAGCTGCTTTCTGTGACAACACCATTAGTGTTGTGGCTGTATCAATAGGGTTTAAACCCAACAGGACAGATGGTGGCCCTCTCTTCAGACAGACGTAAGGAGCTCTGGTTCCCTGGGACTCAAATCCCAGCATGTGAAGACAGGACAACATTTTATACCGAACAGTAGCAGACATCATTAAGAGATAGTGCTGGGTGATATGGACAAAATCCGTATCGCAATAAACTGCCTGAATTGATGCAATAACGATAAATAGTACGATACGTTCATAACAATGTGCACCACCGTAAAAAATATAAAAAATCATTTAAACTACTACTACTGGTTTGATGGTTGTATGGGTCCCGTTAACAACCACCCATAGTAGCAAACATATTTCATTTCAAGCTTCACATTTCTCTCGTATAGGCTACTTGTTGTAATAAACTACATCAGCAAAATGCCTGCGATAAGTAATCGGTATGGTCGGTGTCGATAGTTTTCAGTTTATCATCCCACTTCTGTTACAAAACATCCCAATGTTCAGTAAACCATACAGTGATGGAAAAGGAGACAGACTTGGTAGGAGACAGACTGGGTAGGAGACAGACTGGGTAGTATACAGACTGGGTAGGATACAGACTTGGTAGGAGACAGACTTGGTAGGAGACAGACTTGGTAGGAGACAGACTTGGTAGGAGACAGACTGGGTAGGAGACAGACTGGGTAGGAGACAGACTGGGTAGGAGACAGACTGTGTAGGAGACAGACTGGGTAGGAGAAAGACTGGGTAGTATACAGACTGGGTAGGATACAGACTTGGTAGGAGACAGACTTGGTAGGAGACAGACTTGGTAGGAGACAGACTTGGTAGGAGACAGACTGGGTGGGAGACAGACTTGGTAGGAGACATATTTGGTAGGAGACAGACTGGGTAGGAGACAGACTGGGTAGGAGACATATTTGGTAGGAGACAGACTGGGTAGGAGACAGACTTGGTAGGAGACAGACTTGGTAGGAGACAGACTGGGTAGGAGACAGACTGGGTAGGAGACATATTTGGTAGGAGACATATTTGGTAGGAGACAGACTGGGTAGGAGAAAGACTGGGTAGGAGAAAGACTGGGTAGTATACAGACTGGGTAGGATACAGACTTGGTAGGAGACAGACTTGGTAGGAGACAGACTTGGTAGGAGACAGACTGGGTAGGAGACAGACTGGGTAGGAGACATACTTGGTAGGAGACAGACTTGTGTAGGAGACAGACTTGGTAGGAGACATACTGTGTAGGAGACAGACTGTGTAGGAGAAAGACTGGGTAGTATACAGACTGGGTAGGATACAGACTTGGTAGGAGACAGACTTGGTAGGAGACAGACTTGGTAGGAGACAGACTGGGTAGGAGACAGACTTGGTGGGAGACAGACTTGGTGGGAGACAGACTGTGTAGGAGACAGACTGTGTAGGAGACAGACTGTGTAGGAGACAGACTGGGTAGGAGACAGACTTGGTAGGAGACAGACTGGGTAGGAGACAGACTGGGTAGGAGACAGACTTGGTAGGAGACAGACTGGGTAGGAGACAGACTTGGTAGGAGACAGACTGGGTAGGAGACAGACTGGGTAGGAGACAGACTGGGTAGGAGACAGACAGGAAATTGGAATGTCAATGTCCTTGGTCCATTTCACTTTCTTTTCAGCCTACCATATTAAATCACATGAGAAGTCATACCAGAGAGGAGAGTGAATTGAAAGTTCTGTTTTAGGTGACAATAATTATGAATCAATTATTCATTTGGCAAAATACCAGGAAACCTGTATGAAATTCCCACCCACAGCCTCTAAGGTCTGAACTACAGAATGGAACTTCTTTCTGCCCTGTTTCCTGACATGATGCAAATGATAAAGACAGTGAATACTCAAGTGTGATTGATAAAGTGACATTATCTGAAGATAAATCAGCAGTAAAACATATGGCTATGCTGTTGTATGAAAATATATTTTCAAAGGATGGATGGGTGGTATATTAACCTGACAGCCAACCTAGCATTAATATTATATCACCATGAATGTAAAATCAATAGTGTGAAGTCAATACACCACAGTAAAGGCAAGGTTCCGTTGGAAACAGATGAAACATAGTTGACAATAATAAGTTACTGTCCCATTGCAAATAAAATCTGTCATTGATCATGCAGCTCAATTTTCTATGAAACCAAGCAACGAAGCAAAAAAAATATTCAAATTCCTACACAGTATTCTTCACAGATACTTTGTTTATTGTTATTTCACCAGTTACTGCCCAAAGGGTTCCCAAATCTCTGGTTGTTTACGTGTCAGAATCCTCCTTGACGATACTGTGTCTTGACAAGCTGATGACCCGAGAGGCTCTAACATGGAGGCTCTCACTGAATTCTGAGTTTAGTTCCAAACAAGGCATGCCTTCTCTTTACCCCTCTGACAGTGACGGGGCTATGACTCACGCACAGGGAAAGCATTCCCTTTCTCCCTCGAGGTCCTCCATCTCACAACACGAGTCTGGCAGACTGTCTATAACATTCCCCTCAGGGGACTTTGGCAGACACTAGTTGCTGGCTTTAACTGGCCAAAGATCTCTCAAAGGACTCTAATGGCGCTAAGGGAGGGCTCCAGAAGTGATGAGACAGAAGGGGATGGATGTGACTGGCAGGACAATTCAGACTTTCGGACAGACTTTGGATCATATTGACGACTGTATGTTTGGTCTCCTGGGAGAAGAACAGTAATGAATTGTTTACTTGATCATTAGGAACTTATTTTTTTGAATGCTGGTAAATAGCCAAAGTATACAATAAAGTGAAATGATGTAATGGATCTGAAGAAGGAAATGGTGCCCATACACCACAGTGCTGTTTATAATGGCTTTCTTTCAGCAGTGTAGATATGCAGAAACTAATTCAAATTGAATGATGGTAATCTATGCCTTTATTCCTTTTCCATCTTTTTTATTTTGCATATCTGGTTTCCTGACTCCTTATCACCCTTCCTAGACTGTAACACATACCATCTTAGCAAAGAGAAGAGTCGAAATAAATGATATTCTAGGGGACTACAAAATCTAATAATATCGACATCCCTTTGAACACATCTAGACAACTTCCCAGACAATGAAAAAAATAAATCCCTGAGACACATTTTAAGTTTAGCATATTTTTGTGGATAGAGTAAGACTCAACACTTCTGTTTTAAAGATTCATACAACATGTTATTCTCCTGGGATTTGCCAAGCCGTTGAATGTATTTATACTTGTTCGAAGAGAAACAGAGGTCGGTGCCGTTTCAGATGGGGGAGGATGATTCGTTTTTTTTATGAGCACGGGCTTATTTATATTACAGCATATTGGAGGACTGCCATTCATATTCCACTCACCCAGCTCAATGTAACATCAATAGGTTTAGGCTACTATAAAACACAAAAAAATGTCCTGTACCGATCATGAGTTTGCTACAACCTAGCCTATTATTTAAAGTTTACAATGTAGGTGCACAGGTAAAGAGAATTTTGAGTAATCAAGGTGACAGTGACACATTCAATACCGCCTTGCACACTCTTTTTTTCTTTATCCCTTTTTCTCCCCAATTTCGTGGTATCCAATTGTTGTAGTAGCTACTATCTTGTCTCATCGCTACAACTCCCGTACGGGCTCGGGAGAGACGAAGGTTGAAAGTCATGCGTCCTCCAATACACAACCCAACCAGCCGTACTGCTTCTTAACACAGCGCACATCCAACCCGGAAGCCAACTGCCCCAAATTTCCTGGAGGAAACACTGTGTACCTGGCAACCTTGGTTAGCGCTCACTGCGCCCGGCCCGCCACAGGAGTCGCTGGTGCGCGATGAGACCAGGACATCCCTACCGACCAAGCCCGGACGACGCTAGGCCAATTGTGCGTCGCCCCACGTACCTCCCGGTCGCGGCCGGTTACGACAGAGCCTGGGTGCGAACTAAGGGACTCTGATGGCACAGCTGGCGCTGCAGTACAGCACCCTTAACCACTGTGCCACCCGGGAGGCGCCTTGCACCCTCTTGCCTGCATCTATCTGATCTAGGGTGTAACTATTAGTCCAACAGTTGCAAATTTGAGTTTCTATTGGACAAGCATGTTTATCTCTGTTTGCTTCCGTTTAAGAAACGTTTTCAACAGAATCGACGGAATGAATACACCCCTAATCACACACAAACAGCTCACTTTCATAGCTGCCACATAAAAACAGCATGATCACTTTGCTCATTGTATATATAATTCCTTCTTGCAACTATATATGTGCTCTCCTCCTCTCTCCTTTTTCCTTCACTTGTGGACTTCAGTGCACAACGTGTTAGCTGTCTGTGACCAGGCGAAAAAACCTTTCCAGGCCAAACCTTCATATTATGATCGCTAACCGCTACACACAGCCTACATCATTGTCACTTCATAGTCAACTAGAACTATTAGAACTTAGTAAACCCGCCACAATCATGCAGTACAGTGTAGAGTCAGAAAACAGTTAAGCAGCTACACCAACGGCCCCAGTTACAATATATTAATAAAACCAAAAGCTTACATTGACTTGGAAGAGTTCCAGTGTTGGATAGCTATAGCTAACTAGCTAACATAGCATGCCCCTTTGTTTGAGCCGGGTGTTTGAGTAGGCTAAACTAGCTAGCTGCATAAGCAGTTTAGCCATTACACCGGTGGGCCCCGGTGGCAATAAATGAATAAAACCAAAAGCTTACCTTGACTTGGAAGTTCCAGTATTGAATAGTCATAGCCAGCTAGCTAACAAATCATCCTTCTCTGTTTGAGGCGGGTGTTTGAGTAGGCTAAACTATTTAGCTGTATTTGCTAGTTAAGTAAATGTGAAAGTAAAAAAACACAACCAAATCTCTCTCTCTCTGTTGCGTTTCCTTAATTTTGGAAATGAATGTTCAAAACTGTTAAACTATTGTCTGTCTCTCTCTTTGAGTCAACTACTAACCACATGTTATGCACTGCAGTGCTAACTAGCTGTAACTAATGCTTTCAGTACTAGATTAATTCTCTAATCCTTTGATTGGGTGGAGAACATGTCAGTTCATGCTGCAAGAGCTCTGATAGGTTGGAGGACATACTCAGGAAGCTGTCATAACTACTGTGTAAGGCTATGGGGGGGTGAGAACCATGAGCCTCCTAGGTTTTGTATTGAAGTCAATGTACCCAGAGGAGGACAGAAGCTTGCTGTCCTCCGGCTAAACATGGTGCTACCCTACAGAGTGCTGCTGAGGCAGAACATTGTGTTTTAATCAATTATCTGGTTAAGTGAATCTGTATTTAGTATAGTTTTATCTAAAAAAAAAATTTTGTTTCACCATTTCGATTTTTATGAAATTCATTGAGGAGGATGGTCCTCCTGTTCCTCCTCTAAGGAGCATCCACTGAAGAGTAAGATGAAATGTTTGGACGGTTTTAAAACAGGATCTACGTTTGGAATAGTGCCTGCAGGTACTAAATTACTGAGAGGTAAGAGAACAACTGGGGGTAAGCCTTGGACTTGTTCCCCAAAAGGCGATGCAGAAGGTTGCTCGTCTCTTAATTAAATGCTTAGACTTTTGGTGCTCGTCTTGGGAAGGGGAGAATGTGCCCAATCTCAATAATGATTCATTCATCTATCTCGGACTACCTACCAATGATGGGTCCAACCAAGCAGCCGCCTACACCATGAATATATGATAAATTATCCCACTTTGTCTTTACCAACTATTATTGCGGCATAATACATTAATCAACCTTTATTTTCCATTCATTTTCAATCAACCTTTGAATTCCAAACAAGGCAGGGAAAAGGTTTATTAGATACTTATCAGCCAAATATTAATTTCCAATTGTTTTATGTTGTCGTTTTCTTGAACTGCATAATGATCGACATTCTTACCATGATAATTCCATGTGTTGACCCTAATTCCAAGCTATCTACTAGTGGGATATATAAGATGAAAAGATGACATTAATGATTAATGACCAATCTGTGAAATGAGGTTTGACCTGGCTGGCATGTGCTGCTCCTCAAACAACTGAATCAACATCAACATCTGTTCCTGGTGCATATGCTTTCAGCAGACAAGCTGAAGACTTGCTGCTAGGGAACCATTTCTCTTACAACTGTGTGTGTTACAAATCAAAAGTAAAAAAACGGTAGTGTTGATTTGGTATTTACTCTGCATTTAACCTTAATCGCATACAGTTCAGATTCGATGCTTGAATGACTGGATTGTGAAAAACAAACCGACTCACAGTCACAGCGAATGGACCTCTGCTACTGCCTGGTGCCTAGAGCACAAGTCAATAACGAAACATCTGTAGGGACTTCTGAAGAATAACAAAAACACAAGCTGCTTTTAGTAACACCTATGTCAAACGCAATCACTCTCGCCAGAACGTTCAACGTCAACCTGTTGTAAAATAGCCTACTGCGATATTTCCAAGACACAGGCAACTTGTTTAATCATGGATTCAAGGAAGACCGCCTCTATGTGCAACAGAGCTCCAGTGGGACTCGGCGTTGTAAGTCTCTTTTGCTAAGTTGAGAGAGAGCTTGTTGATGTGTCACATTTCAGCAGGGAATTGACTCAGTATTCAGTACTGCAACTTCTCATTTGTGGAGGTTAAGGTCTTAAAGAGCAGTTATTGTGGCACTGGAGAGCAGTGCAGCTAAAGGGCACAGAGTGTACTGACAATTAAGCAATCAATGCAAGCTGCATATTAATGACATTGAAGTTACTACTGATAGCTAAACACTGTTGCACTTGGAATTGTGTTTGGGTACAATGACTGTACATGTTGGTGAATAGTTTGAGTACATGCAAAACTACAAGTGTGGATGCAAGTCATCCACAGTAAAATGTAATAACTTTTTGGTAATTACCAACTTCATTATGTGAAGTTATTGTATGCCTGGGAATCTCAGGGCCAGTGACACATGTCAAAGCTCTCGGTGGCAGTTACGCAGACACAAAGGCTTTGAGACAAGTCATTAACTGTAGTCCTGCTCCAATATTGGCCTTGCAAGTTTTTATCACAGAGCCCAGAGATGCGAGACAGCCAGCACGGTCATAATAATCATCAGAATATTATTCACACTGCCGGCCAACCAACCAGGGAAGGATCCAGCTGTCCTGTCATCTCCCTCGGGGAGCCTATCTGAAACAAATTGAAAATGTTCTTTTAGGGTGTAGCAGTTTCGGTTTCAATCTGTGTCACTGTCACAGGAAAGGCAGACGCTGCCAGGAAAGGGTCCCTGTCACAGGGTGATGGGACATCCTACCAAGATCTGGGCTGGACCGTAGCTGCCTGGCACATATGGACAGGCCTCCATTAACACACTAAAGTAATGTCCTGAATACCACTTGTTCTGTTATCCCCTAGTTGATCTTGCAAGTGAAACAGGGGAAATAACAATATGTCCAGTTAAAACACTATTTTATTACCAGAAGATAGAAAATGTAAAACAATTTTGTTACAAAAGTGGCCAGCCATCCTTGGCGAGGTAATCACTCGTGGACAGACTACGTAACCATAAATGGTATCGTAGATCTGTCATGATACGGGAAGGTTTGATAACGAGCAGCATTAGTTCCCATGCTTTGGACAAATCACAATTTTCTCTTCTTTCGAAAAACATAAGGGGAGGGAACATTTGGTCAATAGACTTGCCTGTAACTCAGAGAGAGGGTAGAGCTCTTTGTTCCGGTTCCGATACTCATTCTCTTAATACGGACCAAGAACTTAATCGGAGGTAAAACAGTATGCCATCCATTATAAATAAATCCCAACATGGACAAACCACTTTCCATTCACATAGAATATGTGGAGGGAAGCAAATGACAAAATACAAAAGTATTTTTAAAATAAACTCAGCACAAAAAATAAACATCCCTTCTTCAGAACCCCGTCTTTCAAAGAGAATTTGTAAAAATCCAAATAACTTCACAGATCTTCATTGTAAAGGGTTTAAACACTGTAACCCATGCTTGTTCAACGAACCATAAACAATTCATGAACATGCACTGGTGGAACAGTCTAAGACACAGTTATGAAAACTTAGGACACTATAAAGAGGCCTTTCTACTGACTCTGAAAAACACCAAAAGAAAGATGTCCAGGGTCTCTGCTCATCTGCATGAACGTGCCTTAGGCATTCTGCGAGGCATGAGGACTACAGATGTGGCCAGGGCAATAAATTGCAATGCCCGTACTGTGAGACGCCTAAGACAGAGCTAGAGAGACAGGACGTACAGCTGATCGTCCTCGCAGCCCAGACCACGTGTAACAACACCTGCACAGGATCGGTACATCTGAACATCATACCTGCAGGACAGGTGTAGGATTGCAACAACTGCTCGAGTTATACCAGGAACGCACAATCCCTCCACCAGTGCTCAGACTGTCCGCAATTGGCTGAGAGGATGGACTGAGGGCTTGTTGTAAGGTCCTTACCAGACTTCACCAGCAACAACGTTGCCTATGGGCACAAACCCACAGTCGCTGGACCAAACAGGACTGACAAAAAGGGCTCTTCACTGACGAGGCGCGGTTTTGTCTCACCAGGGTTGATGGTCGAATTCGCGTTTATCGTCAAAGGAATGAGCGTTACACCGAGGCATGTACACTGGAGCGGGATCGATTTGGAGGTGGAGGGTCCGTCATGGTCTGGGGCGGTGTGTCACAGCATCACAGGACTGAGCTTGTTGTCATTGCAGGCAATCTCAACTTACAGGGAAGACATCCCCCTCCCTCATGTGGTACCCTTTCTGCAGGCTCATCCTGACATGAGCCTCCAGCATGACAATGCCACCAGCCATACTGCTCGTTCTGTGTGTGATTTCCTGCAAGACAGGAATGGCCAGCAAAGAGCCCAGATCTCAATGCCATTGAGCATGTCTGGGACCTGTTGAATCGGAGGGTGAGGGCTAGGGCCATTCCCCCCAGAAATGTCCGGGAACTTGCAGGTGCCTTGGTGGAAGAGTGGGGTAACATCCCACAACAAGAACTGTCAAATCTGGTGCAGTCAATGAGGAGATGCACTGTAGTACTTAATGCAGCTGGTGGCCACACCAGATACTGACTGCTACTTTTGATTTTGACCCCCCTTTGTTCAGGGACACATTATTCCATTTCTGTTAGTCACATGTCTGTGGAACTTGTTCTGTTTATGTCGCAGTTGTTGAATCTTGTTATGTTCATAGAAATATTTACACATTTAAGTTTGCTGAAAATAAAAGCAGTTGACAGTGAGAGGACGTTTCTTTTTTTTGCTGAGTCTATATCACGGTAGCCACTCCTGTTCTGCTGCTTTCCTGAGGCCATCATTTAAAAAGCATTAGAACCTCACCTTCTGTACATTTCCAACTCGGAATACATTTTCTTGAATACGAGGACCTACTCAACAAAATCTCTGCATGCACGCAACTGAATTTTAATGTAGTCGGTGATGGAGAAAATCAATTAAAATGTGTTACAAATTCACTCACTTCTATCAAGTAAAAGTTTGAGCCCTAATAGCAATTAATGATCCGTTCTTGCATCACCACATCAAACTGAGAAAAAAAATGATGACCCAGGTTTAAAGCTCCCATGCAGTATTTCTAAATCACTGTATGTCTAATAAATGACTGTGTGTTTATTTCACGAAAATATTTATTTCCCTGAGGCTCCTTTTGCCATTGAAATGCTCAGTCTGATTGTGTGGGCGTGTTGATACAAATGTAAATATATTAACATACACAACCCTGATTGGCGGATAGGATCGTCTTGACTCTGAGCCTACCCTGCTTACCCCTTCAAAGTAGGATGCGTATACAAATAAAAGATGACTGGTCATAGGTAAGAATAATCAGATCAGTTACCAAAAAAAAAATCCACCCCACCTGAACAGGTTGAAATTCCAGTTCAGGTTGTTATTTTGACCTCAGTGTAGAACTGCCATTAACTTCACTGCCCCTTCAACCCCATTCAGTTCTGACTTTGACTTTCCATCCTCCAAGGGGAGGGGGCAGAAGGGAGGGAGGAAGGTCAGGAATGGTGAGGAAATGTGGCGGTATATCATTCTCTGGTTGATTATCTTCATCCTCCTCATCTTCCTCTTTCAGAACACTGTAGAGAGTAAATAGAGTCAAATAGTTTAAGAAAAGGGGAAAAGATTATTTTCACACTAAGTATCAAATCTGACTCCATGCAAGCGTAAATAACACTGTATGCAAGTACTGACAGCCTTTGACCATTGATTCATACTGTACCTTCCACTGCTTAGGGCGGCTCTCTTCTTCTCTCTCCTGGTGAGCCACTCCTCTATGCTCCGCTCAGGGGACGCTCTGTGCTCCGGGTCCTCTCTGCTCCGTCTTTCATCTAGACATTAGACTACACCTCTTAATATGGATTTCATTAGCACAATCACCTTTGGAGCTTTGAATTCTGAGTGAAATTAGAAAAGATGATTACTATTAGAGATTTCATTGAACCACCTAAATTAACAGAGTGGCATTGTGTGTTCATAATTGAAATACCAGAGTACTTGCCACCATAATGACAGAAAATTGCGATTCTTAAAAATGTTATCATCGTGCAAGGTGCGACAACAACAACAGCATTGCCCATAAATTAACACTCTCAATATGAGGACCATGTCCATGGCAGACAGTGCCATCTTGTGGAAACAACTCACCTTCAATCTGCATTCTTAGGTTCTCCATGTCCCTCTCTGACATGTGAGAGAACCTACAGTTGTTGCCAAACACACACTGGCCTGATGCAAAGGACAAAAAAAATTAAGCATTACACACCGATAGTTGTAAGGGTCTTTCATTAAAATGTTCATTATATATCTTTGTCTTTACCCGTCTGAAGAAATTTCCTGCAGGGTTTCTTAGTTTGTTCATCATACAGGATGGCTGCTGCATCTGTGATGAAAGAAGAGGTGTCATATTGTCCTCAGCCTGTTATGACAAGTACCTGTCAGATGTCGCCAGAAGATACCAACCCTAACGGAAAACGCACAGTAGCCATAGCAGCCACTTTGGAATGGCAGTGTCAGCCAATTATCTCCTTTGTTGTTCAACGTGATGTGCCATTCAATAATGGCTGCCGTGGCTACTGCTAGCTAGCGTAAAGACGATAAGGGCAGTGTTCCAGGAATACTGGCTGTAAGTACTTCAATCTTCTCGATGGAGCAGTGTGGATAAAGGTAAACATTTGGAGTACAGTGGCATATCCCCATCCCTGCATTGAGGTATGTTTTCTGACCACAGTGCAGCTCAGTGTAAACAAGCGTAAGGATAGGATTGGTATCTTCTGGGAACTGTCATAACAACAATGGCCTGCAATTTCATTTAGAAAAGGACTCGAACTGAAATGTATTTGATCACATCATTCTGAATTGAGCCCCAACCATCTCTTTATGCTGTTATTTTTGTTTAATCATGTCTCCTAATTGGTTACTGTGTCAAACATTGAAGCCCTGGTCTGATGAACTGAAGTCAAAACATGTCGGCCCTGCTATTTTTTAAATATGTTTACTGAAATGCAAAGTAAATAAAGCCTTTTTAAATCAAGAAGAAAAACAGAGTAACAATAAACAAACGTACAGTCAATAACACAATAGAAAAATCTATGTTCAGTGTGTGCAAATGTAGAAGAGTAGGGAGGGAGGTAATAAATAGGCCATAGAGGCGAAATAATTACAATTTAGCATTAATACTGGAGTGATAGATGTGCAGATAATGATGTGCAAGTAGAGATAATGGGGTGCAAAAGAGCAAGGGGGTAAGTAACAATATGTGGATGAGCTAGTTGGGTGTGCAATTTACAGATTGGTTGTGTACAGGTACAGTGAAGGGTAAGCTGCTCAGACAGTTGATGGTTAAAGTTAGATTGGGAGATATAAGACTCATGCTTCAGAGATTTTTGCAATTCGTTCCAGTCATTGGCAGCAGAGGACTGGAAGGTGACCATCATCCTAGATTTCTGACTGCCCTGACCTGAAAATAACTAACGTAAAGATTTCTCCTAGTCTGAGCTGTTAGTTTTTTTGTTTGTTCTCAAGTTGTCTTAAAACACACCATGAAACTCTTGGGAAATGAAATGACTTACCCCTGAAATTGTCAAACCAGGCCTTTTTAGATCTGTGGTGTTGAACACCATATAGGTGTTTTTTCCTGTTGTGCATGTTGTCCTGAAAGGACCGGTCACAGTAGTCACAGTAATACCGCTTCCCCATGGTTGAGATGCTGGCCTTCACTTCAGTCAGCTGTAGGTACCCTCACATCTCTGAAACAAAACACTCAATGATTTGCAACAATGACCACCACAATATAGGCCTAATCAAAGTGTTAAGACCTTGAGGTGCTTACCAAAAATTCCACTTCAACTTACTGAGCCGGTGGGTAGGACAGTTGGTCCTTTAAACAGAGGGAATTTGAGCCAAAATATCTAAAGCTACTTATTATTAAACAACTTTCCAAACGTGGGTCTGTTTTAGACCCAAGTCCTCTGCTTACCTCATGTCAAAATACAAGTACCCCACAAGTTATTCCTTTTGTCAACATATGGCGCACCTTCTGGACTTTTATTTTGATATGAGGTAAGTGGAGAAGAAGTGGGTATATAACAGAACCACGTTTGGAAAGTCTTTAATAAATGTTATTTCTTTAGACATTGACTCAAATTCCCCCGTGTTAATGACCAAACGTCATGACCACCGGCACAGTACGTTGGTGTAAGTAACGCTATATTTAACTTCTGAGGCGTATTCATTATGCCGAACCTGTTGCAAAACGTTTCCGAAAGCAAACGGAATGAAACGGGGAGGCACTAACCTTACTTTTTTTTCAATACAAACGCTCGTGTTGCTCCGTTTGCTTCTTAAACGATAAACGGCCTCCGAAATGAAAACGCCCCCGGCTTCCTAAACTACGGACTGTTTTTGTGCAACTCAATGCCAATACAAAAAGGTACCAACGATATAGTGTAAACACAACAGCGTTGCTAATAGCAGCTACTACTGGGTATGCAGGCTTTTGCTCCAACCTTACTCTACACAACTGATTATAAAGGCTACTAATCCCGCAACCCCCTGCTCATCAGGGATTTGATTAGTTGAAGCAGGGCTGAGGAGAGTGGAAGGACCGGAAGCTATAACGCAACCTTTGTCTTTCAGTGTAAAGAAATAAACAATACGAACCCTTTTATGTGAGAATTTAAAGACAATCCAAGGGACACTCAGTAAAGGTTTTCAGCCAACGTTACATTTTAGGAAATTATTTAGCTGTAAAATGTTAAATTGTTATGATTTCGACAAAAGATTATTCGGAGCGAATTAATTTGTCAGCATTTTATCAGCAACACTTAAAATAAGTACATCCGGGTCATTGAATGGCGGACTATTTCAAAATAAAAGTCCCCCGCGTAATAGTCGAAAAGTGTCATTAACCTGTAGTTATTCATGATGTATGTTTAAACATTAATACGGATTCATATTTGTTCATATATACGTGACATTTGCATTGCATTTGTGTTTTAGAACATGTTCCAAGGTAAAAGAAATGCCCCCAATGCAAATGCATGACATATTCGTTTATAGAGAAAAAATATATTATTTGTGCTGACATAAAAGTGAGGTGGGGAGTACTCAGTAGGCAAGGTCTACAGAATCTAGATGGTGTCATTTCATGGGGCTCTGAATAATATGGAGTGTTGCTGGACTTTTACTGTGGTCAAACAGCTGAAAATGTGTTGACTGGACACTATATGGCACAAATACAGCACTGTACAGGAAAAAAATATTATTTGTGCTGGTGTAAAAGTGGGGTGGGGAGTACTCACTAGTGTCTGTAGAATATTTATAGGGTGTCATTTCATGGGGCTTTGAATAATATGGAGTGTTCCTGGCAGTGGCATAGCCAGAAATCCGTTGATTGCAGTGCCAGCAAAAATGTAGATGGGCCAAAATTTGGACACTCATTAAATAATCATAAAAGCATAGCCTACCATATACCCAACTGTAATCGATTGCACACAACAAACCATCTAACATGTGATTTTGCATTACAGATCAAATAGTCTTGGTGGCCTATGGAAATCCATGACTCTTGCATTTAACATGTGACTGACATAGAGCTACACATAATAAACCATAAGCCTATAATTAATAGACTATGAGACTCGAACATAATGCATTGGTATAACAATAATACTCCTAACGTAACAGAGTTCACCAACTGTCCGAATACAGCCCAGCTGATGATTTTATTTGGCCTCCCAAGTTTTGTAGTTGTACATAAAATCATGTAAAAACATCAGCCAGTCAACTCCAAGTAATTTACGTTTTGGAAATCTGTTCCAAAGTATTTCCACCCATAATAGATACAGTATATGTGATCGTATACAAATGTAAGCAAGGCTTGAAATTATTATGTTTTAGTAAAATATTATATCTGTTTGGGCTTCTTGTGGTCAATTTTCAGTCTACAAATGATTTGTAATTATGTTCCAGCCCCCTGAACATCCGCCCGGCTGAATGTAGTTGATTATCCCTGCTACATAGACTAGAACAGTGGTCACAAACCTCTTTTTAGTCGAGATCCCTTCATGAGTCAAAATTTGTTAGCACGTGGCCGGCCATGGGCTGATTTAATGAATGTGTAAAGGCTCATCAACACCTATTTCATGCAGTGTATTTGGAATGCATTCAGATCACTTCCCTTTTCCACATTTTATTACGTTACAGTCTTACACTAACATTTATTTTTTTTAAAGTTAAAACTCATCAATCTACACACAATACCCAGCAATGACAAAGCGAAAAAATATCCTTGATGAAAACCTGCTCCAGAGCGTTCAGGAACGTAGACTGGGGCGAAGGTTCACCTTCCAACACGACAACGAACCTAAGCACACAGCCAAGACAATGCAGGAGTGGCTTCGGGACAAGTCTCTGAATGTCCTTGAGTGGCCCAGCCAGAGCCCGAATTGCTGGGTAGCATTTCCTGCAGAAACCTCATATCCCCTAAACCAGAGAAACATGACAATGGAAATTGACACACACCTTTGTTGGACTTACCTAGGTTGACTCAGTTTGGGGAATCAACTGTCTTCCAACTTGATCTCTTCAGCGACCATTGGAGAGAGGCCTCGTTGCTTTATCAGGTATGCAACAGGGTCTCAATACAGTGATTTAGTTGTTTATTGGTCAATTTTGTTGTTACTATTACTGTTTGTGTATGTATGCTTATGTGTTGTTAATTGAATAGAACTACATGAGTTAGGTAGGGTCAATTTGAATTGAAGACAGTCAATTCAATGAGTGATTTGATTTACAAAATGGAGAGAAAATCATTGACATATAGCTTTTCCTTATCATCTTATTTAGAAGTAAATTAAAATACAGTTGAAGTCAGAAGTACATACACTTAGGTTGGAGTCATTAAAACTCATTTTTCAACCACTCCACAAATGTCTTGTTAACAAACTATAGCCTTGGCAAGTGTTTTAGGACATCTACTGTGTGCCTGACACAAGTAATTTTCCCAACAATTGTTTACAGACAGATTATTTCACTTATAATTCACTGTATCACAATTCCAGTGGGTCAGAAGTTTACATGCACTAAGTTGACTGTGCCTTTAAACAGCTTGGAAAATTCCAGAAAATGATTTCATGGCTTTAGAAGCTTCTGATAGGCTAATTGACATCATTTGAGTCAATTGGAGGTGTACCTGTGGATGTATTACAAGGCCTACCTTTTGCCTCTTTGCTTGACATCATGGCAAAATTAAAAAAAATCAACCAAGACCTCAGAAAAACAATTGTAGACCTCCACAAGTCTGGTTCATCCTTGGGAGCAATTTCCAAACGCCTGAAGGTATCACGTTCATCTGTGCAAACAATAGTACGCAAGTATAAACACCATGGGACCACGCAGCCGTCATCCCGCTCAGGAAGGAGACGCGTTCTGTCTCCTAGAGATGAATGTACTTTGATGAGAAAAGTGCAAATCAATCCCAGAACAATAGCAAAGGACCTTTTGAAGATGCTGTAGGAAACGGGTACAAAATTATCTATATCCATATTAAAACAAGTCCTATATCGACATAACCTGAAAGGCTACTCAGCAAGGAAGAAGCCACTGCTCCAAAACTGCCATAAAAAAGCCAGATTACGGTTTGCAACTGCACATGGGGACAAAGATTATACTTTTTGGAGAAATGTCCTCTGGTCTGATGAAACAAAATAACTGTTTGGCCATAATGACCATTGTTTGGAGGAAAATTGGGGAGGCTTGCAAGCTGAAGAACACCATCCCTACCGTTAAGCACGGGGGTGGCAGCATCATGTTGTGGGGGTGCTTTGCTGCAGGAGGAACTGGTGCACTTCACAAAATAAATGGCATCATGAGGAGGGAAAAAGATGTGGATATATTGAAGCAACATCTCAAGACATCAGTCAGGAAGTTAAAGCTTGGTTGCAAATGAGTCTTCTAAATGGACAATGACCCCAAGCATACTTCCAAAAAGGTGGAAATTCAGGAGGGGGGGACTGTCTTCTGTTTGCCTACTAACGAATTGACAAACTCCTCGACCACTTGTTAATTTCCGGGTCTCTTTCCAGTTCCACTATATGGCCTTTTACCAAACA
The DNA here is from genome assembly GCF_021184085.1 of Oncorhynchus gorbuscha. NCBI lineage: Eukaryota > Metazoa > Chordata > Actinopteri > Salmoniformes > Salmonidae > Oncorhynchus > Oncorhynchus gorbuscha. Next base: position 47,618,976 of record NC_060183.1, on the reverse strand, counting down.
GGAAAACCTACCTATAGAGAATGATGGAGGCCTCTAGTGGCCAAAAGGCAATATTAGCGTAGGCAGCGCCATTGAGGGCTTCCACCATGCTTCTGCCATTTTAAAATAGTGGGTATTCCTATGGGTTGTAGCCTCAAATGGCGCTGCCCATGCTGTCAACCATTCATTTTAGAAACACTTAAGGGCTGTGTTTTGTGTAGGCTTAACCTGGTGTGACATTTTGATAACCGTGTAAAACTCTTCGAAGGTTACTTATCAATTTATTCATCTTTATTTACCCTCAAAAAATGAAATGCTAATTAGCTGCTAATGTGGCTAACATAAAGAACTACAAATACCATGGTGATCGGGACAGACTGCCGAATCGAGTCAAAGGTAAGAATCTCTGGATTAACTATCTCATGTTAGCAACTAATAAATTGGCAACATTTCTTAAATGTACAATTCTGTGAACTCTCTTGTGCAAGTTTTAAATTGACACAATACCTGTTAGCAAAGGTGTCGGCTAGAGAAAGATTTACATGGTTATCAAAACGTCACGCCAGGCAGTTTTAGGAAAAGTACCCAAATCACTCAAGTAAAAGTCACCTAGTAAAATGATATTTGAGTAAAAGTATTTGGGTTTTAGATATACTTAAGTATCAAAAGTAATTGCTAAAATATGCTTAAGTATCAAAAGTAAAAGTGTAAATCATTTCACATTCCTTATATTAAGCAAACCAGACAGCACATTTAAAAAAAAAATGTTTTGTCTATAATTTCCTATTGGGGGAAAAATAAATGGTGGAAAACCGTTTGGAACTATTTCCCTGTTTGACTGCTAGGTTTTATGGGTATCATGACACCTCCACCGTGGCACAGATATAAATGTAACGGATGTGAAACGGCTAGCTTAGTTAGCGGTGTGCGCTAAATAGCGTTTCAATCGGTTACGTCACTTGCTCTGAGACCTTGAGGTAGTAGTTCCCCTTGCTCTGCAAGGGCCGCGGCTTTTGTGGAGCGATGGGTAACGATGCTTCGAGGGTGACTGTTGTCGATGTGTGCAGAAGGTCCCTGGTTCGCGCCCGGGTATGGGCGAGGGGACGGTTTAAAGTTATTCTGTTACATTGGTGCCGTGACCCGGATTACTGGTTGCTGCGAAAAAAGGAGGAAGGTCAAAAGGGGGGTGAGTGTAACGGATGTGAAACTGCTAGCTTAGTTAGCGGTGTGCGCTAAATAGCATGAGTCGTTATACGTGTGATCCAACTTTCAATGTTGTGTTTGGTTCGTAGAAACTCTGGAAACACATCAAATACCAAAACGTGGAGGAATAAAGAAGTGGCCTTATGTTGCGGCAGAAATGAAGCAAACGCCACACTTCAGTTTCCATTCCTGAGTCAATCTTCGTGAACCATCACCTGCATTGACCTGTCACTGCGAGGCTGGTTGTTCGCTATCAGAAACTCCATGGCATGGGTGTCACGCCTTGGTCATTGTATCTTGTGTTTTTGTTATATGTTTGGGTAGGCCAGGGTGTGACATGGGTTTATATGTTGTTATTTCGTATTGGGTTTGTATTATTAGGGGTGTGTCTAGTTAGGCTTGGCTGCCTGAGGCGATTCCTAATTGGAGTCAGCTGATTCTAGTTGTCTCGGATTGGGAACCGTATTTAGGTAGCTTGAGTGCGCGTTGTATTTCGTGGGTGATTGTACCTGTCTTAGTGTTAGTCACCAGATAGGCTGTATTTTGTTTCACTTGTTTGTTGTTTTTGTATTTTCAATTATTTCATGTACCACTTTATCTTTATTAAAGGTCATGAGTAACCTACACGCTGCATTTCGGTCTGCCTCTCTTCTAACAGCAGATGAACAACATTACAGAATCACCCACCACGATTCACAGACCGAGCAGCGTGTGAACTGGCAGGAGCTAAAGGAGGACGCTATGGACGGCAGAAGAAGGGATTATACGACGTGGGAAGAAATCGACAGGTGGGCAGCTGACCCAGAGCAAGTGCAAGAGCCCGCCTGGGATTCCCTACAGCAATGCGAAGAGGGCTATACACGGATGGAATCGAGAAGGAAAGCATTGCTATACAGAGCGAAAACTGAAGGTAACAGGGGAAAGCGCAGAGAGAGAGTGGCTGAGTCAGGAAACAGACCTGAGCCTACTCTCCCTGTTAATCGTGAAGAGCAGTTGCAATGGGAGAGAATGCATCATTTGGAGATTTGGACATGGGAGGAGGAATTAGACGGTCAAGGACCCTGGGAGCAGCCGGGAGAATATCGCCGTCCCAAGGAGGAAATAGAGGCAGCTAAAGCGGAGAGGCGTATGTATGAGGAGGCAGCACGGCGACGCGGTTGGAAACCGGAAAGTCACCCCCCCCCCCAAAAATATTGGGGGGGGCTAAAAGGGAGAATAGTTATGCCAGGTAGGAAACCTGCGCATACTCCCTGTGCTCACCATTGGGCTAGAGAGACCGGGCAGGCACCGTGTTATGCTATGGAGCGCACGGTGTTTCCAGTGCGGGTGCAGAGCCAGCTGCGACACATACCAGCCCTTCCTATTGGCCGGGCTAGAGTGGGCATCGAGCCAGGTAAGCTTGGGCAGGCTCGGTGCTCTAGAGCTCCAGTGCGCCTGCACGGTCCGGTCTATCCAGAGCCACCTCTACACACCAGTCCTCCGGTAGCAGCTCCCCGCACCAGGCTTCCTGTGCGTGTCCTCGCGCCAGTACCACCAGTTCCAGCACCACGCACCAGGCCTCCAGTGCGCCTCGCCTGTTCAGCGCAGCCAGTGCTTTTCTCCCCTCCTGCGCTGCCGGAGTCTCCTGTCTGTCCAGCGCCACCAGTGCTCCCAGTCGGCCCAGCGCGTCCAGTGCGCATCGCCTGTTCAGCACAGCCAGTGCTTTTCTCCCCTCCTGTGATGTTGGAGTCTCCCGCCTGTTCAGCTCAGCCAGAGCCTTTCTCCTCTCCTGCGCTGCCGGAGTCTCCTGTCTGCCCAGCGCCGCCAGTCGGCCCAGCGTCACCAGTCTGCCAGAAGTGCCAGTCTGCCAGGATCCGCCAGAAGTGCCAGTCTGCCAAGATCTTCTAGATCGGCCAGACAACCTGAATCATCCAGGTCCACCAGCCAGCCTGGATTTACCGGAGCCTACTACCTGCCTGAGCTTCCTCTCAGTACTGAGCTTCCTCTCAGTACTAGGCTCCCTCTCTGTACTGGGCTCCCTCTCTGTACTGGGCTCCCTCTCAGTACCGAGCTTCCTCTCAGTACCGGGCTTCCCCTCAGTACCGGGCTTCCCCTCAGTACCGGGCTTCCCCTCAGTACCGGGCTTCCCCTCAGTACCGGGCTGCTTCGGTCCCGGGCTGCCCCTCTATCCTGAGTTGCCCCTCTATCCTGAGTTGCCCCTCTATCCTGAGTTGCCCCTCTATCCTGAGCTGCCCCTCTGTCCCGAGCTGCCCCTCTGTCCCGAGCTGCCCCTCTGTCCCGAGCTGCCCCTCTGTCCCGAGCTGCCCCTCTGTCCCGAGCTGCCCCTCTGTCCCGAGCTGCCCCTCAGTTATGTGGGGATCAGGGTGAGGACTATTAGGCCATGGTCGGCGGGGAAGGAGGATTATCCTAGGACGCGAAGGGGAGGAACTAGGACATTTATGGAGTGGGGTCCACGTCCCGAGCCAGAACCGCCACCATGGACAGACGCCCACCCGGACCCTCCCTATGCTCTTGAGGTGCGTCCCGGAGTTCGCACCTTAGGGGGGGGGGGGTTCTGTCACGCCTTGGTCATTGTATCTTGTGTTTTTGTTATATGTTTGGGTAGGCCAGGGTGTGACATGGGTTTATATGTTGTTATTTCGTATTGGGTTTGTATTATTAGGGGTGTGTCTAGTTATGCTTGGCTGCCTGAGGCGATTCCTAATTGGAGTCAGCTGATTCTAGTTGTCTCGGATTGGGAACCGTATTTAGGTAGCTTGAGTGCGCGTTGTATTTCGTGGGTGATTGTACCTGTCTTAGTGTTAGTCACCAGATAGGCTGTATTTTGTTTCACTTGTTTGTTGTTTTTGTATTTTCAATTATTTCATGTACCGCTTTATCTTTATTAAAGGTCATGAGTAACCTACACGCTGCATTTCGGTCTGCCTCTCTTCTAACAGCAGACGAACAACATTACAATGGGAGTTTCAAAAAGACTGATCAAAACGTGGAAGTGTTTCAACTTGACCTTGTATACTGTGATCTCCTCTCCCTCACCATTTGTAAATGTACTGATACTTTAAAACTGTTAATAAATTCAAAGTAAACATGTTTTGATTTGTAGAATCAATTAAGTAGCTAGCTCGCCATCAACTGTACTTGACACGTGTCTCTTGTTAGATATTGCACACTGTTACCCCACCACATCTACTATTTTAGCATTGCATTGTAGAAGGTAACAAGAGGTCTAGTTAATCACTTTAGTACAGTGCTGTAGAGTTCTGTCGTGGAGATTGTTTTGCATTGCGCATCAATAACTTGGGACTGTGGGGCAGTAATATTTGGCCCATTTTTATTTATTAGGATCCCATAACTGGTAATAAGACCTGATTGTGTTGCCATTAGGTATGACTTTGGACTTATTGAATAGTGTTATTAATGGATGCTGTGAGAAGCACGCAAACGTCATAAATGGCACCTATCCACAAGTCAAAGAAAGTGCAAATCCAATACAGGTCAAAGGTCAACAGCACTGGGTTTATCCTTCAGTCAGTCCTAGAAGAAACACAGGCCTATTCCTAATTAGATTTGCTCAACTTCTGTGTCTTCTCTAGCCTCCTTTTGAACAGGTCAAGGTGAGCCTGTGAGAAGACAAAGTGGACACGTCCGCTTGTATGAAATTACTCCAATTGCGCACCAGGCAAATTACTTACAGGGTGGAATCCTAAAATAAATGTATCTAGTTGTGCAATACATTTAATAAAGGGTTAAGTAGCATATTCTTAAATGTCTGCATGCTCTTCTCCTTCGGGGAAATAATAGCTGATTCAAAGGGGGTAGGGTACACTTGTCTATTCAGGTAGAATATACCCGTGCTTCCTTGCCAGAAGGAGGCTATTGATTAAGGGAGGACCATAGACCAAAAAGACCATCCTCTTGCCTCAGTCCTCCTCTGTGACCCGGAAATCGGTGTGGTAGAGGAATGTGTCAATTCGTTAGGACACTCTGTTTGCCTACTAACCTTTATTTGTTTGGATCACTTTACACATTTTATTTGGGCTTCACCCCTGTAAGCATATGTTGCCTTATGTGGAGGTTCTCCTGTAAATGTAATTTGCCTGATCTCCTCTCCCTCACCATTTGTAAATGCTGATACTTTAAAACTGTTAATAAATTAAATATAAACATGTTTTGATTTGTAGAATCAGATAAATAGCTAGATAATCATCAACTGTACTTGAGTCTCATTTGGAGGAGCCATTGCATACAAGCGGATGTGTCCACTTTCCGCCGTTTCGCCTTGATTATCTTTTACCTGTTCAAACAGGCAAGAGAGGACACAGGAGTTAGGCAATTCTGTGGAGAAGGACAGTCTCATTTCAAGCAAGTGCATTTCCATCCGCTATCACTCTCAATTTAACTTTGACCTTTTCAAAAGGAGTTGAGAGGAGGCAGGAGGTGAGCTAATTTAATAAAAGGCCCATCTTCTGAATTGAAACAGGACGGAGAGACGACGGAGGACAGACTTTTGCCAAAATGAGAGAACCCCAAAGGTTATTTACCAGAATATCAGAAGATGGTTGTCGGTAACCGTTCGCTCACAAGGCACTGCTGTCTTTGGTTTCCCTCACTGGGAGAGTTGATCTATGGTCACAGGTGTGACAGCCAGGTCCTGCTCTGTTGGGTAACACACAGCCTCAGTCCCCAACAACCGGTTCAGTTTTTCAGGGGAAATGGAAAGAGCCTGTGAAGCAACTTTTTGGATGTTGATAAGGTGACACTCAATCTTCTCCACATTTATGGGATTGGTAGAACAGTGCAGAAGAGATCCCCAAACAGTTTTATTTTCTTCTCGTCAAGACCAGTATGTAATGGGATCTATACTGAAGAAAAATACAAACTAAACTGTTTATTTATTTTATTTTAATAAGTTACAGTTCATATAAGGAAATCAGTCAATGTAAATAAATTCATACGGACCTAATCTATGGATTTCACATGATTGGGCAGGGGTGCAGCCATGAAAAAGCCTGGGAGGACATGGGCCCACCCACTTGGGAGCCAGGCCCAGCCAAACAGAATGAGTTTTCCCCCACAAAAGGGCTTTATTATAGACAGGAATACTCCTCAGTTTCATCAGCTGTCTGGGTGGCTGGTCTCAGACGATTCCGTAGGTGAAGAAGCCGGATGTGGAGGTCCTTGGCTGGCGTGGTACATGTGGTCTGCGGTTGTGAGGCCGGTTGGACGTACTGCCAAATTCTCTAAAATGACGGAGACTGCTTATGATAGAGAAATTAACATTCAATTCTCTGGCAACAGCTCTGGTGAACATTGCTGCCGTCAGCATGCCAATTGCAGCTACCACAAAACATGGCACATCTGTGGCATTGTGTTGTGTGTCACAACTGCATATTTTAGTGACCTTTTAAAGTCCCCAGCACAAGGTGCACCTGTGTAATGACCATGCTGTTTAATCAGCTTCTTGATATGCCACACCTGTCATGTGGATGGATTATCGGGGCAGCAGGCAGCCTAGTGGTTAGAGCGTTGGGCCTGTAACCGAACGTTTGCTGGATCGAATCCCTGAGCTGACATGTCACAATTCTGTCATTCTGCCCCTTAACAAGGATGTTACCCCACTGTTCCCCGGTAAGCTGTCATTGTAAATAAGAATTTGATCTTAACTGACTTGCCTAGTTAAATTGAAAAATCAATATATCTTGGCAGTGGATGTACATTTTTTATTTATTTTATTTATCCTCTATTTTAACACGTAAGTTGAGTGAGAACACGTTCTCATTTGCAGCAACGACCTGGGGGATAAATACATTTGTGCTAAAAATTTGAGAAGCCTTTGGTGTGTATGCAAGTTTTTTGGTATATTTTATTTCAGCTCATGAAACATGGGACCAACATTTTACATTGTTGCGTTTTATATTAGTTTCAGACATTTCTTTTACCCAGCTATAGTAGGTAACTCGAGGAAGACAGTGTCCAGCAGATGGAGCAATTCCCTCTTTTTGTAGCGTCCATTCAGCATCCATCTATTTTTATCCATGTGTTGTTTATGTAATGTTTTATATCCCACATCTAAGGTCCGTACAACCCAATGATTTATATATGCAATAGTGCCTCCATCTTGGCACTCCCCCTCCATTGTAAAAAACATTTTGGAAGCTATAGAAATATATTTATTAATTTCTACATTTAATAAAAAAATATATATATATAACCAGGCAAGTCAGTTAAGAACAAATTCGTATTTACAATGATGGCCTTACCAGGGAAGAGTGGGTTAACTGCCTTGTTCAGGGGTAGAACAACATATTTTTACCTTGTCAGCTCAGGGATTTGATCCAGCAACCATTTTGGTTACTGGCCCACTGTGATAACCACTAGGCTACCTGCCGGCCCAGTTACAGACAACTTAATGCATACTTTTAAATTATATTTAATCAGCTAAACATAAAAATGAAAGTATTATTTATCTTGGGATTACTAATGTTGATGTCGCCACTACAATAAAGAAATACTTGTACATGTAATTTTGTCCTTGAAACATTGCATTGAAATACTGTAGAATTCCATTCATTCCTATGGAGGACTGCTTCTACTGGGGAGTGCCAATATGGCCGACAGGTGGCTTCAAAGCCTCTCAATGGCCAATGCATAGCATCAGCAATTCATGGTTTATATAAATCATTGGTACCACCCAGATGTTTTGGCCCATTTTTCTAGAGTATAAACATGTAGTCGGAGCACCTGCATGGACACTAAAATGAATGCTATACAGCCAGATTGCGGATTCTGGTCAAGTATAATCTCTGGGGGTAGAGAGAGATCATGAGCAGTTTTATTGTGGATGTTGTGATTGTGTCCAGAGAATAAATGATGAGTTTAAGAAGACTAGAATGTGGTCCTGACAGACAATGAACTCGACTGTTAGAAGAACAAGTATGTTCGCATGGAAAGATGGAGCCAGTTTTGGTATTGCTTGCAGAGATGAGATAACGTGTGCTTTGGCCTACATGTTGGCGATGATAGCAGCTTTTTCCAGTTTATTGTGGCACATATTGATTGACACCCTTAATTGAGTGGCTCCAATATGACCATGTGACTGATAGAAAGTTCTTACACAATATACAAAGGAAATTCCCTCTTTGATGAGTCACATCATAACACTTGTCCTGGCTATGATCTTGTCTGTTCATTCTGGGTCGCCTGTGCTGGTTTCCAATTAGGATATTTCATGATGTCTGTACTTTCCATTACTGTTTCGGGGGAACAGAGAAAATGAAAAGATCATGGTGTAGCGTTGCCTACACAGAAGGTTCCCACCATCCCGTTCATACCACAGTGACTAGACACTCGCAATCATGTAGTCATTCCCATAGGAAAGTCCTGCCATTTGCTTGTGGTGTTATATACAGTACTTTTGGAGCCATGTATTTGACTTGAGACAGTTTTTAGTTGCATAATCAGTCCGTTAGTAATTGCCGAATGTGCTTATTAGTAGTAATAATTTGTTATTGGTTAGGATGTTGGAGCCGGAGAGTGTTATTGTTGGGACAAAGGAAAGTGCAGAAAGTTTCTATGTCCACATATGTTATCGTTGTATATTCATATTTCTAAGAAAGTAGGTAAAGAGCCACAGCTGACTCTTAGTTCCTGGTAAGGTCAGGCGAGATTCTGGGGAACTAGGGCAGTGAGAGACGTGGAGTTTAACATTGAGGTGAGGAGAAATTTGAGGAGAGAAGAAACCTCTGGGAGGGGGGCTAGAGGGGCCCATCCCAACAATACTCCAACTGTAGTCTTATCGCACACACATGTACACATCCCTGGAACACCAATAGGAGGAACATACTTAGTTATTGCCCAGCAACACTGATTGTTTATCCTCGATAGACGAGGAGGTGACTCCTAATCGGAAGGCATAAATATATGCTTATGTAAATTGTGTGCTATGCAGCTGCAGCATTCAGTTTGGATGGAATAAATCTAGTCTGAGCTTCCTTTGGTGTCCAACTGGATTTGTACCAGAACTTAGAATCTAACACGTGTATGGCCCATATCCAAAGTCATTTTTTATACAAAATTTCAGAAAATACAATCTCACAGTGAATGATCCTGTACCATCTTGGCATTCCAAAAATATAATAAGACAACAAATTCAAACCATATTTAGGTAACAACTTATGTTTTTCTGAGACCAAGGTTTCCAATTAGGTCATACTGATGTTTAGGTGTTATCACTCTAGGTTTTCTGCTTTGCTTAGTGCAAAATATTTGCTTTTTTCCCTCAAGTCGTAAATGTTTTTCCATCGATGTAATGTCTACAAGATGTTAATGCTTTCATAGGGTGTCTCTATGCTAACCACTGTCTCCCAAGAGGATTCTGGGACAGGATTGAGTTGGCGGTTGCTTCTCAAGGCTTGGCATTCAGTTACAGACCAAGCTACACGGAGATGTTTAAACAGGGAGTCAAAACGTAATTCTAGTCCCCTTCCCACCACTAGTCCCCATCCCTTTTCCACAGTAAAACTTCTAGAATGAAATAATGATGTATAGACGCCTATGCGTGCAGCAATGCACACAGTCGTGCCTTGAAAGCATGTTTGTACACTCAACCATTGTAGCCTCTATAAATGCGTTCGTTATGATCTAATGTTCACAACACGGCAGCTGGTCTGTGAGGACATGCTCCTGTATTATTTCAAGTGATCTGCAAATCTTACTATGTTACTTACTTGCAATGTTACTTATTTACGTTTAATAACTTATTTGCAGGACCTTGCTGCTCCTAAACGTGCCTTTGCTTTGTCTGTGACTCCTGATAGCAAAGGGAGAGATGTTCCTGTCTAAGCAGGTCACATCATGGATTCAGGACGACCGGTGCCAACTGTCTGGATTCAATTAAACACCATATGATCTTCTGTAGTCTTTACAGCTGCCTCAAAGTCTACCATTCTCCCCCAACAAACTGCACACACACACAACTGTAGCACATGTGTCAGACAGCCACAGGGCCCTCTACACAGACCCCAGACTGTTCCACCATCAATACACCACACCTCTTGTTTGTCTGAGGCCCTGTCGTGGCTCCAAAGTTCTGGGCAGTGGGATCGACTTTCCAATTTAAAATATTGATTTGATATGGGAGATGCAAAATCCAGATTTTGGGGTGTTTGGTCTATTCGATATGAACAAATTAGAAAATGAATAAAATAACGAGGGTAAATAATTATTCTGATGTCTTAGCACTTTTACTAATATATTGATTTGATAATAACTAAAGTGAAGGAATATAAAAAGTTCAAATATAAAGAATACTGCATTGTATAATAACATTTCTCAAGATCAAAAACATCCACCCACGGGAAAAGATTCCATCGTTAATTTGAGTTGGTGCTAAACACAATGAAACATGTGCCCAATCAATTATTTCAAGCATCACAACATGTGCGTCATTGTTTTTCCAGAATTGAGAAACATTCAGACTGGCTGTGCTAATTTGAAGCCTTTGGTGGCATCACTGCAACCTTTGGAGCTGTAGTCTGTATTTTTGAGTCTACATTACCTTCCTTGCTCTTTTTCCGAGGAGGCTTTTTCATTGGGGTCTTATTTTTGGGCTCTCCCTTATCTGAGCTGCTTTCAGAGTTGCTAGAATCTTGTTTCTCTTGGTATTTGGCTTCTTTAGATGGACTATCTGGCAGAGGCTTCTGTGAGCTGTCGGATGTGGGAAGCAAATCCTTTCCAGCTCCAGGCTGGGTGCCCGAGGTCTTTTGGGGCGGGGTGGGCTTCTTTCTCTGGGCCTGGAGGTGAGACAGGCTCTCTTCACAGCTGCCGGCCTCGCTCCTGTTCAGGCTCTGAGTCTTCTCCTTCAGCTGAGCAGTAAAGAGAGAGGCTACCTCAGAGTGTATGTTCGGTTGGTTAACCTCCCTGTTTAGGGATAAGCTGGGCCTCTTCTCTGGGGACTCTTTGGGGATTGCAGCTTTCCGGTCAACACGGAAATTGCCCATTTTCCTCAGGACACTCTGCACTGCCCCATTGATGTGCTCTATCTGCAACAGACCTGGTCTGCTTTTATTAGGCTTCTTCTCACCTAGGGAGCTGGCCCCATCTGTACCTGCAGACTCTGGGGCGTTGGGAGCTCGCTGCTTGCTGGCTTTCTTTCTGGAACAAATGTTATCCTCAGCCACAGTCTCTTCCTGACTTTTCTGATTTGACCCAGGAGATGCATGGATCCATGAGAGCTTGGGCTTGGTGGAGGGGTCTGGTGGCTGTGGTTTAATCCTCTCAGCAGCTATAGGCTTTCCATTATATTTGACATTGTTTGACCCGCCATTGTTCTCTGGCTCCTTGCTGGACTGCTGTGGTGGCTGAGGGGCAGAGACCCTGAGGCAGAGGGTGCTGGTGGTTGACTCTGTGCCACTGCAGGAGGCCTCACTCTCTGATGACTTCTGGAGTGGCAGCTCACTGGTGTTAACTGAAGCCTGCTCAGTCATATCCCTGTCCTCCGGCAATGTGTCTACCTCAGAGACATCATCATCAGCTAGGACTGTAGTCTCTGTTGTGTTGATTCTGTCCCCTTTCTTTTTCTTCTCTTCTCAGAGGGCGAGAGAAAGGGCGAAAGAAGTTCAAACGTCAATTTTTATTCAATTAAATAAAAGATCATCAGAATCCGACTCCCCTTCAGCTCTAAAGACGTTAAGGAAACAAACACAAATGCTTTGGGAATGTTTTAAGTACTGGATGACCTACTATTAACATTTTCCTGTTCATGTTTACTTTAGAAGCAAGGGCTTTAATTGGATGATACTGCAGCAGATTAGGCAGTGTATTTAGGGCAGATCAGTGAAATGATGATCTATCAAGAACTGTAGTTTACACATCACCCTCTGGATCTTACACCGGATATGACTATGCAGCAGTTGTTTTGACAAAAATCTAGTCATTGCAGAAAATCAGTGAATCATACAAAAACAAAACGTTGTGTGCAGCCAACGACTCATTATCTCATAATGTTCTGTCATTCCAAAATGATCTCTTGTTTTTGGAATGACATTCCCATCATTATCGGAGCTCAATGTGAAAAAATGTAACCTTCCTTCACATATTTTGGACAATAATTTGCCTTAACGAATTCCCATCACCTGCAGAAATGAAGGTTCTAGGATAGACAGGTGTCACTGTCACAGAGTGAACAAACAGAGTTTTTTTTTTAATGCAGCACTCTTATCATGCAGGAGTGACAGGGAAGATTTAGTCTGGGATACCCACCGTCAGGCACAGCATAGACATGTCCGTCCTCTGTGGTCTCTACGGAAGAGAAGGACGCTCTGGATGACCCGGAGGCGGTGGGTTGCTCCACTGCAGAGGGGGGCTCAATGAAACTACAGTTGAAAGTATTCTCAGGGTCATGGTGGGACACTGTGGAGAACAGAAACCGAGCAAACACTTAGCCTCTTAACAGTTAGGCCTACATTCGCTAAAGCTTTGAACTTATTTGTTAACAACAATAATCCTTCACTACATTTTGTCCCTTCAAAGAAATTGTGTTACACATGGGACCTTATATTTCCCCCTGACTTCCTGTGTCATACATCAGTCCACCCAGCCCAAACATCCCCCCTTCTAGCCCCGCTGCCCCTGCTCCAGTAGAGCGAAATTGCAGGTTAAGATCATTTTTGACACTTCCTGTCGGTGGTCTAGAGGGGCCCTCGATGGAATGTAGAGAAATGGGGAGGGTGAAGAGGGGGCAAGCAGGACGCTGTTCAAGTATGGTTTTAAATATACGCTGAGTTCACTGTCACAGACATTCAGAGAGCAGGCAAAGCAAAAAACCAAGGAGAAGGAATGCTACTTTGATTTTGGAGAGATCTATCTTTGGGTATTGGACTGGTTTATCATCAATCATGAGAACCCAGTGAAAATGTAAGTTAACATTCATTGAGTTTGTGCAGGTAGGACCTACCAACAACGTTGGGTAGCTTCTGCCGTCTCAGTGGGATATGAGGAAGTTTAGAGCTGATTCGTGTGAACCCTCCACATAGTCTTCTTTTGGACCTTTTCTCAGGGCTAAATGCAATCAACAGAGAAACCAAAGACGATGTGAAGTATAAATTTAACTTCAGCTAATGTGACAATATATTTATTGTGCCCCAATACAAACAACAATCATTCTTACTCGTTCTGTCTGCAGACGCAGCAGCAACACAGCAAGGAGAGGAGCAGGAGACAGGTGACCAGCACCCCTGCTGCCATCACACCCATCCTCTTGTTAGGCTCTGTTCAAAGAGCAGAGGTCATACATCTGTCCCAAAAAAAGTATTTAGTCAGCCAACAATTGCGCAAGTTCTCCCACTTAAAAAGATGAGAGGCCTGTAATTTTCATCATAGGTACACTTCAACTATGACAGACAAAATTATATTTTTTTTCTCCAGAAAATCACATTGTAGGATGATGAAAATTACAGGCCTCTCTCATCTTTTTAAGTGGGAGAACTTGCACAATTGGTGGCTGACTAAATACTTTTTTGCCCCAATGTATCTGTCATGAGTGTTTTTATGGCAGATACATGTTACCAGTAAGCTCTCTGGAAAAATAATACATGACACTTTTTTCCCTCGTCACATTAGACAAGTCTGTTTTAGGAAAGGTTCTTACGTAGGTTGCATGCTCCAGTCACTATGTTGCAGTTGTTGTCATGGCAGGAACAGGTCTGGGTACAGTTAAGCCCATACTGACCCGCTGAACAGCTCACATTACAGCTGCATAGGAAAGAGTGTGAAATTTCATTGATGACATTTTCAAAATCGGTCTTGACACCATCCATATTACTTTCTCTATTTGTTACATTTAATTAGTTTTCTTTTAAAATATTTGCATGTAAAATGCTTTGCACTCACTAAGCACCAGAGAAGCCAGGATTACAGAGACAATTTCCTGTGGCGAAGTGACACATCCCATTGAAGCAGCTGTTGCAGTCATTGACACAGTTCTCTCCATAGGTTCCATTTGGGCACTTGACCTCACATCTGTGAAGACAAATGGTTGAAAATCACGCACAAACTCAGACGGGATGTAATTGCCTTTCTTATCTACATTTGATTAGAGATGCCGAATGTGATCGGAAGCTCATAATGGTATTCCTACCGATCACCCATCCAACCAGGGTTGCAGTGGGGGCATTTTCCGTCGATGCGGTTGCAGAAGTGTCCGTCTTTACAGGATGAGCAAACGTCCTTGCAGTTTTCACCAAAGAACCCAGGAGCACACATCTGGTCACACCTGGTGCCATTCCAACCGCTTTCACATGCGATGCAATGTCCCTCTGCCACCTTGCAGGGCTGCTGGCCTTTGCAGTGACCACACCTGGAAGAGCAGTAAGACCAAGTCCTGAGTAATATTGTAACAAAAGATGAATAACATGGACTAACTAAATTCTTTACAGTAATATTCATGCTGGAATAGGGTTTCCAAATGGTTGGTTCCCTCTTCCAGAGCCTTTCAGCCAAGGCTAGTTCCCTTGTGGTTAGAAACTGGCTTGTGACTAGATGTCTTATTGCCAACAGCTTCAGGTGGCCAAACACTTTAGGTGTTTCACAGCTCAAAACAGTTTGTAAACCACATTAGATTTGCCAGCTTCACCACATGGTTACCCCAATGGGCACCGTACAGCAGACTGAACGAGCAAAGAGCAAAGACATGCATGTCTTATCCAGCTAAATAACCTCTGGCTACCAGAGTGGTTTCAAGTAAGTCAGCTTTGTCTAACACAGCTGTCACACACCTGTTTCTGCAATTTTGTCCGTAGAATCCAGCTGGACACGTCTCCCTGCAGAACTTCCCTCTGAATCCTGGCTTGCAGGTGCACGATCCATCCGCCGAGTTACAGCGTCCTTGGAGACACTGGCACTTGTGCTCGCAGTGAGTACCCCACAGATGCTCTCGACACTTGCAGCGACCGGTGAGCTGGTCACACGGAGAGGCATTGCAGGCACACTTGGCACCGCAGTACCTCCCATACCAGCCAGGATGGCAGTGGCACTGGCCAGTTCCCACATCACACACAGAGTTTACTCTGCAGTAACAGTTGTTAGAGCACTGAGGGCCCCAATAGCCTGTGTAGCACATACAAGCGCCTGTCTCCTGGTTGCATTGGCCCTTCTGGCAGTCGCAGGCTCGCTCACAGTTTGGCCCCCAGCGATTAGGGTTACAGGTGCAGGCCCCAGTGACATCATCGCACCTCCCGTTGGGATGGCAATCACACTTACCCTTGCAGTCAGGCCCCCAGAACTTAAACGGACATTCTACAGAGCGGATGTAAGGCAAATATGTATAGACAAAGAGATCATTTGTACACTAAGTTCTCTGGACGTAGACTACTTAGTTCTGAGAAATAGGCTACCTGGACTGGCTGTATGTGAAAATGACTGCAGTGTTAACAGACTTACACTACATTTCAAAGGAATTTATGCTTGAAATAAATGGCAAAATTACAATCTGCAATTGTTACTTCCATTTTTACCTTATGTATAAATGAATTATATGTACCCATTGATTCTTGAAGAATATAACTTACTAAGGCCTCACGAGCTTAGTTTATTAACTGCCGTACCCCATCAGAACCCCAAATATACGCTTGTTTTACTCCAAGTAAATGTTAACAAACATTTTATAGCCTCAGAACATGGTTAAAACTATAATTTTGATATCATGGATGGTCAGTACTTGCTTCCATAGCTCTGTCTATATGTCTATACATTTGAGCTTTTATTGAAACAGGGACAGGGAGGACACTTTGTTATTGTTTCAACTGCTGATTGCTGCTTTAAGGATTGCTGTGAGGAAGGAACAGGGAACTAACTTACTCATATCACAAGTGGCTCCAAAATAACCATGACGACAGCGGCATTCGTGGGGTCGCACACAAACTTCATTTTCTTTGCAGGTGAAGTTACCCTCACAAATTGCTGAAGAAAAACCATTGGGCAAGTTAGTTCACAATAAATAATTGTGCTTTTAGAAATGAAGAGGAAAAATGGTTTGGGAGTCTACTCCCAATGATGTGGTTCAGGTTTGTTGAATGGGATAATACAGGCTTTCGAGTACTCACGTATTAAGCACTCATCTCCTTGCTGTGCCCAGCCACTACAACATTGGAGCCTGTCAGATCTGGGAGGGAGAAAAATAACATTAGTTCATCTGGAAATCATCTGTATTTGATTTATAGAAACTAACGTAATTGAACTCCTTCCATCCAAACTAATGTTATGATCACATTTCAGTCATGACAAATAGACTAAGACATTTGCATACTGAACATTATCCTAATCACATTCAGATGCAAATCTGTCACAGCATTCAAAATGCGGGGAATTACTGGCACAACGACTCAATGTAGCAGTAGACTAAATGAGCAGAGATCCGAGGAAGATTATCTGTGAATAGAAGGGCTTGGGTATTCAGAAAATCTCAAACTTTAACATATCGAAAACAATTTAATGCATGTTTATCTACCTTCACTGACATGAATCAGGCTACTGTAATAGTTTTGTCCATCAATTTCAAGCATAAAACCTAATTAAAACAGGTACACAATGACTTACTCAGTTTTGCATACATATCTGCCGAAGGGATTTAGTTCTTGGCTGTAAGTCCAACAACAGAAGACACTTAGAAGCACAATGACTAAGACATATCTTGTTTCCATGTTGTTATGAACAGCATCCCTCCAAGGGCTTTCCAGTGGAAATATGTCAGTCTTTTTTCCAAAAAGGAAATCAACTCTTTTCTTGTGTTGTCCAAAAAGTTACCCATCCAGAGGGTGGCGGTATGCAGTAGTAAATGAAGTAGCCTACCGGTAGGCTGTTACCCTAAAGTCGGTACGTGAATGACAATTTGCAAATTCGGTATGAAGAGGTTGTAATTCTCCCTGGGACCTCCCCACAGAACCAACCTCACCACAGATTGCAAAAAAACTCCCCACCCCCAGTAAAACAGGCTACCCTAAGAAAACATTACCAGTTACAGAGCAGACCTAGCACTTAGCCAATGGCTCCCTCTGTTGTTGACAATAGGAAGCTGTACATCCTCACAGTACACACACACTCTCTCTTTACAGATGGACTATCCAAATCAAGGGTTACCAAACAATTTGAGAGAGAGAGAGAACTTGACACAAAGGACATGTTTCTGTTCTGTTGCATATGCTTTATGTATTTTCTGTGTCTAGCAGCGTCCTCAGAGCATGCGCAGACCAGCTGGCTGGTGTGTTTACGGACATATTCAATCAATCCCTATCCCAGTCTGCTGTTCCCACATGCTTCAAGAGAGCCACCATTGTTCCTGTTCCCAAGAAAGCTAAGGTAACTGAGCTAAATGACTATCGCCCCATAGCACTCACTTCCGTCATCATGAAGTGCTTTGAGAGACTAGTCAAGGATCATATCACCTCCACCCTACCTGACACCCTAGACCAGGGGTGTCAAAGTTAAATGGACGGAGGGCCAAATAAAAAATTTAGCTACAAGCCGAGGGCCGGACTGTTCGAATGTTCATTGAAAATTTTTTAAATGACGCATATAGTCTAGTGAACCTAATTGAACCTACTGAAAACCTAACAAATATATTCCAATATGATCAGATAAATAAAGCAATATTTTCTTATGGCTCTGTCAGTAATCTTTAATTTTCAACAGACACAAAAGACAAATTTCCTTTATATAAAAATCCCCATAACATGAACATTAAATGAAAGAAACCGGTATTCAAGGCACCATCAGTAGCCTATATTTTCTATTTTAGCAAAAGTGGGCTAAATTTACTTAAAAGAAAAAAACAATAATAGCAATTTTCTATCATCCACTCAACTGAAATATTTTTAAAATATAATTGGATTGAAATACAATAAAATAAAGTGCAAAAATCTATTAATCAAAAACAACACTTTGTTTAAGGAGAAGTAACATGCAGTGAAAACAAATATTAAACTTTAACTTTTAAACTTGAACTGAGTAAAAACTCTAAATATGTGATTGCACAGTAATGTTCACTTGTTTGAGGTTGAGGGTGATACTTGGTGGTGTCCCATCTTTTCCACAAGTTCATCAATGTTCGGGTAAGGCTCTGAGCTGAGGAAATCCTCAGAATTGAGTGGAGGTGTTCAGCAGTAAGTCGACTTCTGTGTGATGTTTTGTTCAAGTTCATCAAAGAAAACAGTTGTTCACACAGGTATGTGCTGCCAAACATAGACAACGTTTGAGCAGCCTGGATGCGCAGCTGGGGCATTGTGTCGGGGAGGAAACGGGCGAACTCCGCAGCACCCACTGCCGCATATTTTGCCCTCAGTGCATCATTGCATTGGAGGTCAATCAACTCCATTTGGAGGTTTGGTGGTGAGCTTTCCACGTCAACAGCAAATGGGTTACCGAGCAGTTCCAACCTGCTTTTTTGTGCTTCAAAGTCAGCAAATCGGCGTCGAAAGTCAGCGGCAAGCATACCTATTTTATCAGCCAACTGTGCGCTCGGGAACGCACTGGTAGAGAGCTTCTCTTTCATGGTCTGTCAGCTGGGAAAGTGGCTCAAATTTTCTTTCCGCATCTGCGTCTCCCACAGAGTCAGTTTGGTTTTAAATGCCTTCACTGTACTGTACATATCAGAGATGACACGATCCCGACCCTGCAGCTGCAAGTTCATTGCATTCAGATGACTCGTAATGTCACACAGAAAAGCCATTTCACACAGAAACATTTCGTCTCGGAGTTGTGTTGTGTCTTTCCCTTTGCTGTCCAAGAACAGACAAATCTCCTCACGAAGCTCGAAACATCTTTGAAGCACCTTTCCCTGGCTTAGCCATCGCACCTCTGTGTGATAAGGCAAATCACCATGCTCCGTTTCTAACTCCGTCAGAAATGCCTTGAACTGGCGGTGATTCAAACCTTTGGCTCTGATAAAGTTAACTGTGCGCGTGATGATGCTCATTACATGCTCCATTTTCAAGGCTTTACCGCACAACGCTTCCTGGTGTATGATACAATGATAAGCTGTCAGCTCACCTGTCGCGTTTTCCTCTTGCATCTTTTCCCGTATCTCCGTCACCAGTCCGCTCCTGTGTCCACACATCGCAGGTGCTCCGTCGGTTGTCAAACCCACGAGTTTTTCCCAAGGCAGCTCCATCTCATTTACACATCTTGACACCTCTTCATACAAATCATGCCCCGTAGTTGTGCCATGCATAGGACGTAAAGCCAAAAACTCCTCTGTCACGCTTAGGCTGGAGTCCACTCCGCGGATGAAAATTGACAACTGGGCAATGTCAGAAATGTCGGTGCTCTCATCCACAGCCAAGGAATATGCAATGAAATCTTTTCCCTTTTTCACAAGCTGCTCTTTTAGATTGATGGACAACTGGTCTACTCTCTCGGCAATGGTGTTTCTGCTCAGACTCACATTTAAAAAGAGTTGCCTTTTTTCTGGGCAAACTTCGTCACAAACTTTAATCATGCAGTTTTTGATGAAATCCCCCTCCGTAAATGGCCGGGCTGATTTAGCGATCTCTTCTGCCAAAATAAAACTGGCCTTGACAGCAGCCTGGCCTTGTGATTTGGCTTTTTTGAACAGAGCCTGTCGAGATTTGAGGCCTCGTTTTAATTCCTCTGCCTTTTGTAGCCTTTGTTCCATGTCCATATTCTTGTTGTTGTCCGCGTGTTTCGTTTCATAATGTCGTCTCAGATTATACTCTTTCAGTACCGCCACACTTTCTCCACACAGAAGACACACAGGTTTTCCAGCTACCTCCGTGAACAAATACTCCGACTCCCACCTTGTTTGAAACCCCCGGTTCTCAGTGTCCACCTTCCGTTTTGCCATTTTTGATGGGTATCTGAAAGTTAATTTTACTGTGATGCTGACAACTGCTGTGCCAATAAATATTGAAATGAAGCAGCCTACTGCTCGGTGCGTCACCGTTGCATTGTGGGAAATGTAGTATTGGTGCGTGTAAAAAGATCTGCGGGCTGCCGGCTTGCTGCGGTCTGCGGGCCGGTTCTAATAATAAATCAAGATCATCCCAGGGGCCGTAAAAAAACCTTCTCGCGGGCCGGATGTGGCCCGCGGGCCTTGACTCTGACATATGTGCCCTAGACCCACTCCTATTTGCTTACCGCCCCAATAGGTCCACAGTCAATGCAATCGCAATCTCACTGCACACTGCCCTAACCCATCTGGACAAGAGGAATACCTACAGTATGTAAGAATTCTGTTCATCGACTACAGCTCAGCATTTAAGACCATAGTGCCCTCCAAACTCGTCATTAAGCTCGAGACCCTGGGTCTCGGTCCTAGACGTTCTGACAGGCCGCCCCCTGGTGTTGAGGGTAGGAAACAACATCTCCACCCCGCTGATCCTCAACACTGGGGCCCCACAAGGGTGCGTTCTCAGCCCTCTCCTGTACTCCCTGTTCACCCATGACTGCGTGGCCATGCAGGCCTCCAACTCAATCATCAAGTTTCCAGACGACACTATAGTGGTAGGCTTGATTACCAACAATGACGAGACGGCCTACAGGGAGGAGGTGAGGGCCCTCAGAGTGTTGTGTCAGGAAAACAACCTCACACTCAATGTCAACAAAATAAAGCAGATGATGTGGACTTCAGGAAACAGCAGAGGGAGCACCCCCCTATCCATATCGAAGGGACAGTAGTGGAGAAGGTGGAAAGTTTTAAGTTCCTCGGCGTACACATCATTGACAAACTGAAATGGTCCACCCACACAGACAGCGTGGTGAAGAAGGCGCAACAGCGCCTCTTCAACCTCTGGAGGCTGGAGAAATTTGGCTTGTCACCAAAAACACTCACAAACTCTTACAGATGTACTATCGAGAGCATCCTGTCGGGCTGTATCACCGCCTGGTACGGCAACTGCTCCTCGCACAACCGCAAGGCTCTCCAGAGGGTAGTGAGGTCTGCACAACACATCACAGGGGGCAAACTACCAGCCCTCCAAGACACCTACACCACCCGATGTCACAGGAACGTCAAAAATATCATCAAGACCAACAACTACCCGAGCCACTGCCTGTTCACCCCGCTATCATCCAGAAGGCGAAGTCAGTACAGGTGCATCAAATCTGGGACCGAGAGACTGAAAAACAGCTTTTTATCTCAAGGCCAGACTGTTAAACAGCCATCACTAACATTGAGTGGCTACTGCCAACATACTGACTCAAATCTCTAGCCACTTTAATCATACAAAATTGGATGTAAGAAATGTATCACTAGTCATTTTAAACAATGCCACTTTATATAATGTTTACATACCCTACATTACTCATCTCATATGTATATACTGTACTCTATACCATCTACTGCATCCTGCCTATGCCGTTCGGCCATCGCTCATCCATATATTTATATGTACATATTCTTATTCATTCCTTTACCCTTGTGTGTGTTTAAGCTAGTTGATGTGAAATTGTTTGATTACTTGTTAGATATTACTGCATGGTTGGAACTAGAAGCACAAGCATTTCACAAGCATTTCGCGACACTTGCATTAACATCTGCTAACCATGTGTATGTGACCAATGACATTTTATTTTATTTGACGTATGACAACTGGTTTGACATTTATTCAGGACATGTATGCCAATGTATTGACTTGGGTGAAGGGTTATCTTTTCAAACAGAAGCTGAATATAAAACCTTTATGACTGCATGGTTGTAAAATTCTGGCTCCCAGACGGTATTAAGGTGTTAAGGTGTAGGATAAGCTCATCGATTGCTGTATTCCCAGACAGAAGATGCCGCCAGGCAAACACACTAGCACACCTTAACAATAGGCTTACATTTTCCGCATTGACTGACCTCCACGTCTTAAAGTAATGATGGACTGTCGTTTCACTTTGCTTATTTGAGCTGTTCTTGCCATAATATGGACTTGGTCATTCACCAAATAGGGCTATCTTCTGTAAACCAACCCTACATTGTCACAACACAACTGACTGGTTCAAATGCATTAAGAAGGAAAGCAATTCCACGAATTAACTTTTAACAAGGCACACCTGTTAATTTAAATGCATTCCAGGTGACTACCTCATGAAGCTGGTTGAGAAAAAATGTATTTATTTCACCTTTATTTAACCAGGTAGGCAAGTTGAGAACAAGTTCTCATTTACAATTGCGACCTGGCCAAGATAAAACAAAGCGGTTCGACACATACAACACAGAGTTACACATGGAGTAAAACAAACATACAGTCAATAATACAGTAGAAAAGTAAGTCTATATACTATGTGAGCAAATGAGGGAGGTAAAGGAAAAAAAAGGCCATGGTGGAGAGGTAAATACAATATGGCAAGTACAACACTGGAATGATAGATTTGCAGTGGAAGAATGTGCAAAGGTATAAATAGAAATAATGGGGAGCCAAATAAATAAATAAATAAATAAAAAACAGTAGGGGATGGGGTAGTTGTTTGGGCTAAATTATAGAGGGGCTATGTACAGGTGCAGTAATCTGTGAGCTGCTCTGACAGCTGGTACTTAAAGCTAGTGAGGGAGATAAGTGTTTCCAGTTTCAGAGATTTTTGTAGTTCGTTCCAATCATTGGCAGCAGAGAACTGGAAGGAGAAGCGGCCAAATGAGGAATTGGCTTTGGGGGTGACCAGAGAGATATACCTGCTGGAGCGTGTGCTACAGGTGGGTGCTGCTATGATGACCAGCGAGCTGAGATAAGGGGGGACTTTACCTAGCAGGGTCTTGTAGATGACCTGGAGCCAGTGGGTTTGGCAACGAGTGAAGAATGCCAAGAGTGTGCAAAGCTGTCATCAAGGCAAAGGGTGGCTACTTTGAAGAATCTCAAATATAAAACATATTTTAATTTGAACACTTTTTTGGTTACTACATGATTCCATGTGTGTTATTTCACAGTTTTGATGTCTTCGATATTATTATACAATGTAGAAAATAGTCTAAATAAAGAAAAAACATTGAATGAGTAGGTGTGTCCAAACTTTTGACTGGTAGTATATGTATCCAGACTGGCATTATACTATCGCATCAGGGGCTTAAAACTTCTTCGGGATCAATGGGCCCCCCAAGTGACGGTTGAGCTAACGTAGGCTAATGTGATTAGCATGAGGTTGTAAGTAACAAGAACATTTCCCAGGACATAGACATATCTGATTTTGGCAAAAAGCTTAAATTCTTGTTAATCTAACTGCGTTGTCCAATTTACAAAAGCTATTACAGTGAAAGAATACCATGCTATTGTTTAAGGAGTTATAAACTTGAAAAGTTATTAATAAAACAATTAGGAACATTTGGGCAGTCTTGAAACATTTTGAACAGAAATTTAATGGTTCATTGGATCAGTCTAAAACTTTGCACATACACTGCTGCCATCTAGTGGCCAAAATCTACATTGCGCCTGGGCTGGAATAATACATTATGGCCTTTCTCTTGCATTTCAAAGATGGTACACATTTTTTTTAACTGTTTTTTCCTTTGTATTTTCTTTCACCAGATCTAATGTGTTATATTATCCTACATTCATTTCACACTGCGCAACTTAAAGGTGTTTCCTTTCAAATGGTATCAATAATATGCATATTCTTGCTTCACTGCCTGAGCTACAGGAAGTTAGAGTTGGGTATTTCTTTTTTTAAAGGGTCCGGATCCTGTGCAGTCACAAAAACCATAAAGCGCTATGATGAAACTGGCTCTCATGAGGACCCCAACAGAAAAGGAAACCCAGAGTTACCTTTGCTGCAGAGGATAAATTCAATATAGTTAACTGCATGTCAGATTGCAGCCCAAATAATTGCAGACACATCTCAACATCAACTGTTCAGAGGAGACTGGGTGAATCAGGCATTCATGGTTGAATTACTGCAAAGAAACCACTTCCACTTTGGCCAAGAAACACAAGCAATTGAGATTATACTGGTGGAAATCTGTCCTTTGGTCTGAAGAGTCCAAATTATGGGATTTTTGGTTCCATCCGCCATGTCTTTGTGACGCAGAGTAGGTGAATGGAAGATCTCCGCATGTGTGGGTCCCACCGTGAAGCATGGAGGAGGAGGTGGGATGTGTGGGGGTGCTTTGCTGGTGACACTGTGATTTATTTAGAATTCAAGGCACACTTAACCAACATGGCTACCACAGCATTATGCAGCTATACGCCATCTCAAGATTTATAATTCAACAACCCAAATGTCACCTTTGATTTGATTGTATTTCTTATGAAGGACAAGCTGTCGCCTTATTATTTGCAGAACAGTGGGAAGGGGGAGTTCCTCATAACACCGAGTTCACGTTAAACGCGTCAGAGTAGGCGGTCCTTGCCTTATAAACACTGCGCATGCGCACCAACTGTCAGTCGAACCACGAACTAGAACTGCTATAGCCACGCGCCCTCTAACGCAATATTTTAATTTTTACGACTTTAAATACAGCTAACTAATGTCGTACACTAAAGTAATACCAGGTCTAGTCAGGGCAAATTCTGACAACATCAAGAGAATATGCTTGTCTCAGGGGAGATTTCGGTCCACGGTCGCATCCAAGCAACGTAAGGAGGTTGAAGGAGGGAAAGAAGAGCAGCAACTTGTTGAGTGCACCGTGGTGAAAGCTGTTCAAGCAGACCTCATCAGCCAAACAAAAAATAACACCGATGCTCAAACACGGAAGATCGCAATCGACTTTGATAATACACACGAAGCGTATAAAAGTAAAGATAACATTGAGCTGCTTAGAAGTCTGTTGGTCTTCAAGCTTTGCACATTCGACTTCCTCGTTGACAAGAACAAGGAGGTAGGGACATTCTTTTGATGAGATTGTTTTTGCTACATTGTGGTTAGTAGTAAATGGTGTGGTTAGTAGAACTATGATACAAGTGATAACATTTCTGACTGTCAAATAGCCATTATTCAAAAACACGAAACGGCATGTTAACAAGGGTCCAGGGAGTCTCGCAGTGAAAAATCTAAAATTCACTACTTTCATTCAATTGCTTGCTCTGACCTCATATTTTAGCCTGCTTTACGCGCGACCCACGTGACTACATAGCGAGCAATACAAGGATGTAGAGAGGCCAAGTACACCTGACTGCAGTGTGCAGTTCTGGGTGGGGCTCATTGTGGGCGGAGGCCCACGTTTGACCCCACCCACCGGTGTTTTTTTTTGTCCATTTGAGGTTTGACAAGTCACACACTGAATACGAACACACACGTTTGTGCAAGGCGTCGTAAGAAATATTATATAAAGTGGTACCAGCACATGTAACACTTTTTGGTTCGTGCTATATTTGAGACAAGCTACTGATATTGTTGCAGTGAACCACATACTCGTTATGTATGTCATGTACTGGTAAAATTGTTTTTAAATGTTATAACTTTGTAAATATTTTTTAATTGAGCATATATATATATATATATATGCTCAATTAAAAAATCAGTTACTACCTGTCCTGATTTATGCTGTTTACTTTCCTCGTGAGAATCGAGACCATATAGACATACTGACAAGCTGAATGTGCTTTGTACGTTATGTTATACCAGCTCCAGTAAAGAGATAAGAGACTCGGGTGACTCCTACGTCATCTTTACTAAAGCACATAGCACATAACACAGTCGCCCTGGGGACTGTTTAAGGGCCTCTGCGTGCTCTTGAGGTGCCACTGGATGCTGATGGTATGTCAAGTGCTTCAGAAACTGTGTTATGTTGATTATTGTTGCTGTGCAATAGCAACATTGAAAGTGTGTCACATTTCTACAACTGAAGCCACACTTTATGATTGTGAACTCTGGAAGAGAGGAATAATAGTAAAGTAACAAGTTATACAACTTAATTAAATACACTGATGTAACTGGGAAAAAAAACAGGGCAAATCAAAATACGTGAACGTCAAATATATTCAATAAACAAAGGAAGAAATAGTACCTCTGTGCCTCACTGACGCATGACCTTTGATGTGGTTGTTGACCATGTATTGTTCAGCCTTATATGTGCAGAAGGGCCAGTGATGAAGTTGACTGCTGCTGCATTTTTTTATTTTGGGAATCTCGCCCTCCAAAAACACACTAACGTGTCCCTATACTTGAGGCCGACCGATTAATCGGAATGGCTGATTAATTAGGGCATATTTCAAGTTTCCATAACAATCGGAAATCGGTATTTTTGGGCGGCGATTATTTTTTTTATATACCTTAATTTAACTAGGCAAGTCAGTTAAGAACACATTCTTATTTTCAATAACGGCCTAGGAATGGTGGGATAACTGCCTTGTTCAGGGGCAGAACGACAGATGTTCACCTTGTCAGCTCGGCGGATCCAATCTTGCAACCATACAGTTAACTAGTCCAACGCAATAACGACCTGCCTCTCTCTCGTTGCACTCCACAAGGAGACTGCCTGTTACGCGAATGCAGTAAGCCAAGGTAAGTTGCTAGCTAGCATTAAACTTATCTTATAAAAAACAATCATAATCACTTGTTAACTACACATGGTTAATGATATTACTAGATATTATCTAGCGTGTCCTGTGTTGCATATAATCTGACTGAGCATACAAGTATCTAAGTATCTGACTGAGCGGTGGTAGGCAGAAGCAGGCACGTAAATATTCATTCAAACAGCACTTCATTTTGCCAGCAGCTCTTCATTGTGCGTCAAGCATTGGGCTGTTTATGACTTCAAGCCTATCAACTCCCGAGATGAGGCTGGTGTAACGGAAGTGAAATGGCTAGCAAGTTAGCGCGCGCTAATAGCGTTTCAAACGTCACTCGCTCTGAGCCTTCTAGTAGTTGTTCCCCTTGCTCTGCATAGGTAATGCTGCTTCGATGGTGGCTGTTGTCGTTGTGTTGCTGGTTCGAGCCCAGTGAGGAGCGAGGAGAGGGACGGAAGCTATACTGTTACACTGGCAATACTAAAGTGCCTATTAGAACATCCAATAGTCAAAGGCTAATGAAATACAAATGGTATAGAGGGAAATAGTCCTATAATTCCTATAATAACTACAACCTAAAACTTCTTACCTGGGAATATTGAAGACTCGTGTTAAAAGGAACCACCAGCTTTTATGTTCTCATGTTCTGAGCAAGGATCTGAAACGTTAGCTTTCTTACATAGCACATATTGCACTTTTACTTTCTTCTCCAACACTTTTTTTTGCATTATTTAAACCAAATTGAACATGTTTCATTATTTACTTGAGGCTAAATGGATTTTATTGATGTATTATATTAAGTTAAAATAAGTGTTCATTCAGTATTGTTGTAATCGTCATTACTACATATAAATAAAAAAATCTGCCGATTTAATTGGCATCGGCTTTTTTGTCCTCCAATAATCGGTATCGGCGTTGAAAAATCATAATTGTAGACCTCCACAAGTCTGGTTCATCCTTGGGAGCAATTTACAAATGCCTGAAAGTACCACGTTCATCTGTACAAACAATAGTATGCAATTATAAACACCATGGGACCACACAACCGCCATACCGCTTAGGAAGGGGATGTGTTCTGTCTCCTAGAAATGAACGTACTTTGGTGCGAAAAGTGCAAATCAATCCTAGAACAACAGCTCCAAAACCGCCATAAAAAGCCAGACTACGATTTGCAACTGCACATGGGGACGAAGATGGTCCTTTTTGAGAAATGTCCTCTGCTCTGATGAAACAAAAATAGTGGCCATAATGACCATTGTTATGTTTGTAGGAAAATGGGGGAGGCTTACAACCCGAAGAACACCATCCCAACCGTGAAGCACGGGCGTGGCAGCATCATGTTGCTTTGCTGCAGGCGGGACTGGTGCACTTTACAAAATAGATGGCATCATGAGGAGGAAAGATTATGTGGATATATTGAAGCAACATCTGACGACATCAGTCAGGAAATTAAAGCTTGGTTCCAAATGGTTCTTCCAAATGGACAATGACCCCAAGCATACTTCCAAAGTTGTGGCAAAATTGCTTAAGGACAGTAAAGTCAAGGTACTGGAGTGGCCATCACAAAGCCCTGACCCCAATTCTATAGAAAATGTATGGGCAGAACTGAAAAAGCGTGTGCAAGCAAGGAGGCCTACAAACCTGACTCCGTTACATCAGCTCTGTCAGGGAGGAATGGTCCAATATTCACCCAACTTATTGTGGGAAGCTTGTGGAAGGCTACCTGAAACGTTTGACCCAAGTTAAACAATTTAAAGGCAATGCTACCAAATACTAATCAAGTGCATGTCAACTTCTGACCCACTGGGAATGTGATGAAAGAAATAAAAGCTGAAATAAATAATAATATTTTTTATTATATTATGACATTTAACATTCTTAAAATAAAGTGGTGATCCCAACTGACCCAAGACAGGTTATTTTTACTAGGATTAATTGTTACTACTTGTGAAAATCTTGTCATCCAGATATATATATTCACATATGTATTTTCCAAGCTATAGCTCACAATATTTTAACATACAGCAGGTTTTTAAAGGACCAAAGACTTTGATCTGTTTCGTGTCTTAATTTTTGACATGGGGAAAAAAATATTGCGATACTGGTATCGTCACAGCCCTACACATTTTAAGGAGCACTACTCAAGCTGGGGAGTTGTGGGTCTAACTCAGTTGATTATTTGCTCTGTCTCAGTTGATGGACCTCAGCAAGAAAGTGTTTGGCAAGCGGCTGTTTGAGAGGCTGATGAAGATGACGTTCTACGGGCAGTTTGTAGCTGGGGAGGACCATAACTCCATCAAGCCTCTGATCCATAAGAACCAGGCCTTTGGCGTGGGGTCAGTCCTGGATTACAGTGTGGAGGAGGACCTGACTCAAGAGGAGGCAGAGAAGAAGGAGATGGAGTAAGTAGTCTCTGTCATCTCTCGTCTATATCTCACAAACCCGTCCTCTATAACTCTAATAAAGGATATAGGGCTCCACACTTCAAACACAAGCTTCAACATTTTCTAGTTTCATAAGTTATTGATTAGGAATCATTGATTTATTTATAGCTATGTGCTATGGAGTGAGATGCCTATATTGCTACCTCAGTGGCCACTATGTAAACATGTTATGCATGACCTATGGCAAAATGCCACTGTCAAAATCACCCTATCTGATCCAATACTATTTGGCAAGGTTACGGCATACAGTTCCATATGTTGTACTTTTCTCTGATTTTACTGTAGGTTCTCCTTGCTATGTCTGTCTCTCTCCCTTTGAAACCCACAGCCTTACACATGTTTCATATTCATTAAAACCGGTGTTTACAACGTCCCAACCATAAAACATTTTTCTTGCGTCACTTTCAGTATCTGACGTTGCCCAGCAATACTCAGGACACTATTGGTCAGTTCAGACATACCCCTCTCGCCAGATTTGTTGAGCTGAAGGAGCACATTTATTCCAGTCCCTTTGAGAATGCAGTCACATGAGGTGGATTGAAACAAGCCAGCCTTGTTGGGTAACTTGACGCAGCCTTTGAAAGGAAGCCCAGGGAGTGTTATGTGATGTGTTTTGGAAAGCAGCCCTCTCCTGTTTGGTCAGGGATTTTCTTAGACGGGCTATGCACACATTCAAGCTGAACTAACAATCGGAACACTGAAGCGGGCCCACTGAATGGTTCCAATTAAAGTGTACATTTGAGGAAGGGGCTCGAGTCCAGCAGAAATACATTCAATGTTAACAAATGTTATATTTTGTGTTACAGAAAGATTCAGTGATGCATACCGTTTATGCATGCATAGCGCGCATTTCGTCATTAAAAACATGTTGCAGAACACATGTTGTGAACAAAATCCTGCTTTCTCCATCAACTCAACCATAAGGAAATGTCCATATATGACAGTATTGGGGTCTACAAATCATTGCAAGTTAGGGAACAGCCTAGAGAAGGCTGTGTACTAGGTGGCTCAGTATTTTGGGTTACCCATAATCCAGCTGCATCCCTCTCCATCTCCCCTGGTTTCTGATGTAAAATAATGATTAGGGAAGGAGTTGCTGCATAGCAATGTCTCAGCAACAGGTCAAAGGTGAGCCAGGGGGTGGGGTGATGGATGGTGGATGGGAATAACAGTGAATGGGTTAGTGATACCATCAAAGACAAACTTGGTAACATTCTGGCCTTACCTCATAATTGCTGTGGAACTCTTCACGAGGAGACTAATCTGCACCTTTAGAGCCAAACTTCATGGATGGAATAACGCAAAACATCCTCTCCTCTCGTGTTAATAATTGGATGTACCAGGGTGAAGGATGACTCATATTCACTGGAATTGTTCAGACAAGTAAGGCTTTAACACCCCCTTAACGTGATGATGGTCCGTCCGTACAGGATCAACCTGAATTAATCATTGTGGGAGTGTACCAGAGTTCCGGTCAACCTTTTCTTTTTTATTAATGTTGGCAAAGGACATGCTTTGAGTTTCAAATGTCAAATTTCCATTGAGATTGTAGAGTTCAGCCTGTGCAATTATTTATCCCCAGATAACATTTAGTGATGTTGTAAAAAATAGATAGCTACATATCACAATATTTTTTGGGGACAATATTATATACACTGAGTATACAAAACATTTTTCCATGACATAGACTAACCAGGTGAATCCAGGTGAAAGCTTATGATCCCTTATTGATGTCACTTGTTAAATCCACTTAAATTAGTGTAGATGAAGGGGAGGAGACAGGTTAAAGAAGGATGTTTAAGTCTTGAGACAATTCAGACATGGATTGTGTATATGTGCCTTTCAGAGAGTGAATGGGCAAGACAAAAAATGTAAGTGCCTTTGAACAGGGTTTGGTAGTAGGTGCCCTGACAAATTGAGGCTCTTCTGGGGTCAAAGGGGGTGTAACTCAATATTAGGAAGGTGTTCCTAATGTTTTGTATACTCAGTGTAGATATTTGACTCCCAAGTATCGATTGTGGGAAAATAAATAATACAAATAACATGTGTTACTGTAGGTAGAGCTTGTCGGATCTACTTGCGCCAAAACTCCAATATTTTTCATCCTATAGCTTGTTGTCCATCTTCTTTTTAAACAGTGAGCCAACATTTTTTTAGCACTTTCATTTCCCTGACTGATCAAAACCCGTTTTCTCATGCTCTTTCTCGTTCCTCTGCAGCAGACATATAGTGAGCAATATGCTTGGGACAGCAAATCACGGTATCGAATGGCAATACATATAGAATTGTGAGAATCGCAATACATATTATATCGGCACCTAAAGTATTGCGACCGTATCGTGAGGTCCCTGGCAATTCCCAGCCCCAATATCATTGAGTGATGCAGCCACTGAGACAACAAATAGCTCAAGGAGATCAATTCAGTAATGTGCTAATGAGAGCTCAATATCCTTCATTTTATTCAAGCTTGGGTTTTAGAGTGGTGGATCTAGACTGGATTAACCTAGGCCATGTGTGATGCACTGAGGTTTTGAAACAGCCCCCCTTGTGACTCACAGTCAGCACTCTGTTATCAGAAGTCCACAACAGCACAAGAGATCAAATAGCAGGACATTTGTACTTCTACGTAACGTTAGGTCCCCTGTGCTGCCAAGCGTACCATTTATAGCACAGTCAACATATTGGCACACACACACTGGATGGGTTGTAAAACGCCGTGCTCAAACTGATATTAACAGCTCCTGCATGGGGAGCCTGTCACAAGACGTGATAATCTTTAGCGCATGACCTTGAGTTCTGAAATTCTAACTCCTAATGCATTTGAAAACCTCATCTTACACCTTATCTACGTACTTCAATGTGATTTCTAACATCTTATATGGTACTAAACACCTGAACACATTTACAGTTATCATTTGCTGTTATAGTAGCGGTGGCAGACCGGCATTGATATTAGACCCAATAGTGTTAATTTGATGTTTCATCTGTTTCAGCTCCTGTGTGTCTGAAGCTGAGAAAGAAAGCCCAGGTGTGTATTTGCTGGTGGAATGTCAAAAGTTGTCATTTACAGTACTTTATGATGGACTTGTTTTTAATGTGTTCTTAATTTGTTGCAGTGCCAGCTGGAGAACACTTTGTAATGCAGGAACATGACTACAGTAAATGTTACTACTTGACAGACTTTTATTTATTTCTGGTGCATCAAGCATTCTGGTTGGTGGATGTGGGGGGAGTGAAAGCAGCGGGGGTCACGTTGCCAAAATGTCTGTTACTTCAGCCGTGTGTCTGAAATGCTAACCTCCTGGGTCTATGCCAGCGGTCATTTAAGGGTTGATATAGGACTCTTATAGCAGGTGACATGAGAGTTTGCATGGTTGAGGCAAGTGGTTTCATCTGGATTTACTCTGGAGGCTAGGAGAGGGGTTAAAAAGGGCAGATATGCACGTTAAGTTAGGGAGAAGCTGAAACCCTGGTTCATGTCATGTGTTGCATGTTTTGGGGCCCTGGACTTAAATGTATGTAACTCTCCCCATGTATTTTTTTCTGAGTGGCACTAGATATCTAAACATCTATTTTTTTGACTTTTTTTGACGAATTGTCCACATTTCCAAAAATGGGATGGTATGCATATGAGTCAGTGAAAAGAAGCACAGTCCTGCTCATGGATGTGTTTATGCTGATATATGCTAAGACTGATGTCACTGTTGCCACACGTTCTAAAGAAAAAGATCTTCAGGTATCTGTGCCAAATTAGAACCGCGGTAGATGATTTAGGCGACGGTGGTGTGGGTCATTCCTATTGACACTAGGCTACTCCTGTCCTTTTTTCCCAGTGGCCGGTGTGGCTAGTCTAGAAGAAAGTCTGGTCGCCTAGATAGACTTCTCATGTTGTCTTCTGACTGTAGGCGTTGACCACCGTGAGAAGAAGTACAAGGCCCACCGTCAGTTTGGGGACCGTCGTGGGGGCGTGGTCAGTGCCAGGACCTACTTCTATGCTGACGAGGCCAAGTGTGACGCCCAGATGGAGACCTTCCTGAACTGCATCAAAGCGTCAGGCGAGCACACAATAAAAATGCAGTGACTGCATCAATTCATGCCATTTTTCTAAACGTCTTTGAAAGGTCAACCTAACAATCCTTGAAAGGTCAATCTCATTGCAGATGTTCTTCTATCATGCTTAATATGATTCTTATGATCTGTTTATCAATGGTGTTGTTGCTGCACTAAATATTATGTTGCTGCACTAAATATTATGTTGTATCTTCATTATTCCTCTCAGGGGGGGCCTCTGTAGATGGATTTTCTGCCATTAAGATGACTGCCCTGGGCCGCCCACAGTTTCTGGTGTGTAAGACACTGGCTGTTAGACGCCCCTTTTTAGGCCCTTGATTTAACATTGGCAGTGATAGTGACAGTCCAGATTTATTTGTATAAAATGGTGCCCTTTCTGCTTCTCCCCTCTCCAGCTCCAGTTCTCAGAGGTGCTGGTGAAATGGAGGAGGTTCTTCAACCTCCTAGCAGCACAGCAGGGGAAGTCTGGTATGGATGCACTGGAGCAGAAACTGGAACTGGAACAGCTGAAGGTGCGTATCGCCTGGAGCAACACTCAAAGTAGAGATGTGACTGAGGTCAAGCAGATTCCCAGCTACTGAAAAGACTCCATAGCGCTAACAGACTTTATTTCTGTGACAGCCTGTATGGTTTCTTTGAGACAAAAACACCTGTGGGGGAAAAAATGCTAGTAATTCCTTCTATCCTTAATGTTTCATCAGTATTAGGCTAGTTATTGAAATTATTTAAAAAATGTTGTTTCCCGTAGGAGAGTTTGACTAAGCTGGGTGTTGGAAATAAAGACGACATTGAGAACTGGTTTACTGGAGAGAAACTGGGCTCATCAGGGTAAGAGGTTAAACTCACCTGGAATGCATCATGAGCACAAAGTTTGTCTACTATACAATGGAAAGGATGTGTGTATAGGACTGGACTTGACTTTGAATCTGCCATTTTCATCATGTTCTCCAGAACAATAGACCTCCTGGACTGGAATAGCTTGATCAACGACAGAACAAAGATCTCAAACTTGCTCGTCATTCCCAACGTTGAGGTGAGCTAGCCACATATTACACATTTACATACATTTACATACATATCCTTACAATATTTAACACGCAGCCATACTATCCACCTAAATTTGTTTGTACACAGAAACTCGAAGCACAAGTCCATCCCTCCATGCAGAGTGTACATACATTGTATGCATGCATACATTAATGCATTTTGTAGTTCAAGTCAAAGTTTACTTCTTAATGAAATGTGCGTTTCCGCTGGTCTTCTAGAATGGTCAGCTGGAGCCTCTGTTGAGGAAGTTCACTGTTGAAGAGGAGAAACAGATGAAGAGGATGCTGCAGAGAGTGGATGTTCTGGCCAAGGTAAGGCGATTCTAGAGTTCAGTATAGGGCACTGTTGCCAAACATGGTCTTACAATTCAACAGTTGTTTAACGACAGTATATTGACCCAGCTGTTCACATATGAATTGCATCATGGGATGCAGTACACCTCACATTTTACGAGAAACCTCAGTGAGCAGGCCAGGCCGTACGTTAGTTTATTGGAAATAAACCTTTTGTCAATAGTTTTGTTTGTCAGATTTACTAACTTCAAAAAAGAATAACGCAACTTCAGAAATGTCGTCATTGTTGGGAAAGGTTTCAGCCCCTTCTGTTTGAATTATAATTGCCTTCCTCCAATAGGAGCAAGAGTCTACTTCTATGACGTGTTGTATCCAGAGTCTGTTTGCTCTGAAGTGAGTCTCTATAGATAAAAGTAATAGCTTGGTCCCTAGATATTACGTTATCATGGCTGTACTAAAGGCAACAGTAGATGGCAGTGGCCAAGTGCCTCCAAATGCTCAGCAACAGAAAAGAAGGCATAACATGACCACTGAAATGTTTCAAGTGATCCAGACAAATGGCTTCACTTTTGTGTTGAAGTAAAGCACCATTTGTATCCCAGGGGGTACCTAGGGTTACAGCTGACTATCAGCGGAGGTTAACACAAGGCTGTTGTTGATTTTCATATCGCAGCATGCAGTGGACAATGGGGTGAGGCTGATGGTGGACGCTGAGCAGACATACTTTCAGCCGGCCATCAGCAGACTGACCCTGGCGATGCAGAGGATCTTCAACAGAGAGAAGCCCATCATCTTTAATACCTACCAGTGCTATCTCAAGGTGAGTCCTTGACACCGTCCTCAACACCCCCCCCCACCTCTGGTTGTTGTTCATCTTCATGTGGAAACATGTTCCTTGCATTTTTGTCAAGCTCGGGACTGTTGGGACTACATGTACAATCTCATAGATTATGTAGCGTGGGGAGGCCATCTGTCTGTGTATGGACTTGTCATGACCCTAGGAATAGAGGAAAACAGATTTCATAACCCCTTTCATAGTTAACCCATAAAAGCCTTCCATATTTAACCTATAAAAGACCAACCTACTATATAAACCTTTTAAACCTGCTATATCCATGTTTATGCTGCATCTTTGTAGTTTTATGATAAGGTGTGTACACAAAATCTGATATGAACATATTAAACTAAAATGACATGACTGTTCCTCATTTACCCTTTATAAGAGATGTAATGGACACTCGTGTGATTTGTGTTGTTAACCGTAGCGTTATATCATTGTGTGACCTATGACGACCTCTACAGGAAGCGTATGACAATGTGTCTGTGGACGTGGAGCTGTCCCGGCGTGAGGGCTGGTACTTTGGGGCCAAGCTGGTTCGCGGCGCCTACATGTACCAGGAGAGGAGCAGAGCGGAGGAAATCGGTTATGAGGACCCCATCAACCCAGATTACGAGGCCACCAATAGAATGTACCACAAGTAAGGCCCATAAATGTGCTACGGTGTGAAGTTGCCCTTAGGTACAGATCTAGGATCAGCTTCCCACCCCCGATTTTAACCTTAACCATTAGTGTGGAAAATGCTAAACTGACCTAAGATCAACTTCACCCTACTCCCAGTGGCGTTCTGTGTGACTTTAGTAACTTGGTATTTACTTGTTTGAATAGGGATATGCATTATGTGATAAAGTCATTATATCAGATCACTGGATTAGCTGAAGTTCATTGTCTCTTCCCTGATCCTCTGAAGGTGTTTAGAGTTTGTGTTGGAGGAGATTGACCACAACAGAAAGGCTAATGTCATGGTGGCGTCACACAACGAGGACACTGTCAAATTCACCCTGGGAAAGTAAGGCCAGCCTCTGGGCTTTATT
Organism: Oncorhynchus gorbuscha; assembly: GCF_021184085.1. Taxonomy (NCBI): domain Eukaryota; kingdom Metazoa; phylum Chordata; class Actinopteri; order Salmoniformes; family Salmonidae; genus Oncorhynchus; species Oncorhynchus gorbuscha. The sequence continues at coordinate 47,582,637 of NC_060183.1, read as the reverse complement.
CAATCAAGAGGCAGTTAGACTCGTTTAGGGTAGGACGTGCATCAGCTAGTGAATTCATACATACATGTTGTTACACAAAACACCAAAACAATAGTGACACAACTTCATAGAAAGCAAATGTATTATATAAATGCTTATGTCAGTGAGGTGATGTTTATTATTGAGCCGTGTTATGTTTTTGAATATTTGCAACCCGTCTGTGTTGTTTTGGCAGGATGAACGAGATGGGTCTGTCCCCCACTGAGAAAAAGGTCTATTTTGGACAGCTGCTCGGCATGTGTGACCAGATCAGCTTCCCTCTAGGTACAATAATATCAACACGGTACTGTAGATTGTTGCTGTAAAGTCAATGTGTTTATTGGAAATGAAGATTTATTGATTGGCATTTTGGTTAGGAATCTTCTGAGAGAAGTCTTCAGAGTTATTGAAGGCAAGCCTCCTTTAGGCCTCTATACCACCGACTCAACTATAGATGACTACGAAACAAACAACGTCAGGATCTCACTCAGTCACCTTATACCATAGTTCTCCTTACACATTTGGTTGTTATATATAATATTGCTTTCTATTGTTTTGCAAAATTAGTTTAGAAACTAAAACGTTTAGACAAAAATAACTAATGTTTTTTGTGCTCTGGTGAAACATATTGCCTGTTGTTGTAGCTTCTCCAGTCACGTAACATGTTTCACACTCCCTCTCCGTCTCTGAGAATAGGCCAGGCTGGATTCCCAGTGTACAAGTACGTCCCCTACGGCCCAGTCAACGAGGTCATCCCCTACCTGTCACGCCGTGCCCTGGAGAACAGGGGCTTCATGAAGGGATCCCAGAGGGAGCGCAGCCTGCTGTGGAAGGAGCTCAAACGCAGGCTGCTCAACGGACAGATCCTCTACAAGCCTGTCTACTGACTGAGCTGACTGACTGGCACACCAGCACTCTGCCCCTTTTAAAACATTCCAGTGTCTTAACTGAACCTGCCCTGGTCACAATGGAGGAACCCGAACTGCCACTTAATTGGAATTTTCACATAGTCATGCACTGATGCCAATGGGAGACTAAAGTGAAAATTTGACTTCCAGTAAGTAGAAGTTAGGGTTTTACCCCTGTGGCTTTAGAATGTACTGTAGGTAGGTGTGTTTAGTACTGAGATATGATCCTAATGCCAAGTGACCCTCTACCTTCCTTTTGCTCTATTTATTGCTGTTGAAAGTGTCCTTATTATATACCATGATCCCTATCCACTGCTTTTGTCATGGTTTAGTGGCTTACAGTGGCTTGTGAAAGTATTCACCCCCTTGGCATTTTTCCTATTTTGTCTTCATGGTGCCGCTTGCTTGGTGGTGCACCTTGCTTAGTGGTGTTGCAGACTCTGGGGCCTTTCAAAACAGGTGTATATATACTGAGATCATGTGAAAGATCATGTGACACTTAGATTGCACACAGGTGGACTTTATTTAAATGATGTTACTTCTGAAGGTAATTGGTTGCACCAGATCTTATTTAGGGGCTTTATAGCAATGGGGGTGAATACATATGCACAGAACACTTTTACTTTTTTGATTTGTTTTTTAAACAAGGTTTTTTTCATGCTATTTTGTGTATGTCTGTTATATGAAATCCAAATAAAAATCCATTTAGATCACAGGTTGTAAGGCAACAAAATAGGAAAAATGCCTAGGGGAGTGAATACTTTTGCAAGGCACTGTAATCGGTGGTATTTCTTATGTAAATAACTTATTGAGTGGTTGTATTAAACTGTATTTGACTGCAGATTTTTTCTGGAGTTATTTAGGTTCCTCTTTAATGTGTCCAATGTCTTTGTTTCATTTCATGTTCAGAAACAGTTTTGTCAAAATGGAGTTGCCTGTTTTAGAGATTCTCTGGTACTTAGTGTGTACATGGTCCTGTGTGGCTCAGTTGGTAGAGCATTGGCGCTTTCAACACCAGGGTTGTGGGTTTGATTCCCACGAAGGACAAGTATGACAAATGTTTCCACTCACAACTGTAAGTTGCTCTGGATAGGAGTGTCTGCCAAATTACGTAAATGTATAATTTTTAGCCAGTAGTTCTGAAATTAGAGCACAGAAGTTAATAGTGGTCTACATCAGATACAGTGCATTCGGAAAGTATTCAGACCCCTTCCCCTTTTCCACATTTTGTTACGTTACAGCCTTATTCTATTAACAAAAAGTTTTGGGACACTAAAGTTCATGGAGAATAAGAGCACCTCCTCCCAGCTGCCCACTGCACTAAGGCTAGGAAACACTGTCATCACTGATTAAATCCACGATAATTGAGAATTTCAAGAACATTTCTCTACGGCTGGCCATGCATTCCACCTGGCTACCCCAACCCTGGCCAACAGCTCTGCACCCCCCGCAGCAACTGGCCCAAATCAATCTGGACCATCTCTTCCTAAAATTATCCACCACCATTGTTGCAACCCCTATTATTACCGTAATTTCTGGACTATTAAACGCACCCACTGAATTATTAAAAAATGTGTATTTTGTACATAAATAAGCCCGCACATGTCTATAAGCCGCAGGTGCCTACCGGTACATTGAAACAAATTAACTTTACACGGGTTGTAACAAAAAAAATAGGCTTTAACGAAACAGGGCTTGTAACAAAAATTAAACACCAGCCTACCAAGAAAGTCATTGGTCACTATCTTCCTCCTGTGCACTGAAACCACTGAAGTCATCTCCTTCGGTGTCGGAGTTGAATAGCCTCGAATTGCTTCATCCGATGTTGGATCGTTTTCATTGTCGCTCTCATCACTTTCATCCGGCTGAGCTCATGCTGCCCCTTCAACACTCAGCAGTCCAGCCTTTCGAAACCCGTTGATGATAGTGGATTTTTTGACAATGCTCCACGCTGTCCGAACCCACTGGCAGACTTGACCATAAGTTGCTCTTCGCATGCGGCCCGTTTTAGTGAAGGATTTCTCCCAAATTGTCATCCAAGCCTCCCACTGAACAGGAGATCCACCTTAAATGCACGATTTACACTGATGTCGAGTGGCTGCAAATACTTTGGGCCATCTGCTTTTCTTCCCTCTGAAAGCTTTTGTTGTCAGTTCCTCACGCTGCTGTTTCCAACGTCTTATGATCGACTCATTAAAGGCCAATCCAACAGCCAGATCGATGCCTTCAACTTGAAAGCTGCATCATATGCATTTCTCAGTGTCTTTGCCATGATGAGGGTGACAAATTACTACTGTAATCAGAATGATGGGAAGTTTGAGCACGCTCGATTTACGTCACATTATGTGACGGTGCTCAGTTTTTTTGAAAGCGGGAAAAATCCATAAATTAGCCGCGTCATTGTATAAACCGCGAGGTTCAAAGCCTGGGAATAAAGTAGCGGTTTATAGTCCGGAAATTACGGTAGTTTGTTCAACCTCTCTTTCATATCGTCTGAGATGAACCCTAACCAACCATTTTGAATCCCACCGTACCTTTTCCACTGTGTAATCCAGTTTCCGAGCTGGTCATGGGTGCACCTCAAGGTCCTAAACGATATCATAACCGCCATCAATAAAAGACAGCACTGTGCCCCCATCTTTATCGACCTGGCCAAGGCTGTAGACTCTGTCAATCACTGTATTCTTAGCGGCAGACTCAACAGCCTTGGTTTCTCTAATGACTGCCTCGCCTGGTTCACCAACTACTTCTCAGAGTTCAGTGTGTCAAATTGAAGGGCCTGTTGTCCCGACCTCTGGCAGTCTCTATGGGGGTGCCACAGGGTTCAATTCTCGGACTGACTCTTTTCTCTGTTTCTATCAATGATGTCGATCTTGCTGCGGGTGATTCTTTGATCCACCTCTTTGCATACGACACCATTCTGTATACATCTGGCCCTTCTTTGGACACTGTTAACAAACCTCCAAACGACCTTCAATGCCATACAATGCTCCTTCCGTGGCCTCCAACTGCTCTTAAATGTTAGTAAAACTACATGCATACTCTTCAACCAATCGCTGCACGCACCTGCCCGCCCGACGAGCATCACTACTCTGAACGGTTCTGACTTAGAATATGTGAACAACTATAAATACCTAGGTATCTGGCTAGACTATAAACTCTCCTTCCAGAGTCATATCAAGCATCTCCAATCCAAAATGAAATCTAGAATCGGCTTCCTATTTCGCAACAAAGCCTCCTTCACTCATACTGCCAAACATACCCTCGTAAAACTGACTATCCTACCAATCTTTGACTTTGGCGATGTCATTTACAAAATAGCCTCCAACACTACTCAGCAAATTGGCTGCAGTCTATCACAGTGCCATCCGTTTGTCACCAGAGCCCCATATACTACCCAACACTGCGACCTGTATCATCTCATTGGCTGGTCCTCGCTACATATTCGTCGCCAAACCCACAGGCTCCAGGTCATCTATAAGTCTTTGCTAGGTAAAGCTCCGCCTTATCTCAGCTCACTGGTCACCATAGCAACACCCACCTGTAGCACGCGCTCCAGGAGCTATATTTCACTGGTCATCCCCAAAACACCTGCTTTGGCCGCTTTTCCTTCCAGTTCTCTGCTGCCAATGACTGGAACAAATTGCAAAAATCACTGAAGTTGGAGACATATCTCCCTCTCTAACTTTAAGCATCAGCTGTCAGAGCAGCTTACCGATCGTTGCAGCTGTACACATCCCATCTGTAAATAGCCCATCCAACCAACTACCTACCTCTTCCCCATATTTGTTTTTGTTTTTCTGTTATTTTTTGCACACCAGTATTTCTCCTTGCACATCCTCATCCGTCACTCCAGTGTTAATTGCTAAATTGTAATTACTTCACCACTATGGCCTTACCTCCTTACTTCATTTGCACACACTGTTTACCGATTTTTCTATTGTGTTATTGACTGCATGCTTGTTTATCCCATGTGTGTCGTTGTTTTTGTTGCACTACTTTGCTTTATCTTGGCCAGGTCGCAGTAGTAAATGAGAACCTGTTCTCAACTGGTCTACCTGGTTATTAAAGTTATTAAAATAAAAATTCTAAAACTGATTACATTTTTCACATCAATCTACACACAGTACTCCATAATGGCAAAGCAAAAAACAGTTTTTTAGACATGTTTGCCAATTTATACCAAATACACAAATACCTTATTTACATAAGTATTCAGACCCTTTGCTGTGAGACTCGAAATTGAGCTCAGGCACATCCTGTTTCCATTGATCATCCTTGAGATGTTTCTACAACTTGATTGGATTCCATGTGTGGTGAATTCAATTGATTGGACATGATTTTGAAAGACACACACCTGTTTATGTACGGTCCAACAGTTGACAGTGCATGTCAGAGCAAAAACCAAGCCATGAGGTTGAAGGGATTGTCCTTAAAGCTCAGAGACAGGATTGTGTCGAGGCACAGTGGCCTCCATCATAATTCAATGGAATAGGTTTGGAACCACCAGCTGGCTGCCCAGCCAAACTGAACAAGAGGATGCCACTCCTCAGTAAAAGGCACATGACAGCACGCTTGGACTTTGCCAAAAGGCACCTAAAGGACTTTCAGACCATGAGAAACAAGATTCTCTGGTCATGTGATTTGTTCACGTGTTCATATGTGTCTGAAAACCATGTGTTTTAGGTAGTATGATATAATGACAGAGTCTTATTCAGATGTTCTCCAATTTGCTTAAGGAATAAATCATGCCAATGAGAAAAGTCCTGTGCATGTTATTCTTGAGTTTTGCAATGTTTGTCGCTGATAATAGTTTGAGAGAAGGTCTATCAACATGTTATCTTAATGCAAATAGACTTTTTTTAGAAAGGGAAATGTCTAATCTTTTAGGGTATTGATGAGAAGATGGAGCTCATGCTTTGTCAAATGATAAGCAGTGTTTTGTTGAGTTATAATTTCAGTTCAGTTGTTGTTGCCTCAACTGTCATATCTGTGTGTATCGGAAATCAGATGTTAATGTAGATTATTTATCAAATAATATGCCGTTCAGATACTGTATCACCAAACTATTTAATGTTTGGGATAGGGGGCAGCATTTTCACATTTGGATGAAAAGCATGCCCAGAGTAAACTGCCTGCTACTCAGTTCCAGTTGCTAATATATGCATATTATTGGTAGATCTGGATAGAAAACACTGAAGTTTCTAAAACTGTTTGAATGATGTCTATGAGTATAACAGAACTCATATGGCAGGCGAAAACCTGAGACAAATCCAACCAGGAAGTGGGAAATCTGAGGTTTGTAACTCTTTGCCTATCAAATATACAGTGTCTATGGGGTCAAATTGCACTTCCTAAGGCTTCCACTAGATGTCAACAGTCTTTAGAACCTTGTTTGATGCTTCTACTAGGAGGGGGATTGAGTCCGTGGTCTGTTTGAGTGCCACGAGCTGGTCATGTGCATTCACATGAGAGTTAGTTTGAGTTCCATTGCATTTCTGAAGACAAAGGAATTCTCCTGTTGGAAATTTATTGTAGATTTATGATAAAAACATCCTAAAGATTGATTCTATACTTCGTTTGACATGTTTCTACGAACTGTAATATAACTTTTTGGACTTTTCGTCTGAACTAAGCGATCGCGCATTGAGCATTTGGATTACTGGGCTAAACATGCGAACAAAAAGGAGGTATTTGGACAAAATGATGGACTTTATCGAACAAATCAAAATTTATTGTGGAACTGGGATTCCTGGGAGTGCATTCTGATGAAGATCATCAAAGGTAAGTGAATATTTATAATGCTATTTCTGACTTCTGTTGACTCCAACATGGCGGATATCTGTATGGCTTAATTTGTTGTCTGAGCGCCGTACTCAGATTATTGCATGGTTTGCCTTTTCCGTAAAGTTTTTTTTAAATCTGACACAGCGGTTCCATTAAGGAGAAGTATATCTCTAATTCTGTGCATAAAACTTGTATCTTATATTAAAGTTTATGATGACTATTTCTGTAAATTGATGTGGCTCTGCAAAATCAACGGATGTTTTGGAAGCAAAACATTACTGAACGCCAATGTAAACTGAGATTTTTGGATATAAATATGCACTTTATCGAACAAAACATACATGTATTGTGTAACATGAAGTCCTATAAGCGTCATCTGATGAAGATCATCTAAGGTTAGTGATTCATTTGATCTCTATTTATGCTTTTTGTGACTCCTCTCTTTGGCTGGAAAATGGCTGTGTGTTTTTGTGACTAGGCTCTGACCTAACATAATCATATGTTGTGCTCTCGCTGTAAAGCCTTTTTGAATTCGGACACAATGGGTAGATCAACAAGACATTCATGTTTCATTTGGTGTATTGCACTTGTTAATGTATGAAAGTTACATAGCTCAAAAAGAAAAAATTGAAATTCGTGCTCTGCCTTTCCAGCGGAATGTTGTCGAGGGGTTCCGCTAGCCATAAGAAGTTGTTTAATTAATGAAAAGGTGAACAATAAATAACAAATGAACAAATGAAGGTCTGTATGTAGTTGTTTTCACACTGATGTGTAAAGCATGCTATGTTTTTTGTTGTTGCAGGATTCATGTTACCTGTCCCGTGAATGAAAAAAACATTCTATAAGCCTGCTTATGCAACTGGTTAATGGAACCAATTTGTTGGTTAATAGACTAAATCTCCCACAACACATGATTTTCTGAACCTACATGTTAGCTCATTCCACAAAAATGTCTAGCCTGTTAGGAACATCAAACTTTCTTTTACATGCATTTAGGATGCTCCGGCTAGCCAATAACTATGACAATTAAAAACAGTCTACAGACTGTGCAAACCATGAGACTGCAAATTATAATTCGCCCAACCATTCACGCAAAAGTGACAATGGTAGGATGCACGTGACATTGTCATCTGTGGCTTATGATGCCCCCTTGAGGTCAAAATGAACATAGGATGTCTCACACGGAAACTTACATAACCTAAGACATTCATGCAATTTGGAAAGGACATGATATGATGGCTCCACTTCTAAAAAGGAATATAAGCAGTCATTGCCAATGTTTTGCCAAGTTGTGTTGAAGGAGAAAAAAATACAAAGTTCAAATATTTTCCTATGTTTTGAATAGTATCTGATGTTTTATTTCTGTCTGTGTTTCTGTCTGTGTTGCTCTCTAGAGTCTAGAGACCTTGGTATCTCTCCATTCCAGAAGTGATTCTAGCCTTCAGACATTGCTGTGATAACAGGCAGGGCAGACACAATTTGTCTCTGGCAAGCAAGCACAGACTGCAGCAGATGGTCGAGACAGTATGCAGAGCTATTGTTCCTCTGCTGTGCAACATTACTCAATGTTCCATGGCATTCAAGCATTGTATAATAAACATTGTACTCCAACCAGCGCACCACACATGCACCTACAAAGCTTTAATATATTAGCTTCGGTGGGGTCATAGAAATGTAAATCAGGTTCAGTTAGATACCATCATAGAATGACATTTTAATGTGTAAGTTCACCCACAGAGAATTTATTGCATGCTCCTGTGGTTCAAATCATTTCTCTATACTGAATCTGTATTCGGTGAAGATTGGGAGTTGGTGGGTTTCAGGGGATGGATATTAAGACAGAATGAGGATGACACACAGGGCCGACAGAGTGATGTATGAGGGGTGAAATGGGTTTCCCTCCATGATTTGCAGATGTGCTAGTGTCTCCTACACAACATTGTAGTGTACAATGCATCATGTATCACAACTGTGCCAGCGTGGAACATGTTCTCTAGCTTTGTAGTTGGTAAACACACACACACACACACACACACACACACACACACACACACACACACACACACACACACACACACACACACACACACACACACACACACACACACACACACACACACACACACACACACACACACACACACACACACACACACACACACACACACACACACATCTATGGTAGATTACAAAGAACAACACAGATGACAGTGAGAGAAAAAAAGTGTTATACGGATAGCGGAGTGTTGGAACACTTTTATTCTTTATTATACAACGGGTGAATAGTGATACAGAACAAAAAGACTGAACGACTGGGTCACGTCCATAGATACAGAACAAAAAGGCTGAACGACTGGGTCGCGTCTCCAACAACCCTAGATTTGTGTCGGGGACTGTATTTTGTGGAAGCATGAAAAAGTATGATTAATTAATCAAAATAATGTTTTTAATGAAAACATATCAATCATGATTTGTTGGTAACCCGTTGTATAAAAGTGATAATGCTCTCGAACCTGGTGTTTGGAAGATATATTGGCACGGTTTGCCGGGCCTCGACGTCATCTCGGGCCAAACAACACCTGTCCCACTATATCCTCCAAACACCCGCTTCGAGGGCATTATCACATAATTATCTCTGGTAACCTTTCTCTGGCTACAGTAGATTACTGTCAGACAGGAAGGAGGTGATGTATTTATCTGACAGCTTATTGAGCAGAATGAAGGTGAAGATGAAGGCTTGGCATTCCCTCTGTGTCTCCTACACAATATTCACATGAGCATATTCTTCATTGAGGTCCAACTAGACGTGAATTGTGATGATATAAACATTATACCATGTTGTGACTTTTTGAGAGCAATGCCGCTAGTAGGTTAAATAAAGGTTAAATAAAAAATCTAATAAACATGTGCACCATGCCACCACAGAGTTTCTAATCCCTGAGGAGCAATTTCGGGAGACTTCTGGGAACACTTGCGAAACAGAATAGGCTGGGGTTTGGGGTTTGAGAAGTCAATGAGAGAAGTGACCAATTTTTTAAAATGCACAACCTGTTATATATTCAAGTCAATGTCTTAAGTAGTTGAAGATGTTATTACTCCAATCTCGGGAAAGTGACAAATTTACACATTTTCGTAAAGAAAACTTTATATCGGAGCAGACGATGAGCTTTCCCAGCCGACATCGCCATGACATCGGGAGAAGCAATTTTAGGCTAACTTCATACTGTACTGTCTTTGATGGTACAGTCGCAGACAGAACAATGAGACAGATATTTCACCGGATGTAAAATGTGAAGCATCCGCTTGGTGTTTCCAATCACTACCAAATATGGTAGTGAGAGGAAGCCCAGTGCCCGGCAGCGGGAGAAGATGAAACGAGAAATTCTGGCCGACATTCTGCAAATGTTCTAATCCATGAAACACTTGACCTCAATACAGTTTTCTGTTCCCAAAACTATAATCTGTTACGAACAGAGTGGAGTGAAGTTTGTAGACTTTACCCTTTGCCAAAGTCAAAGGAGTGCAAAGACTAATTGAGTTATTGCACACACACACATCATAGAGTAGGCGTTCCCTAACGGAAATATGCAAATATATGCTTGAATCGTGCTTGGCTCTGCCCAGGATGACTCATTTGTTCCCATTTGAAAGGGTGGGACAATCTTGGTTTAGATATAAGAACCTTTGGTACAGTGTTATACATTACAACCACACGATGGCAGTCAAGTCAAACCCAGTAGCTACTGGATTCAGTAGTTAACAAAAGTCACAGGATTTACCATGTTGTGTCCTGAGAGCTGAAGGGAGCGAGAGAGCATTGTAATGTGAGCCAATCCATCTCTGATCTCTGAGAGGATGTGACCGACAGGATGTGGAAGTCTCCTGAGCAGCAACAGTCAATCAGTCAAAACAAGGCATAATAGAGGGTTTCCTCTCTACTTCTGCCCTTACTTATTCAAACCAAGTGACTATGGGTGTGGCTAGCGAGTGACTGGGGCGAAGCCCACAGCCTACACATCTCAAGCAAAGATTATATATTATATTGACAAGATAGAGCAGTCATTGCACTATCAATGGAAATTCATTTCCTAGCTTTTGTGGAGCGATGGGTAACGATGCTTTGAGGGTGTCTGTTGTTGATGTGTGCAGAGGGTTCTTGGTTCAAGCCCAGGTAGGGGCAAGGAGAGGGACTGAAGCGTAACTGTTACATTGGTGCCGTGACCCGAATCCCTGGTTGCTGCGGAAAAGGAGGAGGTCAAAAGGGGGTGAGTGTAACTGAAGTGAAAAGGCTAGATAGTTAGCGGGGTGCGTGCTAGTAGTGTTTCAATTGGTGATGTCACTCGCTCTGAGACCTTGAAGAAGTTGTTACCCTTGCTCTGCAAGGGCTGTGGCTTTTGGGGAGTGATGGGTAACGATGCTTCAAGGGTGGCTGTTGTTGATGTGTGCAGAGGGTCCCTGGTTCGGGTCGAGGAGAGGGACGCAAGCGAAACTGTTACATAAACCCTCTTGCTTCGCCTCTTCCTCTTTTATGTTGTGTTTTTATTTAACCTTTATTTAACTAGACAAGTCAAATCTTATTTACGATGACGTAAATATAGGACAAAACACACATCACAACAAGAGCGAAACCACAACACTACATAAAACGAGACCTAAGACAACACAACATGGTAGTAACACAACATGACAACAACATGGTAGCAACACATGGCAGCAGCACAACATAGTAGCAACTCAAAACATGGTACAAACATTATTGGGCACAGACAACAGCACAAAGGGCAAGAAGGTAGCGACAACAATACATCACGTGAAGCAGCCACAACTGTCAGTATGATTGTCCATGATTGAGTCTATAAACGCAGAGATGGAGATAAAACTGTCCAGTTTTAGTGTTTGCTGCAGCTCGTTCCAGTCGCTAGCTGCAGCGAACTGAAAAGAGGAGCGACCCAGGGAAGTGTGTGCTTTGGGGACCTTTAACAGAATGTGAATGGCAGAACGGGTGTTGTATGTGGAGGATGAGGACTGCAGTAGGTATCTCAAATAGGGGGGAGTGAGTCCTAAGAGAGTTTTATAAATAAGCATCAACCAGTGAGTCTTGCGACAGGTGTACACAGATAACCAGTATATAGAGGAGAATAGCGTGCAGTGATGTGTCCTATAAGGAGCATTGGTGGAAAATCTGATGACTGAATGGTAAAGAACATCTAGTCGCTCGAGAGTACCCTTACCTGCCGATATATAAATTACTTCTCTGTATTCCAGCATGGGTAGGATGGTCATCTGAATCAGGGTTAGTTTGGCAGCTGGGGTGAAAAAGGAGTGATTACGATAGAGGAAACCAGGTCTTGATTGAACCTTAGCCTGCAGCTGGGAAATGTGCTACGGGAAGGACAGTGTACCATCGAGCCATACTCCCAAGTACTTGTATGACGTCACTACCTCAAGCTCTAAACCCTCAGAGGTAGTAATCAACCCTGTGGGGCGAGGGGTATTCTTCTTACCAAACCACATTACCTTTGTTTTGGAGGTGTTCAGAACAAGGTTAAGAGCAGAGAAAGCTTATTGGCTGCCTCGGAACACTTTGTTGTAGAGCATTTAACACAAAATCCAGGGAGGGGCCAGCTGAGTATAAGACTGCATATAAATGGATGAGAGAGATTCCTGCTGTTGTTGAGAAGAGCGCGGGCCTAGGATCGAGCCTTTGGGTACTCCCTTAGTGACATGCAGTGACAGAGACAGCAGATATTCTGATTTTATACACTGCACTCTTTGAGAGAGTTAGTTAGCAAACCAGGCCAAAGAACCCTCAGACACACCAATACTCCTTAGCCGGCCCACAAGAATGGAATGGTCTACTGTATCAAAAGCTTTGGCCAAGCCAATAAAAATAGAGGCACAACATTGCTTCGAATCAATGGCAATGTTGACATCATTTAGGATCTTTAAGATTGCAGTGACACATCCATAACCTGAGCTGATTCTATACCAATTTACAGAGGTCAGGTCATAAAGGAAGAATTGCTCATTAAAGTTTTTTAGCAAGCGTCTATGACAAGTCAGGACAGGTTGTTTAACTGAGCAGCCGTTATGAACACAGGTGGTAAAACAGTGATAACTAAGGTTATTGCAGAAAACACTAGACTGATATCTATCAGGATTATTTGTGAGGATAACATCAATGGGAGTAGCCTTTTCTGGGTGTTTGGAGTCATGCCTTGTGGGATTGGTAATAATCTGAAAAAGATTTAGGGAGTCCCATTGCTTCAGGACTTGGTCAGGTGGTTTAAGCATGTCCCGGTGTAGGACACGTAACAAAGTCAGACTTAGTAAGTGGCCAGGAGAGAGCTTAGGGCAGGTAGGGTACAGGCCTTTGCTGATGTTGGACGATAGCACCCAGCAATAGTCAACAAAGAGCTATTTGAAAGTTTAATGCTTAAAACCAGCAAATCAAATTGTTTGGGGACAGACTTGGTGGAGACAACTGAGCACTGAAGGTGATCCTTGGTAAAGATTGCCACTCCCCCACCTTCGGAAGATCGGTCTTGCCGAAAAAGGTTATAACCAGAAAGATTAACATCAGTGTTCAAAACACTTTTTCTTAACCACGTCTCAGTAATGACCAACACATCTGGATAAGAGCTGTGAACCCACAGTTGATAAAATGGAGGTAATAAGCTTCTAGTGTTAATTAACATGCAGAAAACCAAGGCTTTTATGAGAGCAGAGATATCAGATCACAAGTCAGAATTGGGGCTAGCAACAGTAGATGGGCCAGGGTGTACATGGACATTTCCAGGTATCATCAGAAGTAATACAATCAATGATTTATGACATTTGAATGTGCATTAGATGGCAAAAAGATCATATTGTACAACAATTTCATCAGGTAACATGAATACAAAGGCGATGAGAGGTGGTTAGAATAGGATGGGAGTCCAAGAGTCTGTGTAACCAATAGAGAGTCAGAGTCCTGAGTGTGGGAATGAGCATAGTCGGTCCCACAGTTGGGTAAACAAGCAAGTTCATAATCAACAGAGCACGAAAGGAGAGTCATGAGGCAAATAGCATAAAGCACAAGAGAAAAAACATAACGACTTGGGGCTAGCCATTGTAAGTTCAGAGTCACTCGTCCCAACAGTGCGTGTGTTCTGGAGGCGAGTGAAAGCTCGGGAGAGAGGGGGGAGTGTGGTGGGGGTACCTGTACCAGACAGGGAGAGACTGGCCAGGGCAGACGGTGAACATATCGCCAGTTGGAATCCAAGCAGCAGTGGAGCAGGCAATGGAAGCAGGTGTCACACCTACTAGGGAGAAGCTTTTTTCAGGAGGCAGATTCCTTGTAGAAAATCCCAGCTAACTACCTAATGTAGCTAGCAAGACTTTGTCCAGCTTTTTTTCACGTTGAAAAGTTTTTTTTTAGCTAGCAATATCTCTTCAGTTTCCACAAATTGTCCTTTACGACGTCCAAACAAAGTTGTTCTGTGGCTGTTGTATTTTGGAGATTGCGAGGAGGATATCTTCCGATGTGATCAAGGCAACAATATTGTTTCTTAATGAGGTAATTTACAACTGAAGTGTCCTGGCGGCATATCAGTTCAAAACAGAGATGAAATCAGGCGGTACTGTATTGTAATGACCCCTGCACAGATGGAGGGGTCTTCCATGGACTCTATATTTGGGTGGGGGAGGCTGTGAAACTCTCCTGCCATTGTTGGGCTCAAGGGCTTTGACACCTCTCACTTCCCACCTCAGTGCTAATTGATCTGATCTGGAGTTTTGATTTGGAGCGAAGGTTATGTTGTGGAGTGTGGAATCCTGTATATGTCTTTGTGGAAAAATCCAAGTTTATCTAACTTTAAATCTATCTTTTTGTAAAAACATGCAGAAAAATGTGGGAACCCCATCTGCTCATGATCTCGCTCTCTCTCGTTCTCTCGCTCTCTCGCTCTCTCTCTCTCTCTCTCTCTGTCTCAAGGAACAATGAAACTGTGTGGGTTACAGAGGAACCTAGTTTATCTGTCCTTTCCGATCTTGTGTTGTTCTCTGGAGACTGCAGAGAGGTAACCTGATAAATTCATGTTCAACAACTGCAGATCTGAGTTGATCTAGATTCGGACATGACAGAGCTCAGAGATAACTTTCAGCTCTCCTGCTAAAAACAAATTAGCCCCGCCTGAGTTAAGACACAGCTACAGAGCCAAGTTCAATAGCACTGCACACACAAATCTGACACGAGACAGACAGGCTAATTAAAGCCTCTGAAGATTAATTGGGGAAGTGATGTGGAATTAAACTCCACTCTTCATTCTGTACAGAATCAGAATCAGCCAGGAGGTGCAACACAGAACAGGCTTCACAGAGAGAAATGGTGCAGTTAGCTGTGCATCTTGGACTCAGGGGTAGACGTAATATAGTAAAGTAGGACATTCCAAGTAGTATGAATGTTACATTTCCTATGGTATGTATTTATTTGTGGATGTTCATCATCATCCATTTCGTATGATATATTACTAATTACAATTCGTACAATATGTTATGAATTTGCGGAACTTGCGGAAATTCCAATTTGTTGAAGCAAACTTTTGCTAGGGGGCTAGGTGGCTAACATTAGCTAGGCTGGGGGTAGGGATTAAGGTTGAGGTTAGGGTTAAGTTTAAAGGGTTGAGGTTAAGGTTAGCTAACATGCTAAGTAGTTGCAAAGTTGTCCGTGATGAGATTCAAATACGCAACCCTTGGATTGCTAGAGGCTCACATTATACACTCACCCATCCACCTCAACCAATCACCCTACTTTCGTTCTTGCCTTAAGTAATCTTCTGTCTTATGTAACCATACCAAACGTAACATATCATATTCATTTAAGTGTCCTGGATTTAAATGTAATATTTTACGTCTAAGTCTATGAGACCAAGCTGAGCTTGGAAGGAAAAGGAAGGTGTTGGAATAAGTCTTGACTATAAATCAATGACCCACTGGCCAGTGCTGAATATACTTTATTACAAACAAACCAGAAGGCAAACAGTTTGAAAGGATGTTTAAAATGGCTATTAATGCGTTTAAAATACAAACACCATGGGAGTACACAAAAACTCCAGATCATTTTGTGTCCTACAAACATTTCCTAATTGTCTTGATGGAAATGGCCCAAACCAGATTAGTAAGAACACCATACATCTGATCAATTAAACTAATACTAATGATCACGTAAAAGCAATAATGAGGAGATAAATTACTAATTGGTCGAACGGCTATTAAACTGTCAGGACAATCGGAGATGAGACTGAAGATGTTCAATGGATTGGTACAATTTCACATTCTCTTCACGCCTTTCTTCAACTTAATGACTTAAAACTGCGTGAATAATTATCACTTGTAAATTATTTTGTTTGGAGCCAAACAAGGCAATACTAAAGCAATTCTCCACTCCATTCCATAGCAATTAGGCTGAGCCATAGCACCAAACGGGTCATAAAGTAGAGCTGAATAGGAGTAACTTTGTCTCTTTAATGCCCCCCCCTGGCTGTTGAAGGTTTGGATATGTAGCTGGGCCCTATCAAAGCCTCGTGGTGCCTAAATAAATAATTGAACAGGTAATTATCTGAGGTGTCAATCTTTCCCCGGCAGACATAGTAAAACTGCATCATCAGACATATGTCAGACACAATGTACTAGGACTGTTACAGGGTAAGGCAACAAAGCCTTCTTTCCCAGTGTTTTAGAGTGTGACTGTTCTATGAATCTGGGTTAATTCTACATCATCTCACCCTGCATCCCATGGTAGAGTATTGCCATCAAACCCGGATGAGGCAGAGGCCAATCCAGTAATATTATCCTGAGACAGCTGTTTCCATGAGCTGCTCAGAATCAGAATCCATTTCATACAATTTGGATTAATTAATGTGTCACATTTTTCCGCTGTGCACCGGCAAGAGATGCTGTTCGTCATCGGGATAATGATGGGACTGAAATGAGATATGCACACCGAAAGCTCTGCCTGTAGGGTTTATGAGGTGAACAGAGTTTCACAATCACAAGCACATACACACTCATGCATGTACACACACACACACACACACACACACACACACACACACACACACACACACACACACACACACACACACACACACACACACACACACACACACACACACACACACACACACACACACACACACACACACACACACACACACACACACACACACACACACACACACACACACACACACACACTCAATCTGTGTCAGAAAGCTGTTAGCTGTTTATAAAACTTGTTTTCACATCTGATACACACTTGACACAAGTGAGATCTTTCGCTGGATTAATTGGATCTTTGGTTATTTTAGGATTTTGGGACTGAATTTAATTGAACATTTACTTTCATTGTAGGACATAGGCTGGTCTATTCTTTTTTTTGTGACAAACTTTTTATTTCGTTTTGGGAAATAGGACATACCATATTTATTTCTATACTATACCAAATTGGGATGGGGCGAAATGCTAGGACCTGGAAATACAATTTAAAGTTTGGTACGGATAGTCCTCCTGTCTTTCCCTCTTAGTAAATGTGATCATTTGTCCAGGATACTTTGTCATATACATTTTTTAAATGTCACAATGAATTTTGTCCCAATAGCCAGAAAGGGGAGCCATAGGAAGCATTGAACTACAAAAATACAGCTGTGCAAATATATTAACTCTGACAATAGTTACTCTGCTGGTTAAAGCAACTGGGATATTATTCCATCTACTGAGTCAGATTGAATTGATTTGAGCGTTCTGTTGAAGTTTCTGGCAATGGTTTTATCTAAGGAAGGAAATATATCTACTCCCAAATATTTAAAATGGGAAACGATTGGGATTCCATAAATAGAGATGAAGTCCTCCATCAGCATTTTATAACTTGAGATTAAGCTGAATTTATCAATGATCTTCAATGTGCTGATCAATGAACAGTTCATTACCTCTGTCAAATGTTAAAGTTATGTTTGCACTTGATTTTGTTTTTGCAATATTGATGGTGACGCAACAATAATACACATTTACCATAGGCCTATATCTAAAAATACATACAGCCAAATTACATATATACTTTATACCGGTATGCATCATTTTAATAGCAGGACACTGTTATGTCCATCATCGCTCTGAAGAGTATGAATTATGCTCTTTGAAAAGGCTTATGGCGCTGGGCTTGAACAAAACAACTGCATAACCTTGTGGATCGTCAAGAGCAATTATTTCCTCCTGATACAAACGGCAAACTGCTGAGAAACACCTGCAAAATGCTAAGTTATTAGAGTACAAAATGCTTAAGAGAAACGACGACATGTTTACAAATCTGAAATTGGATAGGTGCTCTAAACCTTTGAAAACAAACCTTTAGCTACAAATGTCCTAAGTAATGCTGGCTACCACCCAGTTACTCAACCGTGCACCTTAGAGGCTGCTTCCCTATGTACTGTAGACATAGAACACTGGTCACTTTAATAATGGAACACTGGTCACTTTAATAATGTTTGCATTGTACACAGCTGTCCAACTCCAATCAAAGAGCACACGCGTCCACATTTATAAATGGAAGTATAAATATGAAAACAGGAGGGAGAACGCACAGATTTGGAACAAGCCATGCATTTTAAGTATTGATAGTGTGCAAAGTACCAAGTTTACTGCGTGCATTTGAATTGGCATAAGTCGTTTGTCAGTTCCACATGTCAGTTCTGACATGTCATGTCAGTTCCAGCTTGCATTTCTCCATCACAGGCGCATTCCCACAATCTGCCACTCTGCCATGAAGCACTGTGTCCCTAGACAGTACTGTAGGGATGGCGTGCATCTCACGGATGAGGCCACTGACCTCTTCCTTGAGAGTATGGGAGCTGGTGTCTCCTCCATTTTAACAAGACGCACTCAGTAGTACAAAGCACCACACTCCCTGCCACTTGCCTGCCACTCCACAAACCCAAAGGCTCCTAAGAGCCACCTAATACATGAAACTAAGTGTTAGTGTATGTGTGTTAGTAGGGGGCTGTCAAAACTATAAACAAAATAATTTTCCAAATGTATCCTCCAGGAGGCTAACCCACAATCGCCAGATATACAGGCGCTACCTCTAGCCATTACAGTACAAACCCTGCAGTTAAAACAAATTTTGACAGAACATTTAAATGAACAGTATTGAAGCGTTCGTTCCCAAAACTATTTTGTTTGTTTATTTCTCTTGCTTGGTTAAAATACAATAGTCTAAAACAGTTGATTTGTTAAAAACAGACACATTTAATCACATAGCTAACCAAGTTAGCAAGAATGCCATTTTCTATTGACTGCGCACAGCATGGCACACAATTTAAGCAAGCTGTCACGCCCTGGTCGAAGTATTTTGTGTTTATCTTTATGTATTGGGTCAGGCCAGGGTGGTGCATGGGTTTTTTGTATTGTGGTGTGTTTTGTCTTGGGGTTTTGGTATATAGTGGGATTGTAGCTTAGTGGGTTGTTCTGGGTAAGTCTATGGCTGTCTGAAGTGGTTCTCAATCAGAGGCAGGTGTTTATCGTTGTCTCTGATTGGGAACCATATTTAGGCAGCCATATTCTTTGGTTGTGTTGTGGGTGATTGTCCTGAGTGTCTTGATGTCCTTGTGCTGTGTTAGTTGACACAAGTATAGGCTGTTTTCGGTTTTCGTTACGTTTATTGTTTTGTAGTGTTTTGTATTGATTCGTGTTACGTTTGTTTGAATAAACATGGATCGCAATCTACACGCTGCATTTTGGTCCGACTCTCCTTCACCATATGAAAACCGTTACAGAATCACCCACCGTAAATGGACCAAGCAGCGTGTCAACAGGCAGGAGCAGCCCAAAGAGGAGATGCGTATTAAGGATTTCTGGACATGGGAGGAAATCCTCGACGGGAGAGGACCCTGGGCTAAACCAGGGGAATGTAGCCGCCCAAAGGTAGAACAGGTGGAGGCAGCGAGGAGAGCAGTGTCAGTCAGAGAGAGGAGCCGGCGATATGCGGGAACACGGTTGGCAAGGAAGCCTGAGAGTCAGCCCCAAAAATGTATTGGGGGGGGGGGGCTCAGGGAGAGAGTGGCCTGAGAGTCAGACCTGAGCCAACTCTCCCTGTTTATCGTGAGGAGCCAAGGAGGAGACCAGAGCCGGTGTTGGAGGTGAGCAAAGCAGAGACTGTGAAGGAGTTAATGGGGAAATTGGAGGAGAGAGAAATGAGGGAGTTGCTGTGTTGGTGCTTTTTGCATGGAATTCGCCTGACGGAACGTGTCGGGGATTTGATGAGAGCCTTTCTCCTCTCCGGCGCTACCGGAGTCTCCCGTCTGTTCAGCGCAGCTAGAGCCTTCTTCCTCTACAGCGCTGCTGGAGTCTCCTGTCTGTTCAGTGCAGCCAGAGCTGTCAGCCTGCATGGAGCAGTCAGAGCTGTCAGCCTGCATGGAGCAGTCAGAGCTGTCAGCCTGCATAGAGCAGCCAGAGCTGCTAGTCTACATGGAGCAGCCAGAGCTGTCAGTCTGCATGGAGCAGCCAGTCTGCAAGGAGCTGCCAGTCTGCAAGGTGCTGCCAGCCTGCATGGAGCAGCCAGAGCTGTCAGTCTGCAAGGAGCTGCCAGTTTACATGGAGCAGCCAGAGCTGTCAGTCTGCATAGAGCAGCCAGAGCTGCCAGCCTGCATGGAGCAGTCAGAGCTGTCAGTCTGCATGGAGCAGTCAGAGCTGTCAGTCTGCATGAAGCAGCCAGAGCTGTCAGTCTGCATGAAGCAGCCAGAGCTGTCAGTCTGCAAGGAGCTGTCAGTCTGCAAGGAGCTGCCAGTCTGCAATGAGCTGTCAGTCTGCAAGGAGCTGCCAGTCTGCAAGGAGCTGCCAGTCTGCAAGGAGCTGTCAGTCTGCAAGGAGCTGTCAGTCTGCAAGGAGCTGTCAGTCTGCACGGAGCCGCCAGAGCTGCTAGTCTGTAAGAAGCCGCCAGAGCTGTCAGCCTACATGGAGCAGCCAGAGCCGCCAGTCAGCGTGGAGCAGTCAGAGCCGCCAGTCAGCCAGATTCTTCCAGATCTGCCAGTCAGCCAGAATCTTCCAGATCTGCCAGTCAACCAGGCTCTTCCAGATCTGCCAGTCAGCCAGAATCTTCCAGATCTGCCAGTCAACCAGGCTCTTCCAGATCTGCCAGTCAGCCAGAATCTTTCAGATCTGCCAGTCAACCAGGCTCTTCCAGATCTGCCAGTCAACCAGGCTCTTCCAGATCTGCCAGTCAAAATCCACGACGAGACCTTCATGATGCCTGTCTCTGCATGATTGAAGAAGGCAATGAGCTCCGTCGGGTATTTTTTTAAATGGAGGGTGGGGAAGCGAAACCTACTGCGTGATAGTGAAGGGGGAGATATGTCGTGTGGGGAAACAGCTTTTTTCACCCGATCTGTCCAACGTATCACCTCTAAAATGTAAATAAAACACTATACAGAGTTGATATAATGTGTCATTGCATACCTATTTGAAGGTTTGTGTCGAATTTGAATCTGGTTTTTAAGGCGGCTATCTACAGAAGTAAACAGCGGCTTTTGAGAGTCACGGTAGTTTGCAGTGATGACGCAAAAAATGTATGCATTCAGTTGCATAATTGACTAGGTATCCCCCTTACCCTGACCCCTTTCTTGTTTTCAATGTGCGAGAGAAGGGCTGCCCCTGGTGAGTTGCTCAATGCATGCCGAACGTTACGTAGTGACATGTGCCGTACGTTACGTAGTGACACGTTACACCACGCCAGAGGTGTCCGTTTTTTCATATTTTCTCGAATACTATTAGTCCATTACCATGTCAATCAACGCTGAATCGAAACTTAGTTCAGACCCCGGATTTTGATGCAACACAGTCACTACAGCCCCATTTAGTTTTCATTGCAGCCTCGTTTGAGTGCTGCGGTTGTGCAAATTTGTACGGAATGAGGTTAGTCACCGTTACAGATCAATAACATTTGTGGGGTGATTAAATAGTGTATTGTTGTGTTTTGTTGTAGATGGTACAGAATCTGATTCCACCAACATACGCCTCCAACCCCTAGCTCCAGAACCAGCTCATTCTTCTCTCTGCAGATTCTCAAGACACAATACAAAGACTACAAAATTGCCCTGCAAAGAGCTAATATTGACAAGAATAACCTGTCAAAGTCAATGGGCAGGGGGAGGTTTACAAACAGTTATTTGAGAAGAGGAAGGGGGTTTTGGTTGTGCAGGGTTGTGCTTAGACAGTAAATGCATTGTTGTGTATGAGAGCAATTAAGGTGCCATTTCTCCTCAATCTCATATACAACCATTCATACTTTGTAAGAACTGCCTTCCTCAGACTTGTTATACCTTCTTTAGCCCCCCAGCCCATTCACCATTGCCAGTGTATCAAAGCCGGATAAAGGACTATAGCTGTGTTTACAAAGGAAGCCCAATTCTGACATTTATTTTCACTAATAGTTTTTTTGAACAATCAGATCAGTTCTGAAAAAGATCTGATGTGATTAAGACCAATTAGTAGAAAAAAAGATCAGAATTGGGCTGCCTGTGTAAAAGCAGCCAGTTTGGCTCAGCATAAGACCATGTAGAACAGGGATCTCCAACCCTGTTCCTGGATACCTACCCTCCTGTAGGTTTTCGCTCCAACCTCAGTTGTAATTAAGCTGGTTAATCTTATCAACCAGCTAATTATTAGAATCAGGTGGGCTAGATTAGGGTTGGAGTGAAAATCTACAGGATGGTAACTCTCCAGGAACAGGGTTGGAGAGCCCTGATGTAGAACCACCATCAAATAAATATGGATATTTTCCATCAATCTATGAAATTTGTCTGCCCTTATTGATTCACAGAAGATATTTATATAAACTGTACATGGCTCTGTAGCATCAAACAGATACTAGACATTCAGATATCCAAAGAATGTTTGTTTATTTCTCAAAATCTATAATACAGGGGAGTGGACTCTATTTAATGCCAACTCAAGAGAACTGGGTATTCAAAAATAATGATATATGGTCAAATTAACATGCAAAAAAAGTGTATGACTAGTGTAGCACAGTTCAGTGTGTCTGAGTGTGTCTCATATGTAGAGACACACAAGTGCAGAGAACTGTAGCTTCAGATTGTTACACCAGATAATGTGATTTACCCAAAGATTTGACGACATCTTGTCTATTTCAAGTCTTCTTTCATTGATCGAGACAGGTGGGTGTCCACCCCAAAGTGCTGCATGTCATGATGACATGACCAACATATTGTTGGATGACTTTATGGAGCTAAAAAAGTATTTATTTTTTATAACGGAGCATTTTCTAAATGCAAGCTGGCCCACTGCAACTGGACAGAGACATTTTATGAGACTCGTGTACCCCAGAATCGAGGATGAAGATGGCATCGCTAAGGTTGGTCAAATTCGCTGTGCTAAACAGTACTTATCTTGTAACTCCCAGTAATGTAAACACAAAATCTTTGGTTAAATCACATTATCGGGTGTAACAATCTGTCGCTAAGAGAACCGGCGATAGGCAGATGATGGGAGAGGTGGTCATGATGAAATTGCCATTCCAATGAAACATACAGCATGTTCAGGGAATACTTGTAAAGTTGTGGGAGGAGTGTTGTCATGATCAAACTGACATTCAGCTCCTCATGAGTCATCCGCTTGAAATCGGGCATAATGTCTAATCGCTCGATAGGGATACAGTTCACGGGATAAGCTTTTGCTACACATACAGGCAAAGGAATTCTATTTCTGTATCTAGAATCCATTCCAGGGAGAATCCCAGGCAACACACGGTATCGTCTCTAAGACAAAAAAACGAAGCGATTCAACTATATTGTACAGTTTCAACATGAGGTTGAACCGTGCCAACTGTTGGCGGAATTATTAGAAAATGGAAGAAGTTCAAGATGACGGTCAATCTCCCTCGGTCTGGGGCTCCATGCAAGATCTCACCTCGTGGGGCATCAATGATCATGAGGAAGATGAGGGATCAGCCCAGAACTACACGGCAGGACCTGGTCAATGACCTGAAGAGAGCTGGGACCACAGTCTCAAAGAAAACCATTAGTAGCACACTACGCCGTCATGGATTAAAATCCTGCAGCGCACGCAAGGTCCCCCTGCTCAAGCCAGCGCATGTCCAGGCCCGTCTGAAGTTTGCCAATGACCATCTGGATGATCCAGAGGAGGAATGGGAGAAGGCCATGTGGTCTGATGAGACAAAGACAAAAATAGAGCTTTTTGGTCTAAACTCCACTCGCCGTATTTGGAGGAAGAAGAAGGATGAGTACAACCCCAAGAACACCATCCCAACCATGAAGCATGGAGGTGGAAACATCATTCTTTGGGGATGCTTTTCTGCAAAGGGGACTGGACGACTGCACCGTATTGATGGGAGGATGGATGGGGCTATGTATCACGAGATCTTGGTCAACAACCTCCATCCCTCAGTAAGAGCATTGAAGATGGGTTGTGGCTGGGTCTTCCAGCATGACAATGACCCTAACCACACAGCTAAGGCAACTAAGGAGTGGCTCTGTAAGAAGCATCTCAAGGTCCTGGAGTGGCCTAGCCAGTCTCCAGAACTGAACCCAATAGAAAATCTTTGGAGGGAGCTGAAAGTCCGTATTGCGCAGCGACAGACCCGAAACCTGAAGGATCTGGAGAAGGTCTGTATGGAGGAGTGGGCCAAAATCCCTGCTGCAGTGTGTGCAAACCTGGTCAAGAACTACAGGAAACGTATGATCTCTGTAATTGCAAACAAAGGTTTCTGTACCAAATATTACAGTAAGTTCTGCTTTTCTGATATATCAAATACTTATGTCATGCAATAAAATGCAAATGAATTACTTAAAAATTTCTGGATTCTTGTTTTAGATTCCGTCACTCACAGTTGAATAAATGTTCAAAATTACAGACCTCTACATGCTTTGTAAGTAGGGAAACCTGCAAAATCGGCAGTGTATCAAATACTTGTTCTCCCCACTGTACCTGCCCATTTGATTGGTGACGGTACCCAGGTGTGTGGCTGACCGTGACCCGCCGTCGTTCCATGAAGGCCTTGCAGACAATGGAGGTAAACTGAGGACCACGGTCAGACACGATGTCGTCCGGGATCCCGCAGGGCCAGATGATGTGAGAGAAGAGAGCCTCCCCTCCAGAGCCCGGCCTGTCAGCACTGAGATCACCAAGGCCACCTTGTCCCTCTCGGAGGCCGTCCCGGCATGACGGGCAAGGTGGAGTTCACACTGCAGGGGAAACCCCCTACAGTGAGCTGGGGTGCCGTCAAACCGTTCCGGGAGGGGCAGGTGGACTTTGCTGATCGGACTGGGTGATGTAGATGGTGATGGGGTGGTTAGAACGACCATGGAAAGCTGGGAAGGTGGTGGCATAGCATGCAGCTGGCGTATGTGCCAGAGCACCTCATCCATGGCAGTCCCAAGGTGCTCCAGGCACAAGTCGTGGTATAGGAGCCTTGCTCCTATAGTGGAGAGGTCAGGATGTCCTGCTGCTTCATGTTCTCTTGGGTCTGTCATTCTGTCGCAAGTGTAGAGAGGAGTAGGCAGGAGGCAGTCGCAGGTTTAGAAATACTGAATTTATTAAAGCGCCATATATAAAAGCAGGATGAAACCCAATGTGCAAAATAATAAAGTAGTCAGGAAATAGTAAGCAAGATTCCTCTCAGGAAAACAAGCAACATTTACAATGACAAACTGACAGAGGGAGTATATATGCAGTGATAGAGTGGGGATTGGAACCAGATGTGTGTAATGATGACGAAGCAAGTCCGGGGTTGATGAGTGAAGGGCGTTTGCCAGCAGCAGGTTCGGCAGCAGCTAGAAGTCCGGCGACGCCGAACGCCTGAGCTGGACAGGGGTGGGAGGCAAAGCGAAGGCTGTTGTGACGATAAGGGCTGTGTTTTGTGTATGCTTACACTGGTGTGATGTTTTGGTGACCATGTAAATATACATTTATTGTGTGTAGGTCAGTGGCAAACAAATCTGAATGTAATCTATTTTAAATTCAGGCTGTAACACAACAAAATGTAGAGAAAGTCAAGGGGTGTGAATACTTTCTGATTGCATATGTGTTATTTCATAGTTTTGACGTCTTCACTAGTATACTACTATGTAGAAAATAGTAAAAATAAAGAAAAATCCTTGAATGAGTAGTTGTGCCCGAACATTTGACTGGTACTGAATATATAATTTTTGTTTTTACATAAAGGTTGACAGTTGAGGCTAGGCATATTATAAGAGAAAATAGAATAACACTTTAGAACATTAGCCTTAGTGCAGTCGCAAAAACCATATGGTGAAACTGGCTCTCATGAGGACTGACACAGGAATGGAAGACCCAGAGTTACCTCTGCTGAAGAGGATAAGTTCATTAGAGTTACCAGCCTCAGAAATGAAATCCCAAATAAATGCTTCACAGAGTTCAAGTAACAGACACATCTCAACATCAACTGTTCACAGGAGACTGTGTATATCAGGGGCTTCATGATCGAATTGCTGCAAAGAAACCACTACCAAAGGACACCAATATTAAGAAGAGACTTGCTTAGGCCAAGAAATACAAGCAATGGACATTAGACCGGTGGAAATTTGTTGTTTGGTCTGGAGTCCAAATTGGAGATTTTTGGTTGCAATCACCGTGTCTTTGTGAGATGTGGTGTGGGTGAATGCATGATATCCGCATGTTTATTTCCCCACGGTAAAGCATGGAGGAGAAGGTATTATGGTATGGGGTGCTTTGCTGGTGAAACTGTCTGTGATTAACCAGCACGGCTACCACAACATTCTGCAGCGATACGCCATCCCAACTGGTTGGCACTTAGTGGGACTATGATTTATTTTTTAACAGGACAATGACCCAACACACCTCCAATCTCAAACATAACCTATATTTGGATTTGTTTAATACTTTTTTGGTTACTGCATGATTCCATATGTGTTATTTCATAGTTTTTGTGTCTTCACTATTATTCTACAATGTATAAAATAGTAAAAAATAAAGATAAACCCTTGAATGAGTAGGTGTTCTAAAACTTTTGACCGGTAGTGAACATACAATAATAACAAAGTAAACACATTTCTTTATCTTATATAGAGTCCAATTATTCTCCATTTGTTAATTTACTTTTGCTTTGTATTCACAAAAACGATTCTTTGTTCCCCCTATATGTAAACAAATAAAAATGTATGTTGAGATTGGCATAGTTATTATTGTAGTTCCCTTGAGAAAGAGAGCAAGAAAACAAGTGAGTGAGAGACAGAGAGAATGGGGTGGCTGGAGTTTACTGGGGGTAAAGAGTTGAAATGGCGCCACCCGGACTCCCCCCAGCCTCTTCAGGTCAGCTCAAGGAGCCTACAGACTTTCATCCCTGTGGAGGCTGACGTGATAAACTTGAACCCTGTGCTCCACCCAGGCACCAGCACAGTGAAGTTACAACGGATCAATAGTCTTGATTAATTCACTTCTAATGAGCTCCTGTGTGTGTGGAGGCCTGGGGAGCCAGGATACGTCCTCAACTCTTAGCCCAGCTGCACTGGCCAATGGTGACATGTATCTCACATCCCCAACCCAAGACACACTATCAAGACATATCAATCAGATTCTGTAGTGTATCTCTAAGCCTGGCAAGGCCTTTCCTTATTGCTGTTGTTCACAAGTCTCATCTTGTTTTCATCTTGTTTTCCTAATACATTTTATTCTCGGATTTTGAATAATTTGACGAATAAGTGTACAACATTTTAAGAACATCTTCCTAATATTGAGTTACCATGATACTGGCCAAATGTTGACTCCAATGATTCCCACAGTTGTGTCAATTTGTCTGGAAGTCCTTTGAGTGGTGGACCATTCTTGATACACATGGGAAAATGTTGAGCATGAAAAACCCAGCAGCATTGCAGTTGACCCAAACTGGTGTGCCTGGCACCTACTACCATACCCCGTTCAAAGACACTTAAATATTTTTGTCTTGCCCATTCACCTTCTGAATGGCACACATACACAATCCATGTCTCAATTGTCTCAAGGCTTAAAAAAAACCTGTCTCCTCCACTTCATCTACACTGATTGAAGTGGATTTAACACATGACATCAATAAGGGATCATAGCTTTCACCTGGATTCATCTGGTCAGTCTATGTCATGGAAAGAGTTTTGTACACTCAGAGTAGATAAAACAAAGAGAGAAAAACATGGTTTGTCAAGGGGTATTGTTTGTGTTGTTGTTTTGATGTTAAGTACATTATACTTGAGATGAATGAAAAGTTGAGTAGAGAACTTGATTGGGAACAAAAAGGGCCAAGTTGGCAGCACCACCATGGTATGTGGACCTACAACTAGGTCAGCTCAGAAGAATAAATTGTCTTGAAGTAAACATTTGAAAACATTATGCCATCCATCATCGGCTGACCTGTAATCGATCACGGGACAACCTCGGTCTTAAGCAGGATAAAACACAAACACAAAGGCTTTCTTCAGTACCACTTTATCAAAAGTCAACTTTGCACTTTAGGAGTTTGATAATTTCTGCTAGAGTCAGCAAAGAGGGATGAATGGGCGTGCTCTCCTTCTCAAGTCCGAATTTGGGCCATTAATAATTCTGAGAGATTCCAAAAACAGGGAGAGAAATGTTTGGCCTTTAAATATACTCAGCACACAATGACAGAACATTGTGTTTGCCCTTTTTATATTGATATTTTTCAGGCAGAGCAGTCAACACCCCTCTAGTACACTCTGTAGTATAAATGTATGTAAGCCTTATGCAATGCCCTTGGATGTTTAGCAGACCAGTAGTAAGGGTGTGAAGATGACAATGAGTCTCTTCTTTTCTACAACAGAACAGACAAGGAAATACTGCCCTGTGTGATGATAAAACACCACTCAGTATACCTGTCAGAGGCATTCTGGGGAGATGAAGCAGGCAGCAATTACATTTGGATTAAGCAGATTAATGTGCATCGAGGCCCTCCGGGACACACATCAATTTGCCAAAGCAGGAGAAGGCTTTACAGCGTAAGCAGAAGGGATTGCACTGATTTTAGCATGTCTAACCACCTGGAATTGGAGGAGGGATTACATGAATATCAATTACAGATGGGATCAAATGTTCCTGCTATATGAAGACTCTCTCACCAGACAAGCTGCTGCTGCTGGTGAGACAGTCAGACTCTGCTGACAGAACACTGACACATTATTTGGAGATGTATATGTGTGCCGTTATTAAAATGGCCTGGCTAATTTGTCTTGTAAAAAGGCAGTGGGGTTAGTTTCATATAAGCTCTTCACCAGGCAGTGAGTGGTTTACTGTAGGGGCACCTGTTTGTTGTTCAGAATATTTTTTATTCCTATATGCTTGTAAATGTAATTATTCTCTGTGTTCTGTAGACATTGGCTTCCACAAACACTATTTTCCCCCGGTTGTGTATATTAGCACCAGGAGCTTAGCCTTGACTTTCGCCCTGTGGAATATTAATACGACAGGGGCTTGTTTACACATCACTGGGCTCCATTTCACAGAGAGCAACACCGAGACTGTGTTTCTATGTAACACTTAGAACCGAGGGGTGAACGGCATCATTTCCAGATCTCACAATAGCTGTCAGACCTTTGAGACCGCTTGTTCGCAAAACAACGGCAGTCACGTTCCAGTTTGCAAGGTGCAATCATCCTTATATAACACAAGATATAGGATGACATAAATAATATGAGGGTGTTGGGGTGTAGGATGCCTCAGGCACAGGTTGGTGAAGGCACAAAGAGGTGGCTCTATTGTCTGTGGCCTTCTCCCTTCTTCACATGTCATTGCAGGTCTGCTTGCTTTGGATGGTGTGAATTCTGAGGAATGTCACAGTGGTGGTGAGACGTGACTACTTCAAATCAAATCCAATTATTTGTCACATATACGTGCTTAGCAGATGTTATTGCGGGTGTAGTGAAATGCTTGTGTTTCTAGCTCTAACAGTGCAGTATTATCTAACAGTAATATTTAACAATTTCTCAACAATACACACAAATCTAAAGTAAAGGAATGGAATTGAGAATATACAGTATATATATTTGGGCGAGCAATGTCAGAGTGGCATAGACAAAGATACAGTAGAATTGGATATAATACAGTATATACATATGAGCTGAGTAATGCAAAATATGTAAACATTATTAAAGTGACTAGTGTTCCATTATTAAAGTGGCCAGTGATTCCAAGTGAATGTATATAGGGCAGCAGCCTCTAATGTGCTAGTGATGGCTATTTAACAGTATTTAACAGACTGATAGCCATGAGATAGAAGCTTTTTTCAGTCTCTCGGTCCCAGCTTTTATGCACCTGTACTGACCTCGCCTTCTGGATGATAGCGGGATGAGCAGGCAGTGGCTCGAGTGGTTGTTGTCCTTGATGATCTTTTTGGCCTTCCTGTGACATCGGGTGCTGTAGGTGTCCTGGAGGGCAGGTAGTTTGCCCCCGATGATGCTTTGGGCAAACCACACCACCCTCTGGGGAGCCCTTTGGTTGCGGGCGGCGCGGTTGCCGTACCAGGCGGTGATACAGCCCGACAGGATGCTCTCAATTGTGCGTCTGTAAAAGTTTGTGAGGGTTGTAGGTGCCAATAAAAAAAAATCATCCCCCTGAGGTTGAGGAGGCGCTGTTGGGGCCTTCTTCACCACACTGTGGGTGGACCATTTCAGTTTGTCAGTGATGTGTACGCCGAGGAACTTGAAGCTTATTATAATCATAAGGCTGAAATGTATTTTATCACCAAATTTCATGTGGATTGAATGTAGGCCCATTCATTTATAACACACAGAGCAAATTCCATGAATGCAAAGCTAAGTGGCCCAGATTTGAATTAGGAAAAGTTATGATTTGATTTAGTTTGATTGTGCATCTGTATCATCATATATTACAACTGCAGAAACTCGGGTCTTGACCACCCCAAAGAGCCAGCTATTTGAATAGGTAGATGAGACTTCACTGAAAATGTGAAATCCAAGTTGCTGTTGATCTATGAACATAATGATCCAGAAGCAAGCATTTCCCTCTCTTCCTCCCCATTTGTCTTCTAACTGCATCACCAGCAGAGAAGAAACCTGAGAATGTAATTGTTCATCAGGGCCTCCCGGATGGCGCAGTGGTCTAGGGCACTGCATCGCAATGCAAGCTGTGCCACCAGAGACTCTGGGTTCAAGCCTCTGTTGCAGCCGGCCACAACCGTGAGGTCCATAGGCCGATGCACAATTCATCTAGCGTTGTCTGGTTTAGGGAGGGTTTGGCTCGTAGGGATATCCTTGTTTCATCGCGCCCTAGTGACCCTATATGATTTCAGTGGTTGTACCTGGGGTATTTACGCTGTCTAACTTTCAGATAAATTGCAAAGGGATGGAGTTCTCTGACAAGGTATCAGTATATTGCATCACCATATGTAATAATCTAATACTCAGTAGTGTGTTTTACACACTACTGTAGCAATGGAAGAGATTATTCATAAGTCTTCATATCATTATAAGGTGATGCAGTACCATCCCCCTGCAATTTATCTGAATGTAGGGATATCCTTGTCTCATTGCGCCCTAGCGACCCTATATGATTTAGTTTGATTGTGCATCTGTATCATCATATATTACAACTGCAGAAACTCGGGTCTTGACCACCCCAAAGAGCCAGCTAGGTCAGTCAACACATATAGATAATGCACCTTGACAAAGATAATGTACTGTGAGAAAGGTGCCCACTAGGTACAGTTGCAAAGCTACCGGTAATTTACCAAAGTTCACTGGAATCTCTTTTGGTAATTAACAGAAAATGTATGGCAATCTCTCATAACTTTGGAAATGTATACTTGAGTATCTTCTTAAAAATGTATTCACATATAGTATAAATGTATTATATCTGTGTCCATATTGTCCACGAGTGTCTAGCAGATAGACCACATGGTTCAAGAGAAAATATCCTAATAAATGAAAAAATCATCTAAGCATTATTTTCTATTTACTCTGCAACTCTTGCAACTATGAACTTTTCTTCACAACTGCCACCAGTTTGACACAAAATACATTTTGGCATAACATGATGAATGTCCTTATATTAAACACAAATAGACTTCACTAAGTTGATTGTTTATGTTCATGTTTATATTTATGTTTATATATTTATACTCACGTCTTGTGACGGCCGGCCGCCCAACAACCTGCCCGCTCGACCCTATCCCCTCCTCTCTTCTCCAGACCATTTCCGGAGACCTTCTCCCTTACCTCACCTCGCTCATCAACTTATCCCTGACCGCTGGCTACGTCCCTTCCGTCTTCAAGAGAGCGAGAGTTGCACCCCTTCTGAAAAAACCTACACTCGATCCCTCCGATGTCAACAACTACAGACCAGTATCCCTTCTTTCTTTTCTCTCCAAAACTCTTGAACGTGCCGTCCTTGGTCAGCTCTCCCGCTATCTCTCTCAGAATGACCTTCTTGATCCAAATCAGTCAGGTTTCAAGACTAGTCATTCAACTGAGACTGCTCTTCTCTGTATCACGGAGGCGCTCCGCACCGCTAAAGCTAACTCTCTCTCCTCTGCTCTCATCCTTCTAGACCTATCGGCTGCCTTCGATACTGTGAACCATCAGATCCTCCTCTCCACCCTCTCCGAGTTGGGCATCTCCGGCGCGGCCCACGCTTGGATTGCGTCCTACCTGACAGGTCGCTCCTACCAGGTGGCGTGGCGAGAATCTGTCTCCTCACCACGCGCTCTCACCACTGGTGTCCCCAGGGCTCTGTTCTAGGCCCTCTCCTATTCTCGCTATACACCAAGTCACTTGGCTCTGTCATAACCTCACATGGTCTCTCCTATCATTGCTATGCAGACGACACACAATTAATATTCTCCTTTCCCCCTTCTGATGACCAGGTGGCGAATCGCATCTCTGCATGTCTGGCAGACATATCAGTGTGGATGACGGATCACCACCTCAAGCTGAACTTTGGCAAGACGGAGCTGCTCTTCCTCCCGGGGAAGGACTGCCCGTTCCATGATCTCGCCATCACGGTTGACAACTCCATTGTGTCCTCCTCCCAGAGCGCTAAGAACCTTGGCGTGATCCTGGACAACACCCTGTCGTTCTCAACTAACATCAAGGCGGAAGCGGCGCAGGTCCTAATCCAGGCACTTGTCATCTCCCGTCTGGATTACTGCAACTCGCTGTTGGCTGGGCTCCCTGCCTGTGCCATTAAACCCCTACAACTCATCCAGAACGCCGCAGCCCGTCTAGTGTTCAACCTTCCCAAGTTCTCTCACGTCACCCCGCTCCTCCGCTCTCTCCACTGGCTTCCAGTTGAAGCTTGCATCCGCTACAAGACCATGGTGCTTGCCTACGGAGCTGTGAGGGGAAAGGCACCTCAGTACCTCCAGGCTCTGATCAGGCCCTACACCCAAATAAGGGCACTGCGTTCATCCTCCTCTGGCCTGCTCGCCTCCCTACCACTGAGGAAGTACAGTTCCCGCTCAGCCCAGTCAAAACTGTTCGCTGCTCTGGCTCCCCAATGGTGGAACAAACTCCCTCACGACGCCAGGACAGCGGAGTCAATCACCACCTTCCGGAGACACCTGAAACCCCACCTCTTTAAGGAATACCTAGGATAGGATAAAGTAATCCTTTTCACCCCCCCCCTTAAAAGATTTAGATGCACTATTGTAAAGTGGTTGTTCCACTGGATGTCATAAGGTGAATGCACCAATTTGTAAGTCGCTCTGGATAAGAGCGTCTGCTAAATGACTTAAATGTAAATGTAAATGTTAAATGTATATTTAGGGTAATGTTTTACAGCTTTCTCATTCAGTTTTTTAATTTAAAATCTTTATCTTATCGAATTATGCCACGTATTTTACATGTGATAAGGCCACACAGAGGGCCAGAGATAGTTACAGACACTTGTAGTAATCTGTAGTATCCAAAAGGGCCACTAGATGCCTTGTGATTGATTATATAAAATCCTTAAAATATACCAACATTCTGGTAGTTAATTGGTTAACATCGAAAGTTTCCAGTAATATACACTCCCCTTGCAACTCTCCACTAAGCCATACATATGTCCCTTCTATATTAGGGTTGAGAAGTAGCTGAACTTTACATAACCTTGGCTGTTCTAGCCCTTGTAGAAAGAACTCACTGGAGACACATCACTGACATATTGTCATTGTCATGTACACATTTTGAGTAGCAATCAGCACAAAATGTTTTATTTTGCTTTGTGGCTGAGGATAATTCACAAGGGTATTTATGTTGAACCACTGCTGTCTAAACGTGGCAATTTGAGGTTGACGCATCTCTCTGAGCTTCCTTTTTCATTACATTTGAAGTTTAATTAGAAATGCACTCCTGTATAATAGGTCATTTCCATGTAAAAGGACCCATGAGCACCAACATGTGAAGTTCATAGAAACATCTCAAATTGGGTGTCAAATGAAAGCTCAGAGTCTCTATTTTTGAGAAATGAAGGCATCACAGTGAACACAAACCAGTTAGGTCACCTGCTAATGTCCTCTCTTCCACTTGCATACTGTATGTTCAGCTGATAATGGTTTTCTTTCTCTTTCTGTTGTCTGGTGATCAAAGCAAGACTAAAAACTCGGGACAACGCTCCAACATTTTTAACAGATTTTGGAAAAAGTCACATGAAAAAACGGAGGGAGATTTTACAAAAACTCTGTTACCAAACTTTGCATCTGCACAGTTCTTTCAATAAATGTGTTTTGGTAAAAATGTTAGTGTCAATTGTTAAAGGAAGTCCTTGTGCACAGAGTTGGTTTGTTAAACTTTGAAATCAATGGGTTTTGTTTGGCATACATTTTAAGTGAAAAATGTGAGTCTCAGGGCAAATCTATTACAGTGGAATTGCCCTCTTCCTTCTTATCTCCCATTGGAGACAGAAATGGGTTCTTACCGGTCACTTCATGAATGATTCTGGATCTTGAGCTACTGTAGGTTTTGTTCATAACATAATAAGAGTCATTTAGCAGATGCTTTATCCAAAGTAACTTACAGTCATACATTTTATGTATGGGTGGTCCCAGGAATCAAACCCACTACCATGGCATTGCAAATGCCATGCTCTACAAACTGAGCTCCAGAGGACCACAATGAGGGGGATCAATCCAGGCATCTGCACAAGGAATTTTCAGCGTATTTAAAAAGTACAATTGCTCATAGATGACTAATAAGGTGCTGGAAGGATTGCATAATAAAAGTCTGTGACTTGACTACTAGTTATCAGTCATTTTGCTGAATGTTTTGTGTCTATGAGTCTCCCTGCATGCATGTCTGATGCTAATGCCAAACTGGTGAAAAGAGCAGATGTGACCATCTTTGACTCTCTGTCATTGGCAGATGGCCAGCTTTCTCCTGTTTGGACATGGGCCCATCAGTGTCTTCCACCCATATTGGAAGTACCACAATGTCAAACACGAATGTGTTCTTTCCTGCCTGATGTTTGCACAGAACTAATTCATGACTGTACACAAAATGTCTGCTTTGGTGAGCTATGGGCTGCTGATGAGCTTAGAAATTATTAATTCATGTTCCTATTGACTTTTTCATCCCCAGATAAGAAGCTTTGGGTTTCTGCTCCCGAACACTGTCTTAATAATATTAGAATGTGGTGCTGGAGGGTCCATCATATGGCTCTTGCTCAAGTTTACTGTACAGAAAATTGCCTGTCCTTAGAGACCTTTGCTGCAGCTGCTCACAGCTCTTTCTAACAGTAGCAAGATGGTACTACAATCTTAGAAAAAAAGTGATATCTAGAATCTATAATCCTTGTTGCTTCCAGGTAGAACCCTTTTTAGTTCCTAGTCGAACCTTTTTGGGTTCCATGTTAAACCCTTTCCACAAAGGGTTCTACATGGAACCCAACAGGGTTATACCTGGAACAACAAAAATACTTCTCCAATGGGGACAGCCAAAGAAACCTTCCAGAAGCCCTTTTCCCTAAGAGCGTAGGATGATTTGTGGTTCTAAATAAAATGTTGTTTTTGGAACCTTCTCTTACAGTTCATGCCTGTGCCTATTTCCTGATAGTATTGCTGAAGCTGCACCCCAATGCATCTTGGGGAAATGCAAAGTGTTTTTGGAGATGTCTTCAAATAGACCAGGGAAGCTTTCTGAAAGTAGAATGAATAACACTACAAACAGTGTGTCATAGGCACTTCAGAAAGTCTGAATCACAAAGCCCTTTCTGTTTCACCCGCTCCCCTAACGGTTGAAACACCCACAGTAGTTTGCATTGCTCAATCACAGGCTCCATATATAATTGGGAGTGAGTGGGAGACGGGTCGAGTTCTGGAGATGCTGTGGATAGATCGTACATAAAGAAAACTTGTTTTTGTGACGCAGAGAATACTCAGCTAGACATACAAGCTGAGTCAAAAATCCATGAAGTCTGCATGCCTGAGGGCAAAACTTGTAACAATTAAATTACCTTTCTTTGTGCCAATGTGTAATTTCATGCAGTTTGCTGACAAATGCAACTTTTCTGACAGAGCTTTTCTACTACAAACCAACCAATTTAGAAAAATATAGAACTGTCTGTGCCTCCAAGCTCACAGTAAGCCTAATATCAAGGGACAGTGCATAGAACATTGATATAAGATACAGTAAGTGTGGAATATATTTTTTTAGCATGTTTCTGAACATAGCAATATCAACAGCATAAATGTATGCATTTTAAAAGAGGTGTGAATAAAGTGTTTGTCTTTTGATAAATACCTGCAGCCAGACATTATTCTTTATTATATGTCTGTAAGTAAATAAGTGCATGTTACAATAGCTGACAATCATATATCAGAAAGGCTGGCTTCGTTGTGACAATACCTGTAACGGCGTTAGTCTGTTGAATGAAGAGAGTCGGACCGAAATGCAGCGTGTAGGTTACTCATGACTTTAATGAAAGATATGACGGTACATGAAAATAACTGAAACTAACTACAAAAACAACAGAACGGAACGTGAAACTAATTACAGCCTATCTGGTGACTACAACACAGAGACAGGTACAAACACCCACAAAATACAAAGCGAACTCAGGCTACCTAAATACGGTTCCCAATCCGAGACAACGAGAATCACCTGACTCCAATTGAGAACCGCCTCAGGCAGCCAAGCCTAACTAGACACACCCCTAATCATACACAATCCCAATGCTAATAAAAACCCAATACGAAACACAACATATAAACCCATGTCACACTCTGGCCTACCCAAACATATAACAAAAACACAAAATACAATGACCAAGGCGTGACAATACCATAAGCAGATGAGGGAAAATACCTCATTTATGATCGCATCATTAATTCCTGCCTCAGAAAAACTGACCTGGCAAAAGCTGTTCACTAATGCACAACACAAGTGTGAAACATGTGTCACAGGGATGGGACAAATACAGTACAGACAAAAACTAATAATAAACAAATAATAAGCTAATAATTACTTCATATAAACTTATGTTTGCAAGAGGCAGCAGAGCATGTGACGTTCATTGTGCTTGCTGTCTAGTTGCAGTGTGAATGAATGCCTTACAGCCTAGTTATAGCTGTACTGTATTGGTTCTGATATGCAGATTGTCAACCTTGAACTGACCTACTGTGAGGGAAAGAGAGAGGTCCTTCATATGACCATGTAGAGTTACTTCCACATTATATTGAGATGCTTGGTGTCTGCCAGATGTGCTTATGTACTGTACACACATTGTTAGGGTAGGCAGGTTTAGACATGCATTTTACAGAAGTCACCACATTTACATACTAACACCCCCCCCCCACCCCACCCCACCATCTTGCAGCTTGCAGACAGCAGGAAGTGTTAGACAATCCAATTAAATGATGAAATGTGAGTATGAGTAAAAAGAGCTTAACATAAGCTATTTGACATTGTCCTGATTCCAAGATGTTAATGAGGTTTGGCTTTCTCGCTGAAAGACAATGCAGTCGGGTGCAGCATATTGTCAGCTTGGAGAGGCAAATTAGCCACATCTCATAAGAAGGGGCGAGAGGTCCCAGCCAATATGGAATAAAGAATGTCTGTGTCATGTGAATAGATGCTAAACGTGACATAGAGACTGGTAGCCTAGTGGTTAGAGCGTTAGGCCAGTAACTGAACGTTTGCTAGATCGAATCCTCGAGCTGACAAAGTGAAAATCTGTCTCTCTGCCACTGAACAAAGCAGTGAACCAACTGTTCCCAGGCCTTCATTGTCAACAAGAATGTGTTCTTTACTGACTTTCCTGGTTAAATAAATACAAATAATACTTGCAGAGATTTTCACAAATTACTCATCCTAACATATTTCTGCTCTTGTTTTCTTTGGGCTGTACGTTGTCTAGGGCCATCACTGAAACATTCTACTATAACATCATCACTGTCTTTCTGGAATACACACATTTGATTAATTAAGTGTAGATATAAAATACAAAGGGGTTGTGCCTCTCCTTTCATATTTTGTTTACTCCCCTGTATATGTTCTCTACGAAACAAAATCGTTTTCAATCTAGCAGACAATGTGTTCATTTGTATTGCACGAGTTAGGCCTGCTATTATTCGCACACAATGGTCATTAAACACATGGAGAGAAAACAACCATCGATCATGGAAACATGACCAGTAATTACAACTGACAGTCATCCGAACTCCAGGCTACTACAGCCAATCCGACTCATGTTTACCCGTCTGAGGAAAGAGTGCGATGGCTACGTGCGCTGTCCATGGTGCTGATTCGGATAAACACGAGCCTAGGTGGAAAAGCTCAAAAATCAATCTCTGTTGAAGTGTGTCACCGACATTCAGAGAAAAGTATATGTTCGTCGTCTCTGTGGCAAACATTGCATGAAGCAGCGACATTGGTTTCTATTTTATTTTTACAGCAATTTGCTGTTCGGGATTTAATATAGACTTATAAAATCGGGGAGGTGTTCACACACTACCGCTGGGAGGCGTCTCTATCTTAATTTAGAATAGTCTGACAGGGAGATCTCAACCACGAACCACCTATTACGAATATCATATAAGACGTTAGATTTCTATGTCATTTTCTTTGTTATTTTAAACTTACATGGGTCGATATAAATCAAGAGCACACTACCAACGCCTATCACTAAATAATCAGAAACAATATGTTCTGCTGTTCATCACATAACGTGCCTGAACTGCGCATTATCGTTTGTTGGGATCATCGGTTCAATGTGGTTGTTGTCCCATGATATGGGTTCTGACCAAAGAGTGCAGAGAAGTTCAGGAGCACTATGACCTCAGTTACCTTCTCACGTTCACTAAGAACACGACCGCGCGCGCATGCAGCTCCCTCTCCCCTGTCTTGTTCTATGCTGATAGAGAGGCGCATATCTTTGGATCCCCACCCTCACAAGCCAACCGGCAGTGCACTCATGTAGGATAACTCTACGTTGGAAACCAAACGAAGGACGGTTGGATATATGCCTTTTCCTAACCGTGGATTGCGTTGTGACTGCTGATGGTTTTAATTTTGTAGCCTATTGCCGTTTGGATTGCTGCCACCCGTGCGTTTATGTGGTCCATTTGGAGACGTTCCTTTGGGTTGCCTGTATTCGAATGTTAAAAAAAAGGTTTTGTTTCCCGCGCATCTCTCAAATGACTGAACGCGGCGTGAAGAGGAGACCGCGTTCTCCACCTCCGTTCTATGTTAAAACCTTGGGCTAAAGTTTTCATGGACGGTGCCCTGGATTTTCCACTGCCATCTCTCTGACCGGGATCTTTGTTTTTCCAAGCTGAAAACGAGTATTTTACCACGCACACAAGCGGTGCCTTTTGGATTCTATTTACAAAATGAAGTCCGTTTTTATCCGAGGTATGTATGTATGGGCTACGTTTACATCAGATCCAAATGTGTTGTTTGTGTGTTTGCTTGCTTGTTTGTCTTTTACATAATGATTTTACATAATGTGATCCATTTGCACAGTATTTTATGGTTATTTGGAGAAAACAATTTTATACCTGTCAGTGTTTACTACTGTAATAATATAATATGTACCATTTAGCAGATGCTTAAATCCAACGCATTTTAAGGTCATGCATGCATACATTTTACGTATGGGTGGCCCTGGGAATCGAACCCACGACCCTGGCGGTGCCATCCTCTACCAACTGAGCCAATTTACTGACGTATATACATCTACTTGAATTACAGTTTTCTTGTTCAATGTGTTTTCAATTAGGTGCCATACTTTAACATGCCAATGTATTATTATTTTTACATTGATCTTTTAAATAGGCTTATATTATCTTGTAATGTTACATAATAGTTACTTGGAACACATAAAACATGCAAGGTTAACATGTCATGTTGTTTTATAGGTAAAACCTGAGTTATTCCAGTTTACTCATGTGACATTCCAAGGGTT
The DNA here is from genome assembly GCF_021184085.1 of Oncorhynchus gorbuscha. NCBI lineage: Eukaryota > Metazoa > Chordata > Actinopteri > Salmoniformes > Salmonidae > Oncorhynchus > Oncorhynchus gorbuscha. The sequence goes on along the minus strand of NC_060183.1, from coordinate 47,542,495 downwards.
CAATTTCTCAGATTTCTCAAAAAAGGGGTTCTGCGCAACGTTTGTTTTCCCTCTCTTTGCCAGAAACTTTAAGAATATTGTCCACCATGAGCAATCACCCTTGTCATACTAAGTGGTTTTGATGGAGACCACCAGAGCTCATGAAATGTATTTATCCACTGCACTGTTCACTGCTCATGTTGTAAGACAAATTGGATCTAGTCACGCAATGGGGAGTTGGGGATTGGGCAGGGCATGTGTATTACCTGATAGCACAACCTGGTCTCAGAGCATTTTGTATTATTATGTATGTTAATCCAAGACACTCCATTTAGTATGATATGTTATGTTTCATATGGTATTTTATGTATTAATTTGTAGATGTCCATCACCCATTTCGCATGATATGCTACAAATTACAATTCTTATTATATTTTAAGAATTTGCAAAACTAACAATGTTACGAATTAGAGAAATGTTCAATATGTTACGATTTTGCTAAATGTATGATATGTTACAAATTCTAGCTTGGTGCTGAGGTGGCTAACATTAGCTAGGCTAGGGTTAAGGTTAGAGTTAAGTTTAGGAGTTAGGTTAAAGAGTTAAGGTTAGGGTAGGAGAAGCTTTAACTAAAAAGGTTAGGGTTAGGGGAAGGGGTAGCTAAATGGGTTACGATTAGGGGAAGGGTTAGCTAAATGGGTTAAGATTAGGGGAAGGGTTAGCTAAAAGGATTAAGGTTAGGGGAAGGGTTAGCTAAAAGGGTTAGGGTTAGAGGAAGGGTTAGCTAAAAGGGTTAGGGTTAGGGGATGGGTTAGCTAAAAGGGTTAGGGATAGGGGAAGGGTTAGCTAAAAGGGTTAGGGTTAGGGGAAGGGTTAGCTAAAAGGGTTAGGGTTAGGGGAAGGGTTAGCTAAAAGGGTTAGGGTTAGGGGAAGGGTTAACTAAAAGGGTTAGGGTAGGAGAAGGTTTAGCTAAAAAGGTTAGGGGAAGGGTTAGCTAAAAGGGTTAGGGTTAGGGGAAGGTTTAGCAAAAAGGGTTAGGGTTAGGGGAAGGTTTAGCTAAGGTTTAGCTAAAAGGGTTAGGGTTAGGGGAAGGGTTAGCTAAAAGGGTTAGGGTAGGAGAAGGTTTAGCTAAAAAGGTTAGGGGAAGGGTTAGCTAAAAGGGTTAGGGTTAGGGGAAGGGTTAGCAAAAAGGGTTAGGGTTAGGGGAAGGTTTAGCTAAGGTTTAGCTAAAAGGGTTAGGGGAAGGGTTAGCTAAAAGGGTTAGGGTTAGGGGAAGGGTTAGCTAAAAGGGTTAGGGTTAGGCGAAGGGTTAACTAAAAGGGTTAGGGTAGAAGAAGGTTTAGCTAAAAGGGTTAGGGTTAGGGGAAGGGTTAGCTAAAAGGGTTAGGGTTAGGGGAAGGGTTAGCTAAAAGGCTTAAGGCAAGGTGAAGGGTTAGCTAAAAGGGTTAAGGTGAGGGTTAGGTGATGGATTAGCTAAAAGGGTTCAGGTGAGGGTTAGGTGAAGGGTTAGCTAAAAGGGTTAAGGTGAGGGTCAGGTGAAGGTTTAGCTAAAATGATTAAGATGAGGGTTAGGTGAAGGGTTAACTAACATTTTAAGTAGTTGCAATGGAGCTAAAAAGTTAGTTGTCAAGTTGCTAATTAGCTAAAGTTGTCAATGGTGAGATTCAAACTCGCAACATTTGTTTTATATGTCTACCCATCCACCCCAACCAATCACCCTACTTTCATTTTTGCCTTAATTAACCATCTGTTTTATGTAACCATGCCAAATGAATCATAAACTAATTTGAGTGTCTTGGATTTATGTTTACTATGTTACATTTACTTTATGAGACCAGGTTGTGTTGCTTGTTTTGTATGAGTGATTACATGCCTACTTTTACCTTGTCTGTGCATCTGTGATGCCACTGTATGCCTCCAAAATATTAATTTAATATACATGAAGTATGATTATACATAAAGTATGATTCACCACCATGCCCAGGGAGTGAGGCTGGACCCCTGTCTATCACACCAGGTAGAAGAGTAGAGAAGAACAGCCCTGAATAATTAATAATAATCCTAACCAAATGCCCAGTGTGCTGAAAATACATCAAACGATCCATAGCTCAAAGGAAGCAGAGAGAGAGGGAGAGCAGAGAGAGAGGGAGAGCAGAGAGAGAGAGAGGGAGTGCAGAGAGAGAGAGAGAGAGGGAGTGCAGAGAGAGAGGGAGAGCAGAGAGAGAGGGAGAGCAGAGAGAGGGAGAGCAGAGAGAGAGGGAGAGCAGAGAGGGAGTGTAGAGAGAGAGGGAGTGCAGAGAGAGAGAGAGAGAGAGAGAGAGAGAGAGAGAGAGAGAGAGAGAGAGAGAGAGAGAGAGAGAGAGAGAGAGAGAGAGAGAGAGAGAGAGAGAGAGAGAGAGAGAGAGAGAAGGACAGCAGAGAGAGTGGGAGAGAGCAGAGGTTGGAAGTATCTAAGTGTGTGCTAGAAATCTAGGCAGCGAGAAACCAGGGTGCAAAGTGTGCGTGAGTGTGAGAGAGAGACATTTAAAGTTTATTCGCCACATGCACAGAATAAAACATCTATATAATAATACAGAAAATAGCATAGAATTATAAAAAATGCACAAGAAGTACACTATAATAAGTTGAAGAAACAAGAAATGCTAGTAAATACAGGTCAGTACCAGTACCTTATTCAATATGCAGGGGTACTAGAGTGGTTGAGGTAGGTTTATACATACAAAGTGACTGGTAGTAGAATACATTATACATGTAAACAGGGCTGAAAAGTAACGGGTAGCAGGAATATATCAATATTTATTGTAATATACTTTTGTTTTTATTTAACCTTTATTTAACTAGGCAAGTCAGTTAAGAACAAATTCTTATTTACAATGACGGCCTACCAAAATGCAAAAGGCCTCCTGCGGTGACGGGGGATTAAAAATATATAAATAAATACAATATAGGACAAACCACACATCACAACAAGAGAGACACCCCAACAGTACATAAAGTGAGACATAAGACAACCACATAGCATGGCAACAACCACATAGCATGGCAATGGCATACTAATGGTAATATATACATGTAATATATTTTAGCTAACCCTTCCCATGACCCAAATACAGTAGATACTCATGGTAATTGCAATCAACAATCAATGAACAGCAGCGTAGGTTTGACGAGCTGTGTGTGTGTGGGTTTAAGTGTGTGGCTTCAGTAATGAGTGTGTGAGTGAGGGTGTGTGTGAGTGTGTGTATGTGAGTACGTGTGTGTGCGTATGAGTAAGAGTGACAGTGAAGGTGTGTGTGTCTGAGTTGGTAGAGTCCTGTGGATTGGCATAGGAGCATGGAGAACTGTCCATGTCTCGGGTGGCTGGAGTCTTGGCAATTTTTCAAGGCTTTCTCGGACACTGCCTGGCATGTACATCCTGGATGGCTGGGAGCTTGCCTCCAGTAATGGGTTGGGCTGTTTGCACCACCCATTGTAGGGCTTTCCTGTCGAGGGCGTTGCAGTTGCCATACCAGACGGTGATACAACCAGTCAGGATGCGTTCAATGGTGCAGCTGTAAATATTCAGGAGGATCTGAGGGACCATACCAAATAATTTCAGCCTCCTGATGGAGAAGAGGTGCTGTCATGCCTTCTTTACGACTGTTCTGGTGTGAAAGGACCATGTTAAGACCTCGATAATGTGGACACTGAGGAACTTGAAGCCCGCACCCCTGTTCCCTGCTAGTCCACGATCAGCTCCTTGGTCTTGCTAACGTTGAGGGAGAGGTTGTTTTACTGGCATTGTCCTGACATTGCCATGTCTCTGACCTCCTCCCTTTAGGATGTCTCATCGCCGTTGTTGGTCAGTCCTAGCACCGTCGTGTCGTCAGCAAACCTTAAGATGGAGTTGAAGTTGTGCATGGCCACACAGTCATGGGTAAACATGGAGTACAGGAGGGGGCAAAGCACTCACCCCTGGGGGGCCCTGTGTTGAGGGTCAGCATGGCAAAGGTATTGTTGCCTACTCTCACCACCTGCAGAGGGAGGTGTTCTGTCCCAGGGTCCCGAGTTTGGTGACAAGCTTGGAGGGCACTATCGTGTTGAACGCTGAGCTGTAATCAATGAACGGCATTCTCACATTGAGTTTGTCTGGTAGAGAAGCATTCATCATTGGGCAGATCACGGCTAAGTCTTCCTTTGTAATCCGTAATGGACTGGAGCCCCTGCCACATGTGTCGAGCGTCAGAGCTTGTGTAATACGATTCCACCTTGTTCCTATATTGTCCTTTTGCCTGTTTGATAGCTCTGCGGAGGTCGTAGCGGGACTTCTTGCACGTGTTCGTCTCCTCAGTTGTAACATTGTGGTTGGCTGTGATGTGTGCGGTAGCTCTGTCCTTTAGCTTAGCGTGTACCGCTTTGCTGCAAGGTCCACTTACTTGTCTAACAACAATGACTGCCACAGTAAGAACTCCCGGACTCTCTTCTCCACTGTCAGCAAACTACTTCAGCCCCATGATGACACCTTCTCTACTCCCTCCACTGAGCTGTGCAACTAATTTATTCAGTATTCCAAGGACATGCTCATCAAAATAAACTCATTACTGACTGATCAATCTCCCTCAGCTGCCCCTCCCCCTGTCAACCTCCAAACCGTCACACCTGAAACCCGGCTTTCCAAATTTGTCTCCATTGACTTTCCCTACAGTATATCTCAAAACCTCATCATGTTATCCAAGACTACAACTTGCTCCCTGGGTCCTTTCCCCAGTCTTCTCATCAAAGCCTGCCTGCCTTCCTGCCTGCTCTCTGTCCATCACAAACATTGTCAACCTCTCCCTCGACCACGGAACTGTCCCCTCCAACTACAAAACAGCTGCAGTCACCCCCATCATAAGAAAACTGGACACCACCATCCTCAATAACTTCTGCCCCATTTCCAACCTCCCCTTCCTTGCCAAGACTCTGGAACATACTGTTGCCTCCCAATTACAAACCCACCTGCCAATCAACAACCTGACCGAACCCCTCCAGTTTGTTTCGTGCTGAGTCCCTTACTCTTCATTATCTACATCCTCCCTCTTGGTCAGATCCTCCATCACTTTATCCTTGACTTCCACTGCTATGCCGATGACACCCAGATCTACCTCAGCACCAAATCCCTCCTCAACCCGCCTATGACCCACATTGAATCCTGCCTCTCTGCAATAATAACATGGATGCAACAAAACTTTCTTAAGCTCAACAGTGATACAACGGAACTCTTCCCAAATCCACCCTCACCAAAGCTGGCAACCTCACCCTCCCTTTGACGACACCACTGTTTCTCCCTCCCTTCATGCAATCTTGCCATCATCTTGGACAAATCAGATTTTTTCCAGCACCGCAACATTGCCAAAGTCAGGTCCTCCCTCTCCCGTCCTGCCGCTGAAATCCTCATACATGCATTCATCTCCTCCCGTCTTGACTACTGCAACTCACTACTCTCCAGCATTAACTCAAGCTCCCTCCATAAGCGCCAGATGGTTCTAAACTCTGCAGCCCGACTCCTCACCCACACTTGGTCCTGACAGTGAACTGCACTGGCTCATTGTCTCCCAATGCGTTGACTATAAGATCCTCTTTCTGACCTACAAAGCCCTTCACCATCTTGCCCCGATGTACCTCTCAGACCTTTTTTCCCCCCACCCACACACATGCACACTCCAATCCACCACAGCAGGTCATACCCAGGTTGAAGCTCCATAGTTTCGGCAACATGGTCTTTTCCAGACTACCTCCTAGGCTCTGGAACTCCTTCCCTCCAGGCAGGCGTTACTCTGACTCCATCACTATCTTTTCGTGCCTCCTAAAGCCCCACCTCTTTGACAAGGCCTGCCCTTAAGCTCCCCCTCCCTAAAGACACTCCTCTCTTCACCATACAGAACTGCACCTAAATCAAACCCTTATCCTACCATTACCCTGAACCGGGTTCGTTTTCCTAACCCCAATCACGCCCCTTACCCTAAACCTGGTTTGTATCCAAATCCCAATCCCAGCCCTTACCCTAAACCGTGTTCGTATCCAGATCCCAACCCTTCCCTCCCCATACACTGATACATCATACTCGTTCCCTTCTTTGAGACTACCTCTCTCTTTTGTTTATGTTTTGTTTAGTCTGATGTTTTGTTTTGCCTACTGTTTTGCTGTTTTTCTTTTTAATTTATACAATTGTAAAGCCAATTAGGGCCCTCGGAAAGTATTCAGACCCCTTCCCCTTTTCCACATTTTGTTACGTTACAGCCTTATTCTAAAATGGATTGAATTTTTTTCCTCATCAAGCTATACACAATACCCCATAATGACAAAGCCAAAAAAGGTGATTAGAAAAATAAAAACAGAAATACCTTATTTACATAAATATTCAGACCCTTTGCTATGAGACTCTAAATTGAGCTCAGGTGCATCCTGTTTCCATTGATCATCCAGAGCTGTTTCTGATTGGGGTCCACCTGTGGTAAATTCTATTGATTGGACATGATTTGGAAAGGCACACACCTGTCTGAATAAAGTACCAACAGTTGACAGTGCATTTCAAAGCAAAAACGTAGAGGCAGGAATGTGCCGAGGCAGAGATCTGAGGAAGGGTACCAAAAAATGTATGCAGCACTGAAGGTTCCCAAGAACACAATGGCCTCCATCACTCTTAAATGGAAAAAGCTTGGAACCACCAAGAATCTTCCTAGAGCTGGACGCCCTTCCAAACTGAGCAATCGAGGGAGAAGAGCCTTGATCAGGGAGGTGACCAAGAACCCAATGGTCACTATGACAGAGCTCCAGAGTTCCTCTGTGGAGATGGGATAACCTTCCAGAAGGACAACCATCTCTGCAGCACTCCACCATTCAGGCTTTCATGGTAGAGTGGCCAGCTACTCTTCAGTAAAAGGCACATGATAATCCCGCTTGGAGTTTGCCAAAAGACACCTAAAGACTCTCAGACCATAAGAAACAAGATTCTCTGGTCTGATGAAACCAAGATTGAACTATTTTGCCTAGAATGCCAAGTGTCACATCTGGAGGAAACCTGACACCATCGCTACGGTGAAGTATGGTGGTGGCAGCATCATGCTGTAGGGATGTTTTTCAGCGGCAGGGACTGGGGAGACTAGGATCGAGGGAAAGATGAACGGAGCAAAGTACAGAAAGATCCTTGATGAAAATCTACTCCAGAGCACTCAGGACTTCAGACTGGGGCGAAGGTTCACCTTCCAACAGGACAACGATCCTAAGCACACAGCCAAGACAATGCAGGAGTTGCATGGGGACAAGTCTCAATGTCCTTGAGTGGCCCAGCCAGGTCCCGGACTTGAACATCTCTGGAGCGACCTAAAAATAGCTGTGCAGCAACCCTCCCCATTCAACCTGACAGAGCTTGAGATGATCTGCAGAGAAGAATGGGAAAAACTACCCAAAGACAGGTGTGCCAAGCTTTTAGCATCATACCCAAGAATAGTCGAGGCTGTAATCACTGCCAAAGGTGCTTCAACAAAGTACTGAGTAAAGGATCTGAATACTTATGTAAATATGATATTTCCACCTTTTTTTGTTGGTACATTTGCAAAAAAATCTAGAAGTCTGTTTTTACTTTTTCATTATGGGTATTGTGTGTAGATTAATGAGGAATAAAAACAATTTAATCCATTTTAGAATAAGGCTGTAAAGTATCAAAATGTGGAAAAAGTCAAGGGGTATGAATACTGCACTCTCTGTCCCATGTACACTATATACAAAAGTATGTGGACAGCCCTTCAAATGAGTGGACTCTGCTATTTTAGCCACACCTGTTGCTGACAGGTGTATAAAATCAAGTACACACTCTGTGAAGTGGAAATATATAGGAGCAACAACGGCTCAGACAAGAAGTGGTAGGCCACACAAGCTCACAGAACGGGACCGCCGAGTGCTGAAGCGTGTAAAGATCGTCTGTCCTCGGTTGCAACAATCACTACCGAGTTTCACACTGCCTCTGGAAGCAATGTCAGCACAAGAGCTGTTCTTTGGGAGCTTCATGAAATGGGTTTCCATGGCCGAGCATCCGCACTCAAGCCAAAGATCACCATGCGCAATGCCAAGCTTCGGCTGGAGTGGTGTAAAGCTCACCGCCATTGGACTCTGGAGCAGTGGAAATGCGTTATCTGGAGTCATGAATCACGCTTCACAGTTTGGCTGTCCAATGAACAAAACTGGGATTGGCAGATGCCAGGAGAATGCTACCTGCCCAATGCATAGTATCAACTGTAAAGTTTGGTAGAGGAGAAATAATGGTCTGTGGCTGTTTTTCATGGTTTGTGCTAGGTCCCTTAGTTCCAGTAAAGGGAAATCCTAATGCTACAGCATAAAATTACATTCTAGATGATTCTATGTTTCCAACTTTGTGGCACCAGTTTGGGGAAGGCCTTTTCCTGTTTCAGCATGACAATGCCCCCTTGCACAAAGAGAGGTCCATACAGAAATGCTTTGTCGCGATCGGTGTGGAAGAACTTGACTGGCCTACACATGGCTCAATGGAAGTGAGTCCCTGAAGCAATGTTCCAACATCTAGTGGAACGCCTTCCCAGAAGAGTGGAGGCTGTTATGACAGCGAAGGGGGGACCAACTCCATATTACGGCCCATGATTTTGGAATGAGATGTTCGACAAGCAGTTGTCCACATACTTTTGGCAGTGTAGTGTGTCATTATTATTATAATAATTATTGTATGCTTGCTTGTGGGTTGAGTAACAGGGGTCTAGGACTCTTTCACCCCTAGTGGCAAAGGAGACGTGTTGATAGAAGTTGGGCATTATGTGTCTTACATGCTGACCACACCACCTGTGTCTCGTGAAGAGACATCCCCGTTCCTCACTGGATTTCCCTGAATCCAATGTCTTGTCCGTTCGGTAAATGGAGAATCTTTTGAGCCACGGAGGTTATCTTGTACGAAAGCCATCCTTCAGAAAAACAGAGAATATTCTAGTTATGAGTCTCGTTGGTAGCAAATCCACGATTGGAGGTCATCCATCTTTTTATCAAGTGACTGTACATTAGCTAGTAGAATGGAGGGAAGTGGTAGCCGGTTATACCTTAACCTTATTCTCATCAGGATGCCCACTCTTCTGCCTCTGCATTTCCTATTGGTTAGTCCAAAGATTGGGTCGAAGGTACACATAGAGCCCAGGGCAGATGAGTCGAAGTTGAAGCCGGAATTGAGGTTATTGTTGATCATAAAAAATGATAGCGGACACATTTTGTGCAAAAACAGTAAAGATAAACACCAAAAGGATGACAAAATATTTAAATTGGGTCAGAGCTTGCAAGAGGGCAACCATACAGTACGTCGCCATCTTCAGAGAGAGAGAGAGAGAGAGGGAGAGAGAGAGAATGTAAGAGAGAGAATGTGAGAGAGAATGTGTGAGAGAGAGAGAATGTGAGAGAGAATGTGAGAGTTTGCTTACAGGGTGTTGGGTTTAGAGGCATGTAGAATACTTGAGAGCAGATATTGAAAACCATGTTATGAAGTAAGAGCAAAGATGAGACAAGAGACAAGGGGATTGAGGAAGAATGGATATCTGGAGTTATCTATATTTTGTTGTTTATAAAAAGTGTCTGAGGCATTTTGCAATATGACAAGCATGACAGGTATAGCTAGTCTTAGTTCCCTATAGTGTGCACAGTTACACTTTGGTCTGTAGGAAGAGAGAGAGTAATTATCTGGTCTCCACTGACAATTGTTATAAATCGTATAAGTAGTCTTGTTCATTCTTATCTATTGGAGGGAAGACCTTGAGAACAGTCTGCACTGTAAATATAGCATTTTTTGCTAGTGAGAACAAAGCATGAATCCTTTCCTATCCAAGGAAATAATCCGAATTCCTTTGTTACGGCTCTGCTGTGTTTGTTCAGCTTTAAAGATCAGTCAGATGCTCTTACGATTTGTTATGTTGAGTGGAAACATCAGTGTTTTAACACCAGGAATGTAGCCAGCAGCTTAAAGCTAAATCCTTCCCTAAACCTATCACCTCTAAAAGGTTGAGCCGGTGGTCATAACACTCTGCAGAGCATGATTTTCCTATAGGAAAACACCTACGGACACGTTCACAGATCCTCCTGCTATAGTGCTCCTGTACGTCAACGACTCTCCCTCTACAGCTCAGCACACATAAATCAGCATCCAAATTGTCTGGGGCAGCCAGCCTCATTTATTGAAATCCATTAGCTACGCCTTTGGCCTTAGCTAAGACGTAATTGAAGAAGGGTTAGATCCATTCCTGTGTGTGAGCATGGTGTGGGTGGGCCCCTTTCATTAGCTCGCTGGAGACTTTATGGTTCAATTAGTTGTGGACATGGAGGGGGCGGGATCTACCATTAAAGGGGGTGGGAAGGTGGATGGTTAGGTGGTGGTTTATTGGTGGAAGGCATGTGCTGCTCATTATTCTGCGTGTTGTAGAGGATGGGAACAATGGCTTGGTTGATTGATAATTGAGCCAGATGGAGGCAGCCATTTTAGAGAGGAAAAGTGTGTGGCAGATGTGCATCTTCAACTAGATCACACAGACCTGCATGGGTAAACCTGCTTTTTCCTTTGCTAGGATATTGTAGCGTAAAGCCACAGATCATTGTCTGTGCTGTAAATGGTTTCCTCATATACTGAAAAGTGTGGATCAATGGATATTGAATGACACCGATGGGATTTACTGTGGTTAGAACTCATTTTGGTTCATGGTACTGTTAATACAGGCAGAGCTCTGTGATGCAATGAGGCGTTTTGGGAGAGTAAACTGGTTTATGAGAGTGTTATGATGATTATGATGATGATGATGATGATGATGATGATGAAGACATAGATGCATGTGCCAGTAAGCCAATAATCAGCGTTTCAATAAATAAGTAATGCAGCATTGAGACTAGAAATACAGCTATCTACTAGTGCTATCTACAGTGGCTTGCGAAAATATTCACCCCCTTGGCATTTTTCCTATTTTGTTGCCTTACAACCTGGAATTAAAATAGATTTGAGGGTTTGTATAGTTTGATTTACATAACATGCCTACCACTTTGGAGGTGCAAAATATTTTTTCTTGTGAAACAAACAAGAAATAAGACAAACAGAAAACTTGAGCTTGCATAACTATTCACCCCCCCCAAAGTCAATACTTTGTAGAGCCACCCTTTGCAGCAATTACAGCTGCAAGTCTCATGGGGTATGTCTCTATAAGCTTCGCAAATCTAGCCACTGGGATTTTTGCCCATTCTTCAACATTTAAATGTTTCCCTTTAAACCACTCAAGTGTTGTTTTAGCAGTATGCTTAGGGTCATTGTCCTGCTGGAAGTTGAACCTCTGTCCCAGTCTCAAATCTCTTGAAGACAAACAGATTTCCCTCAAGAATTTCCCTGTATTTAGCACCATCCATCATTCCTTCAATTCTGACCAGTTCCTCAGTCCCTGCCAATGAAAAACCCCCAGAATGATGCTGCCACCACCATGCTTCACTGTGGGGATGGTGACTCTGGGTGATGAGAGATGTTGGGTTTGCGCCAGACATAGCATTTTCCTTGATGGCCAAAAAACTAAATTTTCGTCTCATCTAACCAGAGTACCTTCTTCCATATGTTTGGGGAGTCTCTCACATGCCTTTTGATGAATACCAAGTGTGTTTCCTTATTTTTTCTTTAAGCAATGGCTTTTTTCTGGCCATTCTTCCGTAAAGCCCAGCTTTGTGGAGTGTACGGCTTAAAGTGGTCCTATGGACAGGTACTCCATTCTCAGCTGTGGAGCTTTGCAGCTCCCTCAGTGTTATCTTTGGTCTGTGTTGCCTCTCTGATTACTGCCCTCCTTGCCTGGTGTGTGAGTTTTGGTGAGCTGCCTTCTTTTGGCAGGTGTGTTGTGGTGCCATATTTGACATTTTTTAATAATGGTGCTCCGGGGGATGTTCAAAGTTTCTGATTTTTTTTATAACCCAACCCAACTTCTCCACGACTTTGTCCCTGACCTGTTTGGAGAACTCCTTGGTCTTCATGGTGCCGCTTGCTTGGTGGTGCCGCTTGCTTAGTGGTGTTACAGTCTCTGGGGCCTTTCAGAACAGTCGTATATATACTGAGATCATGTGAAAGATCATGTGACACTTAGATTGCACACAGGTGGAATTTATTAAACTAATTATGTGACTTCTGAAGGTAATTGGTTGCACCAGATCTTATTTAGGGGCTTCATAGCAAAGGGGGTGAATATATCCACGCACCACTTTTATGTAAATATTATTATTTATTTTTTCATTTCACTTCACCAATTTGGACTATTTTGTTTATGTCCATTACATGAAATCCAAAAAAAAAAATCAATTTAAATTACATACAGGTTGTAATGCAACAAAATAGGAAAAACGCCAAAGGGGATGAATACTTTTGCAAGGCACTGATAGCAGAATAAAAGAATGCAATACTTTCCCACGTAAGATATGTTGTAATGTCAGCTGAGAATATTTTATTTTCTGAGGAAAGGCACAGACTCCCAGGTTGCAACATTACTATCTACATTGTTTTTCTGACAGTGATGGGATTTTGAGAACAGCTTGAAGGTGATGGGTCATACCTCTCCTTGGGCATCATAAATGCATTGCCTGAAACATCCCACTGCAGAGTACTATATGTATCATACATACCATGTGTTCTTACTCATGCCAGTAAGAACACTCGGTTGCATCAACCAGCATCCATACATTACATTCTCCCCCCCAAAATATCTCCCACATATTTCCAATGTATTTAACATGAATGACAACTACTCTCAGAATTTTCGCTTAACAATTAACATTACAATGATGGTGTGATTGATGCAAACAAAGTGCAATTCTGGTTCAATAATTGCAAGCAGTACTGTAGACTACAAGCATGAAGAAAATTAGGATCCTGTCGGCGTGACTGTAGACATTCCATAGAATTGATCGATATAGAGACAATGCAGAGATTCAGCAATATTTCAGTGTTTTTTTCCCCTCAGTCTAGTTCATAACACCCTCAGCAAGTCAAACCTGTAGTTAAAGGGGAAATCTGTGATTGATACATCATTTTTTAAAACTTTTAAATAAATTGTATATAGCCATTAATTATTGAATAATGTAACTTATAAATGATGCAAGAGCTTAGTTCAGCTGTCAGAATCCAAAATATAGGCTTGTTTTACTCCAATGTTGGTAAACAATGTAAATGTGAACAGACAGTGTATAGCCTCAAAACATGGTTAAAACTAGAATGTTGGTGGTCAGTACTTGAATCCATGGTTCCATCTATGAAATTGGTTACATTTCTCCGGCCCCACCCCTCGGCTTTTAACCAAAACAGTGGCGGGGTGTTATTGATTGAACTGCAGATTGCCACTTTAAAGCAATCACGAGTATTTTTAAATAAAGCCAATAACTATTGACTAGGTGTGAAAAAAAATATACAATAGAAAAGATATTATAAAAACAATAAGGAACTGGAGCTTGTACGTTATCGTGATTATTGTCCTGGCTGTGCATGTTGACGGTATTCAGGGATTGGAGCACAACCGACAATCATCATAATCAAAACACACTCCCCCTCGAGTGCCTTATTGCTGTATTAACAGATTGCACTAATCCATCACACATTATGGGCGCATTGGCATAGTTTGCCTCCTACTTCCATATGAACAGATGGCGCCCATGCTGTTGGTGGACAATGTGAGTACAGGCAAGGAGACTGGAGCCAGGGCTCTTGTGTGGAGATATAATATCCAAAGAAAGTGCTCCTAAATCTTTCAAAGGTAAAAATAAAATAAAATGATGACCATCCCACTGGTCTCATCATTATATGCTGCAGTCCTTTACAGCATATGGAGAGAAGGGAGAAGGGAGTGAGAAGCAGATGAGTTAACGAACAGAGCTAAGAACAGTTAACCGTTTTACTGACATGGATCCAGTGCACCAAGCATTGCATACCCACTTACTATGGTAGAAAAGTATCCTTGATTTGATTAACTTAAAAAGAGAATAAAAACAAAGGTTTATAGCGATCAGCTTCACAACATTAAACTTGCACTTTTAAACAAGTGCAATAAAGTGTTGCGTTTCTTTGAATAATAACAAGTGAATACATTAATTCAGCGAGAGAAGTGAGTCTGTGAAAAGCCTGCACACGGACCGTCAGGTTGTGAGATTGTGCTGTATTGAGGCATGAAAAAAGATGGCGTAGCCTTTACTGACTTAGATTTCCTGAACAGCCGCATAGGCACGGGTAGGCCCACCTACCCACCCACCCACTGGGGAGCCAGGCCCACCTACCCACCCACCCACTGGGGAGCCAGGCCCACCTACCCACCCACCCACTGGGGAGCCAGGCCCACCTACCCACCCACCCACTGGGGAGCCAGGCCCACCTACCCACCCACCCACTGGGGAGACAGGCCCACCCAAGCAAAACAAAATACCCTCTCTACTTGTCAGTGTTCCAAACGGAAGATTATTTGTATTTTTACCTAAACATGCAAACACCATCAGATAGAATTCATAGCATGCAGTGCACTGGAATGACATTCACTCTCATGGGATGGGTGGCCAAAAATAACTAATTGTAAGCCCCACCCCCAATAAACCATAAATATGACTAATTGAGGCACATTGTGCTTCTTTGGCTATATGCACCATGCCACTGCCTACTTAATATGTTTATTTAGCAAACAAGACAGCTCATAATCCATTGCCTTTATCACAGTTAACACACCTACAGTATATTTTAGCTTTAATTAGCTTTAAAAATGCAACATGTTCTCTCAGCCTCATGGCAAAATGTGTAGAATAGCATGATGTTAACTATAAAACGGCACATTTTCCTCTCTGCCCCATGGCAAAATGTGTGTTTGTTTTTATTTTTTTGGCCTACCCAAATTCCTGCTGGCCCACAAGCCAATGAATCTCTGGCTACGCTACTGCTGGCTATGCTACTGCTCCTGATAATACATTGGTGGCCTAACTGGCTAAACACAATAGAGCAGTAAGGCCACAAATATGGTTCATTCCTACGCCGTGATGATTCTTTAGCACACCAATAATTTACCCAGGATTTTCATGCAGAGTACTCTATGTTAATGCTAGTATGAAGAACTACAGAATGCCTAGTGGGAAAAGAAAAGGTTAGTAATCGTTTGCTTTTATCTCCATAATGTAAAAACTTCTACTGGACTTCTCCCCTGGAACTGAATTGGGGCTCCCTTTTCCAACCCTATTCATTTCCCAACCCCATGCAGAAGGAGCCCTACCAGAGAGTTCTGACGGTGCATGTTATAAATAATGCCAGAGCTTTTGTTTTTGAATTTAAAAATAATTTCCCCTTAAAGATACTGCACAAACGCACATCGAATGAGAGAGTGGTGGGACATCTCAGGCCTCTCGGGAAGACAGGGAAATTTAGACGACTAGAGAACAGAGGATTCTCAAAAGCGCTCTCTCAAAGGGAAATTCTGAAGAAGAAGAAAGGTAATAGAATATTGATGCCCCTCTCTTCATGCAGCCCACACTTTTAGCCTGGCCTTAACAAAAGCTGCAACTTACCATGACGGTTTAGAGGACAGAATGGAAACATCTTGAGATTTCAGCTTGCCTTTATAATAGCATAGTTTCAGTGATATCTTTCCCTTAAATGCTGGCCGCTATACAGGCCAGGGTTGTGTCCCTGTCTATCATAGCTGTCTAGGTTAGGCTCAGCAGGCCTAGCAGGGACGACAGCGTATTAGGTCTTTGTGATGTCCTCTCTGTGGTCTGATTGAGGGTTTGAATCAAATCAAATTGTATTTGTCACATGCTTCGTAAACAACAGGTGTGGACTAATAGTGAAATGCTTACTTAAGGGCCCTTCCCAACCATGCAGAGAGAAAAATGTAGAAAAATAACACAAGGAATAAATACACAATGAGCAACGATAACTTGGCTATATGCAGGTACCAGTACTGAGTCGATGTGCAGGGGAACGAGGTAATTGAGGTAGATACTGTATGTACATATATCTAGGAATAAAGTGACTGGACAACAGGATAGATCATAAACAGTAGCAGCAGCGTACAGTGGCAAGAAAAAGTATGTGAACCCATTGGAATTACCTGGATTTCTGCATAAAGTGGTCATAAAATTTGATCGGATCTTCATCTAAGTCCAACCAGAAATCCAGGTAATTCCAAAGGGTTCACATACCTTTCCTTGCCACTGTACATCATTTTTCCACTGAGCATGAAAGGCCTGGATGCTCAAGAGTCCTTCTAAAGTGTATACATGTGTAAACCAACCAGCATTGGATTTTCTAACCTTAGTCTTCCTCAGTAAAACATTTTCCATAGATGAAATACAGCAAGCTGCAGTGAATCACTGTTACTGGCCTCTCCGATATCACTCTGCTCTGTAAGATAATTTTTGTGGAATTGTGATTAGGTCAGACATGAGCTTTCCTACAAAGCACTCTACTGTATGTTAGCAGGCCCTATGGTAAACGTGATATCATGATAGTGATATCGCTGCTCACTTCTCAGTCAGGAACACTGAGATTGGATGGGGAAGAATTTGAGTTTCCAATGGAGTTCCAATAACTTTTAAAGTTCATTAATTACCTGGTAATCCAATAGACTGTGTTGATTGGGAGGAGCCCAGTATGGAGCACATGGATATGGTCAAGATATATCTGACTGGCAGCAAGATCAATTTCACTTTTACAGAGGAACTGCGGTCTGTTTTTCACTAGTCTGTCTGGCAGCATTCTGCTCCTCTATTTATCCATACTGCCTATATTATTATTATTATATATTAAACCCCATCTTCAGCAAATCCTTTCTCATGGAAGGACAAACACAATCTGCTTTGCATGTGGATTAATGCCACACAAAGGAATACATTCCTAAAGAATTTCAAGTCATTGTTTGTTTACTCCTTCCTCCTTTTGGGTTCAGTTTAAAAATAGGCATTCATCTCCTAAATTCTTGCAGTTGCCCTTCAGTGTCTTTTAGAAAGGTGCAAAAGCTACAAAGGGTTGATAAGAGTTTGGACAGGCATTATCACCTGTAAATGTCAGATGATAGTTTGTAGGATTCATCTGTGTCGTGAGGATTTATTTTCTGGCTTTCCTTTTTGATAGTTATGGACTTTTTGTGTTTTGCTGACTGATAATTATTTTTGCTGACTAACTGATCTTAATCTGACATCAGCTGTCATTAATGACTGTTTATGTCATGGTTATAACTGTGTTATGTAGGCCATCCTTTGTTGGACAATTCTGTCATTCTGTCAGTACTCTGCTAGCTTTTTAAGCCTGGTAGTTTCAAGTGGCTTTTTTTACTACGAACTCTGTATCTCTTCACAAACACTCTTATTTCTCTCTCCATTTTAGTGGGATGACCCATTTGCTCTGCCGAGTGGAGCACAATGCCATTACTAAGTGAGTTTGAACCGCCAGGCAGGTCTGCCAGTGTTGTTTCAGGTCCCGCTCACAAATCACTTGAGGAACAAAGACACCAGGTCACCCACAAATGAACAGAATCAAACATTATGATAGTGTAGCTTATTAAAGCAGATAGTGTTATTAATCCAATTTGCCCTTATCCACAGTCAGAAGCTTCTCTGGGGATTTTATTTTCCAAAAGGATTACCTGCTCACTTTGATGGTTTCCCATACTATGGTTTAGAACTTCAGCCTCTGTATTTCAGTCTTTGCGAGAGACAGATCAACTGTATTTGAAGAGTTTCATTCCCAAAAAATCGATGCTAGGTCAATGTGGGTGGGAATGAGAGAGTGAGCGTGAGAGATGCACGGTAGAGACGACTTACAGAGGTAAGTGTGAAAGACAAAGAGGGATGGAGAGAAGCAGGGAGAAATGGAGAGTGTGATGCTTATTAAGTTGATTCATTGATACAATTTAAATTCAAGCTGCCAAAGTACATAAAGGATTGTGTACAGACAGACAGCTTATTCATATCTGAAAATAATGCTGTTTGATCAGTATAACTGTATGATCTAACACCGGCATTCATATTTGTGTGTGCATATGTGACAAAACACACAAGATATTTGAGATATTCAAATAGGCTAAGCCATATAATGCACTGTATGGAGGATCTATGGCTGATATGCAGGGTTTTTTACGAGGGTCATTAGGACGCAACATCACACAGCCCTTTTCTTTTCCCTGGCTGTCTTTGGCATGTGCTCTCTCCATGGTCTGCTTGCTGTGGCACTTAAATACGTCAGGTTGGATATCCGCTGTCATTTGACAGCCTGGTCACTGTGCTAGCCAGTCACACCAGCAGGGAGGCTTGTGCTAACACTAGAGGGCATGCTAATGCTTTTCGCATCATTCGCCCGCTCAAGGACCACCACACAGTCATGAACCAAAGCAGTAGCGACACAAAATGTGACTCCCATACAAATCTATCTCTATTAGTAATGACAACATGTTGCTGAAGGCCCAGCGCAGTCCAAAATATGATTCCCTACGTATACCTAAAATTCAGAACACCATCCTAATATTGAGTTGACTGCACTGTGCAAGGCACTTTTGTCTTGCCCATCCCCCCTCTGAGAGGCACACATACACAATCCATGTGTCAATTGTCTCAAGGCTTAAAAATCCTTCTTTAACCTGTCTTCTCACCTTCATCTACCCCGATTGAAGTGGATTTAACAAGTGACATCAATAAGGGATTTAACAAGTGACATCAATAAGGGATCATAGCTTTCACCTGGATTCACCTGGTCAGTCTATGTCATGGAAATGTTTCCCATACTCTGGGTCCTGTGTGGCTTAGTTGGTAGAGCAGGTGGCTTGCCATGGTTGTGGGTTTGAATCCCATGGGGGACCAGTATGAAGGAAATGTATGAACTCTCTACTGTAAGTTGCTCTGGATAAGAGTGTCTGCTAATTAGCTCAAATGTATTTCCACACTATGAGGTTGGAATAATACTATGAAATTATGGTAATGCCCTTTTACTTTAAGAGCTGTTTGTTTGCCTGAAATGTCAGCCTGTTGTAGTGGGATGGAGTTTTGGCCTGCCTGGTGACATCAATGACCAATAAGAAAGAGAGTTCCGAACCTCTCTGGCAATAACTGCTAGTTTTCAGTTTTCCCCTTCCCAGTCAGACCACTCTCAGACAGTCCTAGCTAAATTATTGCATGAGAAATTGCTCTTTGCTAAGAAGCTATTTTTGTTTCTTTTTGAACAATTTAATTCAAAACAATCACAGTAAGGTTTTGTTACCCAGAAATGATTTGATATTGAGATAAAAAAAAACTGCTGAATTGGAACTTTAAAGCACTTTGATAGAAAGCTGAAGTAACAGGGATTTTTTTCCTCCCATTTATGATTATAGGTATATGGGAAGGAGCTGTTGCTGTCACCGTTTGCAGTTTCTACTTCAATTGGCATAATTTGCCAAGTTGGCCTGTTTCTGTGAAATTACTCAGGTTTGGCAGGGCTTTCATCCTTTGTTACTTCTGAGATGTTCTCTTTTATTGGTAAAGATTACAGAGCAGGAACCTGCCTTTCACTGTGGATGGATTGGAAAGGCAAGCTCCACTTTTCTTGTGAAACATTGCTGCATAATAGATGCAATGTGAGACTATTTGCAGTACAGGTGAAGAAGACTGGTGCTGTATAACTCAACCTTTCAGCCTCCATGAAACTTTGCACTTTGTTCTATTATCAATGGGAGGATGGTGAGGTGAGAACTGGTTTGGCTTTCAAGCAGTCTGACATGGGACCCAATACAATCAAACTCGTTTTGAAGTCTTCATGATATTCATGCTGGAGAGTGTACCCATTGAAAACGTCCAAAATAGGATGAATTCAAGGTGGCTCCTCCTTTTAACAAACACAATTCCAGGTTGAGCTTACATAATCATAGGCTTAATTCCAAACGTATGAGTATTGGCACAGGAGTCACACATAGAGCCTTCCATTTTTCAGAAGAAAACAAGTGTGTGCACTGGCACTATTGTAAAAAATAAAAAGCTGCTACATAAATATTGCCATGGCAAGTTTTAGGCAGCTGATTAATACTGTAGGCACAGTATTTTTATTTTATTTTTTATTTTACCTTTATTTAACTAGGCAAGTCAGTTAAGAACACATTCTTATTTTCAATGACGGCCTGGGAACAGTGGGTTAACTGCCTGTTCAGGGGCAGAACGACAGATTTGTACCTTGTCAGCTCAGGGGTTTGAACTCGCAACCTTCCGGTTACTAGTCCAACGCTCTAACCACTAGGCTACCCTCCCGGAAATGGCCAAAAAGAGTAGAACCAGCTCACCTGTTTTTACACTATAATTTGACTATTAGATGTTCAATGTTGATTTTGGAATAAATATTTTAAAAGGAATAAAGCAAGAGTTCAATTCCAGTAACAGGGTTCACCTTAAAATGAGGGACAGACGTACATGAATCACGAGAAATAAACAATCATCTTCAGAAAGAACTTTCTCAAAGTCACCTAAATAACTAGAGCTTCGCAGTGATGGTGGAAACATGGAGTATTTTGGAGGTTTAATGGGTTAATATCTTCTTAGAAGGGGCATGGAGGGACATGTCAAAATGCTACATTTTTGCACTTTACCAAGTCGGTATTCCTATTGAAAATCAGATTGATTGATTTCTCCAAATCAAATCACATTTTATTTGTCACATGCGCATACGGTTTTACTGTGAAATACTTGCTTACGAGCCCTTCCCATTGACGCAGATTTTTTAAAAATACAATAAATAAAAGTAACTCTATAAGAGGAATAAAATGCACAAGAACGAAGCTATATACAGGGAGTACCAGTAAAAGATCAGCGTGCAGGGGTACGAGGTATTTGAGGTAGATATGTACATAGAGGCAGGGTAAAGTAAAGTGACTAGGCATCCGAATAAATAATAATAAGAGTAAGAATAAAAAACAGGGTAGCAGCTGCATATGTTGAGTGTGAAACTATATGTGTGTGTACAGAGTCTTCAGGAAGTATTCATACCCTTTCACTTATTTTGTTGTTACAGGCGGAATGAAAAATGTATTAAATAGATTTTCTTTCCAACTACACACTATACCCCATAATGACAAAGTGAAAACATGTTTTTAGACATTTTAGCAAATGTATAATAAATGAAATCCCACTTGCTGGCCAAGAGATTTGTTCGTGGAGTTTTCATTCATTTCATTTCATTTCAGTACACTTATCGTAAGTCCTCCCTTTAAATACGGTACACCTTTTAGTTAGAATGTTGTATATCGATGTTGTATGAATGAGGTATAAATATATGCATATTCGTCTCCACTTCAGCACCAATTGGTAGATTGAAATATACTCTGATCTTGTCGATTATTTAGGTTTAGGAAAGTATTTATGAACCATAAAAAAACAGGTTTGGAGAGCCTTTGGAGGAACAAATGGAGGAAAACGGTGGTTTGATTCATTCTGAAAGTTGCCACATTTAGTTCTTCAACCCATGGTAATGTTGGACGACTAGTGTCCATACTGGACAGTGCCTTCAGGAACATTTTGTTGTGTTACAGACTGAATACAATTTTTATTAAATGCATGTTTTTCTCTCATCCATCTACACATAATAACCCATAATGACAAAGTGAAAACATGTTTTTAGAAATGTTTGCAAATGTATTGAAAATGAAATAAAGATATATATAATTTACATAAGTATTCACACCCCTGAGTCAATACATGTTAGAATCCTCTTTGGCTGCGGTGACAGCTGTGAGTCTTTCTGGTTAAGTCTCTAAGAGCTTTGCATACCTGGATTGTACAATATTTGCACTAATTCTTTAAGCTCCTTCAAGTTGGTTGTTGATCATCTCCCAGTGTCTGTTGGAAAGCAGACTGAAGCAAGTTTTCCTCTAGGATTTTGCCTGTGCTTAGCTCTATTCCATTTCTTTCTATCCTAAAATAAAACACTGTAGTCCTTCCCGTTGACAAGTATACCCATAACTTCATGCAGCCACCACCATGCTTGAAAATATGAAGAGTGATACTCAGTGATGTGTTGTGTTGGATTTACCCCAAACATAATGCTTTGTATTCAGGACATAAACATAATATCTTAGCCAAATTGTTTACAGTTTTACTCGAGTGTCTTATTGCAAACAGGATGCATGTTTGCAATATTTTTTTATTCTGTACAGGATTCCTTATTTTCATTCTGTAATTTAGGTTAGTATTGTGGAGTATTGTTGATCCATCCTCAGTTTTCACAAATCACAGCCATTAAACTATGTAACTGTTTTAATGTCACCGTTGGCCTCATGGGGACATCCCTGAACGGTAATCCCTGAACAGTATTATGTGTGAGGTACAGAGAGGAGGTACAGTAGTCATTCAAAAAATCACGTTAAACACTATTATTGCACATAGAGTGAGTCTATTCAACTTATTAACTTAATACATTTTTAATCATGAACTTATTTAGGCTTGCCATAACAAAGTGGTTGAATAGTTATTAACTCAATATATTTCAACTTTTCATTCGTAATTAATTTGTAAAGATTTATCTAAATATAATTACACTTTGACATTATGGTATTGTGTGTAGGCCAGTGACACAAAATCTCAATTTAACAAAATGTGGAAAAAGTCAAGGGGTATGAATACTTTCTGAAGGCACTGTATGTATGTGGGTGTTGTGTTAGTATGCGTGTGTGTGTTATGTGTGTAGTGTTCGTATGTAGTGTATGTGAATTTGTGTGGGTTTTGTGTGAGAGTGTCAGTGGAGTGTGTGAGTGAGTGTATATATAGTCTTGTGAGTCAGTGCAAGATAGGGTCAATGCAGATAATTCAATGGTTACATGGACTATTTACTAGTCTTACACTGTGAAACAAAAGACCCATAAATTTAGTTAATAACTAACTTATTAAAAACTGGTTCCACAGCCATTTTTTTTGTTTGCTAAACTTTTCATTCCAAGTGTTACCTTTACTACTATAGCCAATATAAATGCACTGACTAACACATTCATAAATGGCAAAAAAAGACAGTAAAATAAAACATAAAGAATAAGGTTTTAAAGTGTCTGTCCTATATCTTGGAGACATAAGAAAATTCAGGAAATATTTTCTTTTTTCTTTGGACACATATTTAACCCCTTATTTTTGTTGCCACAAAACTACCGTGATACTTCCATTTGTTTGTATGGGTTACCTTCAGATGAGTCCCATCACATTCGTGAGAGCAAAACGGAGAACACACTCATGTTCGTTAGTCTCCCCTTTACGTAGAGTGCCAATGCTTTCATCAAGTCAATGCTTTCATCAAGTCAATGCTTTCATCAAGTCAATGCTTTCATCAAGTCAATGCTTTCATCAAGTCAATGCTTTCATCAAGTCAATGCTCTCATCAAGTCAATGCTCTCATCAAGTCAATGCTTTCATCAAGTCAATGCTTTCATCAAGTCAATGCTCTCATCAAGTCAATGCTCTCATCAAGTCAATGCTCTCATCAAGTTTGTTTGTTTGTCATATGCACATGAAAGTTATGGAGTCACTACATGACCCTTAATGTACAGTATCATGTTCTTTTAACAAAATATATTGTAGCGGTGGCAGCCAATTAGAAGACTTGGAGGAGAGGTTAAATCTTAACGATTTTTTGGCCACTCCATCCAGTTAATGTGTTCTGTTTTGTTCTGTAGTTTAAGGTTAAGCTTGTACACTGCCAGTTCTGTGGTCCTAATGGTACCAAATAACCCACTAAAGGTTAATTGTTAAGACAATATGATTTGGCAAATGTATTATATTTTCTATACACTTTTATAAAAAATAACAATTATGGCCTCCTGAGTGGCACAGTGGTCTAAGGCACTGCGTCACAGTGCTTGAGTTACAGACCCGGGTTCAATCCTGGACTGTATCACAAACGGCCATTACTGGGAGTCCCTTAGGGTGCTGCACAGTTGGGTTTAGGGGAGGTTTGGCCGGGGGGGCGTTACTTGGTCATTGCGCTCTAGCAACTCCTTGTGGTGGCCCGGGTGCAGTTAACCAGTGTTTCCTCTGACACATTGGTTAAGCGGACGGGTGTTAACCTCTATTGGATCGGTATCCCCCCACGGCACTGTTGAGCTAATGTGAAAAATACGCCATATCTCAGACTGGCAAATAAAAAATAAAATATTTAGAACACAGACACTGGACAGAGATATGGCTTTTCCTTTGCAACTCTGCCTAGAAGGCCAGCATCCCGGAGTCGCCTCTTCACTGTTGACGTTGAGACTGGTGTTTTGCGGGTACTATTTAATAAAGCTGACAGTTGAGGAATTGTGAGGCGTCTGTTTCTCAAACTAGACACTCTAATGTACTTGACCTCTTGCTTAGTTGTGCACCGGGGCCTCCCACTCCTCCCACTCCTCTTTCTATTCTGGCTAGAGCCAGTTTGCTCTGTTTTGTGTAGGGAGTAGTACACAGCGTTGTACGAGATCTTCAGTTTCTTGGCAATTCCACGCATGGAATAGCCTTCATTTCTAAGAACAAGAATAGACTGACAAGTTTCAGAAGAAAGTGATTTGTTTCTGGCCATTTTGAGCCTGTAATTGGACCCACAAATGCTGATGCTACAGATACTCAACTAGTCAAAAGATGTCCAGTTTTATAGCTTCTTTAATCCTTAACAACAGTTTTCAGCTGTGCTAACATAATTTCGAAATGGTTTTCAAATGATCAATTAGCCTTTTAAAATGATCAACTTGGATTAGCTAACACAAGGTGCCATTGGAACACAGGAGTGATGGTTGCTGATAATGGGCCTCTGTACGCCTATGTAGATATTTCATAAAAAAATCCAGCTACGATAGTCATTTACATCATGAACAATGTCTACACTGATCAATTTGGTGTTATTTTAATGGACAAAAAAAGTAGACTTTCTTTTTTTTTTAAAGAACAGTGATCCAAACTTTTGAACAGTAGTGAATATTTATAATTATTACAAATACATTTAAATGGGTGTTGCATTTGGAAATATTTTACAAAACATTTACAAATACATTTTTTCAAATATATTTATCAAATATTGATAAATATGTGAAACCATATTCTAAAATGCATTATTTCATGTTATACAGTACATTTGAAATACATTTCGTAATATATGTTGGAATGTATTTAAAATGTATTAGATATTTTTCATATACAGTATATACATTATTTGGCCAATTGTAAATATTTCAAATGTATCTTACATTTTCTTATTAAAAAACGATATTTTATATGTTACATATATGAGTACAGCAGTACCAAGGCAGCTCAGACTCTGTCAGTGACAGGCAAAAGGACGGTGGGCTCAGTCTCTCCTTCTCTTCTACTCTGTGACAGCATTAACAGTGGAGGCAGCAGATAGGGGTCCTTACAGCTGTGCGATCCTCCACCATCACAGTTGCCCCCTGTCAAACACAGCCTCTTATCAGAACGCTGTCTTCAGCTTGCACAACACCTCCTACCCCTATACTCAGGGCCAAGTCGAGTGAGGTACACAAACTAATTTCACGTCAGCTTACATTTTGGTTGTTGTTCAGCAAAAGCGAGATAAGAGGATGAGAAAATAAAGGGAACAAGACCAACAGGGATGCCTGGCTAGGCTGGCCAGCAGGGGTGCTGTGCTGTGGAGGGTAGGGAACGGCAGGGCTTAGACTGGACAGCTCACTAAATGAAAAGGTGATGGATCAATAAAGGGCTGTGGCTGAGAATCTCTTATCAGCTGTGCAATGAGAAACTCCAGTGCCTGGCCATGCGATGATCTAGAGGCACTGGGGTTCAGTGGCCTTGTGCCTTATCGCTCCTCGTTACTGCAGAAACCATTTTCCACCACGAGGGCTTAGTGTACCCAGGCACCCCCGAACAGGAGCAGCTAGTCAATAATGCAGGACCTTTTCCTCCGCCATAGGATATTCAGCACAACACATGCCTGGATGAAGAAAACCTTTTAGAACACCGTCAAACTTTAGTTGAGTTTTTTTTGGTGATGGGTTGAGGCACCCTATCTCTCTTGCCTCTTGGTGAAAAAAAAAATATGTCTTTGCTTTTTTCTGATGACGTGCACGTCACAGTCAGAGAAAAACTTGTCAAACTGTTTCATGACACATTAAAGAGGTTTTTAAAAAGCACCAGTCTGTCATGAATGTTGATGCACAAGGATACACCTATTGCTATGCACATATGCACACCAGTGCACTTAATACCTTTTCATTCATTGGGAATGATCTTGCGGTATATTTTTTGCAAAGTCTGTGACTGATGTGATGCTCTGTCTGTGTCTGCTAGTTGGTTTAACCAGGTATATATTGATTTTGCAATATGCTGCCAGATCTGCAATTACAGTATTAGTTTATATCTGGAATTCATTCATACTGGAATTCATTCTAACTGATTCATTTGATTTAAAAAATCTGATTCAAATCTGAAACAAATTATTTTTCTCAAATACAGATGTAGGATCGTAATTTGATCACTCTTTTGTTGCTGAGAATTTTCCTTCACAGAACAAAATGCACATTTATGGTGTATTTTAGGTTTATAATGGTTTCTAAAGCTTTCAGAAAAATATCCATTAATTACATATAATCCACATAAATGTTTACATTTCCTGTTGCTAGAGGATTATTTTCCTGCTGTAGCAAATTGGCTCAAATTAAGATCCTTCATCTTTACTGATACAGTTTGCTGGGTTGTGTGTTTTTAACCTGTCGAGTTGACTTCATGGATATTTACTGCAAACACTTCTTCCCGAGCTGACCTCAACGCTCTGCAGTTTTAATAGCTTGTTGTGACTGTCTGTACTGTGGCATCCTGTCTAGCAAGCATCAGCTTTTTCTTCTCGCATTGCTTGGTGCTGAAAGCTATGCTTTTTTCTCCCTCTGAAAAGTACCACTGGGATGGCTGCCACATATAATAGCCATAGACTTCCAAGCAGTGCAAAGATTGGTTTTATATGAAAAAGTATGTCATAGTCCGCTGTCTCTTGAGAATTGTGCTGGGAGGAGGCAATCTAATAGAGATCTAGGATCTTAATTTGAGCCAGTTTGCTACAGCAGGAAAATAATATTGCAGCAAAAAGGAAATGTTAATTATTATGTGGATTATAATTAATAGACATGTTTGCACCTGCAACCTGGGTGATCAAATTAAAATCCTACATCTGTAGCTGTATTTTTATAGGTCCTTTCTCAATGGTGCAAAGTGATTGCAAGATATCTGTACAATGGCTAAGGTTGGATTCCATTGGCTTTCAAATAATGGGGGTCCTGTAAATCTTTACAACCTGTTAAGACATTTGATGATACGTTGCTGTGAATTTACTGTAAACACATTATGAGTTGTTCCACCTCAAAAAGCACAAGAAAGAGGATTTCAACACCCACCATCTTAGATTGTTCTGAAATTGGTTATGTAGTTAGTAACCAATACAATAAGAAAAATAATTTGATTTCTAATTGATTGCACCCAAATTGGCCATTTTAATTTATCGGACTTTTATTGGCCATTTTAATTTATAGGAATTTATAGGATAATATTCAATCAATTTTTTTATTTATTTTTTATTTCACCTTTATTTAACCAGGTAGGCTAGTTGAGAACAAGTTCTCATTTGCAACTGCGACCTGGCCAAGATAAAGCATAGCAGTGTGAACAGACAACACAGAGTTACACATGGAATAAACAATTAACAAGTCAATAACACAGTAGAAAAAAATGGGCAGTCTATATACAATGTGTGCAAAAGGCATGAGGAGGTAGGCGAATAATACAGTTTTGCAGATTAACACTGGAGTGATAAATGATCAGATGGTCATGTACAGGTAGAGATATTGGTGTGCAAAAGAGCAGAAAAATAAATAAATAAAAACAGTATAAAAAACAGTATGGGAATGAGGTAGGTGAAAATGGGTGGGCTATTTTCCTATAGACTATGTACAGCTGCAGCGATCGGTTAGCTGCTCGGATAGCTGATGTTTGAAGTTGGTGAGGGAGATAAAAGTCTCCAACTTCAGCGATTTTTGCAATTCGTTCCAGTCACAGGCAGCAGAGTACTGGAACGAAAGGCGGCCAAATGATGTGTTGGCTTTAGGGATGATCAGTGAGATACACCTGCTGGAGCGTGTGCTACGGATGGGTGTTGCCATCGTGACCAGTGAACTGAGATAAGGCGGAGCTTTACCTAGCATGGACTTGTAGATGACCTGGAGCCAGTGGGTCTGGCGACGAATATGTAGTGAGGGCCAGCCGACTAGAGCATACAAGTCGCAGTGGTGGGTGGTATAAGGTGCTTTAGTGACAAAACGGATGGCACTGTGATAGACTGCATCCAGTTTGCTGAGTAGAGTGTTGGAAGCCATTTTGTAGATGACATCGCCGAAGTCGAGGATCGGTAGGATAGTCAACATCTGATTTGGACCGAACTTCTTCCTACTAATGAGTAAAACATGGAAAATAAAAAAATAAAAAATCTGCGGACCCCCTCACCCCACGCCAATCCCACCCCAACAACCAGTATAAGTTTCAAGTCTCTATGTTTGACAAGTAGTATGAAGCTGTGGTTTGGAGTATTGATTTTCCATACTATGTCATGTATTCTCTGTGAATCTGGTGATGTCCCCCCCCCCCGTTCAGAGAAATTAGTCATTGAAGTTGCTTACATCGTTTACCATGAAGTAGTGTTTTGACCATTAGATGCTGCTGTTCCTGCTATACCGCCTCACTATTTCATCCACTTCTCTGGTCTCTTGTGTTTATTAAACAGATCACAACATTTTTCTTTGCAACTTTGGGAAGAAAACCAATCGATTTGGCTCATGAAGAAAATACATTGTGTGGTCAGCCTCACAATTCAAGTCCTCCGTGAAAGCAATTCAGGTCTTCTCTTACGCTTCATCTGTGTCCAAGAAACGGCCCCTTTGTGTATGGTTTATTCCCTTCACAAAAGCTCTAGATTAGTTACTGTTAGACCATTCCAGTTGAACAAGCAAATGATTAGGCTACAGCAGTTCTAATAGATTCCGTCTTATGGTCTTCAATGGTAAAAGTCCCAAACACACACTGTGAAGTGTTTGGTAATGGTATTAGGTTGGGTTGGTTGGTCAATGCCACTAATCACCATACATATAGATATGTTTCCTGATAGTTTTGTTGTGGTTGACAAAGTTGCAACGGGAATGTTGTGATCTATTTAATAAACACAAGAGACGAGCAAAATGGAGACTTCAATTACTAATTTCTCTGAGCAGTGGTGGGAAAAAACATCACCAGATCCACAGGGAAAGCATTACAAAGCTGTGCAATATATTGCATTATATTATGTACTAGTGTTGTCACAACATTTTTAGTCCCCTATCCCATTTCTCCATCAACGTTAATGGGCTTGTAGGAAAATTCTTCATATTATAATTGCACCATAGGGATAGCCTTTCAGAGAGCTGTCTTTTGTGGACTATTTAAGGATTGTTTTCACAGAATTGCTTTCACAGAGGACTGGCTTGAACTATGAGGATGACCACACTATTGTATCTTTATTTAACTAGGCAAGTCAGTTAAGAATAATTTCTTATTTTCAATGACAGCCTAGGAACAGTGAGTTAACTGCCTTGTTCAGGGGTAGAACAACAGATTTTTACATTGACAACTCAGGGATTCGATCTTGCAACCTTTTGGTTATTAGTCCAACGCTTTAACCACTAGGCGACCTGCCGCCCTCATGTTTTCAGCATGAGCACAATCTATTGGTTTTCTTCCCAAAGTTGCAAAGGAAATGTTGTGATCTATTTAATAAACCCAAGAGACAAGCAAAATGGAGTAAATAGTGAGGCGGTATAGCAGGAACAGGAGCAACTAGTGCTCCAAATATGGTACTTCCACACTACCTGATGGTAATCAATGCAAGCGACTTCAATTACTACTTTCTCTGAACAGTGGTGGAAAAGAACATCACCAGATTCACAGGGAAACTGCTTATACTACATAAACATAAAGAATTGATACAGTATACTGGTTGTTGGGATGGGATTGTTGTGTGGAGTGGGGGTTCTGTGGGTGGCTTTAAACCTTTTTATTCCTAATGTCTTACTCATTGGTAGGAAAATGTTTTGTCCAGATCGAATTTTGGGTACGACAGAATATTTATTGAATATTGTCTAAATCCTATAAATTACATTTAAAATCGGCAATTTGGGTGCAATCAATATATTAATTTCTCAAAATCAGGAATGCCAATCTTACCTGTTTCTAACTACAGAAACGATTTCAGAACAATCGGAGATGGTGGTTGTCATGGCTTGCTGAAATGACACGAAATGACTCTTACGTCAATACTTACCTACATCTTTGAGTGCATTGTACAGTTTTAGCTTTCAATTTATGGTCAGAAAATGCACACATTCTGTTCAGTTCTTACAGTCTCCAAATACAGTATTCATTTGGGAACCACCGCTTAGTGCCTGAAATTATGATGGCTTAATTTACATAATAATTAATAATAATAATGCTGGAGCTGTGAGCATTTCTTCGGAGAGGTCTAATAGTCCCAAAACTAGCATCTGCGCCAGGGGATTTTTTAATTTAGGTGACTAAGGCCTGCTTCTGAGTCCGGTGGGCAATGCCCACCACCCAGAACATATCGGGCAATGCTAATAATATGACTGTCTAGTTGGAATTGCTCTGATGAAATGACTAGAATACAAATAGATTATATTGTGTGAATTCGCGTTATCTATTGTTTTGTTCACAAGCATCATTCTCTCGCTCTCTCTCTATTCGTCTATGTGTCATTCAGTTGTCGGTTCTTTGGCTTTGGAGTCATAATTCGTCTGTTATTTAAAAGCCATCTGGTTTGAAGATGCTTTGTCTACAAATGATCACTCCTTCTGTTTAAAAAAAAACGGTGCCCTATTAGACTCCAGTCTCACTGTTGCCGGTCTGACAGCCTTCACAAGCCTCACAAATTCTCATGCTCATAGCCATTATTACAACCATATTATATTCCTCTTGTTTCCATGAATTAACTGCACATATCAACAGGCAAATACCTGTAGTCCATAAAATGTGTTGGTGAAGCACGTAGTAATGCAATGTAAAACCTTTGAGGATAATGGCACGTTTTAAAGGCAATGAAAGCAAATACGTTGGTTCTATCAAATTGGGGTTTCCTTTTACGATAAGAGAGACTTACAGTGTAGTAACCGTAGGAGGAAAGCACATCCTGCACTGGAGACGAGTTCTGTCTGATCTCATCTGCAGTAGGCATTCCACAAGGTTACATGTGATGTCAGCACTGGCATGAGAGACCTGTGTCAATTGCCCTTTCAAGCATTCAAATCCACTCTGAGATCTCTAGCACAGGCCGAGTGGCAATTCCCAGGTGTCCTCATATGTGATTAGTTCCATTTGTTCTGTTAGTGTGGAGGATTTTTTGCTCAACCCACCAATGTTTTATTAATTTGTGAAATAGTCCAACCTCCACCCCCACTCTCTCGTTTCCTCCCTCCCTCCATCGTTTTCCTTCCTCTTCTTCTCTCTGGTCTGTGCTTCCAGAAGAGGATTGAAATTGAACTGGTAAAAAGCTACCCAATTTGAGATAAATCTCCAGCTGGTGTGTAATCCAGCTGCTCTCCACTTTTAGATTAGCAAAATGTGCTTTACTCATAGGGGGAAATGCAGAGTTTTTGATGTAAATTGACTGAGTGTCATAAGTGCATTATATCCATTTCACTTAATAAATATTGGTTTCTGTGGGGCTGTATAATCCCTTTGGCGTTTGCCCTGATGTCTTTGAATTCCGTTTTTCATTCAAATACATGAAGAAAAGAGAATGTCACCGTTCTTATGCAGTTAGATGTCTGAACAGAGATGAAATGTTATGGCACAGCCAGCGAAAACGAAACCAGGATCTTCTACACTGTTAAGACTTGCAAAACTGATTTATTTTAAGGTTTGCAAATATGGCCACGGCCATTTTATAGAAGGTAGTGTGTTGCTGCCTCATTCCATAAAATCATAAAATCTAAAGAACACTACATTTGAATATGTAAAATCAAAATATTCTCGCATTAAAATGAATTCCACATTTCTACTTGTATTATTTTATTTTCCATTATTTTTAGGTTCTAGCTTTTATAGCAACTGTGAGTAATTTTAAGGGACTGTTTAAATATGCTACAGTATGCTAAATGATAGCACCTTATTTATTTTGGATGATTTACAGCAGATAGTTTTTTTCTTCTGTGAACCCCAACAATCTCTCATTACCCACTCGTGTCTTTCTCATTTGCAGTTGGCGAACTCTACATTCTGATCCTCTGGCTTCAATTAGTGCCTCCGATAGAGGGTCGAGTGGAGGGCTGCCCAGCGCCATGCATATGCCACAGCGAGCCACGGCCCACCCTGGCCTGCCAGCAGCAGGGCCTCTACTCCATCCCCACAGAGATCCCTGTCCACAGCCAACGGATTTTCCTCCAGAACAACAAGCTAACTGTGGTGCGCTCCACCAGCTTCAGCCCCTGCAGGAACCTTACCGTCCTCTGGCTCTACTCCAACAACATCAGCCACATTGAGGCCGGGGCCTTTTACGGCCTGGAGAGGCTGGAGGAGCTGGACATAGGGGACAATGATTTAAGGATCATCAGCCCCACAGCTTTCAGAGGCCTCTCCAGACTGCACACCCTGCATCTGCACAGGTGTGGCTTGTCTGAGCTGCCTGTGGGTGTGTTTAGGGGACTCTTTTCCCTGCAGCACCTCTATCTCCAGGACAACAGTTTACTAACTCTGCATGACGATACGTTTCTGGACCTAGCTAACCTGACCTACCTGTTCCTCCACAACAACAAGATAAAGACTGTGACGGATCACATGCTGCGCGGCTTGGTAAGCCTGGATCGCTTGCTTCTCCATCAGAATCTAGTGACCTTTGTCCAGCGCAAGGCATTTCATGACCTGCGCAAGCTGACCACTTTGTTTCTGTTCTTCAATAATTTAACAGTGTTGACAGGGGAGACCATGGACCCATTGGTGTCCCTCCAGTACCTGCGTCTGAATGGGAACCAGTGGATCTGTGACTGCCGGGCCAGGACCCTGTGGGATTGGTTCAAGGGCTTCAAAGGGTCTAGCTCAGAGCTTGAGTGCCATGTTCCAGCTAGACTGGCTGGGAAAGACCTGAAACGGTTAAAGAGCCCTGACCTGGAGGGTTGTTATGAGAGCTCTCAACATACTTGGGTTAGTGTGTTCAGTTCTAAGGCTCGCTCTGGAAAACTCACCACGGAGAGTCCACTTAGGGCTGGTATTCCTAGGTGCTGTCTCTCAGACAACGACAAGTCCTCCATCATCTCCAGTAAGGGTCTTCCAGATCAGTCCTCCTACAACAGCAGACAAATCACCAACAATCCTCTGAAGGAGAAGGAAAACATCTCCAAAACTAAGCTTATGGAAGCTGACCCCAACGAACCCCAGAACAAAGAGAGCCTGAACGATGGGCCAGGAGGAACATTATCTAACAATCTGGACCATTCATCAGAGGATCTAGATCCCTCCAATGACACTGAAAAAAAGAAAATGTGTACAAAGGAGAACATGTCAGACTCTCTGTGTCTCAAGTCCCACGGATCTACAATCGGAGCATGGAGGCTTATCATTCTTCTTTTGTTTTGGCTATCCTTAGACTTCAGTTAGGATTTACAATCACAGAGGGATAATATGGGCCAGTGTAAGGCCAGGACAGGAGGCCCTGCTAAGTACCAGGGGTGGGAAGGGGGAAATATGTCATAGATCTAAAGATATGAATCTGAAAAGAGAAATGGAAGCGCTAAAAAAACACACATCAACAAATGGATGCCTTTCTACAGTATGTCAATTCCAAATGTATATATTTCATGGATTTGTGCCCAGTTTTGCTCAGCTATGAAAATGACTTCTTCTGGGAGGTCCTATCGTCTCTAAGCTTACTCTGCCAATGGTGGTGACTGGTTATTACAAAGACAATGAAACAGTGCTACTGTTTAAAATCCAGAACCTTTCGAGGTTTCCTTCATAACAACCCCAAAGACGTGACAGATCTTACTCCATGTATTTTTGTTAATGATGATTTTTATGTTCATAAGTGTAAACGTACAAATGCTTTGGTCTCGATTCAATCCGTTTCGCCGAAGTTCAGCCTTAGCCAGATTGAGCCGACATATGCAGCGTTTACCGTGAATGCAGTCTCCTCGAACGTAGGAACATTGTCTTTACGTTTCAAACAGGTTGTCATGCTGACATTCAGCACTACAGATTGAACTGAGACGTTGATATTTCTGCGTTTTGTTTTCTTGTCACGCTGTGGTTACAGTTAGCATTCTCAAAAGAGTGCTGTCTATTCATTCACTCTTCATTCATATGCATTTTATTTTACTTGTGTAAAAGTATAAATATATTACAAATAAAGTATTCTCTTTCTTACATTTGTTATGTTATCTATTCAAGCAAATGAATAATGTATAGTTAATCACCAGCTTGCTTTGTATGAGTAGGAAAAATAGCCTCTGTTCCTGGTTATCAACTCCACAGAAGGGAAAGCATTGTCAATAGTGATTGTCTTGTCTCTGGCAGCTTAGTAACTTAATAACATTTTCTATTTGGATAAATACAATGTTTAACCTCCTGAGAAACCACTATTTTTTTCTTGATTACGCTGGAATGTATCATGAAGATGTAATTATTGCGAAACCCAAGAGTGGAGACCTGCTGAAAACAACATTGAAACAGACATAAATCAATGTGGGGTTGCCCATGCACCGCCACGCTGTGAATTCAAGGCCAATCTCAGGGATATTGGAAATATATTAAGTGTAATAATGCTTTCCTGCCACTGAATATCTAATAGGTCATAGAAGGGTGTGGCTGACTCCTTTCATTTAAATGGAAAGACTTTCAAATTCATATTGTTTGTCCAATTGTTGCGGGATTTCAAACTAATTGAATTGAATCCCACCACTCCCAGTAGTACTAGCCAATATACAGTGCATTCGGAAAGTATTCAGACCCTTTTTACGTTATAGCCTTATTTTAAATGTAACGATGTTCGTCTGAAGAAGGTGTGGACCAAAGTGCAGCGTGGTAATTGTTCAAGTTATTTTTATTTCAACTGAACACAAAACAAAATAACAAGGAGCATGAACGAAAATGAAACAGTCCTGTAAGGTGCAGAAACACAAAAAAAGAAAACAACTACCCACAAATCATAGTGGGAAAACAGGCTGCCTAAGTATGGTTCCCAATCAGAGACAACGATAAACAACTGCCTCTGATTGGGAACCATACCAGGCCAAACACAGAAATACAAAAACATAGAACAACACATAGAATGCCCACCCCAAAGCCCTGACCAAATTAAAATAAGGACATAAAAAGGAACTAAGGTCAGGACGTGACAGTAAAATTGTTTTATTTTACACACAATACACCATAATGACACAACGAAAACAGGTTTTTCAATATTTTTTGCTCATTTATAAAAATTAAAAACAGAAATACTGTAACGGCGTTCTTCGTTTGTCAAAAGAAAGTCGGACCGAAATGCAGCGTGGTGGTTACTCATGTCTTTAATGAATGAATCACGGTACATGAAATAACTGATACAAATACAAAACAACAAAACGGAACGTGAAACCTAAAACAACAAAACGGAACGTGAAACCTAATTACAGCCTATCTGGTGAAACTACACAGAGACAGGAACAATTACCCACGAAATACAAAGTGAAACCCAGGGTACCTAAATACGGTTCCCAATCAGAGACAATGAGAATCACCTGACTCTGATTGAGAACCGCCTCAGGCAGCCAAGCCTATGCAACACCCCTACTCAGCCGCAATCCCAATAACAACAAAACCCCAATACGAAATACCACAAAATAAACCCATGTCACACCCTGGCCAGACCAAATATATAACGAAACACCAAAACACTATGACCAAGGACTGAGGAGCAGCTTGTGACTGAGGGGCAGCTCGGGACTGGGGGGCAGCTCGGGACTGAGGGGCAGCTCGGGACTGAGGGGCAGCTCGGGACTGAGGGGCAGCTCGGGACTGAGGCAGCTCGGGACTGACGGGAAGCTCGGGACTGAGGGGCAGCTCGGGACTGAGGGGCAGCTCGGGAGTGAGGGGCAGCTCGGGACTGAGAGGAAGCCCATTACTGAGATGAAGCTCAGGCAGGTAGTAGGCTCCGGTAGATCCTGGCTGGCTGGCGGACCTGGAAGATTCTGGTTGACTAGCAGATCTGGAAGATTCTGGTTGACTGGCAGATCTGGAAGAGACTGGTTGACTGGCAGATCTGGAAGAATCTGGTTGACTGGCAGATCTAGAAGATCATGGCTGACTGGCGGATCTAGCTGCTCTATGCAGACTGACAGCTCTGGCTGCTCCATGCAGACTGACAGCTCTGGCTGCATCATGCAGACTGACAGCTCTGGCTGCTCCATGCAGGCTGGCAGCACCTTGCAGACTGGCAGCTCCGTGCAGACTGGCAGCTCCTTGCAGACTGACAGCTCCTTGCAGACTGGCAGCTCCTTGCAGACTGGCAGCTCATTGCAGACTGGCAGCTCCTTGCAGACTGACAGCTCCTTGCAGACTGACAGCTCTTTGCAGACTGGCAGCTCTGGCTGCTTCATGCAGACTGACAGCTCTGGCTGCTTCATGCAGACTGACAGCTCCTTGCAGACTGGCAGCTCCTTGCAGACTGGCAGCTCCTTGCAGACTGGCAGCTCCTTGCAGACTGACAGCTCTTTGCAGACTGACAGCTCTGGCTGTTTCATGCAGACTGACATCTCTGGCTGCTTCATACAGACTGACATCTCTGGCTGCTTCATGCAGACTGACAGCTCAGGCTGCTCCGAACAGGCAGGAGGCTCCGGCAGCGCTGTAGAGGAGGAAGGCTCTGATAGCGCTGAACAGGCGGGAGACTCCGACAGAGCAGGAGAGGAGAAAGGCTCTGATAGCGCTGAACAGACAGGAGACTCCAGCAGCGCTGTAGAGTAGGAAGGCCTGATAGCGCTGAACAGGCGGGAGACTCCGACAGAGCAGGAGAGGAGAAAGGCTCCGACAGCGCTGGAGAGGCGGGAGACTCCGACAGCGCAGGAGAGACGAGGGGCACTGTAGCCCTGATGCGTGGTGCTGGCACTGGTGGTACTGGGCCGAGGACACGCACAGGAAGCCTGGTGCGGGGAGCTGCTACCGGAGGGCTGGGGTGTGGAGGTGGTACTGGATAGACCGGACCGTGCAGGCGCACTGGAGCTCTTGAGCACCGAGCCTGCCCAACCTTACCTGGCTCGATGCCCACTCTAGCCCAGCCAATACAAAGGGCTGGTATGAACCGCACCGGACTATGCACCCACACTGGAAACACTGTGCGCTCCATAGCATAACACGGTGCCTGCCCGGTCTCTCTAGCCCCTGGTAAGCACAGGGAATTTGCGCAGGTCTCCTACCTGGCATAGCCATACTCCCTGTAAGCCCCCACCCCCCCAATAATTTTTTTGGGCTGCTTTTCGGGCTTCCTTGCCAACCGTGTTCCCTCGTATCGTCGGCTCCTATCTCCGGCTGCCTCTGCTCTCCTAAGTGCCTCCACCTGTTCCCATGGGAGGCGATCTCTCTTCCCAAGTGTAACAACCTTTACCATCCAACACGTCTTCCCATGTCCATTCTCCGAATAATTCATCCTCCTTTTGCTGCTCCTGCTGTCGCTGCCTGTTACCACGCCACTCGGTCCGTGTGTGGTGGGTGATTCTGTAACGGCGTTCTTCGTTTGTTGAAAGAGAGTCGGACCGAAATGCAGCATGGTGGTTACTCATGTCTTTAATGAATGAATCGCGGTACATGAAATAACTGATACAAATACAAAACAACAAAACGGAACGTGAAACCTAATTACAGCCTGGCCAGACCAAATATATAAGGAAACACCAAAACACTATGACAAATACCTTATTTACATAAGTATGACACTCAGAATTGAGCTCAGGTAAATCCTGTCACCAATTAAATTGATTGGACATGATTTGGAAAGGCACACACCTATCTATATAAGGTCCCACAGTTGACAGTGCATGTCAGAGCAAAAACCAAGCCATGAGGTAGAAGGAATTGTCCATAGAGCTCTGAGACAGGATTGTGTCAAGGCACAGATCTGGGGAAGGGTACCAAAACATTTCTGCAGCATTGAAGGTCCCCAAGTACACCGTGGCCTCCATCATTCTTAAATGGAAGAAGTTTGGAACCGCCAAGACTCTTCCTAGAGCTGGCAGCCAGGCAAAACTGAGCAATCGGAGGGAGAAGGGCCTTGGTCAGGGAGTTGACTAAGAAGCCCCAGAGTTCCTCTGCGGAGATGGGAGAACCTTCCAGAAGGACAACCATATCTGCAGTACTCCACCAATCAGGCCTATATGGTAGAGTGGCCAGACAGAAGCCACTCCTCAGAAAAGGGCACATGAAAGCCAGCTTGGAGTTTGCCGAAAATACATCTAAAAGAATCTCAGACCATGAGAAACCATGAGAAACAAGATTGCCAAGCGTCACGTCTGGAGGGAACATGACACCATCTCTACAGTTAAGTATGGTGGTGGAAGCATCATGCTGTGGGGAAGTTTTTCAGTGGCAGGGACTGGGAGACTAATCAGGATCAAGAGAAAGATGAACAGAGCAAAGTACAGAGATCCTTGATGAATGCTCAGGACTTCAGAATGGCGCGAAGGTTCACCTTCTAACAAGACAATGCAGGATGGGCTTCAAGGTCTCTGAATGTCCTTGAGTGGCCCAGCCCAAGCCCGGACTTGAACCCAATCGAACATCTCTGGAGAGACCTGAAAATAGCTGTAAAGCGATGCTCCACATCCAACCTGACAGAGTCTGAGAGGATCTGATGAGAGAATGGGAGAAACTCTCTAAATACAGGTGTGCCAAGCTTTTAGCGACATACCCAAAGGTGCTTCAACAAAGTACTGAGTAAAGGATCTGAATATTTACAGTACCAGTCAAGTTATAGAATAACACTGAAGACATACAAAATATACAAAATATAAAATAACACATATGGAATCGTGTAGTAACCAAAAAAGTTTTTAACAAATCAAAATATATTTTAAATTTGACATTTTTCGAAGTAGCCACCCTTTGCCTTAAAGACAGCTTTGCACACTCTTGGCATTCTCTCAACCAGCTTCATGAGTAAGAAGATAGCCCTATTTTGTAAAATACCAAATCATTTCATTGCAAGAACATCTCAAATAAGCTTTAAGTCGTGAAGGTCAGTCAATCCGGAAAACTTCAAGAAGTTTATTCAAGTGCAGTCGCAAAAAACATCATGCGCTATGATGAAACTGGATCTTATGAGGAGCACCACAGGAAAGGAAGACCGAGAGTTACCTCTGCTGCAGAGGATAAGTTCATCAGAGTTAACTTCACCTCAGATTGCAGGCCAAATAAATGCTTCACAGAGTTCAAGTAACAGACACATCTCAACATCAACTGTTCAGAGGAGACTGCGTGAATTATTCCTTCATTGTTGAATTGCTGCAAAGAAACCACTACTAAAAAACATGAATAAGAAGAAGAGACTTTCTTAGGCCAAGGAACACGACCAATGGACATTAGACCAGTGGAAATCTGTCCTTTGGTCTGATGACTCGAAATTTGAGATTTTTGGTTACAACTGCCGTGTCTTTGTGAGATGCAGAGTAGGTGAACGGATGATCTGTGCATTTGTGGTTCCCACCATAAAGCATGGAGGAGGTGTGACGGTGTGGGGGTTCTTTGCTAGTGACACTGTCTGTGATTAATTTAGAATTCAAGGCACACTTAACCAGCATGGCTACCACAGCATTCTGCAGCGATATGCCATCCCATCTGGTTTTCTTAGTGGGACTATCATTCTTTTTCAACAGGACAATGACCCAACACACCTCAAGGCTGTGTAAGGGCTATTTGGCCAAGAAGGAGAGTGATTGAGTGTTGCATCAGATGACCTGGCCTCCACAATCACCCAACCTCAACCTAATTGAGATGGTATGGGATGAGTTGGACCACAGAGTGAAGGAAAAGCAGGCAACACGTGCTCAACATATGTGGGAACTCATTCAAGACTGTAGGAAAAGCATTCCTCATGAAGCAGATTGAGAGAATGCCAAGAGTGTGCAAAGCTGTCATCAAGGCAAAGGTTGTCTACTTTGAAGAATCTCAAATAATGTATTTTGATTTGTTTAACACTTTTTTGGTAATGATTCCATATGTATTATTTCATAGTTTTGACGTCTTCACTATTATTCTACAATGTAGAAAATGGTGTCAAAACATAGGACTGGTACTGTATGTAAATTAAATATTTCCTCATTTTAATTATTTTGTTTTAGCAAAAAAAATCTTAAAACCTGTTTTTGCTTTGTCATTGTGGGGTATTTTGTGAAGATTGTTGAGGGGAAAAAAACAATTAAATACATTTTAGAATAAGGCTGAAATGTAACAAAATATGGAAAAAGTCAAGGGGTCTGAATACTTTCCAAATGTACTGTAAAAGCAATAACACAATACTTTGTAAAGAAAATATGAATGATATAATAGCAATAGATGTGTATAACAGAATCACTTCAATAGTGAAAATTCTCATTTACATTCTGCTGTTTTACTGAAGGAATTTGTTGCAGTCCTCTTTTGACAGTTTCTAGGCAGCATTGAACCTATGGGACTTTGCATTATATGCTTAAGGCATCTGTCAGCCCATTTCAACAAAAGGCAGTAATGCAATGGGAAATGTTCCTCCTGCACAGAGTTCCTTTCCAAATAGTATCATCCAAACTATCATTGACTTAACTTTCAGGGGAATATGGTCTTTTAGATTCCTCCACACATGTATTGGCATAATGTACAGTAGGTAAAATAGTTAAATAGGTGCAAATCATTGTTTTGGAGAAATATATATCATTTTAAAGACAATAGTTTTTCCAGTCAATCATACAGTCATTCAAGGTTAACTTTCTCATAGGAATATTTAATAAATTCAATATTTAACCAGAAACAATATTTCCACTGGACCTCATGGACTAAACTTTTTGAGTGAAAGGTTTGTTAATACTTGTATAACGAGCACTAGTACTTGTATCTCAGCATTTAAACATAGATCCCATTTCTATTCCATAGGCAATTTCCATAACACATGAATCATTCAGGAACACAAACATGCTCAGGATCGATACTGTAAGGGCCCAAGGCAACATCACAGGACCCCATCATAGGCGCTTGGGTTTTATTGGCATTACTCAAAAGAGACCTGCTTGAAAGGTTGCGGATGCCAACTCCTGATAAATTACAGCACTTCTCTTCTGTTCCACTTGGAATTTTTGTTTCGATAAATACCTTTGATTGTGCTTGAGTCACTGACAGTAGCTAGATATGAATGGTGGCAAATAGGAACGATTGATTACTGCAGCTCATCTATCTTGGTCAAGTAAAATGAGTGTTTCACACACAGAGATGTGAAACGTAGTCCATCATTTTCAATTGGCCCCTAAGACCCTCACAAACTTCTACAGATGCACCATTGAGAGCATCCTGTCGGAAATGCAATTCAAATCAAATCAAATAAAATGTATTTATATAGCCCTTCGTACATCAGCTGATATCTCAAAGTGCTGTACAGAAACCCAGCCTAAAACCCCAAACAGCAAACAATGCAGGTGTAAAAGCACGGTGGCTAGGAAAAACTCCCTAGAAAGGCCAAAACCTAGGAAGGAACCTAGAGAGGAACCGGGCTATGTGGGGTGGCCAGTCCTCTTCTGGCTGTGCCGGGTAGAGATTATAACAGAACATGACCAAGATGTTCAAATGTTCATAAATGACCAGCATGGTCAAATAATAATAAGGCAGAACAGTTGAAACTGGAGCAGCAGCACAGTCAGGTGGACTGGGGACAGCAAGGAGCCATCATGTCAGGTAGTCCTGGGGCACGGTCCTAGGGCTCAGGTCCTCCGAGAGAGAGAAAGAAAGAGAGAATTAGAGAGAGCATATGTGGGGTGGCCAGTCCTCTTCTGGCTGTGCCGGGTGGAGATCATAACAGAACGTGGCCAAGATGTTCAAATGTTCATAAATGACCAGCATGGTTGAATAATAGTAAGGCAGAACAGTTGAAACTGGAGCAGGAGCATGGCCAGGTGGACTGGGGACAGCAAGGAGTCCTCATGTCAGGTAGTCCTGGGACATGATCCTAGGGCCCAGGCCAGTTGAAACTGGAGCAGCAGCATGGCCAGGTGGACTGGGGACAGCAAGGAGTCATCATGTCAGGTAGTCCTGGGGCATGGTCCTAGGGCTCAGGTCCTCCGAGAGAGAAAAAGAAAGAGAGAAGGAGAGAATTAGAGAACGCACACTTAGATTCACACAGGACACCGAATAGGACAGGAGAAGTACTCCAGATAAACAAACTGACCCTAGCCCCCCGACACATAAACTACTGCAGCATAAATACTGGAGGCTGAGACAGGAGGGGTCAGGAGACACTGTGGCCCCATCCGAGGACACCCCCGGACAGGGCCAAACAGGAAGGATATAACCCCACCCACTTTGCCAAAGCACAGCCCCCACACCACTAGAGGGAAATCTTCAACCACCAACTTACCATCCGAAGTTTATTTAGTGCTTTATCCGGGTAGCCGGAAAATAGAGCATTGCAGTAGTCTAACCTAGAAGTGACAAAAGCATGGATTAATTTTTCTGCATAATTTTTGGACAGAAAGTTTCTGATTTTTGCAATGTTACGTAGATAGAAAAAAGCTGTCCTCGAAATGGTCTTGATATGTTCTTCAAAAGAGAGATCAGGGTCCAGAGTAACGCCGAGGTCCTTCACAGTTTTATTTGAGACGACTGTACAACCATTAAGATTAATTGTCAGAT
Source organism: Oncorhynchus gorbuscha (assembly GCF_021184085.1). Classification (NCBI taxonomy): domain Eukaryota; kingdom Metazoa; phylum Chordata; class Actinopteri; order Salmoniformes; family Salmonidae; genus Oncorhynchus; species Oncorhynchus gorbuscha. The sequence goes on along the minus strand of NC_060183.1, from coordinate 47,499,604 downwards.
TCAACAGAAGATCTCTTTGTTTCTTGGGACCTAGAACAAGCATCTCTGTTTTGTCCGAGTTTAATAGTAGAAAGTTTGCAGCCATCCACTTCCTTATGTCTGAAACACATGCTTCTAGCGAGGGCAATTTTGGGGCTTCACCATGTTTCATTGAAATGTACAGCTGTGTGTCATCCGCATAGCAGTGAAAGTTTACATTATGTTTTCGAATAACATCCCCAAGAGGTAAAATATATAGTGAAAACAATAGTGGTCCTAAAACTAAAAAAAATTAGCATAACAAAAACAATCCTCTTAAAAATCTGTCAGTTTAAGCGAGATATACAGTGCCTTGCGAAAGAATTCGGCCCCCTTGAACGTTGCGACCTTTTGCCACATTTCAGACTTCAAACATAAAGATATAAAACTGTATTTTTTTGTGGAGAATCAACTACAACTGGGACACAATCATGAAGTGGAACGACATTTATTGAATATTTAAAACTTTTTTAACAAATCAAAAACTGAAAAATTGCTGACGCCTTTAGACTGTACAGGCCCTCATTTGCAGGGGCGCCATACTACTCTGGCTGACCCTGTAAAATAACACATTTCACTGCACCTATCTGGTGTATGTGACAATAAAACACATTATTTTATTCTTATTCTTATTATTACTACTGTCAATGATGGGATTAAATAAAATGTGTTTGAAATCTAGCAACAAATGGACTAACAATACGAATTTGAAAGTCTTTCGGGCTTCTAATTACTCATTCGTTCCCTCATTCATTCAACAAGACAAACTTCAAAACCGCTTATCAGTTCAAAGCAAAAAGCAAAAACAATCATATATAATATATGAATAAATAATATACTCATATAGGGCCAGATTCAGACTTTGCACATATACGCCTTTCTTATGCATGCCTTACTTGCTCACGTTTAATAAATGTAATTCAACCACTGAAAACCCTCCCACTTGCTGGCCAACAGATTTCTCGTGGAGTTTTCATTCAATAGGGTTTTCCGAACATTTATCTAATGCCTTCCCTTTAATTGTGTGTACCTTTAATTAGACTTTTCTGGAGAGACACTAGAATATATGGAGAGAACAGTTAGGGGTCAAGGAAAGAAAGCCATGTAGACCTAAGTACACACATATTCGTCGACTTTCAGCAACAATTGGTTGATTTAAAAATACTCTGATCTTTTATATTATGTAGGGTCAATCATGAATAATACAAAAAAATATTTTGGAGAGCCTTCACGCTCAAAATATATTGGTGAATTAAAACAATACAGTGGTTTCATCCTGAAAGATGCCATATTCAATTGTACAAACCATGAAATATTGGAAGGTGGGAAAAGTGTACAGTAGGGGTTCAACAGTAGTCCTATAAATCTACCCAAATAATCCTCACTAATCATGGAACTGTGATGACAACGGTCCAGTCGTCATGAACCATGCGCCAGGCTCTAGGTTTACACTGATACCTATGGTCTACGTTCCATAATGATTCAAATAGGCTACATGTATGTGGGTACAATTGACGGTGGCTACTGATAGTGGCTAATATTTAACATGATACAAATTGTAAAAGAGTACAGCAAAAGTCAGAGCACAATTTTTTGATTGATTTTATTAGGATCCCCATTAGCCAAAGCCAACGTCTAGAGCTTAGACTTTACAATTTACATACATTTAAAAACCTTAACATAGACATGACATGATTTTAAAAAAAATACAACTAAAGAGACACAAATTTACACAAATTTAATAAAAGAAACAGCACAACCAAAGAACAATTATATGTGGGTATGTAGAGTGTGTATTAGAGATTGTGCAGGAGAGGCGATGTGCCATGAGGTGTTGCTTTATTCGTTTTTTGAAACCACGTTTGCTGTTCCAATTTATTCCAGACCTGGGTACTATGCAAAGACCCTTGGCGTCATGTCTGTGGGGTAAGTGTGTGTGTCAGTGATGTGAGTAAGTTGACTATGCAAACTATTTGAAATGAATGTTTCTTATAAAAACAAGAAGTGATTCGGTCAGTCTCTCATAAACTGTTAGCCAAGAAAAGCTGGCATGCATAGTATTGATATTAGCTCTCAGATTACAGAGAAGAGCAAAATGTGCTGCTCTGTTCTGGGCCATCTGTAGCCTTTCTAGGTCATAATATTCAGCGCCTGACCATATGACTGGACAATAATCAATATAAGTTAAATCTAGAGCCTGCAGTGGAGTGCAGTATCAAAAAAGCAGAGCATAATTAGAACATTCTAGAAATCACAAGTCAACTCGGTAGGTTTGGTGCTGTACTGTCATTTGCCCATGGCTACAGAAGTCTATAGCTTGGGTCTCCAAGTTTCCTTATTGCAAGTTATACGGCCAGCGTTTCATAAATTTGGAAAAGAGATATGTTGATATGCTTCAGTTGCTGCATATGACTGGTTTCACATTTGTCTCCAGAAATCACAAGGTAAAATATATCTAAAACAATTCATTTATTTAAACAAATCTATATTTAGTATCACCTTATGGAAACACCTTACTCATTTACTTAGCTCTTATCAATAGTTCAAATCAATGTGTAAATTACAGTGCATGGAGAATGGTGTTATTTCTATCTGAAAAAATAATGTTGTTTATGTTCCATTTACTCTGTTTTTTCACACTCAACAGTTTCCTGTGTGCATCAAGAAATGTCCACCACCCAAAGAACGTCCAGCCGACTTGACTCAAACGTGGGAAGCATTGGAGTCAACATGGGCCAGTTTCCCTGTGGAATGCTTTCGACACCTTCTCGAGTTCATGCCCTGACAAATTGAGGCTGTTCTAAGGGCAAAAGTGGGGGTACAAGTTGAGATACTTGTTGTTGAGATACAACAAAGATGTGTACCTTCCGGAAGGTTAAGGACACCAGGGATGAATAGTACACCCCCAAGTATAAGTAAGACAAGCACATTCTTATGGGAATAGCATAGTGTACAAGTGAATCCCAAGTGAGTTTTAGATGGGTTACTCCTCACCATCACTTCAGCTATCCCAACTGTATTGCAATGGCTCAAAGAATCATTAAACCCCCATGAGGTACATTGTAAATCATCTGAACACTTACAATCAATCACCTACTGTTATTGCTGTCAGTGCATTTTCAATGTTCTCAAGGTGTGAAATGACATTTAAAAAGACTATGACTATGACCAGACGTCTGACCCCTTGATTGATAAGGTCCTCACTGTAGAGCATTTGATGATCTAGCTGGATGATCTAGCCTCCCAATCACTGCCATTAGTCAAACATGAACATTAGATAATACTCATGTTCATGGATATAATCATTCACTTCCTGTTTGGGGACAGGAATATGCTGGGAACCGAATGTTAGGTCCCAGTGTTCTTGAAACAAAGAGGCCTAGCACGGCACTAATAGTGTTATACATTTCAATTAACAGTAGCTGGATATGTATCACCAAGGGCAACACATTCTTCATCCATATCAATTAATTCACTGTTAGGTCACTTGGCCTGAAATGATGATAGGCCACACAAACTAGTGATCATATTGTCCATTGGGGTTGTTAAAAACGCATTAGTGTACCGCAAATAATTATTCCAATAATGAGTTAGAGGCTATCATTTGTCAATCCATGAAAATAAAGCATTTTTCTCCTCTGGAGTCTAATTTACGTCGCCGAAAGAAACTGCAGTGAGTATGTAGAGGATAAGAACCTTTGCAAAAACTTCACCTTTATTTAACCAGGTAGGCTAGTTGAGAACAAGTTCTCATTTACAACTGCGACCTGGCCAAGATAAAGCAAAGCAGTGCGACACAAACATCAACACAGAGTTACACATGGAATAAACAAAAGTACAGTCAATAACACGATAGAAAAAGTCTATATACAGTGTGTGCAAATGGCGTGAGGAGGTAAGGCAATACATAGGCCATGGTAGCGAAGTAATTACAATTGAACAAATTAACACTGGAGTGATAGATGTGTAGATGATGATGTGCAAGTAGAAATACTGGTGGGCAAAAGAGCAAAAAAGTGAATAAAAACAATATCGGGATGAGGTAGGTAGACTGAATGTACAGCTGCAGCAATCGGTAAGCTGCTCAGATAGCTGATGCGTAAAGTTAGTGAGAGAGATAAGTCTCCAACTTCAGCGATTTTTGCAATTCGTTCCAGTCATTGGCAGCAGAGAATTGGAAGGAAAGGAGGCCAAAGGAGGTGTTGGCTTTGGGACGACCAGTGAGATATACCTGATGGAGCGCGTGCTACGGGTGGGTGTTGTTATGGTGACCAGTGAGCTGAGATAAGGCAGAGCTTTACCTACCAGACGTATTGATGACCTGGAGCCAGTGGGTCTGGCGACAAATATGTAGCGATGGACAGCTGACGAGAGCATACAGGTTGCAGTGGTGGGTGTTATATGGGGCTTTGGTGACAAAATGGATGGCACTGTGATAGACTGCATCCAGTTAGCTGAGTAGAGTGTTGGATTCTATTTTTTAATGACATCGCCGAAGTCGAGGATTGGTAGGATAGTCAGTTTTACAAGGGTATGTTTGGCAGTATGAGTGAAGGAGGCTTTGTTGCGAATTAGGAAGCCAATTCTAGATTTAATTTTGGATTGGAGATGTGTAATGTGAGTCTGGAAGGAGAGTTGACAGTCTAGCCAGACACCTAGGTATGTATAGATATCCACATATTCTAAGTCAGAACAGTCCAGAGTAGTGATGCTAGACGGGTGGGCAGGTGCGGGCAGCGATCGGTTGAAGAGCATGCATTTAGTTTTACTAGCGTTTAAGAGCAGTTGGAGGCCACAGAAGAAGTGTTGTATGGCACTGAAGCTCGTTTGGAGGTTTGTTAACACAGTGTCCAAAGAAGAACCATATGTATACAGAATGGTGCCGTCTGCGTAGAGGAGGATCAGGGAATCACCTGCAACAAGAGCGACATTGTTGATATATACAGAGAAAAGAGTCAGCCCGAGAATTGCACCCTGTTGTACCCCCATAGAGACTGCCAGAGGTCCGGACAACAGGCCCTCCGATTTGACACACTGAACTCTATCTGAGAAGTAGTTGGTGAACCAGGCGAGGCAGTCATTTGAGAGACCAAGTCTGTTGAGTCTGCCAATAAGAATACTGTGATTGACGGAATCGAAAGCCTTGGCCAGGTGGATAATTTTAGAAAGAGAGGGTCCAGATTGTCTAGCCCAGCTGATTTGAACAGGTCCAGTTTTTTCAGCTTTTTCAGAACATCTGCTATTTGGAATTTGGTGAACGAGAAGCGGGGGGAGGCTTGGGCAAGTAGCTGCGGGGGGTGCGGAGCTGTTGGCCAGGGTTGGGGTAGCCAGGAAGAAAGCATGGCCAGCCTTAGAGAAATGATTTTTGAAATTCTTGCTTATCGTGGATTTATCGGGGGTGACAGTGTTTCCTAGCCTCAGTGCAGTGGGCAGCTGGGAGGAGGTGCTCTTATTCTCCATGGACTTTAGTGTCCCCATTTTGGGGGAGTTAGCCTTTGCTTTCCTAACTGACTGCGTGTATTGGTTCCTAACTTTCCTGAAACGTTCCATATCACGGGGACTATTCGATGCTAATGCAGTCTGCCACAGGATATTTTTGTTCTGGTCGAGGGCAGTCAGGTCTGGAGTGAACCAAGGGCTACATCTGTTAGTTAGTTCTACATTTTTTGAAAGGGGCATGCTTATTTAATATGGTGAGGAAATTACTTTTAAAGAACAACCAGGCATCCTCTACTGACGGGATGAGGTCAATAACCTTCCAGGATACCCGGGCAAGGTCGGTTAGAAAGGCCTGCTCTCTGAAGTGTTTTAGAGTGTGTTTGACAGTGATGAGGGGTAGTCATTTGACCGCGGACCCGTAGTGGATTTGAGCATTGAGGCAGTGATCGCTGAGATCCTGATTGAAAACAGCAGAGGTATATTTGGAGGGCAAGTTGGTCAGAATAATATCTATGAGGGTGCCCACGTTTATGAATTTAGGGTTGTACCTGGTGGGTTCCTTGATAATTTGTGTGAGTTTGAGGGTATCTAGGTTAGATTGTAGGATTGCTGGGGTGTTAAGCACATCCCAGTTTAGTTCACCTAACAGAACGAACTCTGTTCGGGAGCTGAGGGGGGTCTTTAATAGGCGTCAACAGTAAGAGACTTATTTCTGGATAGATTAATTTTTTTAATTAGAAGATCAAACTGTTTGTGCATAGATCTGGAAAGTATGACAGAACTTTGCAAGCTATCTCTGCAGTAGATTGCAACTCTGCCTTTGGCAGTTCTATCTTGATGGAAAATGTTGTAGTTGGGGATGAAAATCTCATAATTTTTGGTGGCCTTCCTAAACCAGGATTCAGACATGGCTAGGACATCAGGATTAGCGGAGTGTGCTAAAGCAGTGAAAAAACAAACTTAGGGAGGAGGCTTCTGATGTTAACATGCATGAAACCAAGGCATTTATGGTTACAGAAGTCAACAAATGAGAGCGCCTGGGGACAAGCAGGGCCTGGGTTAACCTCCATATCACCCGAGGAACAGAGGAGGAGTAGGCTAAAGGCTAGCAAAACTGGTCTCTGTAACGGCGTTCTTCGTTTGTTGAAAGAGAGTCGGACCGAAATGCAGCGTGGTGGTTACTCATGTCTTTAATAAAGAAAACGACGATACATGAAATAACTTATAGATACAAAAGCAACAAACGGAACGTGAAACCTATTACAGCCTATCTGGTGAACACTACACATAGACAGGAAAATCACCCACGAAATACAAAGCGAAACCCAGGCTACCTAAATACGGTTCCCCATCAGAGACAACAAGAATCACCAAGCCTATACTAGACACACCCCTAATCAACCACAATCCCAATGCCTACAAAACCCCAATACGACAATACAATAACCCCATGTCACACCCTGGCCTGAACAAATAATTAAAGAAAACACAAAATACTAAGACCAAGGCGTGACAGAACCCCCCTCCCTAAGGTGCGGACTCCCGGACGCACCTCAAAACCATAGGGAGGGTCCGGGTGGGCGTCTGTCCATGGTGGCGGTTCCGGCTCGGGACGTGGACCCCATTCCATTAATGTCCTAGTTCCTTCCCTTCACGTCCTGGGATAATCCACCCTCGCTGCCGACCATGGCCTAATAGTCCTCACCCAGAACCCCACTGAACTGAGGAGCAGCTCGTGACTGAGGGGCAGTTCGGGACTGAGGAGCAGCTCGGGACTGAGGGGCAGCTCGGGACTGAGGGGCAGCTCGGGACTGAGGGGCAGCCCGGAACTGAGATGAAGCTCAGGTAGGTAGCCGGCTCCGGTAGATCCTGGCTGGCTGGCGGATCTGGAAGATTCTGGTTGACTGGTAGATCTGGAAGAATCTGGTTGTCTGGCAGATCTAGAAGATCATGGCTGACTGGCGGATCTAGCTGCTCTATGCAGACTGACAGCTCTGGCTGCTCCATGCAGACTGACAGCTCCTTGCAGACTGACAGCTCTGGCTGCTTCTTGTAGGCTGACAGCTCTGACTGCTCCATGCAGGCTGACAGCTCTGACTGCTCTTTGCAGGCTGACAGCTCTGACTGCTCCATGCAGGCTGGCAGCACCTTGCAGACTGGCAGCTCCTTGCAGACTAGCAGCTCCTTGCAGACTAGCAGCTCCTTGCAGACTGGCAGCTCTGGCTGCTTCATGCAGACTGACAGCTCAGGCTGCTCCGAACAGGCAGGAGGCTCCGGCAGCGCTGTAGAGGAGGAAGGCTCTGATAGTGCTGAACAGGCGGGAGACTCCGACAGCGCAGGAGGGAAGGAAGGCTCTGGCTGTGCTGAACAGGCGAGGTGCACTGACGGCCTGGTGCGTGGTGCTGGAACTGGTGCTACAGGATCGAGGACACGCACAGGAAGCCTGGTGCTACTGGAGGACTGGTGTGTGAAGGTGGCACAGGATGGACTGGACCGTGAAGGTGTACTGGAGAGCCTGAGAGCAGGACTGGCACAGGACGTGCAAGGCTAGGTAGGTACACAGTAGGCCTGGTTCGTGAGGCTGGCACATTTTTCACCAGCCGACTAACACGCACCTCAGGATGAGTATGTGTAACAGTATAACTTTACACCGTCCCCTCGCCCATACCCGGGCGCGAACCAGGGACCTTCTGCACACATCGACAACAGTCACCCACGAAGCATCGTTACCCATCGCTCCACAAAAGCCACGGACCTTGCAGAGCAAGGGGAACTACTACTTCAAGGTCTCAGAGCAAGTGACGTAACCGATTGAAACGCTATTTAGCGCACACCGCTAACTAAGCTAGCCGTTTCACATCCGTTACATATGGAGCGCTGACCCAGGTGCCATTAAATCCCCGACACGCTCCGTCGGACGAATATCGTACCTATAGCACCATACTAGCAACTCCCTCATTACTCTCTCCTCCACTTACCATTAACTCCTTCACAGTCTCTGCTTCGCTCACCTCTAACACCGGCTCTGGTTCTGGTCTCCTCCTTGGCTCCTCACGATAAACAAGGAGAGTTGGCTCTGGATAGACCGGACCGTGCAGGAGCACTGGAGCTCTTGAGCACCGAGCCTGCCCAACCTTACCTGGCTCGATGCCCACTCTAGCCCGGCCAATACGAAGGGCTGGTATGAACCGCACCGGGCTATGCACCCGCACTGGAAACACCGTGCACTCCATAGCATAACACGGTGCCTGCCCAGTCTCTCTAGCCCCCCCCCCTATCATTTTTTGGGGCTGCTTTTCGGGCTTCCTTGCCAACCGTGTTCCCTCGTATCGTCGGCTCCTATCTCCTGCTGCCTCTGCTCTCCTAAGTGCCTCCACCTGTTCCTATGGAAGGCGATCTCTTCCGGCCAGTATCTCCTCCCAAGTGTAATAACCTTTGCCATCCAACACGTCTTCCCATGTCCATTCTCCGAATAATTCATCCTCCTTTCGTTGCTCATGCTGTCGCTGCCTGTTACCACGCCACTCGGTCCGTGTGTGGTGGGTGATTCTGTAACGGCGTTCTTCGTTTGTTGAAAGAGAGTCGGACCGAAATGCAGCATGGTGGTTACTCATGTCTTTAATAAAGAAAACGACGATACATGAAATAACTTATAGATACAAAAACAACAAACGGAACGTGAAAACCCCAATAGGACAATACAATAACCCAATGTCACACCCTGGCCTGAACAAATAATTAAAGAAAACACAAAATATTAAGACCAAGGCATGACAGTCGTCTAGTGTGTTGGGGACAGAGAATAAAAGGAGCAGATTTCTGGGTGTGGTAGGATAGATTCGGGGCATAATGTACAGACAGAGGTATGGTAGGGTGCGGGTACAGTGGAGTTAAACCTAGGCATTGAGTGACGATAAGAAAGGATGCATCTCTGGACCCACCCGCTATGTAGAGGATAAGAACAGGGTAAAAACCGTTATAAAACCGCAGTGAGTACGTACAGGATAAGAATCTTTGTTAGGGCCTGATGGCCTTGTCTTCAGGTGGTCTGATCACACAGGAACTTTTCCACAACCATGCATTGCTTATATCATAATGTGTTTTTTCCCCCTCTAATTACCTGCTGTGAGACTTCTTTGAATAATGCATCTGACTGGTTTTTGTTGACTTAATGCGTACAGATTTTTAACATGACCGGCTTGCCACAATCTCTCACCCATTCAATATTCAGAACAACATGAAACCTTGCAGAAGTGAACTCGTCTTCCTAAGACGACTGCTTTGTGCATAGCCTGTCTTGTATTGATACTAACATGCCAACTTTTCAAGCTGAGGGACTTTTCTCCCCTTTGTTTTTCTGACTTTCTGACTTTTAATGGAATAAAGTAACGCGGTTAGTCTTGCTCCGTAGAGGATCTATTTTGAAACCTGACTTCTGCCCCAGTCCATTAATCTCAGCATAACTTTTCAACTCAAGTACTCTCTCTTTGTTATGCTCTATATGCTCTCGGAGAAAAGGTTATTGCAGTGAAATCGTAATATTAAAGTAGAAAACCTGGGAATAATTTGTTGTGAAGTTCACACTTAGCTTTGACAAGACTTTTATCATAGTTGTGTTACTGGCACTACAGATGTTGCTTAAATGTGTCTCATATATGCTTCATATCATACTTTATCATTATAAACACTAACATTAGACAACAGAGACATACGATCAACATATTTGGAAGACTTTGAAACTTTACTGTATTAGATGCAAAGTTTCCTTGTGAAATTACTCTTAACTTCATTGCTTCCCAAACATGGTCTGAAGATAACAAATAATGGTTCAAGTTAATGTTCAATATGAGAATGAAACTGAGGGACACAGATGACACATTCTTCACTTAAGAAGTGAAGCCTTTGATTAGGAAATTCACTTTTAATCAGAGAGTTCAAACAGCGCTCAGAACCATTCTGCTGGGGAGAGACAGAGAGCAGCTTCAATTATGTAACAGCGGTAATTGCATTCAGAAGCCTACTACAGTAGTTTCCAGTGGAACTTCACAGCAAAATCCAGGTGCGAGAGGAACCATGTCAGATGGTCCAACATACTATAGTATGAAAACCAACAAACCAATTGTTAGAGAATGAAAATACATGTACACGTTTTATGCAACTTCCTCCTCACAGAATCTTCAAGTCTTGGTAAGCATTCTTGTTACCAAGACATTTTTCAGACCATTATCGAATGTAAGCTATTACAGCAACATTTGTTAGAGGACGAACACTGTTTATTTTAACCTAACAAAAAATATACCCTGACGTTTTACCACTCAGAATGGAAAGGGCTGTTAATTCTATATTTATGGTCATTTAATTGCAGCATCCTCAATCATCATTGACTTCTCCAACCCTCTCAGTACCAGAGCCACTGCGACTCATCTCAATGGCAGGAGTAGGAGCAGGAGAGGAAGAGCCTCACTGGATTCCACTCATGGGGCTTCCAGCAGCCGTCTCTTCAAGAAATAAAAACATTCAAAATGTCATGCTGTGGCATTTTTCACGCTAGGAGCGCCGTTATAGGCTTCCAGACCACAAGCGTTGAAGCAATTCCTTTTTAATGTATTCTCGCTGAAGGGGACAGGGTGACCAACCTCTATCTGGTGCCCAAACTCAAAGGTAAGGAATTACTTATGGCATTTTATCTCGAGGCGAGTTTTGTCTGAAACACTATCTGCGAGGTTCGAGGAAAATACAATACTTGTGAAATCCTTGTTGGAATCTTGCAATGTGAATAGGATCTATTTCAGGTCAAAGCTTAGTGCAGGGGTAAGGAAGTCCTGCTGTCACGTTCTGACCTTTATTTCCTGTGTTTTGTATTTAGTTAGTATGGTCAGGGCGTGAGTTGGGTGGGCAGTCTATGTTTGTTTTTCTATGATTTGGGTATTTCTATGTTTCGGCCTAGTATGGTTCTCAATCAGAGGCAAGTGTCATTAGTTGTCTCTGATTGAGAATCATACTTAGGTAGCCTGGGCTTCACTGTGTGTTGGTGGGTGATTGTTCCTGTCTCTGTCTTTGCACCAGATAGGACTGTTTTGAGTTTGCACATTTCTTGTTTTTTTGTAGTCAGTTGTTCATGTGTACCTTTACGTATTAAAAAGAACCATGGACACTTACCACGCCGCGTATTGGTCCTCTGATCCGTTTCGCCTCTCCTCTTCGGAAGAAGAGGAGGAAATTCATTACACCTGCCTTGGGTGGGCTTTATGCTATGCGTCATAGTTGGGGGGGAGGGGTCTATCTGCCAAAATTGCTCCACTACTTTTGCAAAGTTGAAAAGAGGAAATATCATGCAAACTGCCTATGGGCCTCCACACCTTTTAAATAAATCACACATGTTTTCCTATGTAACCCTGTAATGTCTTACTAATGTTACATAACACATACAGTTGAAATCGGAAGTTTACATACACCTTAGCCAAATACATCTAAACAGTTTTTTTTGTGCAAATTCCTGACATTTAATCAGAGTAAAAATCCCCTGTCTTAGGGCCAGTTAGGATCACCACTTTATTTTAAGAATGTGAAATGTCAGAATAATAGCAGTAGAATGATTTATTTCAGCTTTTATTTCTTTCATCACATTCCCAGTAGGTCAGAAGTTTACATACACTCAATTAGTATTTGGTAGTATTGCCTTTACATTGTTTAACTCGGATCAAACGTATTGGGTAGCCTTCCACAAGCTTCCCACAATAAGTTGGGTGAATTTTGGCAGATTCCTCCTGACAGAGCTGGTGTAACTGAGTCAGGTTTGTAGGCCTCCTTGCTCGCACACACTTTTTCAGTTCTGCCCACAAATTTTCTATAGGATTGAGGGCAAGGCTTTGTGATGGCCATTCCAATACCTTGACTTTGTCCTTAAGCCATTTTGCCACAACTTTGGAAGTATGCTTGGGGTCATTGTCCATTTGGAAGACCCATTTGCGACCAAGCTTTAACCTCCTGACTGATGTCTTGAGATGTTGCTTCAATATATCAACATAATTTTCCATCCTCATGACGCCATCTACTTTGTGAAGTGCACCAGTCCCTCCTGCAGAAAAGCACCTCCACAACATGATGCTGCCACCCCTGTGATTCATGATTGGGATGGTGTTCTTCGGCTTGCAAGCCTTCTACTTTTTCCTCCAAAAATATCAATGGTCAATATGGCCAAACAGTTCCATTTTCTGTTTCATCAGACCGGAGGACATTTGCATAAAAAGTACGATCTTTGTCCCCATGTGCATTGGCAAACCGTAGTCTGACTTTTTTATGAGGTTTTGGAGAAGTGGCTTCTTCCTTGCTGAACGGCCTTTCAGGTTATGTCGATATAGGACTCGTTTACTGTCGATATAGATACTTGTGTACCTGTTTCCTCCAGCATCTTCACAAGGTCCTTTGCTGTTGTTCTGGGATTGATTTGCACTTTTCTCACCAAAGTACGTTCATCTCTAGGAGACAGAACGAGTCTCCTTCCTGAGCGGTATGACGGCTGAGGGGTCCCATGGGGTTTATACTTGCATACTATTGTTTGTACAGATGAATGCGGTACCATCAGGTGTTTGAAAATTGCTCCCAAGGATGAACCAGACTTGTGGAGGTCTACAATTTTGGCTGATTTCTTTTGATTTTCCCATGATGTCAAGCAACGAGGCACTGACTTTGAAGGTAGGGCTTGAAATACATCCACAGGTACACCTTCAATTGACTCAAATGATGTCAATTAGCCTTTCAGAAGCTTCTAAAGCCATGGCATCATTTTCTGGAATTTTCCAAGCTATTTAAAGGCACAGTCAACTTAGTGCATGTAAACTTCTGACCCACTGGAACTGTGATACAGTGAATTATAAGTGAAATATTCTGTCTGTAAACAGTTGTTGGAAAAATTACTTGTGTCATGGACAAAGTAGATGTCTTAAACTACTTGCCAAAACTAAAGTATGTTGACAAGAAATTTGTGGAGTGGTTGAAAACAAGTTTAATAACTCCAACGTAACTGTATGTAAACTTCTGACTTCAACTGTACGTCTTTCATAGAATAAGTGTCATTTTATTTCCCGTGAAGGCTGGCTGTGTCTTTGTGTTCAGATCTTCAATGCTTCCATCCTTGTAGTTGTTTTCATGGCCAGGTTCATGTGGAGGAGGACTGTGTGATACTGCTCTCTCTAGCTCTCTTCTTTTGAGCAGTGTGAGATTCAGCTAGCACAGCTGGAAAATAGAAGGTCCCCAGGTGGGACTGAATAAGAAACACCTTGTCCTTCTTAACAAGGCCACAAGAGAGAGAGAGAAAGAAACATGCGGGTAATTAGCATCAGCCCCTTAGTCTTAAGACTAACTGATCTTCTGTGGTATGCTCTATCTGATATTTCACAGATCCTTGTTTAATCGATTGACATGACTCTTTCAATATTTATTTGATTTGTACAGTATATCTTTGTGCCAGGAGCATAGTCTGTGAATTGTCCTCCTCAGGCTTCCCTAAGCTGAGAACATTGTGTAGAGGTCGTTTTGAAGTCTGTGGGAGCTGGTAATGTACTGTATATCTACAGCCTAGTCCGAGTGCTTTAGATAGAAGAAAATGTCTGTTTTTAACCCTAGAAGCACCGACATATTTTGACATTGGAAATCATGTCAAAAATACACTTTCTGTATAATGCAATGCATTACATTTTCGGTAAGGCGTTACATTATGTTGCCCTTATTACTATGTAACTCCACAGTAGTAATTGTAGCGGCAGGTACGGTAGGTAGCCTGGCGGGTAGGAGCGAATCCCTGAGCTGACAAGGTAAAAATCAATTGTCCTGCCCCTGAGCAAGGCAGTTAAACTACTGTTCCCCTGGCGCCTATGGCATGGACGTCGTTTAAGGCAGCCCCCCCACCTCTCTGATGGAGAGGGGTTGGGTTGGATGCGGAAGACACATTTCAGTTGAATGCATTCAGATGTACAACTGACTAGGTATCCCCCTTTTCCTTTCCTTTAGTAGTTACATAGATGTTACTGTGTAATTACATGATAATAAGGGTCTAGTGCTATCAGTTATTGGAACAAGGAATACGTAATTGCACATCCACATTAAGTTGCCCATACTACTATGTAACTAAATTAGCATAATACAAAAATACCCATAAAAAAACGTCAGTTTAAGCTAGAGATGTCTGTTTCGCATTGGATGCCTCTCAATCGACCGCATCCACCAATGTCCCACTCCCACATTTGTGGTGAAAGGTGACAGAGCTAGAGCTGTGTTTGTCAGACCATGAGACGTCTCGAAAATCGGTCTTCTCACAAAATCATCTGTAGCGTCCAAGCTATTATGACCCCTCTATGGAAAGATGAGACTCTCACAAACGAGTGTGTTCACCTGATACTTCCTATATCTCTCAGACACAGGACAGACACTTCAAAACACATTTCCTTTAGATTGTTTTGTGGTACCATCTGTTGTCTCTTAATGCTAATAGCATTAAGGCCAAATAAAAAATCTCATCAAATAATTGTTTTAAATATATTTTTGATACTTCAAGGGGTCTTAAAATGTTTAATCAAATAGCAAAATGATCCTTGGGATTATTTCTCAAAACAATTCCACACAGCTTAGTCATTTTGCGCACACATTTTTTAACATCCGTTAGTGAGCATTTCTCCTTTGCCAAGATAATTCATCCACCTGACAGGTGTGGCATATCAAGAAGCTGATTAAACAGCGTGATCATTAAACAGCTGCACCTTATGCTGGGGTCAATAAAGGGACACTCTAAAATGTGCAGTTTTGTCACAACACAATCCCACAGATGTCTCAAGTTTTGAGGGAGCGTGCAATTGGTGTGTTGACTGCAGAAATGCCCACCAGAGCTGTTGCCAGATAATTTAATGTTAATTTCCTTACCATAAGCTGACTCCAAAAACGTTTTAGACAATTTGGCAGTACGTCCAACTGGCTTCACAACCGCAGACCACGTGTGGGTGAGCGGTTAGCTGATGTTAACGTTGTGAAAAGAGCACCCCATGGTGGTGGTGGGGTTATGGTATGGGCAGGCATAAGCTACAGACAACGAGCACAATTGCATTTTATCAATGGCAATATGAATGCACAGAGATGGCATGATGAGATCCTGAGGCGCCATTGTCGTGCCATTCATCTGCCGCCATCACCTCATGTTTCAGCATGACAATGCAGGCCCAATGTCACAAGGGTCTGTACACAATTCCTGGAAGCTGAAAATGTCCCAGTTCTTCCATGGCCTGCACACTAACCATATATGTTACCCATTGACCATGTTTGGGATGCTCTGGATCGACGTTCACGACAGCGTGTTCCAGTTCCCGCCAATATCTAGCAACTTCGCACAGCCATTGAAGAGGAGTGGGACAACATTACACAAGGCCACAATCAACAGCCTGATCAACTCTATGCGAAGAAGATTAATCAAGGCAGCATGAGACAAAAGGTGGTCACACCAGATACTGACTGGTTTAATGATCCATGTCCCTATTTTGTGAAATCCATAGATTAGGGCACAATTCATTTATATCAATTGACTGATTTCCTTATATGAACTGTAACTCACTCAAATCTTTGAAATTGTGGCATGATATGTTTGTATCTTTGTTCAGTATATTTATTCTGAGTGGTACATGCATTCACACAGTCTTGATTTATGGGATCCTTCCCACTGTATGATTGGTGTGTCAAGTGATAAAGTTTATGGGAAAAAATGCACTTGTCCTCATGTTAAAATGACGGTTTATTAAATATTCTACATCTGTAATGGCATCAATCAAATCAAACTTGATTGATAATGCACATTTCTCACAACAAGTGCATTTCAAGGTGTTCAAACTCATGTATTGAAAGACATGGCATTTAGGCATCCTTCCTCTTGGCAGGTCTCTACCACATGCAGATGACCCCGTGCAGCTCATAAGTGTAGCTATGCAGCTGTTTTTGTGATTTACGATATTGGCTGTACAGATGTGTAATGCGAGTGGAGGAAGCCAGCTGTGCCCGACCAGGTGCAGTCAGTGGAGGACCTGTACCCGGTCGAAGACTACAACCCTCTGACCCGAGAGCCCACAGAAGAGAATCTTCAGTGGCTAAGGAACCGTCTCCGGGGAGGTTCAGTGGAATGACATGGCTCCTTGAACCTGAGCCAGAACAACTGCTATCCTCTCTGTCATCCCCATGCAGGCATCCTGGCTGGCATGGCGCTGTCGGTGGAGCAGCAGGAGGCTATACGACAGTCAACAGTTGGATAGCGCACCACCCCCAACTGCCACACCATGAGGAGCGAGAGATTGACGGCCAGGTTAAGGCCAAACACATTACTCCGTCGCTGCTAAAAAGGGTCCTCAGATCACAGTCATTGGATGGGATGCTGTCTGTAAAGTGGGGCACAGATATAAAATTTTAAAAATCACCTTTATTTAACCAGGTAGGCTAGTTGAGAGCAAATTCTCATTTACAACTGCGACCTGGCCAAGATAAAGCAAAGCAGTGTGACACAAACAACAACACAGAGTTACACATGGAATAAACAAGCATACAGTCAATAACACAATAGAAAAAAAGAAAGTCTATATACAGTGTGTGCAAATGGCATGAGGAGGTAAGGCAATATATAGGCCATAGTAGCGAAGTAATTACAATCTAGCAAATTAACACTGGAGTGATAGATGTGCAGATGATGATGTGCAAGTAGAAATACAGGTGTGCAAAAGAGCAGAAAAGTAAATAAAAACAATATGGGGATGAGGTAGGTAGATTGAATGGGCTATTTACAGATGGATTTACAGCTATTTACAGCTGCAGCGATCGGTTAGCTCCTCAGATAGCTGATGTTTAAAGTTAGTGAGGGAAATGTAAGTCTCCAGCTTTAGCGATTTTTGCAATTCATTCCAGTCAATGGCAGCAGAGAACTGGAAGGAAAGGAGGCCAAAGGAGGTGTTGGCTTTGGGGATGACTGCTGGAGCGAGTGCTACGGGTGGGTGTTGGAGCGAGTGCTACGGGTGGGTGTTGTTATGGTGACCAGTGAGCTGAGATAAGGCGGAGCTTTACCTAGCAGACTTATAGATGACCTGGAGCCAGTGGGTCTGGCGACGAATATGTAGCGATGGCCAGCCAATGAGAGCATACAGGTCGCAGTGGTGGGTGGTGTATGGGGCTTTGGTGACAAAACGGATGGCACTGTGATAGACTGCATCCAGTTTGCAGAGTACAGTGTTGGAGGCTATTTTGTAGATGACATCGCCGAAGTCAAGGATCGGTAGGATAGTCAGTTTTACGAGGGTATGTTTGGCAGCATGAGTGAAGGAGGCTTTGTTGCGATTTAGGAAGCCAATTCAATATTTAATTTTGGATTGGAGATGTGTAATATGAGTCTGGAAGGAGAGTTTACAGTCTAGCCAGACACCTAGGTATTTCTAGTTCTCCACATATTCTAAGTCGGAACTGTCCAGAGTGGTGATGCTAGTTGGGTGAGTGGGTGCGGGCAGCAAACGGTTGAAAAGCATGCATTTAGTTTTACTAGCATTTAAGAGCAGTTGGAGGCCACGGAAGGAGTGTTGTATGGCACTGAAGCTTGTTTGGAGGTTTGTTAACACAGTGTTCAAAGAAGGGCCAGATGTATACAGAATGGTATCTGTGTAGAGGTTGATCAGGGAATCACCCGCAGCAAGAGCGACATCGTTGATATAAACAGAGAAAAGGGTCGGCTACAGGCATTGATGTGCAGCAGTCAGGGCTTTCGGTCACGGGGTCTGGGATCCTGGCTGCCCCATCGGATAGTCTAGTGGGCCTCACAGCAGTGTTGGAGGTCAAGTGTCCCTATGGTGCAAGGGACCATACCATTGAAGAGGCAGTGAAATTGAAGGATTTGTATATCCAGGAAGAGACAGGGTCTTACCGCCTCCGTGAAGACCATCCCCACTGGCACCAGGTCCAAGGGCAGCTCCACATCACTGGAAGGGAGACTTTCTTCTTCGTTGTGTGGACTACCAAAGTCTCCATCACCAGTGTGACGACATCTGGCAGACTCCTATTGCTGGACTAGAGGGGTTTTTCAAGCACCACATGCTCCCAAAATTGCACACAAATTAGTTTTTGTTCCTACCTTGAGGTTTTATATCCAATTAGTGTTATTTTTATGGGGGGGGGGGCAAGGGGGGGCACTGGATGAGTGTTCTCGTTGCGTCTCCTGTCCACATAGTTCATACACACACACTAGGCTCTCAGAATAGGTTTTATTGCATACAAGTTTTGCTCAAATCAGCCAACTAAAGTAGTGTAGTTAACGTAAGTTCAATCACAAAGGCCGGTCTGAGTGCATCTCCTCACAGTTTCATTCAGTAGCCCGACACAATTCAAATTGTATTTTATCATGGGCACAGCGGGAATGTATATCTGTGATGTTTAAATCATTTATTTCCCCATTCATTGTGCGGAGCTTCTTTTTCTGGTAAATGCAGTGCCATTTTTCTTTCCCAATGGAAAATGGCAGCAGTATTTGAAATAATGCAACAATTAATGTAGTTTCAGTTAAGCTCATTTTGCTGTTATATCAGGTAATTTACAAATGTAACAGCACAGCATCGTGTCACTCCTCCTCAAACTATCAATTAGCCAGGTCAATTTGTAGATATATCTGCACAGCATGTTCGTTTGTCAGCTAACTAGCCAGACAGTTTAAGTTGAATGATTAACTGACAACATTTCAAATTAACTGCCAACATCAAAGCAAGCAACATCAAAGCAAAGGGCTATGTGCTATCCCTGCATTTGGCATTTTACCTACTGGCATCCCAGCATCTTACCTACTACAGCCCTCATCCTACTCATACAATACCCGTTCTGCCAGTCACATTCTGTTAAAGGTCCCCAAAGCACACATCCCTGAGTCGCTCATCTTTTCAGTTCGCTGCAGCAAACACTCAAACTGGACAGTTTTATCTCCATCTCTTCATTCAAAGACTCCAACATGGACACTCTTACTGACAGCTGTGGCTGCTTCACGTGATGTATTGTTGGTCTCTACCTTCTTGCCTTTTGTGCTGTTGTCTGTGCCCAGTAATGTTTGTACCATGTTTTGTGCTGCTACCATGTTGTCCTGCTGCCAAGTTGTGTTGCTACCATGTTGTTGTCATGTTGTGTTGCTACCATGCTGTGTTGTCATGTGTTGCTGCCATGCTATGTTGTTGTCTTAGGTCTCTCTTTATGTAGTGTTGTCTCTATTTTTATTTAATGTTTTATATTTAATCCCAGCCCCCGTCCCCCCTCCTTTTGGTAGGCCGTCATTGTGAATAAGAATTTGTTCTTAACTGACTTGCCAAGTTAAATAAAAATAAGGAGGAAGTGGAGTTGGATTGGACACACCGTACAAAAATAATTTGGACTGCTTAACGAGAGAGAGAGAGAAAGAGAGAGAGAGAGAGAGAGAGAGAGAGAGAGAGAGAGAGAGAGAGAGAGAGAGAGAGAGAGAGAGAGAGAGAGCATCTAAGGATGGGAGAGAAATCCCTTCCAGCAGATCTCCTTGCTGAGGGTGGTGTTGATCAGGCACTGCTTATCGTGGGGTGAGCCTGATGTTCCGCATGTCACGCCTCATCTAAAACATGGGGGAAGGAGTTCAGAAAGTAATTTTCATCTACAAATTCATTGTTTTTCACAATATTGTATCATATTTGATGAGTTACTGACCTGTCCGTCGACAGGCTCGATGTGCTGTTGTCTCCACAACTGGAGACCCAACTGTCGTCTCCACACTGGCACAGGATGTCCATTCACCGGATGGTCTGAGGGATGCACTCCTGTTGGACTGGAAAACAAAGAGAAATTTGGTCAGTGGTAGATCTTCTTCAAATCTGTATCACCGTCTTTATCTGGACAGAAAACACATTGTTTATCGTAACATAAACACACCTTGGACAATGTGACAAGTGGTCCCTCAACACCCAATTGACATGCCTTATTGTCTGGCCTTGTTTCCCAATCAACAGCTACTTCTCTGATGAATGGGTCTTGGATGTTTACAAGTGCACAGCAAGTCTCCTCCAGCACATTACTATAACAACGCAGATGAGGTGGGGTGAATCTCAGGAATTTGAAATCTTTTGGTTGAGTATTTACCCTTTCAACATGGATTCTGTTTCTCGCTATGTCTTTTGTGAGATGTATCTCACTGTCTGTGGTTGTCAATGAACATCAATGACCATCCTGCAGTTTCTGCTGGACCCCTGAAAGACGCAGGCATGCAAGTTTGTTTCTTCTCCCGACTTGGAACAATCTTCATGATGCTAATGATAAAAAGCTTGTGGATCACGTGAATGAAAGTGATGGCAACATTGCCAGGTGCAAGTCGGTTTAGCTGTGATGCAACTTCATAAGAGCAATAGACAATTGATCCTCCAATTACAGCATCTCGACCCTCCACTTGGAAAATTAGACAACGCAGTCCTTGTAATATTCTAAGTAATCAACAACCATGTTGAACATGTCGTTGTCTGTAAGTCCTGTTTCCATCTTAACTACTTTATGAGACAGCTGTGATGCTGAATAACTGTTACGGGTATACAGCTTATTCTCCAGTAGAACATTGAGCTGCGCTGTTTCCCCAAATTGCACCTCAGTGAGAACATTCTGCGACTATGCAGAGAGCAACCTCCTACATTCTTCAGTGGCAGAGGAGCCTGGAACTTTATTGTCTGCCATGGTGGATGTGTCTGGATCTTCCTCTTCTGCCATGGTGGATGTGTCTGGATCTTCCTCTTCTGCCATGGTGGATGTGTCTGGATCTTCCTCTTCTGCCATGGTGGATGTGTCTGGATCTTCCTCTTCTGCCATGGTGGATGTGTCTGGATCTTCCTCTTCTGCCATGGTGGATGTGTCTGGATCTTCCTCTTCTGCCATGGTGGATGTGTCTGGATCTTCCTCTTCTGCCATGGTGGATGTGTCTGGATCTCCCTCTTCTGCCATGGTGGATGTGTCTGGATCTTCCTCTTCTGCCATGGTGGATGTGTCTGGATCTTCCTCTTCTGCCATGGTGGATGTGTCTGGATCTTCCTCTTCTACCATGGTGGATGTGTCTGGATCTTCCTCTTCTGCCATGGTGGATGTGTCTGGATCTTCCTCTTCTGCCATGGTGGATGTGTCTGGATCTTCCTCTTCTGCCATGGTGGATGTGTCTGGATCTTCCTCTTCTGCCATGGTGGATGTGTCTGGATCTTCCTCTTCTGCCATGGTGGATGTGTCTGGATCTCCCTCTTCTGCCATGGTGGATGTGTCTGGATCTTCCTCTTCTGCCATGGTGGATGTGTCTGGATCTTCCTCTTCTGCCATGGTGGATGTGTCTGGATCTTCCTCTTCTGCCATGGTGGATGTACTCTGGATCTTCCTCTTCTGCCATGGTGGATGTGTCTGGATCTCCTCTTCTGCCAGGTGGATGTGTCTGGATCTTCCTCTTCTGCCATGGTGGATGTGTCTGGATCTCCCTCTTCTGCCATGGTGGATGTGTCTGGATCTTCCTCTTCTGCCATGGTGGATGTGTCTGGATCTTCCTCTTCTGCCATGGCGGATGTGTCTGGATCTTCCTCTTCTCCCATGGTGGATGTGTCTGGATCTTCCTCTCCTGCCATGGTGGATGTGTCTGGATCTTCCTCTTCTACCATGGTGATGTGTCTGGATCTTCCTCTTCTGCCATGGTGGATGTGTCTGGATCTTCCTCTTCTACCATGGTGGATGTGTCTGGATCTTCCTCTTCTGCCATGGTGGATGTGTCTGGATCTCCCTCTTCTGCCATGGTGGATGTGTCTGGATCTTCCTCTTCTGCCATGGTGGATGTGTCTGGATCTCCCTCTTCTGCCATGGTGGATGTGTCTGGATCTTCCTCTTCTGCCATGGTGGATGTGTCTGGATCTTCCTCTTCTGCCATGGTGGATGTGTCTGGATCTTCCTCTTCTGCCATGGTGGATGTGTCTGGATCTCCCTCTTCTGCCATGGTGGATGGAAAAACGTCTGGATCTTCCTCTTCTGCCATGGTGGATGTGTCTGGATCTCCTCTTCTGCCATGGTGGATGTGTCTGGATCTTCCTCTTCTGCCATCATGTGTCTGGATCTTCCTCTTCTGCCATGGCGGATGTGTCTGGATCTTCCTCTTCTCCCATGGTGGATGTGTCTGGATCTTCCTCTCCTGCCATGGTGGATGTGTCTGGATCTTCCTCTTCTACCATGGTGATGTGTCTGGATCTTCCTCTTCTGCCATGGTGGATGTGTCTGGATCTTCCTCTTCTACCATAGTGGATGTGTCTGGATCTTCCTCTCCTGCCATGGTGGATGTGTCTGGATCCTCCTCTCCTGCCATGGTGGCTGTGTCTGGATCTTCCTCTTCTGCCATGGTGGATGTGCTACCTTTTCTGGTAAATACAGGACCATTTCTCTTTCCCACAGGAAAATGACAGCTGCAGACCTGAATGTTGTCACTGGGTTTCAGGTCCACCCTTTCTGAAAGACCAACAAAAAAGTTCCTTTTACTAGCTAGCTATGTTGATTATTAAAATGGTTACGTCTATATTCAAATTCTATAACCAACAGACCTGACTGTAGTAACAGTAAAATCCTACTATGCAGATGAGACATTTCTGCTGGAATGGAGGAATTATCTGGAACGCTCAACCAGAATATCAGGACAGTCTATGCTACTATATACTCGAAAAGGTGAAGTATTGCGATGAGCTATACGGCTGTACTTATGATTCTAGTTCTTAAAAGGAGAATTAAAACCCTCAGCCGTGAGGTCACTGAAGAGGACCAACATTGGTAGGCGGAATCGTCTGGAAGGGATGGACATATGGATGGAACATAACAATGTTGTGCAATGAGCGATTGCGTCAAAGCTTGCAACAGGATGTGTAGTTCTGCATGGTAGCCACATTAGCTGTTAATTTGCATTTCATATATATTGATAAATGTTACTTTGCCCGAAGATATTTGTGTGGTTACAAAAACATCATGCCAGGGTAAGCCTACATTAAATACAGACCTTATATGAAGTAGATGTAAAATCCCCTACGGAAAAATGAATGATGGAAAAACGATTGGAGCCATTTCTGGGTTCTACAGCTAGGTTTTAGGGGTATTATGACTCATACTGTGGTACTCAATTTAGGCTACCTCTAACTTCCATCATGTGCACATTCAGATAGGGGTTGGCAGATAGCTTAGTGGTTTGAGCGTTTGGGCTAGTAACCGAAAGGTTGGCAGATTTATTCCCCAAGCTGACAAGGTAAAACTCTGTCGTTCTGCCCCGGAACAAGGCAGTTAACTCACTGTTCCTAGGCCGTCATTGTAAATAAGAATTTGTTCTTAACTGACTTACCTAGTTAAATAAAAAATTGCCTTGTCCTAATAGGCCTGCTATCCCCTTGTATATCTTAGCTGGCAGCATTGATATTGTGGTAGATTGTAACCAATGCCAGCAATAATTAGCCATATAGGCTAATTTACAGCTCCGATTTTCCCCCATTATAACTGTATTTGAGGGTAAAATAACAGTGGATACCTTGAAAAGGGGAGAATTTGAGCTTTACAAAAACGCTAGATGAATTACTGTACTCCTAATATTCAACAAATAGCATTTGTTTTTCCCGACTTGCATTTGCAGACCGCGGCGCAAGAACTGCAACACAAATTAATGAATAACAGTGCACATGGGGAAATAGTGATTCTGATGTGATCAACGCAAAAATAGCCTACATGAAAGTAAGAGATAGACTAAACGTTGTTTCTAGTTATGGCTAGTTACAAGTAATATAATAATACAATAATATATATGCCATTTAGCAGACGCTTTTGTGTGACTGTCCTTGTCTATCAGTCTATCAAATAAGTGGCTTCGCATCAGTTCAAAAGTAACTGCCTGGGAGCTGTTTATTTATTTGATAGACTGATAGACAAGGACAGTCACACAAATGTAAAATGCAATGACATGCAAACAATACAACAACAAAAGATAATACAAACAATACCATAAAACAATGGTGATTTTTAATGTGTCTGTGTGTGCGTGTGTTTGTGTGTGTGTCCCCTCATTGTCCCAGCTGTTACATGAGATGTTGTTTAATCTGTTTTAGGAAGGGAGTTCCATGCAATCATGGCTCTGTATAATAATGTGTGTTGCTGTGAATTTGTTTTGGACTTTGGGACTGTGACTTGTCTTCTGGGGTATGTATGGGTGACTGAGCTGAATGTTATTTATTGTGATGTATGTATGGGTGACTGAGCTGAATGTTATTTCTTGTGGGGTATGTATGGGTGACTGAGCTGAATGTTATTTCTTGTGATGTATGTATGGGTGACTGAGCTGAATGTTATTTATTGTGATGTATGTATGGGTGACTGAGCTGAATGTTATTTCTTGTGGGGTATGTATGGGTGACTGAGCTGAATGTTATTTCTTGTGGGGTATGTATGGGTGACTGAGCTGAATGTTATTTCTTGTGGGGTTATTTCTGAATGTTATTTATTGTGATGTATGTATGGGTGACTGAGCTGAATGTTATTTCTTGTGGGGTATGTATGGGTGACTGAGCTGAATGTTATTTCTTGTGGGGTATGTATGGGTGACTGAGCTGAATGTTATTTCTTGTGGGGTATGTATGGGTGACTGAGCTGAATGTTATTTCTTGTGGGGTATGTATGGGTGACTGAGCTGAATGTTATTTCTTGTGGGGTATGTATGGGTGACTGAGCTGAATGTTATTTCTTGTGGGGTATGTATGGGTGACTGAGCTGAATGTTATTTCTTGTGGGGTATGTATGGGTGACTGAGCTGAATGTTATTTATTGTGGGGTATGTATGGGTGACTGAGCTGAATGTTATTTCTTGTGGGGTATGTATGGGTGACTGAGCTGAATGTTATTTCTTGTGGGGTATGTATGGGTGACTGAGCTGAATGTTATTTATTGTGATGTATGTATGGGTGACTGAGCTGAATGTTATTTCTTGAGCTGAATGTTATTTCTTGTGGGGTATGTATGGGTGACTGAGCTGAATGTTATTTATTGTGATGTATGTATGGGTGACTGAGCTGAATGTTATTTCTTGTGGGGTATGTATGGGTGACTGAGCTGAATGTTATTTATTGTGATGTATGTATGGGTGACTGAGCTGAATGTTATTTATTGTGATGTATGTGTTATGTGGGGTATGTATGGGTGACTGAGCTGAATGTTATTTCAGGTGGGGTATGTATGGGTGACTGAGCTGAATGTTATTTATTGTGGGGTATGTATGGGTGACTGAGCTGAATGTTATTTATGAGCTGTGACTGAGCTGAATGTTATTTCAGGTGGGTATGTATGGGTGACTGAGCTGAATGTTATTTCTTGTGAGGTATGTATGGGTGACTGAGCTGAATGTTATTTATTGTGATGTATGTATGGGTGACTGAGCTGAATGTTATTTATTGTGATGTATGTATGGGTGACTGAGCTGAATGTTATTTCTTGTGGGGTATGTATGGGTGACTGAGCTGAATGTTATTTCAGGTGGGGTATGTATGGGTGACTGAGCTGAATGTTATTTCTTGTGGGGTATGTATGGGTGACTGAGCTGAATGTTATTTCTTGTGGGGTATGTATGGGTGACTGAGCTGAATGTTATTTCAGGTGGGGTATGTATGGGTGACTTGAATGTTATTTCTTGGGGGTATGTATGGGTGACTGGCTGAATGTTATTTCTGATGCTGAGCTGAATGTTATTCCTTGTGGGGTATATATGGGTGACTGAGCTGAATGTTATTTCTTGTGGGGTATGTATGGGTGACTGAGCTGAATGTTATTTCTTGTGGGGTATGTATGGGTGACTGAGCTGAATTTTATTCCTTGCGGGGTATGTATGGGTGACTGAGCTGAATGTTATTTCTTGTGGGGTATGTATGGGTGACTGAGCTGAATTTGATTCCTTGCGGGGTATGTATGGGTGACTGAGCTGAATTTTATTCCTTGCGGGGTATGTATGGGTATCCGAGCTGAGTGTTATTTGATTAGGCAGACCATCTGGAATTGTCATAACTCTAATATTTCTCATAAATCTAGAAAATGTATCTCATCTAACCCTCAACCAGGAAAGACTGGCATTCATGTTGTTGATGTTAGTTCTGTTTGTGCAGTTAAGGGCAAGGCATATTGCTCTGTTTTGAGCCAGCTGCAGCTTTGCTAGATCTTGCTTTGCTGCACTTGACCATATTACCAGACAGTAATCAAGATGGTACAAGATTAAACCCTGAACAACTAGTACAGTTGATTTTGGGGTTTAAAAAAAACACAGTTCATATTTTATAACAGACATACTTCTCCCTATCTTCACAACAACTTTGTCAATATGACTTGAACATGATAATTGACCGACCAATGTTATACCTAGGAGTTTAGCTTCCTCAACTTCAATGGTCACAACCTGTGTGAGAAAGCCAGGCAGATCAGCTCAATCAGACCTTGGAACAGAAAAATGTCAATTCTGCCAGTGAGAGGATTACATAAAATATTCTGCTTGCATGCTTCGGCTTGAACAAAACAGATAATTGCAGAGTATTTTTCGTCATAGTTATTGTTGATGAAATTAACACTGAACACAGGATCAGGTACATGCAATGTCAGGTGACTTCAGAGGTATTCCTCACATGTGTAACCTTTACACTACAAGGTCAATATGATCCTGTTCAAAACAGTAGAGGTTGCGTGAGATGAAACTCTGCTCCAAAAATGCCAAGGTCAGGGGTTAAGTAATCTCCTGTCATGCTTGAGAACCAAAAGCCATGACATGACAATACATGGTTTTTCAATACGGCCAGAATGAAATAGCCAGAGGTGTACAGATTTGGTGACTCCGGGGGATTTTACGAGATTTATAATTCATGGATAAGCAATACTTCAGTCAAATGTACGATAAGTAGCTATGTCATGGCTTTTTTAAGGCAGGTCTAATTTCTTCAAAGAGAGCTCACACTTCACGGCTTTACCGTGCCTTTACGAGACTGAAAATCCAAAAGGATACGTATCGTTTAGTAAGCATTACATCAGAGGGACATAATGTTAAACTGCTGCTGCACCTTCTGTGACATCTACAGAACATTCCGGATGCCTTTTAATTCTCTTACCTCATGCAATGTTCATTTTGAATGTTGCTTTCTCACCTCATTGAGATCGTCAGATGCATGAATGCATTAGATTATAATCAATGGGACACAAACAATAAAGATTGCTTTTAAGCCATATGGATGAGCCATTATCTCTCCTCTTAGATGTCTTGTCAAAGGACACACAGGGTTTAAGGGAATTAGACTGTGTCTGATAAGTGCTATGAAGATGCACATAGGAGTTGAAATGGTCTTGAAAGCCTGTTTCTGCCAAGTCCTGACCACATGTTAGTCTGACGAGTGCGCAAATGGCCCTCTAATCATGTAGCCTACCGTTTTCCGGTTTAGACCTTCTTGAACTATAGACTGCAGACAGATAGACAGTCTTTGTCTCTCTGAAATGCAGGGTTGGGGAGTAACAACAACAAAAAAGTAACTGTAATCCGTTACGTTTCCAGCAACAAAATGTGTAATCAGATTACAGAAAAAGTAGATGATTACTTCTAGGATTACCTTTAAATTCAGAATGTGTATTTTTGGATGTTTGCACAATACTTTTTTTTGACACCTTGCTCTTTTCTCAATGACATTCAAATCAGCAAAAAGGTGCAAGTTTAAGTTTGTTCCCCCTGACCACAAGTCAGAGACCACTATGATGATACCAAATGTGTTTGATGGATCGCGGGAAAAGAGCAGGAACAGGCTACAGTCCAAGATATGTTTTTATTTTTTTACCAGGTAAGTGGACTGAGAAAATATTCTCATTTACAGCAAGAACCTGGGGAATAGTTACAGAGGAGAGGAGAGGGGATGAATGAGCCAATTGTAAACATAGGGATGATTAGGTGACCGTGATGTTATGAGGGCCAGATTGGGAATTTAGCCAGGACACCAGGGTTAACACCTGTACTCTTACAATAAGTGCCATGGAATCTTTAGAGACCACAGAGAGTCAGGACACCCTTTCAACGTCCCATCCAAAAGACAGCACCCTACACAGGGCAATGTCACTACCCTGGGGCACAAGTGTAATTGTTAGATCATTGTAAATGGTGCCTCTTACTGGCACTCCAACATCACTTCCAGCAGCATCTGGTCTCCCATTCAGGACCAACCCTGCTTAGCTTCAGAAGCAAGCCAGAAGTGGGATGCAGGGTGGTATGCTGTTTTCCAATGGTTAGACTGCTGTTGACATCCAAAGATTATACATCCAATTTGAATAAACACAGAGTTAAGAACAACAGCAGTGGTGAAGCCTACGAGCAATTTGCATAAAAGCTATCTTTATTGTTTGTGTCCCATCCGCAACCGTAGGGCTTTCCAGCAGGTGGTGTAGTCAGCCCAACACATCACCAGGGGTACACTGCCTGCCCGGACATCTACAGCACCTGGTGTCACAGGAAGGCCAAGAAGATTATCAAGGACCTCAGCCACCCGAGCCACGGACTGTTCACCCTTCTACCATCTAGAAGGCGAAGACAGTAGAGGTGCATCAAGGCTCGGACCAAGAAACTAAAAAACAGCTTCTGTCTCCAAATAGTCAGCACTAGCCAGCCTCTGCCCAGTACCCTGCCCTGAACTTTAGTCACTGTTACTTGCCGGCTACCACCTGGTACTCGACCCTGCACCTTAGAGACAGCTGCCCTGTGTACAAAGTAATAGAACACTGGTCAATTTAATCATGTTTACATACTGTTTTACCCACTTCATTTGTATATACTGTATTCTAGTTAAGGCCTATACTATTTAAATACTGCTGTACACCCCTTTTCTGTCCGTTTACTGTCCATACTGTCTATACATCCCATCATCTATATTTATATATCGGACTCTGACGTAGGTCATGCTAATATTTCTATACTTCTAAATTCCTTTCTTTTTATTTTTAGGATTTGTTTGTATTGTTTTTTATTGTTAGGTATTTCTGCACTGTTGGATCTAGGAACATAAGCTTTTCGCATAAGCACCCTCATAAGCACCCTCATAAGCACCCTCATAAGCACCCTCATAAGCACCCTCATAAGCACCCGCTATAACATCTGCTAAATATGTGTACGCGACCAGTACAATTTCATTTGATTTGATATCACTTATCATTGATATCTAGGCCTACATAGCGCAATGATGTCAATCCCACTGCTGCTCTTTCATTTAGCTATCTGCGCCTTATGGATTGTGGTTGTTGTTGATGGCTGTTCACAAATGTAAATGCGTATTTTAACCCAATAATGGTTGAATTGAAGAAGTTCAAGCTGCCTATAAATCATTGTTTTTGCGACCAGTGGACAGCCAGTGAAAAATGTGATCTTGCAACAGCGGCAGAGTGCAGATCCCAGCCTATGGAACACAAGTTTGAGGGGGAGATCCTCCCTTCTGAACATCTCCGTGATATTGTGCTCCACACACTGTTAAAAAAACTGTTTAATTTCAGAAGACCACGAGTGGGGCTTTTATAGCTCAATCGCATTCGTGTTGATAGAAAAACATATCCATAGGCCTAATGGATATGTGCTCAAACGTGTGCACTTTTGACTAATTTTGCACATGCACGTTTTAGTAATGCTCAAAGCATGCCATTCCATCACGGAAAATTTGAGATCAGAATTTTAACACCCAGAGTGTTAAATGTAACCCTTCTGTATAGTGTGTATATGTCTGTATAGTCTGTATAGTGTGTATAGTGTGTATATGTGAACAACTGCAATAGTGTTAAACTGACACTATTCAAAGTGTTAATAAACTAACATCCCAAGAGTGTTGGGTGCCTAACATTATATTAGAGCTGATGCAGTTACACTTTCTCAGTGTTAGGCAATTAACATCTGCTGTGTTACAGGAACTATTTTTGGGGGGTTGTTTTAACACTGTAGGGTGTAAAGCCTTATTTGCATATTTATTTCCCAGGGTTCTTTTCGCTTGCATTTCAGAGGTACCTGTACCACACATTACTGTGTTAGCTAGTGACAGAGACATGATTGGTGCATTCAATGGCTTTCACTCCTGTAGCCTTCACCAAGTAAATATTTTATCATAAAAAAATCAATTTATTTATGACAATAAATATTTTTTTTGACAATACCATACTTTGATAGCCTAGTTTACCCTAACATACTGTAGTAGTCTGAAACTCCTGGGTTGCAGGCCACGGCAAGTAATTATGCTGGCTTGCAAAGTGTTACATCATTCCTAATGGAATCCGACCAGAGTTTAAGAGAGCCAACAATTGGAACTTTTAAAATCTCCTGCAATCTGCAGTAAGAATGATTACCAAGGTAGGAACATGTATTAATGAGACTACCTACTGTAAATCATCTAAACTGAGAGTTGACGGAAATTCTGAGAGTTAACGGAAATTAACTGAGTAGTCATTTTAACAACAACACCACCTGGTTAACACTTCACATATTCACAGCAGGCGGTGTCAGTTTCAATCCCACTGGTGTTAACTCCACTAGACTCAACACTCAGATATAACACTCACAACATTTTTTTTTTTTACCTCAACACGAAGATTTAACACCTACAAATTTGCTGCGCATGCACCATCCGATGCATACGTGACCGTGATTTGTAGCCTTTGTACCTTGCACATCCTATGGTGCCCTGTGGATTAAATATTCAAGCTACTCAAGCGTTAGAGCACTACGTCCATCTGCTCACCCTGTACTGTACCGTGTGACAACACAAGTAATGATTTCATGTTAACTTGAGTATGAACATTAATATTTGATAAGGTATAACTCTGGAGTTTAGCCACCGCAACCGCGGGCTTATTATTGTAAGGCAGAGACCACACCCTGTTCAGATGGATGGAAGTGGTGGTGTTGCCTACATTACTGCTGCTGCTAAAATATATTTGGTGTAGACAAATATGAAACATGGTTTCCTTGTAGCAATTATATATGACATTGTTTCTCTCAAACAGATAAATAAAACATTTGACGTAAATTGAAAGCATCTCATTTCCTGGGCTGGAACACTATCCTCTTACTATAAAATACAGTACAGAATTCTTCAAAAATAATTGTTGAAAGCTCTGCATCTCCACCCAACTCTAAAAATCAACTATTACATATCAGCATTTTTTGTTGTTGTAAATAAGTCAAATGGATTTCAAGGTTAAATCTCCACCCATGGCTACCGGAAGCCTAAAGAACAACAAGCAGCTCCTAAGGTTGTGTCGCAAGCCAAGCGTGAACTGTCCAACTGTCGCCTCATTACACGGATCGAGGAAGCAAGGCCATGCAGAACTGTGTGTGTGTGTGTGTGTGTGTGTGTACTGTAGAGGAGAGAAGTACCGTACCGTTCCTATTTGTTCCACTTCAATCATTATTGCAAAAAACAATAGAAGCTGTCAAGTGTTCAATGTCAATACAACATTGAAGCGAGTCCAGCCTGGTATTAAAAGCAAGTCCATTTTTACTATGCTGTTGGTGTGTTTGAGTTAACAGTTATGTTCTATGTACTTCATAAATGTGTTAAGAAGCATGACATAGTGAAACCTCACTGAACACCTTGTGTCGTGCTTCGAGGCACATGCATGACTAAGACCAATATGTGACCTACTTTGTTCAGAGACTGCCGCTGTGCATCACGTTGACCTTTAAGTTGTGTGTAAAAACATCTTTAATGTAGCACTCAAAAACAGTTTTACAGTTTGCCCTGTTAGGAAAAAGGTTCAAGAGATAAACACAGAGAAACACATCACAGCGGGAAACACATGTTCCATGATGTCACCAATGAAGATATAGAATCATTGGTGTGAGCAGTGATGCAATCAGATTTGGAAGCGTGAGGTGGCTTATGAGAGCTGTTCCTGTGAGAGGCAAGCTAATAAGATTACAGGCACTCTGAAACCACATTAAGTCAATGCAATAACGGCATCATGAAGTTGTGTTGGTGCAGGCTGCTCCATAGCCTCTCCCTGTAGGACAGAGATGTCCTCAGGGCTCCAATACCATACTTACAAAAAAGGAAGAAAACAATACGTGGCGTCTTTGTGAAATGTGCTTTGCAACCTGGTGCTATATAAGCAATTGTCTGGTGTCAATCAGACCACCGGATTTAATTAATAAAAAAATCCAGATCTGAGATAAATTATTCCCCCTGTTAGGTTCTAAATTAACCGACTAAACCTCATGGACGCTTAGTTAAGCTCAAACCAAGTTTATTCACCCACTGGGTCATACAACTGCATAAGACAAAGACATGTTTGATGATGATGCGAGCAATAAACTGTTCCTTCTCCCTTAATGTGACCTGACCTCGGCCCCCCATTCCTCACTAAACAACATCTCTCCACCCTTATCAGTGACTGCGACAACGTGATTGCCTTTCCGTTACTCAATAGATTCCAAGGTTCGTTGTCTCCACCATATACATTCCTCCTACAGATAACCATTCACTTTTGGTGTAGAAAGCAGATTATGGCACTCAATATTTCAAGTTTAGGAGTCAGAACCCATCACCCCCCCCCCCGAACGGCGTTCAAATAGGAAACAAAAGTTAGATCGAACACGGATGTAACACAAATGCTCTTAGATGCAGATACAGCTTCAAATCTTCATCAACCTTGGTTATACAGTGTCTTCAGAAAGTATTCAGACCCCTTTGACTTTTTCCTCATTTTGTTACGTTACAGCCTTACTATGAAATTGATTAAATTGTTTTTTCCCTTATCAATCTACACACAATGCCCCATAATTACAAAGCAAAAACAGGCTTTTAGAATTGTGTGCAAATTTCTAAAAACTAAACAACTGAAATATCACATTTACATATGTATTCAGACCCTTTACTTTGTTGAAGCACCTTTGGCAGCGATTACAGCCTCGAGTCTTCTTGGATACAAGCTTAGCACACATGTATTTGGGGAGTTTCTCCCATTCTTATCTGCAGATGATTGAAATGGTTGTCCTTCTAGAAGGTTCTCCTGTCTCCACAGAGGAACTCTAGAGCTCTGTCAGAGTGACCATCCGGTTATTGGTCATCTCCCTGACCAAGGCCCTTCTCCCCCGATTGCTCAGTTTGGAAGAGTCATGGTGGAGTCAGCTCTTGGAAGAGTCATGGTGGAGTCAGCTCTTGGAAAAGTCATGGTGGTTCAAAACTTCTTCCATTTAAAAATAATAGAGCTTGGTTTTTGCTCTGACACACAGTGTCAACTGATTTCGAAAGGTTTTTGCCTTTCGAAATCATGTCCAATCAATTGAATTTACCACAGGGGGACGCCAATCAAGTTGTAGAAACATCTCAAGGATGATCAATGGGAAAAGGATGCATCTGAGCTCAATTCCCAGTCTTACTGCAAAGGGTCTAAATACTTGTGTAAATAAGTAATGAATGTTTTTCGGTTTTATACATTTACAAACATTTCTTAAACCTGTTTTCGCTTCATCATGTTTAGGGTATTTGTGTGTAGATTGCTGACGATTTGTATTTATTTAATCCATTTTAGAATAAGGCTGCAACATAACAAAATGTGGGGAAAGTAAAGGGGTCTGAATACTTTCCAAAGGCACTGTATGTACAGAGTACAGACAGAATAAACATTGTACATACCGCTGAGCTGAGAGCCAAACTCCCAATGTATTACAGAAGCACCTTGCTGTGTCTGCCTTTACATTCATTGTAATCATGTCATGAGCCAATAAAGCAGCCTTGAATTGTGAAGTTGCAGACAGCCAGGCGCTCTCCTCATGCACAATGCAATCGTTATATTTTATGACTCACTGAATGATTCATTGTTGGAAAGGCAGAACCTGTCCCCCTTGTCCCCCCACTGGCCCACCTGGATGTCTGCATTCTCTGCTCCCCTGGCTGAATAATGATATCTTATAATCAGGGTCGACCCTGGCCTTTTGGGGGCCCTGGGTGAGATTTGATTGCCCCCTCCCCCCCCACACACACACCACGCAGGCAAACATTTTAGTGGCCCCCTTCTTGACGACGAAGAGAAACGTTTTAAGTTTTAAAGTTCATCTCCAGCAATTCAACACATTTTGCCATGGGGTGTAGAGAACATTTTGCAATTGTATAATTAATTGAATGCAATGCTACTCATTTTGCCTTGGGGCAGAGAGAAACATTTGCAGTTTTGCAGCTAATTTCCTACAATTCAACCCATTTTCCCATGGGGTGGAGAAAACTGCAAAAATGTAATTTCCTGATATTCTACACATTTTGCCACAACTTATGCCATGCTAAAACCCCCATGCAGTCTTTGTAATATAATTTTTATATAAATCATTGTATGTCTAATAACTCACTGTGTTTATTCAATAAAAATAACTCCAGAATACAGAGTGGCATAGACTGACCAGGTGAATCCAGGTGAAAGCTATGATCCCTTATTGATGTCACCTGTTAAATCCACTTCAATCAGTGTAGATGAAGGGGATGAGACAGGTTAAAGAAGGATTTTTAAGCCTTGAGACAAAGATGGTGTATCTGTGCCATTCAGAGCGTGAATGGGCAAGACTAAATATTTAACTTCATTTGAATGGGGTATGCTAGTAGATATCAGGCACACCAGTTTGAGTTAAGAACTGCAACGCTGCTGGGGTTTTCACTCTCAACAGTTTCCCTTGTGTATCAAGCATGTTCCACCACCCAAAGGACATTCAGCCAACTTGACACGACGGGTCAACATGGGCCAGCATCCCTGTGGAATGCTTTTGACATCTTATAGAGTCCATGACCTGACAAATTAAGGCTGTTCTGGGGGGAAAAGAGGGTGCAACTCAATATTAGGATGGTGTTCCTAATGTTTTGTGCACTCAGTGTATATTTTCTATCATTTATTTCCCTGAGCCTCCTTTGGCCCTTGAAATGCTCAGTCTGATCGCGTGGGTGTTAGGAAACACATTTGAAGATATTTACATACACAGCCCTGATAGGATGTCCAAAGCTCACCCCCTTAGCCAGATTAACAGTCATTGGTCTATTACAATCAGATCACATTGTGATGTCATGATGTAGGCAAAAAGTTCCATGCTACCTGAACAGCCTGAAATTCGATAAAAACATTTCAAACAGCTTTTACACAAAAAGGGCATTATCATACATTTCTGAGTTTATTTCGACCTCATAGTGTGAAAATACATGGTTTTTTATTTTTATTAAATTATATCTAAGTGAGTGACTGCAAGTCAGGGCCCCTTGGCACATGCCCTTTGTGCCCGGTTGGTAATTCGGGGCACCCGAATGGCGCAGCGGTCTAAGGCACTCCATTTTTATGGAATGGTCTGCCTACCCATGTCAGAGACGCAAACTCGATCTCAACCTTTAAGTCTTTACTGAAGACTCATCTCTTCAGTGGGTCATATGATTGAGTGTAGTCTGGCCCAGGAGTGGGAAGGTGAACAGAAAGGCTCTGGAGCAACGAACCGCCCTTGCGGTCTCTGCCTGGCCGGTTCCCCTCTTTCCACTGGGATTCTCTGCCTCTGAGTCACTGGCTTACTGGGGCTCTCTCATGCCGTCCCTGGAAGGGGTGCGTCACCTGAGTGGGTTGATTCACTGTTATGGTCATCCTGTCTGGGTTGGCGCCCCCCTTTGGGTTGTGCCGTGGCGGAGATCTTTGTGGGCTATACTCAGCCTTGTCTCAGGATGGTAAGTTGGTGGTTGAAGATATCCCTCTAGTGGTGTGGGGGCTGTGCATAGGCAAAGTGGGTGGGGTTATATCCTTCCTGTTTGGCCCTGTCCGGGGGTGTCCTCGGATGGGGCCACAGTGTCTCCTGACCCCTCCTGTCTCAGCCTCCAGTATTTATGCTGCAGTAGTTTATGTGTCGGGGGGCTAGGGTCAGTTTGTTATATCTGGAGTACTTCTCCTGTCCTATTCGGTGTCCTGTGTGAATCTAAGTGTGCGTTCTCTAATTCTCTCCTTCTCTCTTTCTTTCTCTCTCTCGGGGGACCTGAGCCCTAGGACCATGCCCCAGGACTACCTGACATGATGACTCCTTGCTGTCCCCAGTCCACCTGGCCATGCTGCTGCTCCAGTTTCAACTGTTCTGCCTTATTATTATTCGACCATGCTGGTCATTTATGAACATTTGAACATCTTGGCCATGTTCTGTTATAATCTCCACCCGGCACAGCCAGAAGAGGACTGGCCACCCCACATATGCTCTCTCTAATTCTCTCTTTCTTTCTCTCTCTCGGAGGACCTGAGCCCTAGGACCATGCCCCAGGACTACCTGACATGATGACTCCTTGCTGTCCACAGTCCACCTGGCAATGCTGCTGCTCCAGTTTCAACTGTTCTGCCTTATTATTATTCGACCATGCTGGTCATTTATGAACATTTGAACATCTTGGCCATGTTCTGTTATAATCTCCACCCGGCACAGCCAGAAGAGGACTGGCCACCCCACATATGCTCACTCTAATTCTCTCTTTCTTTCTCTCTCTCGGAGGACCTGAGCCTTAGGACCATGCCCCAGGACTACCTGACATGATGACTCCTTGCTGTCCCCAGTCCACCTGGCCATGCTGCTGCTCCAGTTTCAACTGACCTGAGCTCTAGGACCATGCCCCAGGACTACCTGACATGATGACTCCTTGCTGTCCCCAGTCCACCTGGCAATGCTGCTGCTCCAGTTTAAACTGTTCTGCCTTATTATTATTCGACCATGCTGGTAATTTATGAACATTTGAACATCTTGGCCATGTTCTGTTATAATCTCCACCCAACACAACCAGAAGAGGACTGGCCACCCCACATAGCCTGGTTCCTCTCTAGGTTTCTTCCTAGGTTTTGGACTTTCTAGGGAGTTTTTCCTAGCCACCGTGCTTCTACACCTGCATTGCTTGCTGTTTGGGGTTTTAGGCTGGGTTTCTGTACAGCACTTTGAGATATCAGCTGTTGTACGAAGGGCTATGTAAATATATTTGATTTGATTTGATTTGATTGGATTTGATCTCTGTGTTCGAGGCATCAGGCCCCGGTTCAATTCCAGGCAGTATCACATCCAGCTGTGATTGGGAGTTGCATAGGGCAATGCACAATTGGACCAGTGTCATCTGGGTTAGTGTTTGGCTGGGGCAGGTTGTCATTGTAAATAACAATTTCTTAACCGACTTGCCTAGCAAAATAATACAAATACATTTGGGCCATAAATACTGAAAGTTTAGATAGTTAGGTAGACTAACCCATCAATCTAAAGAATGTTAGCTGTCATGGACTAATTGAGTGACTGTCAGTGACTGACAAAAGTAAAACTGCTGATGCACAACCAAAGCAAACCGCCTGCCGTGCTCGTCATGCTCTCCAGGACACACATGGCCCAGGTTAAAGAAGTCATTATGTGCCATACCATGGCTTTCTGGTTAGCACAAAGTTGCTCCATCCTATAGTCAGAGCACTATTACTGCTCCCTCTCAACTCCTCCTTTACGTCTTAACACTCAGTGCTGCATGTCCAACTTTACTTTTCATGTGTCAGTAGTTTACTAGTGCCACGTCTTCAACAGGTAGCCTTAGGACAACATTCTATCCCGAATCAAGGTTCAAGACCCATTGACTCCTTTGAGATTGTGTACTCGAAGAGGAGATGGGTTGGAATGCTTCTTAGACTTGGCTGCAGAGTAGACTACCAGTACCAGTGAGACCGCTCTCACAAGAAGACTATGGGCATTTTAAATGCTGCTGGAAGAGGCAGAGTGTCCCTCCTGGCAACGTTCAGAAATCCTGACATTTAGGAATACAAATTGGGTAGGGAGGCAGGGGAGGATGACAATATCCATTTTGTAGTCAAGTTTGCACATAAAATTAAACTCCAGCTCAGTGCCAGTCCCATGCCAACATGTAGCACACTGTGTGTGTAACGGATGTGAAACGGCTAGCTTAGTTAGCGGTGTGCGCTAAATAGCGTTTCAATCGGTTACGTCACTTGCTCTGAGACCTTGAAGTAGTGTTTCCCCTTGCTCTGCAAGGGCCGCGGCTCTTGTGGAGCGATGGGTAACGTTGCTTCGTAGATGACTGTTGTTGATGTGTGCAGAAGGTCCCTGGTTCTCGCGAGGGGACGGTTTAAAATTATACTGTTACATGTGACATGTGCGCTTAGTTTAATTAAGATGTGTTGAAGTGTCTATGTTCTAGGTCTGTATATACAGTAGATGGACAGTATGCTTACTTGAAAATGTGGATCATAAGAGCTGTCTATTGGTGACAACCAATCTAAGCAATCTGAGCTTTGAACATACCAATGTTCAAACCAAATGTTGTGTCAAAAGATAGACATTTTAAAAACATGTAGTTTAAAAATAGAACGTATTGAGCACTATCTGGAAGAGACCTATGTTGGTTCCCATAATCCATTAAGGCTTGTCAAGTAAAGATCCACAATTAGGATAATTTGGCTGTTGAGAGTAGCCACTGGTCTCCTCAATTCAACAGTCATACATACGGGGGTAGTTGAGCTTACTGTTGACAACGGGTGACATTGAGTGTGGTAAATTAAAGCAATCAGTTATTGGAGCAAATGTGTTCACCCCGTGCTATACATAAAGGTCCTGGCATTTACTCTAATGAAGATATACACGGC
Organism: Oncorhynchus gorbuscha; assembly: GCF_021184085.1. NCBI lineage: Eukaryota > Metazoa > Chordata > Actinopteri > Salmoniformes > Salmonidae > Oncorhynchus > Oncorhynchus gorbuscha. Next base: position 47,460,457 of record NC_060183.1, on the reverse strand, counting down.
ATCATTTCGCCTGAGTGTGAAACACCCACAGCTAATCAAAATGGCTATGTAGACGCGCGGTGGCTAGGAAAAACTCCCTAGAAAGGCAGGAGCCTAGGAAGAAACCTAGAGAGGAACCAGGCTCTGAAGGGTGGCCAGTCCTCTTCTGACTGTGCCGGGTGGAGATTATAACAGTACATGGCCAACATGTTCAAACATTCATCGATGACCAGCAGGGTCAAATAATAATAATGGTTGTAGTGGTTGTAGAGGGTGCAACAGGTCAGCACCTCAGGAGTAAATGTCAGTTGGCTTTACATAGCCGATCATTCAGTGTTAGAGACAGTAGGTGCGGTAGAGAGAGAAAGTCAAAAACCAGAAGGTCCTGGACAAGGTAGCACGTCCGGTGAACAGGTCAGGGTTCCATGACAGCAACCCAAACACTCACACACTTACTCTGACACCCCAACATACACACATACTGCAAATGCCCACATAAACCTCCCTATCCACATTGACGGGACCGCAGTGGAGAAGGTTGGAAAGCTTCAAGTTCCTTGGCGTACACATCACTGACAAACTGAAATGGTCCCCCCACACAGACAGTGTGGTGAAGTAGGCGCAACAGTGTATTTATACCTGTGTTATCTGTTTGTCTGTTGCCAGTTCGTTTTGTTTCATCAAGCCTCCCAGTGTTTTCCCCGTGCTCCTGTTTTCTCTAGTCCTTGTTTTCCCGGCCTGCCCTGACCCTTCCTGCCGTTCAGTACCTTGTCACACCACACTGGATTACTGACCTCTGCCTGCCCTTGACCTGTCGTTTGTCTGCCCCCCCCCCGTTTTTGTAATAAACTTTTGTTACTTCAAAACTGTCTGCATCTGGTCTTCTCCTGAGCCTTGACAGACTGTGTGTTTGGATAGATTTAGCTTTCGCCTCATCAGAGATTCATTGACGTTGGAATATTTTGGTATTTGTGTTTGTTGGGTGCATTCCCTGCTATAGTCTTTGTGGTCATGCTGCGCCTGAGTGTCATATTTTACTGCCTGTGGATGCGCGGTGCAGCTGCAGGAGCGTGGCGTGGAACGCTCCCCTAACACAACCCATCGGCCGAAGTCTTGACCAACAGAAGCATTTTATTTGACTATTTGCATTTGTTAAAGCCAATGGAGGATGTAACTGATCAACTACTGAGTAACACTGTTAATATCTGAGTTTAAACATTACGAAACTGGCGTGGTAAATCATTCTGTTAATAATTGGGAGCCCTCTTGTGGAGGGTAAGTTAAGTGACCGATTTTTAACTGCGGGTTTGAGCCTATTTGGGGAAGCCTGCTGTCCGCCTTAGAGACGACCATAGGACAGTGTTATTTTGTACGGTGTTTTTTGTTGTTGTGCTTTTTGAGGGTTTTACGTTAGGGAGTTGGGGGAAAGTCGTTTGCCTTCATTAACCGTTTGATTGTTACATATTCTAATTCAACAGTATTTTGCCTAACTTTTCGGTACTTGCTTTTCCTTTTGTCACAAGTGGTCTTATATAGGGTTTTCATGTCTGTTCCAGTTTTAATTTAGTACTCTCAACTTTGAATGACATTTCAAATATTGGAGTGGGAGTTGGGGTGTCAGCAATTAGGTTTACAAGCTGGAACGTCAAGGCAATGAACGGCCCGGTTATTAAACGGGCTAGAGTATTTGCTCATCTTAAGAATTTAAAAACTGATTTAGCATTCTTACAAGAAACACATCTGTGTGCAGCACAGTATGGTAGACTTCGTTAAGCTTGGGTAGGACAAATATTCCGTTCAAAATGAAATGCTAAGGCAAGGGGAACAGCAGTACTTATTCATAAGAAAGTACAATTTACCACTGCTGACATCATCTCGGATCCACAGGGGCGTTTTGTTATGGTATCTGGTTCTCTCTTTCACGCCTCTGTTTAGCTTGTAAATGCTCCAAATTGGGATGATGTTGATTTTATTAACAAACGTATTTTTTTGCTGCCCAATCTCACCTCACACTATTTAATTTTTGGAAGGGACTTGAATTGTGTGATCCACCCAGTCTTGGACCACTCAAACACTAGATCATTATCTCCTTCAAACGTGTCCAGCGCTTTGTCTGCATTTATGAGCCAGGCAGGATGTGTAGAGCCATGGAGATTCCTTTTCTCAGTAACAAAGAATCCTCCATCTTTCACATGTACACCACTCCTATTCTAGAATAGACAACCTTTTCATAGATAAAGCTTCTCCCCTGTGTTAAAAAAGTAGAATACTGCAATACTGTTTTTAGTGACCATACTACTCTGTCGCTCGACTTCTCATTCTCATTGGACTATACAGATCACCCCCCATGGAGACTTAACCCATCTTTACTTTCAAACAATTAATTCTGCACCATTTTATGAAATGCAATTGATGCCTTTTTATTGAGACAAATAAGATAGAACCAATCTCTTTATCTACACTTTGGGAAACACTTCAAGTTGTTCTTTGAGGCAAAATAATTTCCTATTCCTCTCTTCTCAATAAACAAAGGAAAATTAACAAGAACAACTGATCGAAGCAATTCTGGAATTAGACCAAAAATGCTCTACCTCATCACCAGAACTTTATAAAGGAAGGCTGAGTCTTCAAACTCAGTACAATTTACTATCCACAGATAAGGGTGAGCAGCAGCTACTCCGCACACCCGGTTTTATTTACGAACATGGAGAAAAGGCTGGTCGACTTCCAGCTAATCAACTCAAGTGCAAATCTGTCGCACAGCTGATCCCTCAAATTCACAACACCTCGGGTGTCTTAACAGTTAGTCCTACTGAAATCAATAATACCTTAAAAAATTGCACATCAGAATCTTTACACGTCAGAATCAATTAGACTATGAATGATTTTGTTGACAATTTGGAAACTCCTAACATTAGTACAGAGAAGAGAAAGGAAATTGATTAACCTTTGCAGTTAGAGGAGATAATTAATTCAGTTACAGCAATGCAAAGTGTGAAATCCCCTGGCCCAGATGGCTACCCAATCGAATTCTACAATAAGTTTTCGGCCAAACTGGCCCCCCCCCCTCCTGCTTGAAATGTTTGAAAATGCCCAGGACCAGGATGTTTTACCCTGACAGAGGTGACGATCACACTGTTGTTCAAACCCAGATAAGATGCATCTAAGTGTGACTCATACAGACTGATCTCACTTAAATGCAGATGTAAAAGCATTTGCGAAATTGCTTGCCTCTCGAATAGAATCCACTATGACATATATTATATCGACGGAACAGACAGGGTTTATTAAGGGTCGCCACTCTTTTTCTAACATTCGACGTCTGCTTAACCTCTCTGGGATATGTGCGTCTGTCACGTTCTGACATTTATTTCCTTTGTTTTGTTTGATTTAGTATGGTCAGGGCGTGAGTTGGGGTGGGCAGTCTATGTTTGTGTTTCTATGGTTGGTTTCTGTTTCGGCCTAGTATGGTTCTCAATCAGAGGCAGGTGTCGTTAGTTGTCTCTGACTGAGAATCATACTTAGGTAGCCTGGGTTTCACTGTTGGGTTGTGGGTGTTTGTTTCCGTGTGAGTGTTTGTCGGTTCAGTTTTGTAAATTCACGTCATCGTTTATTGTATTTGTTCTAGTGTTCATTTGTCTTTATTAAAATACATTATGGACACTTACTGCGCTTTGGTCCCCCGATCCTTCTCGCTTCTCCTCCTCAGAAGAGGAGGAGGAATGCCGTTACATCCTCCCACCTCACTGACAGCCAGTGAAATTGCATGGCGCCAAATTCAAAACACCAGAAATCACAAAATTAAAATTCCTTAAACATACAAATATTTTACACCATTTTAAAGATAAAGTTCTTGTAAATCCAGCCACAGTGTCCAATTTCAAATAGGCTTTACGGCAAAAGCACACCAAACGATTATGTTAGGTCAGCACATAGTCACAGAAAACCATAAAGCCATTTTCCAGCCAAGGAGAGCCCTCACAAAAGTCAGAGATAGCGATTAAATTCATCCCTAACCTTTGATGATCTTCATCAGATGGCACTCCCAGGACCCCATGGTACACAATAAATGTTTGTTTGATAAAGTTAATTTTTACATCCAAAAACCTCCTTTGAAATAGGTGTTATGTTCAGAAATGCATTGTCTCAAACAAACATCCAGTGAAAGTGCAGAGAGCCACATCAAATAACAGAAATACACATAATAAACATTGATAAAAGATACAAGTGTTATGCATGGAAATATAGATAAACTTCTCCTTATTTACTGTGTCAGATTTAAAAAAAGCTTTATGGTGAAAGCACACCTTGCGATTATGTTAGGTCACTGCCTAGCGACAGAAAAACATTTTCCAAAGAAGGAGAGGTGTCACAAAAGTCAGAAATAGCATTATAAATATTCACTTTCCTTTGATGATCTTCATCAGAATGCACTCCCAGGAATCCCAGTTCCACAATAAATGTTTGTTTTGTTCGATAAAGTCCATCATTTATGTCCAAATATATCCGTTTTGTTCACACGTTTAGTTCACAAATCCTAACTCACGAGGCGCGGGCAAGTCGAGGCGAAAGTTCAGATGAAAAGTTATATTACAGTTCATAGAAACATGTCAAACGATGTATATAATCAATCTTTAAGATGTTTTTATCATAAATCTTCAATGATGTTTCAACTGGAGAATTCCTTTGTCATTAGAAATGGAATGGAACGCAGCTAACTCTCACGGGCGCGCGCGAGACTGAGCTCATGGCACTCTGCCAGACGTCTGGTTGAAACAGCTCACATTATATCCCCCTTCACAATAGAAGCCTGAAACAAGGTTCTAAAGACTGTTGACATCTAGTGGAAGACTTAGGAAGTGCAACATGACCCCATAGACACTGTATATTCAATGGGCAATGAGTTGAAAAACTACAAACCGCAGATTTCCCACTTCCTGGTTGGATTTTTTCTCAGGTTTTTGCCTGTCATATGAGTTATGTTATACTCACAGACATCATTCAAACCGTTTTCGAAACTTAAGAGTGTTTTCTATCCAAATCTACTAATTATATGCATATATTACTAACTGGGCCTGAGTAGCAGGCAGTTTACTCTGGGCACCTTATTATCCAAGCTACTCAATACTGCCCCCCAGTCCCAAAGAAGTTAATGTTATACACTCTCCTGTGATTTCGGACTTTCCTGAAATGGTTCTCTTTAGATGCGGAGAAGGCATTTGACAGGGTGGAATGGGAAATGTTTTCTCTGAAGTGGGAAAATTTGCGACCAAGATCAAGATATAACTTCCTGACTGATGTCTTGAGATGTTGCTCAATATATCCACATAATTTTCCATTCTCATGATTCCATCTATTTTGTGAAGTGCATCACTCCCTCCTTCAGCAAAGTATCCCCACAACATGATGCTGCCACCTCTGTGCTTCACAGTTGGAATAGTGTTCTTCAGCTTGCAAGCATCCTCCTTTTCCCTCCAAACATAATGATGGTCATTATGGCTAAACAGTTCTATTTTTGTTTCATCAGACCAGAGGACATTTCTCCAAAAAGTACAATCTTTGTCCCCATGTGCAGTTGCAAACCACAGTCTGGATTTTTTATGGCGGTTTTGGAGCAGTGGCCTCTTCCTTGCTGAGCGGTCTTTCAGGTTATGTCGATATAGGACTTGTTTTACTGTGGATATAGATAATTTTGTACCTGGTTCCTTCAGCATCTTCACAAAGTTGTTTCCTGTTGTTCTGGGATTAATGTGCACTTTTCGCACCAAAGTACGTTAATTTCTAGGAGACAGAACGCATCTGCTTCCTGAGCGGTTTGACAGCTGCGTGGTCCCATGGTGTTTATATTTGCATACTATTGTTTGTGGAGATGAACATGGTACCTCCACGTTAGGAAACTTCTCCCTGTCACGTCCTGCCCTTAGTTATCTTTTTTTCTTTATTATTTTGGTTAGGTCAGGGTGTGACAAGGGTGGTTTGTTTAGTTTTTCTATTGTCTAGGGTTTTTTGTATGTCTAGGGGTATCTCTAGTCTAGGTGTATCTCTAGTCTAGGTGCTTATATGTCTATGGTTGCCAAGATTGGTTCTCAATCAGAGGCAGGTTTTTATCATTGTCTCTTATTGGGGACCATATTTAGGTAGCCATATTCCTTGGGTATTTTGTATGTTGTTATTCTATGTTTAGTTGCCTGTTCTGCACTAGCCATATAGCATCACCGGTCGTTTTGTTCAGTGGTCTCGCTTTCATTAAAGACATATGTACGCTTACCACGCTGCGCCTTGGTCTCCTCCATATGACGACCTTGACACTCCCAGGGATGAACCAGACTTGTGGAGGTCTACAATTTGTTTTGAGGTCTTAGCTGATTTCTTTTGATTTTTCCCATGATGTCAAGCAAAGAGGCACCGAGTTTGAAGGTAGGCCTTGAAATGCATCCACAGGTACTCCTCCAATTGACTCAAATGATGTCAAATGAAGCTTCTGAAGCCATGACATAATCTTCTGGAATTTTACAAGCCATTTAGAGCCCCAGTCAATTTAGTGTATTTAAACTTCTGACCCACTGGAATTGTGAGATTATTTCACTGTATATGTAAACAATTGCTGGAAAAATTAATTGTGTCATGCACAAAGTAATGTCCTAACTGACTTGCCAAAACTATAGTTTGTTAACAATACATTTGTGATTACTCCAACCTAAGTGTATGTAAACTTCCGACTTCAACTGTATGTTTGGTGTGTTATCGGGTTATAAATGTAATTTCTCAAGGTGACTGGTTTCCTATTAATGACTTGGCAATACAAATTCCACAGCATACTACAGCATTGCAGTTTGTATGTCCAAGTCCGGCTTGAAATATTTAGGGATCAATATCGCCCTTACCTTGTCTTCCCTCCACGATGAGAACTTTACTCCTCTGATTAACAAACTTAAACATGATTTTCAGAGATGCAGTATTCTCATTTTACTTTAGCTCGTAAAGTGAATTGTATCAAGATGAATATATTGCCCAGATTTCTGTTCTTGTTCCAATGTCTCCCACTTCTTTTATCCAAGTCTTATTAGCTCATATATATTTTTCTATGTGGCGGGTGGGAATCCAAGAATATGTAAAGCATTCCGCAAGAGGGGTAGAACCCACGAAGGACTAGCCCTTCCTAACCCTATGTATTACTGGGCAGCGACTATACAAAATATTGTTTACTGGCTTCGCACCGTAGAAACTGACTAGTGTCAAACAGAAGCCAACTCCTGTTTCTCCTCTTTGTCAGCCTTTCTCACCTCCAATCTCCCCCTTTTTGCTTCTCGCTACACATCCAATCCAATTGTTGTCAATTCGCTTACAATTTGGACTCAATTCAGTCAATATTTTAAATTCTGTGATTTCTCTATTCAAGATCCTATATGTAATACTCACCTCTTCCTTCCAGGCAAACTGCATTCAGCTTTCAGGCTGTTGCAGAGGAATAGCTTTACAAAGTTTAATTACCTTTATTTTGATGGCACCTTTGCCAATTTCAAATTTAATCTACCCCATTCCAGTTTATTTAGGTATTTCCAAATCTGCCAGTTTATTCACACTCAAAGCCTAACCTTTCCAATTCTATCATCCGGATCGGGTCTGGATGCCCTTTTGAAAACACCTTTTTAACTAAAGGGACTCATATCTGGTATTTTTGAGATAATCATGTCCCTTGATAACCCGTCATCCAATAAAATCTGATCTGAGTGGGAAAGGTGGAGAGATATCTTGAATGGTGACTTACTTAGGGTAAATGGAAGCTCCTCTTGTGCCTGGCTCAGCCTTATACAGTTTAAGGTACTTCACTGTGTCCATTTCAGCAAGGCCAAATTATACTCAAATATTGATGGTACATGTGGCTTTGACCCACATGTTCTGTCCCTGTCTGACAGATTATTGGTCCACTATATTTAAAATCCTTTCCAAAGCATTTGATAAAGTTGCAGCCTAGTGTAGAAATGGCTATCGAGAATACCGTTCGAGGGTCAACCAACTCATTTTATTCCACCTGTGACCTGATATCCTATTTTGAACAGCTTCAAACACTTCCTCCAGATTAGTACTCTTGGCCCCACCCCCACACTTAAGATTACTGCTGTAGGATCACATAATCGCCTGAAATTGTTAGGCTATTACATTTATGCTTGTATTGAAGTAACATTGTTGTATAATTTTGTTTTCTGATATGTAACTCAATGACTTATCCTTTCTTTGTAAATGTGTTTGAAGACATTCTGGAGTAGGTCAAAGGGGGACGAAAAGGGGGAAAAATGTATGACGTTTTTACATGTTCTTTCATTCATTGTGAATAAAATTATTATATATAAAAAAATGTATTACTGCACTGTTGAAAATGGCAACACAAGCATTTCGCTACACCCGCAATAACGTCTGCAAAACATGTGTATGTGACCAATAAAATTTGATTTACACCACAATCGCATACTGGCACACACACACCACCACGTATGCTGCTGCTACTGTCGATCTATCCTGTTGCATAATCACATAATTCAGACTTTAGGAAATGTACACCTTTCCTACTCACGGATTTCCGATAAACTTCTCAGTATTTGGTATTCAGTCGCGTAACTCGCTCAACAGGTGTGGCTACCTTGTGAGCTCTGAACTACTGCTGAAAACCCTCCAGCTTGCTGGCCAACATTTGTTTGTGGAATTTTCATTCAATAGGCTTTTCAGTACACTTATCTTAAGCCATCCCTTTAAATATGGTACACCTTTTATGCCGTCCCTAGGAGAGGTGCGTCACTGAGTGGGTTGAGTTACTGACGTGATCTTCCTGTCTTTGGTTGGCGCCCCCCTCTGGTTCGTGCCGTGGGGGAGATCTTCGTGGGCTATACTTGGCTTTGTCTCAGGGTAGTAAATTGGTGGTTTGACGATATCCCTCCCAGTTTTTATGTTTTAAAATTTGTGGGGGCTGTGCTTTGGCAAAGTGGGTGGGGTTATATCCAGCCTGGTTGGCCATGTCCGGGCGTCTCGTCGGACGGGGCCACAGTGCCTCCCGACCCCTCCTGTCTCAGCCTCCAGTATTTATGCTACAATAGTTTGTCGGGGGCTAGGATCAATCTGTTATTTCTCTGGTCTTATCCACTGTCCTATGTGAATTTAAGTATGCTCCCTCTAACTCTCTCCTATCCTTTCTCTTCTCTCGGAGGACCTAAGCCCAAGGAGCATGCCTCAGGACTGCCTGGCCTGATGACTCCTTGCTGTCCCCAGTCCACCAGGTCATGCTGCTGCTCCCGTAAACACTTGTCTGCCTGCGGCTATGGAACCCTGACCTGTTCACCAGACTTGCGACCTTGTCCGGGACCTACTGGTTTTGACACTTTCTCTAACGTACCTACTGTCTCTAACTCTGAATGATCGGCTATGAAAAGCCAACTGACATTTACTCCTGAGGTGCTGACCTGTTGCCCCCTCTACAACCACTGTGATTATTATTTGACCCTGCTGGTCATCTATGAACGTTTGAACATCTTGGCCATGTAGTGTTATAATCTCCACCCGGCACGGCCAGAAGAGGGGCCACCCCTCAGAACCTGGTTCCTCGAGGTGTCTTCCTAGGCTCCTGCCTTTCTAGGGAGTTTTTCCTAGCCACCGTGCTTCTACCGCTGCATTGCTTGCTGTTTGGGGTTTTAGGCCGGGTTTCTGTACAGCACTTTGTGACATCGGCTGACGTAAAAAGGGCTTTATAAATACATTTGATTATGCATGAAAGAAAGAAAACGGTGGTATGATTCATTCCCGAGAATTGCCAACCCATGGTAATGTTGAAAGATTAGTGTACAAACTATACAGTACCTTCAGAAAGTATTCATACCCTTGACATATTCCACATTTTGTTGTGTTACAGACTGAATATTAAATACATTTTTCTCTCAACCATCTTCACACAATGCCACATAATGTGAAAACATGTTTGCAAATGTATTGAAAATGAAATAAATATCTAAGTTAAAGAAGTATTCACACCCCTGAGTCAATACTTGTAGAATCCTCTTTGGCAGCTTTCCACACCTGGATTCTGCAAAAATGTCTTTTCAAAATTCTTCAAACTCTGTCAAATTGGTTGTTGATCATTGCTAGAAAACATTTTTTAGGTCTTGACTGATTTTTAAAAGTAGATTTAAGTCAAACGTGTAAATCGGCCACTCGAACATTCACCGTCTTCTTGGTAAACAACTCCAGTGTGTGTTTGGCCAGTTTCAGGTTATTGTCCTGCTGAAAGGGGAATAATCTCCCAGTGTCTGGTGGAAAGCAGACTGAACCAAGTTTTCCTCTAGGATTTCGCCTGGTCTTTGCTCCATTCCTCAGATGTTTTTTTTATCCTGACACTCCCACGTCCTTAACAATGGTGAAATCCCGGAAGTTTCCTTCCTCTCTAGCAACTAGTTAGGAAGGACGCCTGTATCTTTGTCGTGACTGGGTGTATTGATACACCATCCAAAGTGTAACACCATGCTAAAAGGAATATTCAATGCCTACCAATAGGTGCCCTTCATTGTGAGGCATCGGAAAACTTCCATGGTCTTTGTGGTTGAATCTGTTTAAAACTCACTGCCCAACGGGGGACCTTTCAGATAATTGTATGTGTGTGGAACAGAAATGAAGCACTCATTCAATAAACACTATTGCACATAGTAAATTGTATGGACTCCCTCTATGTAACTGTTATGGCAAGGCGATCCCCGAGGGGAACTCAACCCCCCCCCCATATAGCTGAAAAGGTGGCGCAGGGAATTCAAAAATAATCTTTAGAAATATTTAACTTTCACACATTAACAAGTCCAATACAGCAAATGAAAGAAACATATTGTTCATCTACCCATGTCTTATTTTTTAAAATGTTTTACAGCGAAAACACAACATATTTGTTAGACCACCACCAAAGCAAAAAACGCAGCCATTTTTTCCCAGCCAAAGATGGTCACAAAAGCAGGATTAGAGATAAAATGAATCACTAACCTTTTGAAAATCTTCATCAGATGACACTCATATGACATGTTACACAATACATTTATTTTTGTTCGATAATATGCATATTTATATCCACAAATCTCGGTTTACATTGACGCCGTGTTCAGAAATGCCTCCCAAATATCCGGAGAAATGATAGAAAGCTACGCCAGATAACAGAAATACTCAAACTTTGACTAAAGATACATGTTCTACATATAAAGATACACTGGTTCTTAATGCAACCGCTGTGTCAGATTTTTTAAAAACGTTACGAAAAAAGCCTACCATGCAATAATAATAATCTGAGACAGCTCTCAGACGTAAAAGTATTTCTCCGCCATGTTGGAGTCAACAGAAATACAAAATTACATCATAAATATTCCCTTACCTTTGATCTTTCATCAGAATGCAGTGCAAAGAGTCCTAGTTCCACAATAAATAGTTGTTTTGTTCCATAATGTCCAATACTAGTGTCCAATTAGCTGCATTTGCTATAACTTTCAGTTCACGTGCCCAAATGCTGATGCTGGTCCAGGAAAACTCGCACGAAAACTTCAAAAAGATATATTCCAGGTCGAATAAACAGGTCAAACTAAGTTGAGGATCAATCTTCAGGATATTATTTTCATATATATCCAATAACGTTCCAACCGGATCATACGTTTTCAGCTGCAGCCAAATGGAACGACGGTGGCACCCAGAGAAATGCGCCACAGGTAGTGGCTAATATTTAACATGATAGATATAGGAAACAGGGAAAGTCGGGGTAGCCTATAATTAAGATATCCGAGTGTCCATCCCTACAAAGTAAAATACATTTTAAATTCTGCATAATGGCACAGCAGTTGATACACTTTTCTGGGGGAAAGTTGATATGCTTCAGAAGCACAGAATCGTCTAGATTGTCATTGTATGCTGTCGCACTTAGATTTATTTTCACTGGAACTAAGGGGCCTAGCCCGAACCATGAAAAACCCAGATTCATCAGTTGGACAGGCAGATGGTGAAGCGTGATTCATTACTACAGAGAATGCGTTTCCACTGCTCCAGAGTACAATGGAGGTGAGTTTTACATCACTCCAGACAATGCTCGGCATTGCTCATGGTGATCTTAGGCTTGTGTGTGGCTGTTCGGCCATGGAAACTCATTTCATGAAGCTCCCGACAAAACGTTATTGTGCTGAAGTTGCTTCCAGAGGAAGTTTGGAGCTCGGTAGCGAGTGTTGCAACCGAGGATAGATGATTTTTTTACGCTCTATGCACTTCAGCACTCTGTGATCCCATCCTGTGTGCTTGTTGTTGCTCCTAGACGTTTCCACTTCACAACAGTACTTACAGTTGACTGGGGCAGCTCTAGTAGGGCAGATATTTGACGAACTGACTTTTTAGGAAGGTGGCATCCTATGATGGTACCACGTTGAGTCACTCACTGTTCAGTAAGGCCATTCTACTGCCAATCCATCTTTCATTGCTCTGTTTATACAGTAGCTCGCTTTTCATCTGTTATCAACAGTATGATCGATTTCCAACCTTACAGGATCCTGGATGGAAGTCACAATTAATGAGTTATAACCACTATGGTGTTTTTCAGGACTCTGAGATAACCCTGATGTATTACATTGAGATAACATTAGACTGTTAAAGAGTAGGTCACACGTTTCATTTACCACGAAACAAACACGGTGCGATCCAATTCGCTTTTGTTTGTAGATATTTTTTCATTAGTGTTTGATCTTTATTGGGATAGAAAGTCACAAACAAGGGGGAGAGGGGGAGACAGAAAAATATAGATATGAAGGCACATACTGTACAATGTGAAAGGATGGACCACAGACTGTTCTATGCCATAATGGTTTGTTTGCTTGGTCTCTCAAACTCAAGACCAGATGGTAAGTGCTGGGACACCCTGTAGCCAATTTATTGAGCCTAAGAATAGGCTGCCTAGAGAAGAGAAGACCTCAACATTGCATGCAACAAGCAAATGATTGCATGCATTAGTTAACTGGTCTATGCATGTTAGTGGTACAGTATACAGTGCATTCGGGAAAGTATTCAGACCCCTTGACTTTAACACATTTTGTTATGTTACATGGATTAAATTGTTTTCTTCCCTCGTCAATCTACACACAATACGCCCTAATGACAGAGCAAAAACAGTTTTTATACATTTTTGCAAATATATAAAAAATAAACAACTGAAATATCACATTTACATAAGTATTCAGACCCTTTACTCAGTACTTTATTGAAACACCTTTGGCAGTGATTGCAACCAAGTTTTTTGGGGTATGATGTTACAAACACCTGTATTTGTGGAGATTCTCCCATTCTTATCTGCAGATCCTCTTAAGGTCTGTCAGGTTGGATGGGGAGTGTTGCTTCACAACTATTTTCAAGTCTCTCCAGAGATGTTCGATCGGGTTCAAGTCCGGGCTCTGGCTGGGCCACTCATGGACATTCAGAGACTTGTCCCGAAGCCACTCCTTGCGTTGTTTTGGCTGTGTGCTTAGGGTCATTGTCCTGTTGGACGGTAAACCTTCATCCCAGTCTGAGGTCCGGAGTGCTCTGGAGCAGGTTTTAATCAAGGAAATCTCTGTACTTTGCTTTGTTCATCTTTCACTCAAACCTGATTAGTCTCCCAGTCCCTGCCATTGAAAAACATCTCCACAGCATGATCCTGCCACCACCATGCTTCATGGTAGGGATGGTGCCAGGTTTCCTTGAGATGTGACGCTTTGCATTCAGGCCAAATAGTTCAATCTTGGTTTCATCAGACCTGAGAAGTCCTTTAGGTGCCTTTTGACAAACTCCAAGCAGGCTGTCATGTGCCTTTTACTGAGGAGTGGATTCTACCTGACCACTCTACTATAAAGGCCTGATTGGTGGGGTGCTGCTTAGATGGTTGTCCTTCTGGAAGATTCTCCCATCTCCACAGAGAAACTCTGGAGTTCTGTCAGAGTGACAATCGGGTTCTTAGTCACCTTCCTGACCAAGGTCCTTTCCCCCCGATTGCTCAGTTTGGCCGGGCGGCCAGCTCTAGAAAGAGTCTTGGTGGTTCCAAACTTCTTCAATTTAAGAATGATGGAGGCCACCGTGTTCTTGGGGACATTCAATGCTGCAGAAATGTTTGGTATCCTTCCCCAGATCTGTGTCTCGACACAATCCTGTCTCAGAGCTCTACAGACAATTCCTTCGACCTCATGGCTTGGTTTTTGCTCTGACATAGTGTCAACTGTGGGACTTTGTATAGACAGGTATGAGCCTTTCTAAATCATGTCCAATCAATTACATTTTCCACAGGTGGACTCCAATCAAGGTGTAGAAACATCTCAAGGATGATCAATGGGAATAGGATGAATCTGAGCTCAATTTGGAATTTTGATTTTTAATACATTTGCAGACGTTTCTAAAAACATGTTTTCACTTTGTCATTATGAGGTAGTGTGTAGATTGAGGATGTTTTTTTTATTTAATAATTTTTTTAAATGGATGAGCTGAAATAAAACATCTGAGAAATGTTCCATACAAGCTTATTTCTCTCACAATTTGTGCACAAATTTGTTTAGATCTCTGAAAGTAAGCATTTCTCCATTCTCCACCTGACCGGTGTGGCATATCAAGAAGCTGATTAAACAGCATGTTCATTAAATAGGTGCACCTTGTGCTTGGGACAATTAAAGGCCATTCTAAAATGTGCAGTTTTGTCACAACACAAACCACAGATGTCTCAAGTTTTGAGGGACTGCAGGAATGTCTAATAGAGCACATGCAGAGAATTGAATGTTCATTTCTCTACCATAAGCTGCTTCCAACATCGTTTTAGAGAATTTGGCAGTACGTCCAACCGGCATCACAACCACAGACCACGAGTAACCATGCCAACTCAGGACTTCCACATCCTGCTTATTCACCTGGAGAATTGTCTGAGACCAGCCACCCGGACAGCTGATGAAACTTTGTCAACCATAGAATTTCTGCACAAACTGTCAGAAACCGTCTCGGGGGAAGCTCATCTGCGTGCTCGTCATCCTCACCAGTGTCTTCACCTGACTGCACTTCGGGGTTGTAACCAACTTCAATGGGCAAATGTTCACTTTGAAGGCAACTGGCACGTGGAGAGGTGTACTATTTACAGATGAATCTCAGTTTCAACGGTAATGGCAGATGGCAGACTGCGTGTATGGCATTGTGTGGACGAGCGATTTGCTGTCTTCATCGCTGTGAGCATAGTGCTCCATGGTGGCGGTGGGGTTATGGTATGGGCAGGCATAAGCTATGGACAACGAACAAAATAGCATTTTATCAATGGCAATTTGAATGCACAGAGATACCGTGACCAGATCCTGATGCCCATTGTCGTGCCATTCATTCGCCGCCATCACCTCATGTTACAGCATGATAATGCACAGCCCCATGTGTATTATCAATTCCTGGAACTGAAAATGACCCAGTTCTGGCCTTCATACTCACCAGATATGTCACCCATTGACCATGTTAGGGATGCTCGAAGTGAACGACAACATTCCACAGGCCGCAATCAACAGCTTGATCAACTCTATGCAAAGGAGATGTGTCGCGCTGCATGAGACAAATGGTGGTCACACCAGATACTGACCTTACTGATCTACATCCCTACCATTTTTTTAAAAGGTATCTGTGACCAACAGATGCAAATCTTTATTCCCAGTTATGTGAAATCCATATTTGTTCCTAAAGAGGTACAAACTCTTATCACTGGTTATCACTGGGGTGGTACCCTGTAAGGTACATCGTTTGTAGGTTTAGTTACAGGTACATACTTTTACCCCAGTTCATAGCTCAGTACTTTTTTTACACATACCCCACAGGTATAAAACCGTGCTCTTAGAAAAGGTATGTTTTGTTTTTATAGGGAACCACCATAGTGACAAGGCCATATGTTGCTTGAAAGTGGCAAACATGTACCTCTACCATAGACCACTTAAACCGGTACAACACTTCCACTCACATGTGGCCAGAAATAACTAACTGAAAACCTCCAAAATAATTTCCTCTATGACAATACTTTACATAACTATTAATGCCTTATTTTGAGGCCTAATTTGACCCTAATATAGGGGCCTTAAGATCTTGGTTTACAGGCCACATCAGGACTGCAAATATGATTTCCCCAAATTCACAGATTTTCCAGATTTTCTATAAACCTTGATTGAAGGATTATGGATTTCCTGCTTACTCCTTACTGTTTCCAGGAATCTTACAACTGGCATATCCAGAAAACCTCAGAAAGTTACCAGCATTTTACAACCCTAACTGCAAGTCACATTATGCTGGCTTTCAGAATGATGGGTATTTCCTATCAGAATTTATTTTTCCAACCGCCATCTGAATTGAGAATGACTGCAAGGGTTCGGAACATTGTGAGGACCTACCGAAGCCATTTAAACTGGAACAACCATTTAAATAACAGGTACAAAAGGTTTACTAACAGATTGGATTAGCTTAGGAAAATCTGTCATTTGTCTTTGTGTAGCATAAGATTAATCAATCAATCCTCAGAGAGCAACACATGCTGAACGCGGAGCTATAGAGCGCTTTGCTTCGCCGGTTTGCTGTTTTTAAAAGTATCTGAGAAAAATGTTTTTTTTACACACGGCTTTCTTTCTTGCACACGGCTGTCTCATCTGCAAATTGAATGATGGTGTTAGTCGTGCCTGGCCGTGCAGTCATGAGTGAGCAGGGGGTACTGGAGGGGACTGAGCACGCATCCCTGAGGGGCCACTGTGTTTATGGGACAAACACTACATTAAATCTTTCATTGACGATGAGTAGTACATCGTGTTCACCATGTTGCATAGTAACAGTTCCTCAGATGCAGCATACAACTTCAAGAAAAAGTAAACTAATTACCTGGATATGCCTTGTGATTACAGCTCCCTAGTTTATTATAACGGGTAACACTAAAAGCAGTCTTTATATTGTTTTTTTACAGGACATCCATTCTCAAGCAGAAGACTTGATACTCTTGTTGACATCAAATAATTATTTAATTGACACATTTATGATGTTTTATGCAGTTATAAACCTCAATGTCTTGTCTTGAGTCCACAATGCCAATAGTATATGTTATATTTCCCATTATTTAGAATCTCATATTCAACCCGGTATGGGAAGGAAACAATCACTACAATTCCAGACAGTTCTGTTCAAATTGGACAGTCAGATATTGAGTACAAAACTCAGAAATATGTTTTGTTTCTTTAATATTGAATTTACTGCATTTGCATTTACAAGATGTTCATCTAATTTAGAATGTATGAATAACTTCCCAGCCAACAGCTAAGGACATTAAGTAACGTTCCTGTTAGGTCCAGTTAAGGAAGGGGTGGGTAACATACGGCCAGATATCTGATTCACTCCAGCACGAGGTTTGAGTTATTCTGGGTTAAAGAGCGACCGCCAATTGACTACAAAGTGTAAATAGGATAATGTAAGAAAAATAAAAAATCAGAACCTGAGTGTGTCACAGATAATAAATTAAGGTTGGGTATGGATTACAATTATGTCAACAATTAATTCCCCCTTTTGGTATAATTTAGCAAGCAATGTAATTGCTGGTTATGCAGGTTAGGTATCTTTTGGTGAAGCAAGGTAGACTAGCAAACATTAGCTATCGAGGCAGGCTAGCTAACATTTTAGCTGACATTAGCTTAACACAGTCCACTAGCTAGCTAGCTAACGCATTACAACTTTATTAGATTGTAGCGCATACATGTTTTTTAATTTTTATATATTTTCTATCTTTATTTAACTAGGCAAGTCAGTTAAGAACAATTTCTTATTTACAATGATGGCCAAAACCTATCCTTGACGACGCTAGGCCAAATGTGCATCGCCCTATGGGACTCCAGCCTGGAATCGAACCAGGGTCCGTACTGACGCCTTTAGCACTGAGATGAAGTGCCTTAGACTGCTGCAACACTCGGGAGCCCATATTGTATATTATCTAGCTGCTGCTGGTTATGTAACATTATCATTTGATGGCTAGCTTGCTAGCTAACATTAGCCTACAAGTTGTATTTGTAAGTTAGTTCGTAGCTCATAGTCTAGTGCAAAACAAGCTAACTCATGTCTGAGTCTGACTAATACAGTGAACTAGGAGCAACAAACCTTCATGGTGTCACCGGCCTGAATCTAATCCAATCTGGAGATACAGTCAGTCTACATCTGTAAAGCATAGCATTATTGAGTTAGTGCCCTGATGACAAAGTGTCATAGCCGCGCACTATAAACAACTCAAAGTTTTCAGCTGAGCCACTTACTGTGAGTGGTATTATTCACTCCTCTTCCACAATAGAAGCCTGAAACAACTTTCTAAAGACTGTTGACATCTACTGGAAGCTTTGGGAAGTGCAATCTGACCCTACTTACACTGGATATTGGATAGGCAATCACTTGAAAAACTACAAACCTCAGATTTCCCACTTCCTGGTTGTATTTATCAGGTTTTTGCCTGCCATATGAGTTCTGTTATACTCACAGACATTATTCTAACAGTTTTGGAAACTTCAGAGTGTTTTCTATCCAATCTACTAATTATATGAATATTCTAGCTTCTGGGCCTGAGTAACAGGCATATTACTTTGGGCATGCTTTTCATCCGGATGTGAAAATCCTGCCCCATAGCACAAGAGGTTATATTAGCATAACACTGCTTCTATGGTATTATGTAAAGGGTTCTTTATTCTACATTGACCTGTTACTATATCTACATAAATTCAGCAATTCTCATTTTACTCTGTAGGCTACAAACCTATTCAAAGATTCTTCTGGCATTTCACCATACAGTACATCTGTATGCCTGTAGTTATTGAACTCTAACTGCATTCGTTTTTTATTGTTGTGATTGAGTGTGGGGGAAACAGCTGTGGGCAAGGTTCTGGCAGATGAGTGTGTCTTGTTAGTGTCAAGGACACACCCAATAAATATTAAACACACCCCCAAGCCAACTCCCTTTTGGCTTCTGCCATGGCAGCCAAAATGTCTTGGGTAGCAGGCCAAAAGACAAAGCCGAATCAGCAGGTGCAGTTCCCCTTAAAGAAAAAAAATTCTCCAGGCCACTCTAAAAATTCTAAAACTAAATAGAAAGAATGTAGACATTTTAATGGTCCTATACTTTTTCTAATATGTTCAGGAAAGAAATCTAAAATCTATATCTATCTAAAATACATTATAGTATATACCGCGGTTTTCTTTGACTGCAGTTTTAATAATATAGTTAACTGTAAATACTACAGTTTACTACAATAAACACTACAGTGAATATTTCAGTAAAGTCCGCAAAAATATTATACTGACTACTATAGTATTTATACTAGTATTGTATTTATACTATAGTATATACTGTAGTATTTTGTGGCCGTTGATTACAGGTCCCAGTTTGGTAGCAGTGTAACATTATTATAAGCTATTTTGATGTCCATTAGGCAACAGTACGAGAATGTTCCCATTTGGTTTTGATAGAAAGCTATCCATGGGACATTGAATCACCAGAAGCTTCATGATGGTGCCAAGGGAACGTTCTTTGGGGGACCTTGATTTGTATTTCCATGTAAGTTACCAGGACGTCACTGAGGACCATGTTAGGACCAGAGGCGAAGCCACGGCAGGGCCGGACTGGGCAGAGGCCCTCAGATTGAACACTGGCCCACCCAATCAGGCTGTCTTAATATATATATATATATATATATATATATATATATAAAAATACAAATTAATTTAATTTGAAATGTTGAAAAAAGCAACAGTAGGATGTTGAGGAGGCTAGCCTGTCAGTGGCAGCCCATGAGAATATTAGCTACTACTACTACTTCCACAGCCCAGCTAACTCACTATCACCATTCCTCTGCCCCTTCTCGTCATCATGAGTCCACATGCAGATTTGTCTGCAGCTGACGATCCACCAACACAACCAAAAATATGAGTGTTCTCCACTATAGTGTATGGACAATTTTATTGGCTGGAATACAGTTCGACAAGGGACGCTGTTCTATGTAAAAAAAATCCTCAAGCCCACTATGGAAGGCTAATTTGTTAGAGAAAGATAAGGATTGGAAGCACCTTTGTGAGGAATGCTTCAAGCAACAGGCTAGCAAACCTCACTCTTGTGCACGGATCAATTTGAAGGCTACCGTGCAAGCCACCGCAATCAAAGCCCGGGTAATGTTTTAAATCAACGTAACCGTGAGGACATGGACTATTCATTGTAGAAAGGAATCGTGATCAGGTCAAAATGGTTCTGGAAATTGTTTTGCTATGAGCTAAACAGGACAAGAAGTCCCACTACGACCTCCGCACAGCCATCAAATGGAAAAAAAGGACAAAAGAATAAAAGCGTCTGCTAAATGGCATATATTATTATTATTACAGTATATATTATTGCATACTGCCCCAACAGATCCAGAGATGACTCAATTTCCATTGCACTCCACACTGCCCTCGCCATCCTATAAAAGAGGAATAGCTATGTGAGGATGCTTGCGGTCCGTCGACTACAGCTCCGCATTCAACACCATAGTGCCCTCAAAGTTCGTCACCAAGCTCGGGACCCTGGGACTAAACACCTCCCTCTGCAACTGGATCCTGGACTTCCTGTCAGTCTGACCCCAGGTGGTAAGAGTAAGCAACAATACATCCGCCAAGCTGATCTAAGGGAAGCCAGGCTGGTCCAAAAAATAAATAAATTAGAACAATTATTTTGTCACTCTGTGTTTAATATATTTTTTTCAATTCAATCCGGAAGAGGCTGAATGTATCTCATAGGAGAAAGCACCCAAGCGAGCCAAACGGTGCCCCTCTCTATCTACATGTAGACCATCTATCTGACGCTGTCTGGTCCAAACGAGTATGACATTGTTACCAGATTTTCAACCAAGCTCTCATTGAAATTACAGTGAGATATGGATGAGTTTTCACTTCCTACGCCTTCCACTAATGTCAACAGTCAATAGAACTTTGTCTGATGACTCTAATGTGAAGGGGGGTTGAATGACACAGGAAATAGTCACCACTGCCACGAGTTGACCATGCATTCACTATGCGCGTTCACAGGGGAAGGATCTGCGTTCCACCGGTCATCTGAAGTCATCTGAAGTTCATCAAAGGTAAGGAAACATTTATCATGTATTTTCTGGTTTCTGTTGACTCCAACATGGCGGCTAATTTGGCTTCTGATCTGAGCGCCGTCTCAGATTATTGCATGTGTTGCTTTTTCCGTAAACTTTTTTAAAAATCTGACACAGCGGTTGCATTAAGGAGAGGTATATCTATAATTCTATAACTTGTATGATCATCTACATTTATGATGAGTATTTCTGTTGAAAAGATGTGGCTATGCAAAATCACTTGATGTTTTTGGAACTAGTGAATCTAATAAACCAATGTAAACTCAGATTGTTTTATATAAATATGAACTTTATCAAACACAACATGCATGTATTGTGTAACATGATGTCCTATGAGTCATCTGATGAAGATAATTCAAGGCTAGTGATTAATTTTATCTTTATATCTGCTTTTTGTGAATGCTATATTTCGCATGAAAATGGCTGTGCTTATTGTGGTTTGGTGGAGACCTAACAATCGTTTGTAGTGCTTTCACTGAAAAGCCTATTTGAAATCAGACACTTTGGTGGGATGAACAACAAGATTACCTTTAAAATGATATAAGACACATTTCTGTGGTTTGAATTTGGCGCCCTCTATTTTCACTGCTAGTTTACATATCGATCCCAGTATTGGGATTGCAGCCATAACAAGTTTTTAACAGAAACAACTTAAATTGTTGCATCTCCTTTTGTTGTCCTCCGTGAATAGCTAGCTAGCTAAAATTGTCCCTTTCCTAAACTGGCCATGGATGGAGATGGGATTTGGACTTACTTTTACTTAATTCTCCGTACTGACCAATGATTATAACGGCGATTCTGATCCAACCATTAATTCATACATTATTGTGCCCCTGGCCTGAGAGGATGGATGATCAATATGGATCTAGAAGTTGAAGGCTAATGTTAATTAGCTAATGTTGCCCATGAAGGGAAGTTAGGCTAGCGAGCAAGCATTTTAGCCAGGTAGCCTAGGACAACAAAGAATAAAAGTGTGTACTGTATGACAGAGTGATAGACATGAAAGAGAGGAGGATGGCATTAGTGTTTCTCTACAAGTAGGGTGAGTCAACATTTTCTCCTACTTGCACACACACACACACACACACACACACACACACACACACACACACACACACACACACACACACACACACACACACACACACACACACACACACACACACACACACACACACACACACACACACACACACACACACACACACACACACAAAATTATAACCATGTAACCGCGTAGGAAAGTGGGGGAGGTCAGGAATTTCCTTCCCTTATTGAAGTTCTGGACAGCTGCAGCCCTGACATTTTTCATAACATCAATAGACTTCTAAGGACCATCATCACCCCTCCTATGACTTCATGTACTGTTGAGAGACTCTTCTCAACTACAGGCAGTATCAAATCATCCATCTTGCTCGATGACTGCAGGTCTCGACAATCTAGTCCTGTTGTCCTTTGTGACTTTTTGGACTATGATGAAATATTCTTCCATCTTCAACACCGAATTTAGGCATCTTGTACTGCAAAACATGAAACAGAAAGGAATACTATTTATTTATGATTTAGCCTAACGTTTCCATGCCTACCTTGGTAGGCCAGGCCTATATATGTTTCAATCAAAGTGAGCTGTTGTATTTGTAGCCGCCGTGATATTAGGCTGTGTATGATAAATTCATGTTTTCATGCCTGCCGTGGTATTATGTATAGTGATTTCATGTTTTCATTCCTGAATGCCTATACAGTAGTGTTTGGTCATTAAAGTGAGCTATTCATTTCATACCCTCCTTACAGTTCAACATATAGGCCTAAAGTGTTTGTATTGTATTTTGTATGGCTATTTACATATTGCAAAAAGTGTGCACATTTGGGCTTAATAAAAACACTTTCAGGGGCTTTCTATCCTTACTTGATTATTTTTGCAATAAGCTGTTTGTGCATATTCCAATCCAGTGCCGAGCTGGTGTCTGGCCGATGCGCTGACCATGGTCCTGAATCCACCTATTGTGCCCGTACTGTAGATCACGTCTTTGAGTGGGAGTGGTCGATCTGATCTGATGTTGATTATTTCATGAGGTTGGACTGAACATTGCATCCATTATCCGTATTTTGTGAGAGTATACTTTTTCAAATTATTATCACTGCGCTCTCTCTCTCTGTGATAGACATGTTGTGGATTACATTATGTTTGTTTACTCTCGGACTCAGTCAGCCTGTTTTGTCAGCGGTGTTGTTGTAAGCGGCTGTGTAGTTGCACACTTGCGCTGCCTACTTGGCAATAATAACGGGTTTGTTTGTCAATTAATATTTGGTGTTTTTTGGTCAAATTGTTCTGGTGTTATTTGTTAAATGATACAATGTGATTGCACTTAAATATGTCAGGTATTTTTGCTATGTTTTTGCTGAAAAATGTTGGCCCAGCCACTTTTACTTATGCCCAGCTAAACAGACATGTCTGCCTACATCGCTAGTCAGGAAATCACCTGATTGTCCCTGGTGTCCCAAACCATTACAAGTAAAGTCATTAAATGGTACGTTATTTATTTATTTATTAAACCTCTTAGATGTGAAGGCCCCTATTTAGGGGACCTGCGTGGTTCTGGTAATGGTTCCAACTGACATTTTTTTAATAAATCGATCTGTGGCCACCATAGATTGAAACGGCTTGCATTAAGTCATAGATTTCCGTGTTCCCAGTTGTTTTGAACGCTGCATATATCTTTGACATAGGATGTGGAATTTGACACCACTTGAAGCTGGGCTGTCCCTCCTACCATTTCATTCGCTCGACTGTCCATCAACTCCTGGCTGAACGCTATGTGATAGCCACTGACAAAGCACATGCCTGGAATTCTTACATCATAGCGCTGCAAGAGAGAGTGGTTTTGTCAATTTAGCCCAATCAGAAATTGATTTATAACTAACTTTGTCAAATTAATCAAAAACAAAATCCTAGATTTTAAACAGAAAATATTTTCTGTTTGTCATAGACAGACAAGATTAATATGAGATAAAAGGCAAGTTCACAACAAGGTCAGGAATCCAAGCTAGAGCTCTGAGTGACTTTTACAGTGGTGGAGGCACACGTTTTGATCAGAAACCTTTAGTAAACATGCACGTTTTCTCTACCAATAAACATACAAATATGTATTTTATAGTTACAAGGAAGGTGAAATCTTATAGTTAGTGTTTTATCATTTAATTACACTATTTATAGAGCATATACAGTTGAAGTCGGTCATTTACATACACCTTAGCCAAGTACATTTAAACTCGGTTTATCACAATTCTTGACATTTAATCCGATTTTTGATTTATTTAAATGTCATGTTTTAGGTCAGTTAGGATCACCAATTTATTTTAAGAATGTAAAAAGTCAGAATAATAGTAGAGAAAGTATTTTATTTTAACTTGTATTTCTTTCATCACATTCCCAGTGGGTCAGAAGTTTACATACACTCCATTTGTATTTGGTAGCATTGCCTTTTTTAACTTAGGTCAAACATTCTGGGTAGCCTTCCACAAGCTTCCCACAATAAGTTGAGTGAATTTTGGCCCATTCCTCCTGACAGAGCTGGTGTAACTGAGTCAGGTTTGTAGGCCTCCTTGCTCGCACACGCTTTTTCAGTTCTGCCCACAATATGATTGAGGTCAGGGCTTTGTGACGGTAACTCCAATACTTTGACTTTGTTGTCCTTAAGCCATTTTGCCACAACTTTGGAAGTAAGCACCCCCACAACATGATGCTGCCACCCCCGTGCTTCACGGTTGGAATGGTGTTCTTTGGCTTTGCAAGCATCCCCCTTTTTCCTCCTGGTCATTATGGCCAAACAGTTCTATTTTTGTTTCATCAGACCAGAGGACATTTCTCCAAAAAGTATGATATTTGTCCCCATGTGCAGTTGCAAACCGTAGTCTGGCTTTTTTATGGCAGTTTTGGAGCAGTTGCTTCTTCCTTGCTGAGCGGTGTTTCAGGTTATGTCGATATAGGACTTGTTTTACTGTGGATATAGATACTTTTGTACCTGTTTCCTCCAGCATCTTCACAAGGTCCTTTGCTGTTGGTCTGGGATTGATTTGCACTTTTCGCACCAAAGTACGTTCATCTCTAGGAGACAGAACGCGTCTCCTTCTTGAGAAGTATGACAGCTGGGTGGTCCCATGGTGTTTGTACTTGCATACTATTGTTTGTACAGATGAATGTGGTACCTTCAGGTGTTTGGAAATTGCTCCCAAGGATGAACCAGACTTGTGGAGGTCCACAATCTATTGTATGTGTTCTTGGATGATTTCTTGTGATTTTCCCATGATGTCAAGCTAAGAGGCACTGAGTGAAGGTAGGCCTTGAAATACATCCACAGGTACACCTCCAATTGACTCAAATGATGTCAATTAGCCCATCAGAAGCTTCTGAAGCCATGACATAATTTTCTGGAATTTTCTAAGCTGTTTAAAGGCACAGTCAACTTAGTGTATGTAAACTTCTGACCCACTGGAATTGTGTTGAAGTGAATTATAAGTGAAATAATCTGCCTGTTAACAATTGTTGGTAAAATGATTTGTCATGCACAAAGTAGATGTCCTAAACGACATGCTAAAACTATAGTTTGTTAACACGAAATTTGTGGAGTGGTTGAAAATGAGTTTTAATGACTACAACTTAAGTGTATGTAAACTTCCAACCTCAACTGTAAGTAATTTCAAGCCTTATTCTTACAGTTTTGTTTAATAGAAAATTGACCATATATTTGCATCATATTTGTACTGTGTACTTGCGCTGGTGTCCTCAAAAGGGAATATGCCTCAGCAATTTATAACTATTGTTACCAGAAAGGTGAGATTTTAACCTTTCTCTGAGTATGCAGCATTACCAGTTATTGTCTATGGCCCTCTTATGATAATCACTTTGGGGGATTACGTGACTATATTTTAGATTTCATTTAGTTATATTTTACTGGTTTTATTACGGTAAGTGGTATGCTGTTCAGCTAAAATAGATAAATACAATATCTGTTCACCAATCAGGGCCTTGATGGGATGGCAACATTAAAAAAATGGGTGGGTGTCTGTTCCCTGGGTAGAAGTGTATTTATTTGTTTGTGGGGAGGGGGAGATGTTTCTTTGCAACCATCAGGTGGAACAAACTGTGAACAAGACAACAAAAAAAACAGGGGACCATGACAGAACGTTGTAATGGGGTGTCTGTTATGCTGGTGAATGAGGACCCAAAAGCGACTTAACGAAAACAGAGTCTTTATTCCAGTATATGACAAAAGTAATAATCCTGGAAAAATCAAGAAGAAAACAAAACAGGAAAAAACTTAAATCCACTCGTAGTAACGAGGACAGACTGGAGACTCGACCATTGACTGCAGGTTGCTTCGGGAAGGCACCGACCGTAGCAGACTAAGACACCTGCTCACACGCAGCATCTGAAGGAGACAAAACACGACAGGGCGAGACAAGGACACAGAACAGCGAACATCATACAAGGATCCGACAAGGACAGAAGCGGAAAACAAGGGGAGAAATAGGGCTCTGATCAGAGGGCAAAATAGGGGACAGGTGTGAAAAGAGTAAATGAGTGAGTTAGGGGAATGAGGAACAGCTGGGAGCAGAAACGGAACGATAGAGAGAAGAGAGAGAGGGAGGGGGAGAGAGAGGGATAGAAAAAGGGAACGAACCTAATAAGACCAGCAGGGGGAAACGAACAGAAGGGAAAGCACAAGGACAAGACAATATATGACAAAACATGACAGTACCCCCCCACTCACCGAGCGCCTCCTGGCGCACTCGAGGAGGAATCCTGGCGGCAACGGAGGAAATCATCAATCAGCGAACGGTCCAGCACGTCCCGAGATGGAACCCAACTCCTCTCCTCAGGACCGTAACCCTCCCAATCCACTAAGTACTGGTGACCACGTCCCCGAGAACGCATGTCCATGATCCTACGTACCTTGTAAATAGGTGCGCCCTCGACAAGGACGGGGGGGAAGACGAACGGGGGCGCGAAGAAAGGGCTTGACACAGGAGACATGGAAGACAGGATGGACGCGACGAAGATGTCGCGGAAGAAGCAGTCGCACAGCGACAGGATTGACGACCTGGGAGACACGGAACGGACCAATGAACCGCAGAGTCAACTTACGAGAAGCTGTCGTAAGGGGAAGGTTACGAGTGGAAAGCCACACTCTCTGGCCGCGACAATACCTAGGACTCTTAATCCTACGTTTATTGGCGGCTCTCACAGTCTGCGCCCTGTAACGGCAAAGTACAGACCTCACCCTCCTCCAGGTGCGCTCACAACGTTGGACAAACGCCTGAGCGGAGGGAACGCTGGACTCGGCGAGCTGGGACGAGAACAGAGGAGGCTGGTAACCCAGACTACTCTGAAACGGAGATAGCCCGGTAGCAGACGAAGGAAGCGAGTTGTGAGCGTATTCTGCCCAGGGGAGCTGTTCTGCCCAAGACGCAGGGTTTCTAAAAGAAAGGCTGCGTAATATGCGACCAATCGTCTGATTGGCCCTTTCTGCTTGACCGTTAGACTGGGGATGAAAACCGGAAGAGAGACTGACGGAAGCACCAATCAAACGACAGAACTCCCTCCAAAACTGTGACGTGAATTGCGGGCCTCTGTCTGAAACGGCGTCTAACGGGAGGCCATGAATTCTGAACACCTTCTCAATGATGATTTGTGCCGTCTCCTTAGCGGAAGGAAGCTTAGCGAGGGGAATGAAATGTGCCGCCTTAGAGAACCTATCGACAACCGTAAGAATCACAGTCTTCCCCGCAGACGAAGGAAGACCGGTAATGAAGTCTAAGGCGATGTGAGACCATGGTCGAGAAGGAATGGGAAGCGGTCTGAGACGACCGGCAGGAGGAGAGTTACCTGACTTAGTCTGCGCGCAGTCCGAACAAGCAGCCACGAAACGGGGCGTGTCACACTCCTGAGTAGGCCACCAAAACCGCTGGCGAATAGAAGCAAGTGTACCTCGAACGCCGGGATGGCCAGCTAACTTGGCAGAGTGAGCCCACTGAAGAACAGCCAGACGAGTAGAAACAGGAACGAAAAGAAGGTTACTAGGACAAGCGCGCGGTGACGCAGTGTGAGTGAGTGCTTGCTTAACCTGTCTCTCAATTCCCCAGACAGTCAACCCGACAACACGCCCATAAGGAAGAATCCCCTCGGGATCGGTAGAAGCCACAGAAGAAATAAAGAGACGGGATAAGGCATCAGGCTTGGTGTTCTTATTACCCGGGCGATAAGAAATCACAAACTCGAAACGAGCTAAAAACAACGCCCAACGAGCTTGACGTGCATTAAGTCGTTTGGCAGAACGGATGTACTCAAGGTTCTTATGGTCAGTCCAAACGACAAAAGGAACGGTCGCCCCCTCCAACCACTGTCGCCATTCGCCTAGGGCTAAGCGGATGGCGAGCAGTTCGCGGTTACCCACATCATAGTTGCGTTCCGATGGCGACAGGCGATGAGAAAAATAAGCGCAAGGATGGACCTTATCGTCAGACTGGAAGCGCTGGGATAGAATGGCTCCCACGCCCACCTCTGAAGCGTCAACCTCGACAATGAATTGTTTAGTGACGTCAGGAGTAACGAGGATAGGAGCGGACATAAAACGCTTCTTGAGGAGATCAAAAGCTCCCTGGGCGGAACCGGACCACTTAAAGCACGTCTTGACAGAAGTAAAAGCTGTGAGAGGGGCAGCAACTTGACCGAAATTACGAATGAAACGCCGATAGAAATTAGCGAAACCTAGAAAGCGCTGCAACTCGACACGTGACCTTGGAACGGACCAATCACTGACAGCCTGGACCTTAGCGGGATCCATATAAATGCCTTCAGCGGAAATAACAGAACCGAGAAATGTGACAGAGGAGACATGAAAGGCGCACTTCTCAAACTTCACGTAGAGACAATTCTCTAAAAGGCGTTGGAGTACACGTCGAAAGTGCTGAACATGAATCTCGAGTGACGGTGAAAAAATCAGGATATCGTCAAGGTAGACAAAAACAAAGATGTTCAGCATGTCTCTCAGTACATCATTAACTAATGCCTGAAAAACAGCTGGAGCATTAGCGAGGCCAAACGGCAGAACCCGGTACTCAAAATGCCCTAACGGAGTGTTAAACGCCGTTTTCCACTCGTCCCCCTCTCTGATGCGCACGAGATGGTAAGCATTACGAAGGTCCAACTTAGTAAAGAACCTGGCTCCCTGCAGAATCTCGAAGGCTGACGACATAAGGGGAAGCGGATAACGATTCCTAACCGTTATGTCATTCAGCCCTCGATAATCCACGCAGGGGCGCAGAGTACCGTCCTTCTTCTTAACAAAAAAACCCCCCGCTCCGGCAGGAGAGGAAGAAGGCACTACGGTGCCGGCGTCAAGAGAAACAGACAAATAATCCTCGAGAGCCTTACGTTCGGGAGCCGACAGAGAGTATAGTCTACCCCGAGGGGGAGTGGTCCCCGGAAGGAGATCAATACTACAATCATACGACCGGTGAGGAGGAAGGGAGTTGGCTCTGGACCGACTGAAGACCGTGCGCAGATCATGATATTCCTCCGGCACTCCTGTCAAATCACCAGGTTCCTCCTGAGAAGAGGGGACAGAAGAAACAGGAGGGATAGCAGACATTAAACACTTCACATGACAAGAAACGTTCCAGGATAGGATAGAATTACTAGACCAATTAATAGAAGGATTATGACATACTAGCCAGGGATGACCCAAAACAACAGGTGTAAAAGGTGAACGAAAAATCAAAAAGGAAATGGTCTCACTGTGGTTACCAGATACTGTGAGGGTTAAAGGTAGTGTCTCATATCTGATACTGGGGAGAAGACTACCATCTAAGGCGAACATGGGCGTGGGCTTCCCTAACTGTCTGAGAGGAATGTCATGTTTCCGAGCCCATGCTTCGTCCATAAAACAACCCTCAGCCCCAGAGTCTATCAAGGCACTGCATGAAGTAGCCGAACCGGTCCAGCGTAGATGGACCGACATGGTAGTACAGGATCTTGATGGAGAGACCTGAGTAGTAGCGCTCACCAGTAGCCCTCCGCTTACTGATGAGCTCTGGCTTTTACTGGACATGAATTGACAAAATGTCCAGCAGAACCGCAATAGAGGCAAAGGCGGTTGGTGATCCTCCGTTCCCTCTCCTTAGTCGAGATGCGAATACCTCCCAGCTGCATGGGCTCAGTCTCTGAGCCGGAGGGAGGAGATGGTTGCGATGCGGAGAGGGGGAACACTGTTAACGCGAGCTCTCTTCCACGAGCTCGGTGACGAAGATCTACCCGTCGTTCTATGCGGATGGCGAGTGCAATCAAAGAGTCCACACTGGAAGGAACCTCCCGGGAGAGAATCTCATCCTTAACCTCAGCGTGGAGTCCCTCCAGAAAACGAGCGAGCAGCGCCGGCTCGTTCCAGTCACTAGAGGCAGCAAGAGTGCGAAACTCTATAGAGTAATCCGTTATGGATCGATCACCTTGACATAGGGAAGCCAAGGCCCAAGAAGCCTCCCTACCAAAAACTGAACGATCAAAAACCCGTATCATCTCCTCTTTAAAGTTCAGATAATTGTTAGAACACTCAGCCCTTGCCTCCCAGATAGCTGTGCCCCACTCTCGAGCCCGACCAGTAAGGAGTGAAATGACGTAAGCAATCCGAGCTCTCTCTCTTGAGTATGTGTTGGGTTGGAGAGAGAACACAATATCACACTGGATGAGAAAGGAACGGCACTCAGTGGGCTGCCCAGAATAACATGGTGGGTTATTAACCCTAGGTTCCGGAGACTCGGAAGACCAGGAAGTAGCTGGTGGCACGAGACGAAGACTCTGAAACTGTCCTGAGAGGTCGGAAACCTGAGCGGCCAGGGTCTCAACGGCATGACGAGCAACAGACAATTCCTGCTCGTGTCTGCCGAGCATAGCTCCCTGGATCTCGACGGCAGTGTTACGAGAATCCGTAGTCGCTGGGTCCATTCTTGGTCGGATCCTTCTGTTATGCTGGTGAATGAGGACCCAAAAGCGACTTAACGAAAACAGAGTCTTTATTCCAGTATATGACAAAAGTAATAATCCTGGAAAAATCAAGAAGAAAACAAAACAGGAAAAAACTTAAATCCACTCGTAGTAACGAGGACAGACTGGAGACTCGACCATTGACTGCAGGTTGCTTCGGGAAGGCACCGACCGTAGCAGACTAAGACACCTGCTCACACGCAGCATCTGAAGGAGACAAAACACGACAGGGCGAGACAAGGACACAGAACAGCGAACATCATACAAGGATCCGACAAGGACAGAAGCGGATAACAAGGGGGGAAATAGGGCTCTAATCAGAGGGCAAAATAGGGGACAGGTGTGAAAAGAGTAAATGAGTGAGTTAGGGGAATGAGGAACAGCTGGGAGCAGGAACGGAACGATAGAGAGAAGAGAGAGAGGGAGGGGGAGAGAGAGGGATAGAAAAAGGGAACGAACCTAATAAGACCAGCAGGGGGAAACGAACAGAAGGGAAAGCACAAGGACAAGACAATATATGACAAAACATGACAGTGTCCTATAAATAAAAACAAAACCTTAAGGGGACAATGGCACAACATCCTGACCACTTTAGGCCACCCTTTTAGTGGTGGCCTGGAGATGTCCTAACGACAAATTTCGGTTTGCAGGGTTAATGTTGGATTACATTGTCGATTTATTCAAAAATGTATTTTGTGATAGACAAAGGTCATAAGGTTCATTCCCACATGTGTCTGATAAATAGTATTTAACTGATAATTGAACAGTTCAATTATCATTTATTAAACATTTTCAGAAATGTAATCAAATCAGACCTGTTGAGAGGATTTGAAGACATGCTGAAAATAATAGTGGCATATCATGTTTCAAGATTTGTTGATCTGTTGCTTGCTTGAAGAAGAAAAATAACATACACTATGAGATCATGAAGGGCTCTGTTCAATCAGATTCTCTTTAGCTGACATCCGCGTAGCAATTGTTTTGGCGGTGCATTAGCGCTGTTAAATCCACAAGCGGTTCCTAGCGTTATAATGTACCTAATGCAGACATTGCCATTGGCTGCACTGAGTCGTATTAAGAGAAAATCCATGCAGCCTTGTTTACATGTTCAAACAATAAAATGTAAGATGTAATCTACAGCTCGATTAGGCTGATAGAAATCCAAAAGATTTTGTTTAAATGATTTCAAATTTGAGCGTCATTATTTCTATATAGCCTATACTTTTCACGTTCTGAACTTCTAATGCAAGTTGGACAGGTGTGGCTTTGTGACAATGATAAAGAGCAGCTACTCACGGATTTGACAGATGCAGTTACACCTTCGACACACCGCCAAAACATCAGCTCTGCGGGTGTCGGCTATCGCCAGTTAACGCTTGATCTGATTAAATCCTAATACTGACGAGATCTTTTCTGATAACGGTACGTGAATAATGTGGCAAATAATCTGTAGAAATTCCCCCCAAAAATACTGCGGCAGAAAGTACAAGTTAGGTCAGATGTGTGTCAAGGATTCGCCACTAAGCAGATAATTAGACTGCCTTATGAGTTTTTGTCAAGTTGGGCATGACCCATGACAAGGCCTGTGAATTTGGAGCTAATTAGCTGGACACTGTTATTAGCCTCTGTGTCTCCACACCAGGAGAGCCCAGACTAGACTGCAGACACATTAATATGGACAGTTTTATCTCAATCTCTTCATTCAAGACTCAATCATGGATTCGCTTACTGACAGTCATGGCTGCATCGCGTGATGTATTGTTGTCTCTACTTGCCCTTTTGTGCTGTTGTCTGTGCCCAATAATGTTTGTACCATGTTTTGTGCTGCTACCATGTTGTGCTACTGCCATGTTGTGTTGCCACCATGTTGTTGTCATGTTGTGCTGCCATGCTATGTTGTTGTCTGAGGTCTCTCTTTATGTAGTGTTGTGTTGTCTCTCTGGTCGTGATGCGTTTTTGGTGCTATATTGATTTTTATTTTTTTTACAATTCCCAGCCCCCATCCCTGCAGGAGGTCTTTAGCCTTTTGGTAGGCCGTCATTGTAAATAAGAATCTGTTCTTAACTGACTTGCCTAGTTAAATCCAATTTAAAAAATGAATACTGGCCTTTCACATGGGCCACCATTAAACCCTCACTAATCACAGACTGGGCCTTTATATCAGAGGCCAATCATGAGTTAGATGTACCAACATGTGTCATAAACAGCTGTAGAAAGAGGATCCAACGGCAGGAGCGTCAAGTGCTGATTCATTAGGTCGTAATGGAACATTCCACATGCTGCCGGAGACTGTCAGGAGATGACTGAGGAGACTTCACTCTACAGAGTACATACTCCTCCACACTCTATGCTTCTCCAGATGGGAACAGGTGATATGAAACGGCTAGTCCAAGCCCTAAACAAATCTTAAAAAGAAATGAATGACCAAAGTCTGTATTATAGGTCTATCCTGTATGACGAGGGGAATTTAGCACTGTGATGTGACTGATGAATATGGCATCCATCGTCAGCGAACTAATTCCAATGTTCCAAATGAGTTTGTTTGAGTTGAGTTTGAGGTATAGTGAGAGGCTAGGTACAATCACAAAGTGATTTAGACTATAGATATTATTCCCCAGTGTTGGGGAAGCTAGTCTGAAAATAGAGTTTACCAAGCTACCAATTACTTCACACTGGAAGAAGTTAAGCGACACTAAAGCTACCCTGAAGAAAAACATAGTTTGATGTCAGAATGCCCTCAATGTTCCAACATTTGACTGCTACACAACAGAACAGTTAACTTGTGCTGCCTTCAAACCAAGACATGCTGCCTGCTTATTATCTATAGGCTGTTTCAACTAGTCAATTTACAGTGGGGAGAACAAGTATTTGATACATTGTCGATTTTGCAGGTTTTCCTACTTACAAAGCATGTTGAGGTCTGTAATTTTTATCATAGGTACACTTCAACTGTGAGAGACAGAATCTAAAACAAAAATCCAGAAAATCACATTGTATGATTTTTAAGTAATTGTGCGTTGCTGGTGTACCTCGGGCAGTTGTTGTTGCCATCCTGTACCTGTCCCGCAGGTGTGATGTTCGTTTGTTACACTTGGTCTACAACTGAGAGGACGATCAGCTGTCCGTCTTGTCTCCCTGTAGCGCAGTCTTAGGTGTCTCACAGTGCGGGCATTGCAATTTATTGCCCTGGACACATCTGCAGTCCTCATGCCTCCTTGCAGCATGCCTAAGGCACGTTCACTGAGATGAGCAGGGACCCTGGGCATCTTTCTTTTGATGTTTTTCAGAGTCAGTAGAAAGGCCTCTAGTATCCAAAGTTTTCAAAGTTTTCATAATTGTGAACTTAATTCCCTACCGTAACGACCGTTCCACAGGTGCGTGTTAATTGTTCATTGAACAAGCATGGGAAACGGTGTTTAAACTCTTTACAATGAAGATATGTGAAGTTATTGGGATTTTTACAAATTATCTTCCTTCTCCTGGTACTGGACAGGCAGACTTTACCTCCTCTGCTTCCTTCTCCTGGTGCTGGACAGGCAGACTTTACCTCCTCTGCTTCCTTCTCCTGGTGCTGGACAGGCAGACTTTGCCTCCTCTGCTTCCTTCTCCTGGTGCTGGACAGGCAGACTTTGCATGGACTTTGGAGCGGAAATGCAGTGCAGTGAGGCATAGGGGATTGTCTGCAGCAGGACGGGTTCTCTCTGTACGTTTGGTCGGTAATCACCTCACCTATGGGGATGAGGTAGAGGGAGTGGGGAAGATGAGGGAGTGGAAAGGTGAGTGAGATATTGTCTATATAATTGCATAATGGAACAGTATGTTATTTGTATGTGAACTGCATGTCCAATTACAAAAACAACTTGTTCAGTAATCATCTCACCTGTTAGCTGGTAATGAACTATGTGGTCACTGAGGTCAGCAGTGTCATTCAGATGAACCCCACCTCCCCCCTCTGCATTTTTCTGCTTCCGAGTACTGGCATCCCCTCCCTGTTCAACTGGACTTTGCCACAGGCCCCTGTGCTGTTGGAGTACAGATGCTTGAAGAGTATGGGACTGCAGTACCAATTGTCCACATACAAAGTGTGGCCCTTCCTGAGATGAGGAGCCAGCATGGTCATCACCACAGACCCGGACACCCCAAATCCCTTATGATGTTGGATGTCAGTGGTGGGCCCTGCGTAGACTATAATTTCCTGGACAAATCCTGTCTTCACGTCGCACATAACAAAGAACTTGACCCCAAACCTGTGCCTTGTGGAGGGAATGTATTGATGGAATGCCAACCTACCTTTCCATAACATCAGGGACTCATCAATGCATAGGTCCTTGTATTGCACAAAGACAGGACCAAATGCAGATGTCAGGCTGGTAAAAACATTACTTATTTTGTGCAAGGGGTCACTTAGGTTGGCAGTAGCAATGTGATGAAATGCAGGCATCGACGCAGTACTAGGAAGAGGTCTTAGGCAAAGAGTGGCAAAGGGAGTTACAAACACAGGATCCGTGCTCCAGTATTTCCTTAAGGCAAGGTTTCCTAACCTAGGGGTCACGACCCTATGTGGAGTTGCCTGATTTGAAAATAGGGGCACGAGAGAAATTTGCGCTTGGACATAGAATGGGGTTAGGTCCGTAACATCCGGTAGCCGCTAGATGCGGTTGTAATAAATGGTTTGTTTTCTTCCTACACATATTTTGAATGATTTATGCTTCAAAATATTATGACCCCATCACTGAAAGAAAAGACTTAGGAACGCTTACATATATGTCACGACCGTTGTAAGGAGGAGACCAAGGCGCAACGTGATATGAGTACATTCTTCTTTAACCTCTAGCGACGAGCAATCCCGTATCCGGGAGCGTAATCATAGCCTCAAGCGCATTATCATAACGCAACTTTTCCTATTCATGAAAATCGCAAATGAAATGAAATAAATATATTCAAACACAAGCTTAGCCTTTTGTTAACAACACTGTCATCTCAGATTTTCAAAATATGCGTTACAGCCAACGCTAGACAAGCATTTGTGTAAGTTTATCATGGCATAATGCTATGCTAGCTCTGCTGGCAGCAGGCAACATTTTCACGAAAATAAGAAAAGCAACCAAATTAAATCATTTACCTTTGAAGAACTTCGGATGCTTTCACTCAGGAGACTCCCAGTTAGGTAGCAAATGTTCCTTTTTTCCAAAAATATTATTTTTGTAGGCGGAATAGCTCCTGTTTGTTCATCATGCTTGGCTGAGAAATCGACCGGAAAATGCTACCAATGCCAAACTTTCTTCTAAATTAACTCCATAATATCGACAAACACAGCAAACGTTGTTTAGGATCCATCCCCAAGGGTTTTTTAACATATGTATTCGATAATATATCCGTCGAGGCGGTTGGTTTCTCATAAGAAACGATTGGAAAATGGCTACCTAAGTATTTTACGCAAGGTTTTCTCCGGGTGACACCATGCGACCACTCGCCCTATATGGTCTCTTACAGCCATTCTCCAATGGAAATGCCTAAAAAGACGTCACAATGCTGTAGACACCTTGGGGAAAACGTGGAAAACATAAGCTGACTCCTAGCTCCTTCACAGCCATATAAGGAGTCATTGGCATGAGGCGGTTTCAACAAATTCGGCACTTCCTGATTTTATTTTTTTATCTGGGTTTCGCCTGTAACATCAGTTCTGTGGCACTCACAGACAATATCTGTGCAGTTTTGGAAACATCAGAGTGTTTTCTTTCCAAAGCTGTCAATTATATGCATAGTCTAGCATCTTTTCGTGACAAAATATCTTGTTTAAAACGGGAACGTTTTTCATCCCAAAATTAAAAGAGCGCCCCCTATATCCAACTGGTTTATAAAGAACGAAACACTGAACAAACTAACAAAACGATACGTAACGCTAATATGGATAGTGCATGCAACTAACATAGAACAAGAACCCACAAATACCCAAGGGAAAATGGCTACCTAAATATGGTCACCAATCAGAGAATGATAAACAGCTGCCTCTGATTGGGAACCATATCAGGCCACCGTAGACATACATATACATCGACCTACAAAACCACTAGATATACAAAAACCCTAGACAAGACAAAACTAGCATACGCACCCTAGTCACACCCTGACCTAACCAAAAATAATAAAGAAAACATAACTAAGGTCAGGGCGTGATAGTATGTGCGTACTATTTCCGTCTACTATGCCCACAAGTCATTAGAGCCAAGTGGACAAGACCAGGCACCAGTGGTGGAAAACATACTCAATTTTCATACTTGAGTTAAAGTAAAGATATGTACCTTAAAAGAAAATTACTAGAGTTAAAAAGAAAGTTACCCAGTAAAATACTACTTGATTAAAAGTTTAAAACTATCTGGTTATGAATGTATTTAAGTACGGTGGTGGGAAAAGTACTGAATTGTCCTGCTTGAATAAAATAAAAGTAAATGCTATACATCAAATTATTATATTAAGCAAACCACACAGCACAATTTGTTATAAATATTTTAATTACGGACAGCCAGAGGCACACTCCAACACTCAGACATAATTTACAAATGCGGTATTTGTGTTTAGTAAGTCCGCCAGATCAGAGGCATTAGGTATGATAATGTGTTACATTGATTGGTGCGTGAATTGGAGCATATTGCTATCCGCTCTGAACATTCAAAATGTAATGAGTACTTTTGAGTTTTGGGGAAAATGTATGGGATAAAAAGTACAGATTTTCTTTAGGAATGTAGCAGAGTAAAACTAAAAGTTGTCAACAATATAAATAGTAAAGTACAAATACCTAAAAAAAACTACTTCAAAGTATTTTATTTTATTTTATTTAACCTTTATTTAACCAGGAAAAGACCATTGAGATCCAGAGTATATTTTTCAAGGGAGACCTGGCCAAGGCATTACAGAATTAAAACCTACAACAATACAATACAACAACATGATCCAGCCTAAGAAAAGCATTTACACTCCTCTGTAACAGATTATCCCATCAATATTTTAAATTCATTCAATGGCACTAACATATCTAGATGAAGCATGGATTGAAGACTATTCCATGCCTCTGGTGCACAAGATGAGAA
Source organism: Oncorhynchus gorbuscha (assembly GCF_021184085.1). Lineage (NCBI taxonomy): Eukaryota > Metazoa > Chordata > Actinopteri > Salmoniformes > Salmonidae > Oncorhynchus > Oncorhynchus gorbuscha. The sequence continues at coordinate 47,422,184 of NC_060183.1, read as the reverse complement.
GGCAGTCTTGCCTAATACTGTAAATGTTATGGGGACTTTAAGTAGCAACCACCTAGCAGGGTATTGTAACTGCTGGAGGTGAAGGAGACCAGATTACAAAGATAAATAGGGAGTTTCCACAAAATGGCTTTGTAGATGAACACATACAAATGTAGCTTTCTGCGCATATAAAGGTGAGGTCCAACCCACCATTTGGTACAAGGTGCAATGGTGGGTGAGTAACTTAGCATTTATAATAAAGTGCAAGGAAGGATGATAGAGTCCAGTAAGACAGAGGAGGCTGTATGCATAAAAAACAAGTCACCATAATCGATTACAGCGAGAAAAGTGGCCTGAACAAGCTTCTTTCCCATAAGTGGGAAGCAGGCCTTATTAAGAAAATGCAAACCCACATTCAATGTAAGCTTCTTCACAAGATTATCCATATGAACTTTAAAGGACAACTTGTCATCCAACCATATAGGCATTTGTAGGATGAGACTTTTTCAATGGATAAGACACCAGATGTGACAATGCTAACCTTCTCTGGCTGAGTGGGAGCTCTGGTAAAGGTCATGAATTTTGTTTTTTTGTACATTCAGGACCAGTTTCAGACTATAAAGGGAAGCCTGCAGTGACTGAAAAGCAGTATGGTGCTGTTCAAAAGCCTGAACCAGAGAAGGAGCATATGAATATAGGACTGTATCATTTGCATATAGATGCAACATTTCTGGTTGTATCCCATTTCCCAAACCATTCATACAAATTGAGAACAACACAGGAGATAAAATGGAACCCTGGTGTACACCTCTATTGATTAAAAAAAACTAGAGTTGTGATTGTCAGTATATAAAGTTGAAGTCGGAAGTTTACATACACTTAGGTTGGAGTCATTAAAAGTAGTTTTCAACCACTCCACAAATGTATTGTTGACAAACTATAGTTTTGGCAATTCGGTTAAGACATCTACTTCGTGCATGACACAAGTCATTTTTCCAACAGTTGTTTACAGACAGATTATTTGACTTATAATTCACTCTATCACAATTCCAGTGGGTCAGAAGTTGACTGTGCCTTTAAACAGCTTGGACAATTCCAGAAAATGATGTCATGTCTTTAGAAGCTTCTGATAGGCTAATTGACATCATTTGAGTCAATTGGAGGTGTACCTGTGGATGTATTCCAAGGCCTACCTTCAAACTCAGTAACTCTTGGCTTGACATCATGGGAAAATCAAAAGAAATCAGCCAAGGCCTCAGAAAACAAAATTGTAGACCTCCACAAGTCTGGTTCATCATTGGGAGCAATTTCCAAACACCTGAAGGTACGACGTTCATCTGTACAAACAATAGTATGCAAGTATAAACACCATGGGACCACGCAGCTGTCATACCACTCAGGAAGGAGACGCGTTCTGTCTCCTAGAGATGAACGTACTTTGTTGCAAAAAGTGCAAATCAATCCAAGAACAACAGCAAAGGACCTTGTGAAGATGCTGGAGGAACCAGGTACAAAAGTATCTATATCTACAGTAATACAAGTCCTATATTGACACAACCTGAAAGGCCGCTCAGCAAGGAAGAAGCCATTGCTCCAAAACCGCAATAAAAAAGCCAGACTATGGTTTGCAACTGCACATTGTACTTTTTGGAGAAATGTCCTCTGGTCTGATGAAACATAATAGAACTGTTTGGCCATAATGACCATCGTTATGTTTGGAGGAAAAGGGGGGATGCTTGCAATCTGAAGAACACCATCCCAACTGTTTTTATGCAGGAAGGACTGGTGCACTTCATAAAATAGATGGCATCATGGGATGGAAAATTATGTGGATATATTGAAACAACATCTCAGGACATCAGTCAGGAAGTTAAAGCTTGGTCGCAAATGGGTCTTCCAAATGAACAATGACCCCAAGCACACATCCAAATGTGTGGCAAAAAGCGTCTGCTAAATGGCATATATTATTATTATTTATTATTATAAAATTGCTTAAGTACAAAGTCAAGGTATTGGAGTGGCCATCACAAAGCCCTGACCTCAATCCCATCGAAAATATGTGGGCAGAACTGAAAAAGTGTGTGCGAGCAAGGAGGCCTACAAACCTGACTCAGTTACACCAGCACTGTCAGGAGGAATGGGCCAAAATTCACCCAACTTATTGTGGGAAGCTTGTTGAAGGCTACCGAAAATGTTTGACCCAAGTTAAACAATTTAAAGGCAATGCTACCAAATACTAATTGAGTATGTAAACTCTTGACCCACTGGGAATGTGATGAAAGAAATAAAAGCTGAAGTAAATCATTCTCTCTACTATTTTTCTGACATTTCACATTATTAAAATAAAGTGGTGATACTAACTGACCTAAGACAGGGGATTTTTACTTTGATTAAATGTCAGGAATTGTGAAAAACTGAGATTAAATGTATTTGGCTAAGGTGTATGTAAACTTCCGACTTCAACTGTACGCATTGTATTCTGTCAAAGTTCTTAAACCAATTTACTGCCCCTTCACTGAGACCAATATTACTGAGTCTAGCTAGCAACGATTCATGGTCAACTGAGTCAAATGTCTTTGATAAATCAACAAACAGAGCAGCCCCTGCCATAGCTGCAGTTTTGCAACAACAACAAAAAGTAGTGGTGGCGCACCCCAATCTAAAGTGAGACTGAACCCTGCTCGGTACATTATTTTCAATTAAGAAGATTCTTAACTGTGAGTTCACTAGGGATTCATAGACTTTGGCCAGGATATGGAGTTTGGAGATAGTTGGTAGCATCTGAGGGATGTCCACCCTTTAGCAGTAGGAGGACATAAGCTGATTTCAAAATGCTGGGTGTGGAATAGGTCAAGAGACTGAAGTTGAAAATGTGAGCCACAGGTTCAGTAATAATACCAGCTGCTACATTTAAGAGGTAGGGATCCAGGTTATCTGGACCTGCAGGATTTTTAGTGTCGATTGCCTTTAGTCCCTTATAGACCTCACCATAAGAAACTGGTTCAATAGAGGCCTGGGCCCCATCATTATCAAAAACTGAATCAGCAGATATGAAGTGCTTGTTTAAACCCCTATAATATTGGCTTTATCCTTCACGTCATTAGAATCCATCATTAAATAGTCAGGAAGGCCAGAGGATACAGTAGAACCTGACATTGATTTCATTAGCTTCCAGAACTTGGTAGGGTTGCTTAGGTTCTATGTGACTGCATTTAGATAGAAATCTAATTTGGACTTCCTGATCAATACTGTGCGTTTGTTTCTTAGCGCTCTGAAGGAGGCCCAGTCAACAGGAGCATTTGTATGTTTTGCTTGAGCCCAAGAGACATTTCTCTTTCTAATTAATTCTGCCAAGTTATCTGAAAACCAGGGGTTGTCCCTTCCACTGATTCTAAATTTCATCACAGGGGCATGCTTATCACAAATGGACACAAATTTCATATAAAAATAGTCCCAGGCAGTGACAACATCGGGAATCAGACTTACTCTGTCAATATTATGGTACAGATCATGTAAGAACCCATGCTCAAACTGTCTAAAATGTATTTTAAAAATATAACTGGGTTTGGCTTTGGTCATTTTTGTATTTCTAACACAAGCAATTTCACAGTGATCACTGACATCATTACAGAATATCCCAGTAAATATGTATTTGTGAGGGGCATTCTTAGAAGAATGTCCAATTGCGTTGATTTGTTAGGTGCTCTGGGATTCGGTCTTGAAGGCGCATTAATTAATTTTGGGGCAGAAATGCATTCTCGAACATGTGAACTTTCATGTGCCTTAATATCAAACTTGTATGCCATCTGTAAATACAAATAAAATAGTTAAATTATGAGCCTAGTTGGTTTAGCCACAGAAAACGTTTGCAACCTTCCTGCTAGCCATGATTGGCTGAGATAATGAGTAGGCTGGACATGCCGAGAGATGAGTTTGGATTGGTCTGCTATATAGCACGCGTCTGTTTATTGGAGCTGGTCAACGTGTCTTTAAAAAAATATATATTGCGTAGTAACACTGCATATACAATGTCAAGTTAAAGCATACTGTTAGCTAGCTACTGTTAGCTGGCTGGCTCCCTAGGTAATGTTATGTGTATGCTCTCCACTTTCTAGAGGACATGTTTTAAAATCAGTGGAATTTGAGTAACTAAGGAGATGGAGAAAACACCAGTCTGGATTACACCTTCAAACTAAGGGCAACCATGCATGGCATCAGACGACCTGTCCAACCATGATTTATATAGGTAAGATAGTCTAGCTTGCTACATTTTCAGATATTACACGTTTCTAATTTTGACAAAGTGGTTTCATTTCAAGTGTACTGTTAGCTAGCTAATGTTAGCTGGCTGGGTCGCTAGCTAATGTTATGTGTATGATATTATTCTTCGTATATCAGACACATTTGCTTGACTAGTTGGCCATAGAACTGCCATAGAACTGGTTGGTTAGCTACCTGCAGAATCATGCAGGGTAGTAAGGTCATGAGCTGTGATTATGGTCCATTGTTTAGCTAGCTAGCTAGCTACATAGCTTAACAAAAGACTCCACTATGCAAGTATCCATTTCAATAGAATGTCACTGCAACTGTTGATAGACGTACTAAGTTAGCTGGTAAATTCACTCTGGTTATCTACTCCAATTTCAGACCACGGGTAAGATTGTCTATCTAGCTAACGTAAACTCACGTAAACTCGTACATCGCCTTGGTCCGTACAGTTGCCCTTATTTTAGCGCCCCAAAAACGTAATACTTCCAGATCAACTGTAATGTCAATACCATTGTAAAGCACAATTTTCCTCTTTACAACAGAATCAATTACATGACCTAAACGCTGCCCGTTTCTGCACAATTCAAGCAGGCAATTAGCCCCGTCAGGTCTTTTTAAAAGTGGCGGGTGGGGAAGCGAAACTAATGCATGATAGTGAGAAGGAGAGCTGTTGTGTGGGAAAATGGCTTTTTTTCCACTCAATCTGTCCAATTTATCACCTTATCGCCTCTAAAATGTAAATAAAACACTATACAGAGTTATGTGTCATTGCATACCTATTTGAAGGTTTGTCTCAAATTTGAATCGGTTTTTTAGAGCGGTGCTAAAGTGATTTTAGAAGTAAACAGCGGCCTTGAGAATGATGATCGCATGCAATGATGACAGAAAAAATGACTAGGTATCCCCCTTACCCCCGTCACTGTCCATTTGTTTTTAAAGGATGATAGAAGTGCTACACCTGGTGGAGAGAGATTGTAAGACAGAGATAGTTGCTTTATGCTTGCTGTACGTTACAACATGACACGTCAAGAAGTAACAGAGGGTTTGTTTTTTCAACTTTTCTCCAATACTATAGAGCCATTATCATGTTGATCAACGCTTGAATAGAAACCTAGTTCACACCCCCGATTTTGACGTCAACACAGTCCCGTTAGTTGTCTTTGTAGCCTCGTTTGAATGTTGCACTTGTGCACATTTCTACGGAATGGGGTGAGTTTACATTACAATTTCAGATATTGCGCTTTTCTAATTTTGACAGCGTACTGTTAGCTTTCAAAGCAGAATTACTTTCCCATTGTTTCTGTCAGGACCCGGTTACGAACGCGGGTCTCCGGAGTGAGAAACAGTCACTTAACCAACTGAGCCACGAATAGTCGGCAGAACCCAGAAGATGAGGCAGACACAGCAGTACTTGAGATGGTGTATTTAATGAAGTAAAAAGTGAAGTTCTTCAGGAAAACATGTAACTCCATAACCTCACAAGGAATTCCACAAGAACAAAGGTAATCCTCCAAGACAAAAAGGTAAATCCACAAGGTGGAAGGTATAGCACAAAAAGCCTCAAAAGATACTCAAAAACAAACAAACAAGAACAAAAAACAGAATTCCACAAGAGAGTCCACCGGGATCAACAAGAGTTCACAGAGTACTAGGGCTGGGTGCTAACATACAAACACAGAGCAAAGAACAGAGGAAAACAAAGGGTTTAAATACAATCAGGGGAAACGAGGCAAAGGTGCAAATAATAATGGGGATCAAGGGAAAACAAAAGGTCAAAAGGCACAATGGGGGCATCTAGTGACCATAAACCGGAACAACCCTGGCCAAATCCTGACAGTTTCCTCAAATGCAGTGTATGATATACCATTTTGTAGCTCTGAGTCTCTAATTTTATCCAATGTAAAAAAACTGAAATTCAAATGTTGCTACACAAGACAGAATCCATGTGGTGAGTCACATATACGTTCACTTTAACTGCAAGCAATTCAAAATGTTTGTTCTTTGGTAATCGAGAGAATTTCAAAGATGTTAAACTTGGATTTAACATAAATTGCAACCCCTCCTCCTTTACTCATCCATTCCGTTCTAAAAACCATGTACCCATCAATAGAAATCAAGTTATTTGACACAGATGTCTTTAGCCAAGTGTCTGATAAAACCCATTATTGGCCAATATTCTAATCATGTCTATTTTTGGAATTAGACTTCTGACATTAACATGCAATTGGCCAAAACCTGCTCTGTTTTTAAAATCATAGGGTTTCGGTAGAGATTGCATGGTATCTACCGGCATAACATATCTCATTACCAGAGATCAACAATAAAAGTATAACAATATATCTCAGTTGCCCAATGTGTGAGCACTTGGCAGAGCCAGCACCACTGTCAATAAAACAGAGACTTTATACACAGAAAAAAAGTAATTAAAGTGTTCGAGATTTTGGAAGTATGCCATCAAGTGTAGGCCAACTTGCGTTAGAGTGGTACAAATGCAATTGCAGAGAGAGACCAAGTTCCTGGTGGTATTGACATAATGGTCTCATCGGAGTGTTTGCACATTGTAGGGCATAAGGCAAAGATAATTCACTCACCCCTTGATAATTCAGCCTATTTAATCCAGGATGGCATTGAGTAAAGAGAAGGCACAGTAACTGTGCATAATGCCAGTTTTAACCTCTCTTCGGTAGGTTGCAATATTTTGACATCTGGATGAAAAGCGTGCCCAAAGTAAAATGCCTGTTACTCAGGCCCAGAAGCTAGGATGTGCATGTAATTGGTAGATTTGGATAGAAAACACCATTTCTAAAACCGTTAAAATAACATCTGAGTATAACAGAACTGATTTGGCAGGCGAAACCCTGAGGACAAACCATCCAGGGGGGAAAATATTGAGGTCATAGGATTTTCCAATGGGTTTCTTTGAGATACCCTTATTATTAGGAACCTGGTTGCAGTTCCTATGGCTTCCACTAGATGTCAACAGTTTTTAGAAATTGTTCAATGTTTTTATTTTGAGAAATGAAGAAGTAGTCCTATTCATTGTAAGTGTCACTCCAGGTGGACTCTACTGTTTTGGTGCGCATGAACATGAACGCAGTGCACGTGAACAGGAACGCGCCCCACATTGTTTTTATCCGGTATTAGAAACAGTTTATTCTGTCTTAAATTGTATCGATTATTTACGTTTTAGGGTACCTGAGGTTGGATTAGGAACGTTGTTTGAAATGTTTGGACCAAGTTTACAGGTAATTTATTAGATACTTTATAGGCATGTTGGGCGAGTTGAAAAAATTGAAATTTTTGGGACATAAAGAATGACATTTGTGATGTTTCTGGGACATTTTGGAGTGTCAACAGAAGATCTTCAAAGGTAAGGATTAATTATATCGCTATTTCTGACGTTTGTGTCACACCTGCCTGGCTGAAAAATTATTTTCATATGTTTGTATGCGTTTTCGCTGTAAAGCGGCTGGATTAACAAGGAGTTAAACTGTATTTTGATGTATAACACATATTTTCAAGAAAGTTAAATATTTGAATTTAGTATTTTTGAATTTCGCGCTCTGCAATTTCACCAGATGGGGGTGCCAGGACAAAGTCAATATCCGGGGGCACCGGTTAGTTGAGGCAGTATGTACTATAGGTCGACCGAATTATGATTTTTCAAAGCTGGTAACGATTATTGGAGGACCTAAAAAGCAGATACCGATTAATCGGCCGCTTTTTATTTCTTTATTTGTAATAATGACAATTACAACAATACTGAATGAACACTTATTTTAACTTAATATAATACATCAATAAAATCAATTTAGCCTCAAGTAAATAATGAAACATGGTTTAAATAATGCAAAAACAAAGTGTTGGAGAAGAAAGTAAAAGTGCAATATGTTCCATGTAAGAAAGCTAGCGTTTCAGTTCCTTGCTCAGAACATGAGAACATATGCCAGCTGGTGGTTCCTTTTAACATGAGTCTTCAATATTCCCAAGTAAGAAGTTTTAGGTTGTAGTTATTATAGGAATTATAGGACTATTTCCCTCTATACCATTTGTATTTCATTAACCTTTGACTATTGGATGTTCTAATAGGCACTTTAGTATTGCCAGTGTAACAGTATAGCATCCGTCCCTCTCCTCGCTCCTCCCTGGGCTCGAACCAGCAACACAACGACAACAGCCACCCTCGAAGCAGCGTTACCCATGCAGAGCAAGGGGAACAACTACTAGAAGGCTCAGAGTGAGTGATGTTAGAAACGCTATTAGCGCGCGCTAACTAGCTAGCCATTTCACTTCGGTTACACCAGCCTCATCTTGGGAGTTAGGCTTGAAGTCATAAACAGCGCAGCGCTTGACGCACAACGAAGAGCTGCTGGCAAAACGCATGAAAGTGCTATTTGAATGAATGTTTACACGCCTGCTTCTGCCTACCACCGCTCAGTCAGATACTTAGATACTTGTATGCTCAATCAGATTATATGCAACACAGGACACGCTAGATAATATCTAGTAATATCATCAACCATGTGTAGTTAACTAGTGATTATGATTGATTGTTTTTATGAGGTAAATTTAATGCTAGCTAGCAACTTACCTTGGCTTACTGCATTCGCGTAACAGGCAGTCTCCTTGTGGAGTGCAACGAGAGAGAGGCAGGTCGTTTTTGCGATGGACTAGTTAACTGTAAGGTTGCAAGATTGGATCCGCCGAGCTGAAAAAGTGAAAATCTGTCGTTCTGCCCCTGACCAAGGCAGTTAACCCACCGTTCCTAGGCCATCATTGAAAATAAGAATGTGTTCTTAACTGACTTGCCTAGATAAATAAAGGTATAAAATATATTTTTTTTAAATAGGCAAATCGGCGCCCAAAAATATAGATTTTCGATTGTTATGAAAACTTGAAATCGGCCCTAATTAATCGGCCATTCTGATTAATCGGTCGACCTCTAGTATGTACGGAGAATTAAAGTGACTATGCATAGATGATTATGCATAGATGACTGTTAATGAAAGTGACTATGCAACAGAGAGTGGCAGTGGAGTGGAGAAGGGAGGGGGGAGCAATACGAATAGTCTGGGTAGCCATTTGACTAGATGTTCAGGAGTCTTATGGCTTGGGGGTAGAAGCTGTTTAGAAGCCTCGTGGACCTAGTCTTGGCACTCCGGTACTGCTTGCCGTGTGGTAGCAGAGAGAACAGTCTATGACTAGGCTGGCTGGAGTCTTTGACAATTTTTAGGGCCTTCCTCTGAACACCGCCTGGTATAGAGGTCCTGGATGGCAGGAAGCTTAGCCCCAGTGATGTACTGGGCCGTTCGCACTACCCTCTGTAGTGCCTTGCGGTCGGAGGCCGAGCAGTTGCCATACCAACCAGTCAGTCAGGATGCTCTTGATGGTGCAGCTGTAGAACCTTTGGAAGATCTGAGGATCCATGCCAAATCTTCTCAGTCTCCTCAGGGGGGATGGGTTTTGTCGTGCCCGCTTCATGACTGTCATGGTGTGCTTGGACCATGTTAGTTTGTTGGTGATGTGGACATCAAGGAACTTGAATCTCTCATCCTGCTCCACCGCAGCCCCTTCGATGAGAATGGGGGCATGCTCGGTCCTCTTTTTCCTGTAGTCCACAATCTCCTTTGTCTTGATCACGTTGAGGGAGAGGTTGTTGTCCTGTCACCACACGGCAAGGTCTCTGACCTCCTCCCTATAGCCTGTCTCGTTGTTGTCGGTGATCAAGTCTACCACTGTTGTGTCATCGGCAAATTGAATGATGGTGTTGGAGTCGCGTCTAGCCGTGCAGTCATGAGAGAACAGGGAGTACAGGAGGGGGCTGAGCACGCACCCCTGAGGGGCCCCTGTGTTGAGGATCAGCGGGGAGGATGTGTTGTTACCTACCCTTACCACCTGGTGGCGGTCCGTCAGGAAGTCCATGATCCAGTTGCAGAGGGAGGTGTTTAATCGCAGGGTCCTTATCTTAGTGATGAGCTTTGAGGGCACTATGTGTTGAGCGCTGAGCTGTAGTCAATGAATAGCATTCACACATAGGTGTTCCTTTTGTCCAGGTGGGAACGGGCAGTGTGGAGTGCAATAGAGACTGCATCATCTATGGATCTGTTGGGGCAGTATGCAAATTGGAGTGGGTCTAAGGTTTTTGGGATGATGGTGTTGATGTGAGCCATGACCAGCCTTTCAAGGCACTTCATGGCTACAGACGTGAGTGCTACGGGTCGGTAGTCATTTAGGAAGGTTACATTACTGTTCTTGGTCACAGGCACTATGGTGGTCTCCCCCCCCCTTTAAGATTTAGATGCACTATTGTAAAGTGACTGTTCTACTGGATGTCATAAGGTGAATGCACCAATTTGTAAGTCGCTCTGGATAAGAGCGTCCGCTAAATGACTTAAATGTAAATGTAAAATGTGGTCTGCTTAAAACATGTTGGTATTACAGACTCGGACAGGGAGAGGTTGAAAATGTCAGTGAAGACACTAGCTGAACACGCTAGCTAGTCAGCGCATGCTCATAGTACACGTCTTGGTAATCCGGCTGGCCCTGCGGCCTTGTGAATGTTGTCTAAAGGTCTTACTCACATCGGCTGCAGAGAGCATGATCACACACTCTTCCGGTACAGCTTGTGCTCTCATGCATGTTCAGTGTTTGCCTCGAAGAAATATCCCAATTCCACAGGGCAGTGATTGGGGACACTGTCCTGTGTAGGGTGCGCTCTTGTGGATGGGATGTTAAATGGGTGTCCTGACTCTCTGAGGTCATTAAAGATCCCATGGCACTTATTGTAAGAGTAGGGGTGTTAACCCTGGTGTCCTGGCTAAATTCCCAATCTGGCCCTCAAACCATCACGGTCAATAATAATCTAATAATCCCCCATTTACAATTGGCCCATTCATCCCCCTCCTCTCTCCTGTAACTATTCCCCAGGTCGTTGCTCTAAATGAGAATGTGTTCTCAGTCAACTTACCTGGTAAAATAACGGATAAATTAAAAAATTGACGCTTTGCCTGTTTGATGGTTCGTCAGAGGGCATAGAGGGATTTATTATAAGCCTCCTCAAAAGTAGCAGCTCTAGCCTTTAGCCCAGTGCGGATGCTGCCTGCAATCCATGGCTTCTGGTTGGGATATGTACGTACGGTCACTGTGGGGACGACGTCATCGTTGCACTTATTGATGAAGCAAATGACAGATGTGATTCTTCCTCAATGCCATCGGAAGAATCCCGGGACATTTTCCAGTCTGTGCTAGCAAAACAGTTCTGTAGCTTAGCATCTGTTTTATCTGACCAGTTTTTCTTATTGAGCACATCACTGGTGCATCCTACTTAAATGTTTTCTTGTACGCAGGAATCAGGAGGATGGAATTATGTCAGATTTGCCAAATGGAGGGAGAGCGTTGTATGCATCTCTATGTGTGGAGTATAGGTGGTCAAGAGTTATTTTCCCTCTGGTTGCACATTTAACATGCTGATAGAAAATTGGTCAAACTGATTTAAGTTTCCCTGCATTAAAGTCCCCGGTGTTTTCTTGTTTGCTTATGGCTGTATACAGCTCATTCAATGCTATCTTAGTGCCAGCCCCTAATCTGCTACAAAGAATATCGATGAACTCTCCCGGTAGGTAATGTGGTCTGCAGTTTATTATGAGAACCTCTACCTCAGGAGAGCAATAGCTCGAGACTTCCTTAGATATCGTGCACCTGCTGTTGTTTACAAAAATACATAGACCGCCGCCCCTTGCCTTACTGGATGCCTCTGTTCTATCCTGCCGGTACATCGTATAACCAGACAGCTGTATGTTGATATTGTCGTCATTCAGCCACGACTCCGTGAAGCATAAGATGTTACTGTTTTTAATGTCCCATTGGTAGTTTAATCTTCCCAATAACTCGTCCATTTTATTGTCAAAAGATTGCATGTTTGCTAACGGAATTGAGGGGAGTGGGGGTTTATTCGATCACCTCCGACTTCTCAGAAGGCAGCACTCCCTCCGGCCTCTCTTTCTCTGCCTTGCTTCACACAGATCACTGGGGTCAGGGCCTGTTCCCAAGGGAGCCGTATATCCTCCGCCTCGGGCTCGTCAGAGTCAAGAAAGAAGAAAAAGGATTCTGCTTGTCCGTGGTGAGTAATCGCAGTCTTGATGTCTAGAAGTTATTTTTGATCATAAGAGATGGTCGTGGCAACATTATGTACAAAAAAGAGTAAAAAAATCAGTTCTAAATAACACAACACACACAAAACAACACAAAACAACAACACACAAATCGGTAACACACACATGTCCAATTTGTAAAGAAAAGAACCATGAAGGCAAGGTGGGTGCCAGCCAGAAAATGTGCTGGGGGAAAAGGTTTTTGCAAGGCCTGTTCTGACTAGAGATATGCAGTGTCTTCATACTTGATCTGGGCTTTCGTTGAAGAGAGAAGTTTGTCCGGCTCCGTAAAGCCTCAAACAAATTGTCCGCAACAGTGAACTGGGCTAATTCTTATGCGAATTAACGACGAGGCGGAACACACCTCAGTTCAAACTGTTGTTAGAAAGTAACATTTGTTAGAAAATCATTTGAAATTGTTAAGTTTAAACACAGCCTATACATAATTAGCAGGCGGCGTGCCTTGGTTTGAAGGCAGCTCAGGTAACTGTCCTGTTGCTTAACAATCACATTTTGGAACAGTGAGAGCATCTTGACATCACACACATGGAAAAACTCACACAGGGGCAATGGTTAGATATATTTACGTGTGAAAAGGTTAAGGTCTAAGGACCTTATGTGTTATTTTCAGAGGTAGACTGGCTCTGACAACCAAAACAGCCAAATACTCCATCTAAATGTGAATCGATTCTCAGTTGCAATACGGCTCTATGAACATAAAGGCCTTTATTTTCATATCACATCAAACTCATTTCATTAATGCAAAATATACCCTTACTGTATACTGTTTTACCTGGCTTTATCACAGGTGCAGCCGACGGTATTTTTCAGTGACAACACATTTTTGGCGGCCTTCTTTTCCGTTACACACAGGTGTTCAGAGCATGCTATATATTGTAGATAATAAGCAGCGGTGGTCTCTCTGTGTCCTGTCTGTCTTCCCGTAAACATGCTCTGTAACATAGAGATATGGCCATGTGGGACACTAACCCTAACCCTATCAAAGATATATATCAGATGAACCTTTTTAAAATATTTATTATTTAAGATAAGGTCCTTATGCTTCCAAAACCATACTGCAAGAGATGCGTGTTAATGTTCAGACTGAGAGTCGGGGCTTTTAACAAAACTCCCCTGTACAGAAGAAGCCTTCGTCCAATGACTGTTTTGTGTAAGAACGGGGAGAGCGGAAACTCAAGCTGGAGATGTATTTAGCATTTTTGAAATATCTGCAACTGCCTTTTCCTGAAACCTACAGCCCCAAATGAAATGAAAAGAATGAGCTTACATAGTAGCCTAACTGACAGTGTTCGATACTGATCACATTTCTTTAGGTTATAGGGAGTCAGAAAGAAAACAGTTTCTTAAAAGGGCAATCTGCATTTGCTACATCCATGTTTTTGCTTCTAAATTAATCAATCAAATGTACCCATTGATTCCTAAAGAATATAACTCATAAATTCCACATCAGTTCAGTTCAACTGTAGCACTCCATCAAAACCCTAAATGAAAGCTTGTTTTACTTCAATGTTTGTAAACCAAAAAAAAAAATGTAAACAAATATTTTATAGCCTCATTAACATGGTTAAAACTATAATAGTTGCATCCATAGTTTTGTCTATGAATTTGAGTGGTTCAATTTCTCCAATCCCATCCCTCAGCTTTTTACCGAAATGGATGAGGAGTTTGCTTTGTTTATGTTTCAACTGCTAATTGCCCCGTTAACTCTTCTTACATTTTTGTTTTTAACTCTTTGTACATTTATGGTGAATTGGTACATTGTGTGTTTCTTTATCAAGAAAATTCATGTGTGTCATTGTTTTACCAACCTTTGCATCTGCGCTGTTCTTTAAGTACATCTGTTTTTGTAAACTCTTCTGTGGAAATTGTTAAAAGTAGTCCTTGTGCATAGAGTTGTGTGGTTTGTTTAACTTTGCAATCATGGTTTTTGTTTGACATACATCTGAGCCTCAGCATCACTCTGTTGCCATGGAATTGCCCATATCCATAATTTTTTGGTCATAACATGTTTTGTCATTTTCTATTGTCAATAAAGAACCTGATTGTGAACTGGGCTTTGTTTGTCATATCCATAGAAACGCACTGCTGTGTCACATCCCTAGAAACTCACTCGTGTGTCACATCCCCAGAAACTCACTCCCGTGTCATATTCATAGAAACTCACTCATGTGTCAAATTCATAGAAACTCACTGCTATGTCATATTCATAGAAACTCACTGCTGTGTCATATCCATAGAAAATCACTGCTGTGTCATATTCATAGAAACTCACTCCTCTGTCATATTCATAGAAACTCACTCCTGTGTCATATCCATAGAAACTCACTTCTGTGTCATATCCATAGAAACTCACTGCTGTGTCATATCCATAGAAACTCACTGCTGTGTCATATCCATAGAAACTCACGGCTGTGTCATATTCATAGAAACTCACTGCTGTGTAATATCCATAAAAACTCACTGCTGTGTCATATCCATAGAAACTCACTGCTGTGTCATATTCAGAAAAAATCACTGCTGTGTCATATCCATAGAAACTCACTGCTGTGTCATATTCATAGAAACTCACTCCTGTGTCACATTCATATAAACTCACTGCTGTGTCATATCCATAGAAACACACTGCTGTGTCATATTCATAGAAACTCACTGCTGTGTCATATCCATAGAAACTCACTGATGTGTCATATTCATAGAAACTCACTCCTGTGTCACATTAATATAAACTCACTGCTGTGTCACATTAATAGAAACTCACTGATGTGTCATATTCATAGAAACTCACTCCTGTGTCACATTCATATAAACTCACTGCTGTGTCATATCCATAGAAACTCACTGCTGTGTCATGTCCATAGAAACTCACTGCTGTGTCATATCCATAGAAACTCACTGATGTGTCATATTCATAGAAAATCACTGCTGTGTCATATCCATAGAAACTCACTGCTGTGTCATATTCATAGAAAATCACTGCTGTGTCATATCCATAGAAACTCACTCCTGTGTCATATTCATAGAAACTCACTCCTCTGTCATATTCATAGAAACTCACTGCTGTGTCATATCCATAGAAACTCACTCCTGTGTCATATCCATAGAAACTCACTTCTGTGTCATATCCATAGAAACTCACTGATGTGTCATATTCATAGAAACTCACTCCTGTGTCACATTAATATAAACTCACTGCTGTGTCACATTAATAGAAACTCACTGCTGTGTCATGTCCATAGAAACTCACTGCTGTGTCATATCCATAGAAACTCACTGATGTGTCATATTCATAGAAACTATTGTGTCATAGAAACTCACTCCTGTGTCACCATAGAAACTCACTATATCCAAGAAACTCACTGCTGTGTCATATCCATAGAAACTCACTCATAGAAACTCACGGCTGTGTCATATTCATAGAAACTCACTGCTGTGTAATATCCATAAAAACTCACTGCTGTGTCATATCCATAGAAACTCACTGCTGTGTCATATTCAGAAAAAAAAAAATCACTGCTGTGTCATATCCATAGAAACTCACTGCTGTGTCATATTCCTAGAAACTCACTCCTGTGTCACATTCATATAAACTCACTGCTGTGTCATATCCATAGAAACACACTGCTGTGTCATATTCATAGAAACTCACTGCTGTGTCATATCCATAGAAACTCACTGATGTGTCATATTCATAGAAACTCACTCCTGTGTCACATTAATATAAACTCACTGCTGTGTCACATTAATAGAAACTCACTGATGTGTCATATTCATAGAAACTCACTCCTGTGTCACATTCATATAAACTCACTGCTGTGTCATATCCATAGAAACTCACTGCTGTGTCATGTCCATAGAAACTCACTGCTGTGTCATATCCATAGAAACTCACTGATGTGTCATATTCATAGAAACTCACTCCTGTGTCACATTCATATAAACTCACTGCTGTGTCATATCCATAGAAACTCACTCCTGTGTCATATCCATAGAAACTCACTTCTGTGTCATATCCATAGAAACTCACTGCTGTGTCATATCCATAGAAACTCACTGCTGTGTCATATCCATAGAAACTCACGGCTGTGTCATATTCATAGAAACTCACTGCTGTGTAATATCCATAAAAACTCACTGCTGTGTCATATCCATAGAAACTCACTGCTGTGTCATATTCAGAAAAAATCACTGCTGTGTCATATCCATAGAAACACACTGCTGTGTCATATTCATAGAAACTCACTCCTGTGTCACATTCATATAAACTCACTGCTGTGTCATATCCATAGAAACTCACTGCTGTGTCATATCCATGGAAACTCACTGCTGTGTCATCCATAGAAACTCACTGATGTGTCATATTCATAGAAACTCACTCCTGTGTCATATCCATAGAAACTCACTTCTGTGTCATATCCATAGAAACTCACTGCTGTGTCATATCCATAGAAACTCACTGCGGTGTCATCTCCATAGCAGCTCACTGCTGTGTCATATCCATAGAAACTCACTCCTGTGTCTTATTCATAGAAACTCACTGCTGTGTCATATCCATAGAAACTAACTGCTGTGTCATATTCATAGAAACTCACTGCTGTGTCATATTCATAGAAACTCACTGCTGTGTCATATCCATAGAAACTCACTCCTGTGTCATATTCATAGAAACTCACTGCTGTGTCATATTCATAGAAAATCACTGCTGTGTCATATCCATAGAAACTCACTCCTGTGTCATATTCATAGAAACTCACTGCTGTGTCATATCCATAGAAACTCACTCCTGTGTCATATCCATAGAAACTCACTGCTGTGTCATCCATAGAAAGACACTGTTGTGTCAAATTCATAGAAGCTCACTGCTGTGCCTTATCCATAGAAGCTCACTGCTGTGTCACATCCATAGAAACTCACTCCTGTGTCATATTCATAGAAACTCACTGCTGTGTCATATCCATAGAAACTCACTGCTGTGTCATATCCATAGAAACTCACTGCTGTGTCATATCCATAGAAACTCACTCCTGTGTCATATTCATAGAAACTCACTGCTGTGTCATATCCATAGAAACTCACTGCTGTGTCATATCCATAGAAACTCACTGCTGTGTCATATTCATAGAAACTCACTCCTGTGTCATATTCATAGAAACTCACTGCTGTGTCATATCCATAGAAACTCACTGCTGTGTCATATCCATAGAAACTCACTGCTGTGTCATATTCATAGAAACTCACTGCTGTGTCATATCCATAGAAACTCACTGCTGTGTCATATTCATAGAAACTCACTGCTGTGTCATATCCATAGAAACTCACTGCTGTGTCATATTCATAGAAACTCACTGCTGTGTCATATTCATAGAAACTCACTCCTGTGTCATATTCATAGAAACTCACTGCTGTGTCATATCCATAGAAACTCACTGCTGTGTCATATCCATAGAAACTCACTCCTGTGTCATATCCATAGAAACTCACTTCTGTGTCATATCCATAGAAACTCACTGCTGTGTCATATTCACAGAAACTCACTGCTGTGTCATATTCATAGAAAGTAACTGCTGTGTCATATTCACAGAAACTCACTGCTGTGTCATCCATAGAAACTCACTGCTGTGTCATATCCATAGAAATTCAATGCTGTGTCATATCCATAGAAACACACTGCGGTATCATATCCATAGAAACACACTGCTGTGTCATATCCATAGAAACGCACTTCTGTGTCATATCCATAGAAACTCACTGCTGTGTCATATTCATAGAAACTCACTGCTGTGTCATATTCATAGAAACTCACTGCTGTGTAATATCCATAGAAACTCAATCTGTGTCATATCCATAGAAACTCACTGCTGTGTCATATTCAGAAAAAATCACTGCTGTGTCATATCCATAGAAACTCACTGCTGTGTCATATTCATAGAAACTCACTCCTGTGCCACATTAATATAAACTCACTGCTGTGTCATATCCATAGAAACTCAATGCTGTGTCATATCCATAGAAACTCACTGCTGTGTCATCCATAGAAACTCACTGATGTGTCATATTCATAGAAACTCACTCCTGTGTCATATCCATAGAAACTCACTTCTGTGTCATATCCATAGAAACTCACTGCTGTGTCATATTAATAGAAACTCACTGCTGTGTCATATCCATAGAAATTCCATGCTGTGTCATATCCATAGAAACACACTGCGGTATCATATCCATAGAAACACACTGCTGTGTCATATCCATAGAAACGCACTTCTGTGTCATATCCATAGAAACTCACTGCTGTGTCATATTCATAGAAACTCACTGCTGTGTCATATTCATAGAAACTCACTGCTGTGTAATATCCATAGAAACTCACTCCTGTGTCATATCCATAGAAACTCACTGCTGTGTCATATCCATAGAAACTCACTCCTGTGTCATATTCATAGAAACTCACTGCTGTGTCATATTCACAGAAACTCACTGCTGTGTCATATTCATAGAAAGTAACTGCTGTGTCATATTCACAGAAACTCACTGCTGTGTCATATCCATAGAAACTCACTGCTGTGTCATATCCATAGAAACTCACTGCTGTGTCATATCCATAGAAACTCACTGCTGTGTCATATCCATAGAAACTCACTGCTGTGTCATCCATAGAAACTCACTGCTGTGTCATATCCATAGAAATTCAATGCTGTGTCATATCCATAGAAACACACTGCGGTATCATATCCATAGAAACACACTGCTGTGTCATATCCATAGAAACGCACTTCTGTGTCATATCCATAGAAACTCACTGCTGTGTCATATTCATAGAAACTCACTGCTGTGTCATATTCATAGAAACTCACTGCTGTGTAATATCCATAGAAACTCAATCCTGTGTCATATCCATAGAAACTCACTGCTGTGTCATATTCAGAAAAAATCACTGCTGTGTCATATCCATAGAAACTCACTGCTGTGTCATATTCATAGAAACTCACTCCTGTGCCACATTAATATAAACTCACTGCTGTGTCATATCCATAGAAACTCAATGCTGTGTCATATCCATAGAAACTCACTGCTGTGTCATCCATAGTAACTCACTGATGTGTCATATTCATAGAAACTCACTCCTGTGTCATATCCATAGAAACTCACTTCTGTGTCATATCCATAGAAACTCACTGCTGTGTCATATTCATAGAAACTCACTGCTGTGTCATATCCATAGAAACTCACTCCTGTGTCATATTCATAGAAACTCACTGCTGTGTCATGTCCATAGAAACTCACTGCTGTGTCATATTCATAGAAACTCACTGCTGTGTCATATTCATAGAAGCTCACTGCTGTGTCATATCCATAGAAACTCACTCCTGTGTCATATTCATAGAAACTCACTTCTGTGTCATATCCATAGAAACTCACTGCTGTGTCATATTCACAGAAACTCACTGCTGTGTCATATTCATAGAAAGTAACTGCTGTGTCATATTCACAGAAACTCACTGCTGTGTCATCCATAGAAACTCACTGCTGTGTCATATCCATAGAAATTCAATGCTGTGTCATATCCATAGAAACACACTGCGGTATCATATCCATAGAAACACACTGCTGTGTCATATCCATAGAAACGCACTTCTGTGTCATATCCATAGAAACTCACTGCTGTGTCATATTCATAGAAACTCACTGCTGTGTCATATTCATAGAAACTCACTGCTGTGTAATATCCATAGAAACTCAATCTGTGTCATATCCATAGAAACTCACTGCTGTGTCATATTCAGAAAAAATCACTGCTGTGTCATATCCATAGAAACTCACTGCTGTGTCATATTCATAGAAACTCACTCCTGTGCCACATTAATATAAACTCACTGCTGTGTCATATCCATAGAAACTCAATGCTGTGTCATATCCATAGAAACTCACTGCTGTGTCATCCATAGAAACTCACTGATGTGTCATATTCATAGAAACTCACTCCTGTGTCATATCCATAGAAACTCACTTCTGTGTCATATCCATAGAAACTCACTGCTGTGTCATATTAATAGAAACTCACTGCTGTGTCATATCCATAGAAATTCCATGCTGTGTCATATCCATAGAAACACACTGCGGTATCATATCCATAGAAACACACTGCTGTGTCATATCCATAGAAACGCACTTCTGTGTCATATCCATAGAAACTCACTGCTGTGTCATATTCATAGAAACTCACTGCTGTGTCATATTCATAGAAACTCACTGCTGTGTAATATCCATAGAAACTCACTCCTGTGTCATATCCATAGAAACTCACTGCTGTGTCATATCCATAGAAACTCACTCCTGTGTCATATTCATAGAAACTCACTGCTGTGTCATATTCACAGAAACTCACTGCTGTGTCATATTCATAGAAAGTAACTGCTGTGTCATATTCACAGAAACTCACTGCTGTGTCATATCCATAGAAACTCACTGCTGTGTCATATCCATAGAAACTCACTGCTGTGTCATATCCATAGAAACTCACTGCTGTGTCATATCCATAGAAACTCACTGCTGTGTCATCCATAGAAACTCACTGCTGTGTCATATCCATAGAAATTCAATGCTGTGTCATATCCATAGAAACACACTGCGGTATCATATCCATAGAAACACACTGCTGTGTCATATCCATAGAAACGCACTTCTGTGTCATATCCATAGAAACTCACTGCTGTGTCATATTCATAGAAACTCACTGCTGTGTCATATTCATAGAAACTCACTGCTGTGTAATATCCATAGAAACTCAATCCTGTGTCATATCCATAGAAACTCACTGCTGTGTCATATTCAGAAAAAATCACTGCTGTGTCATATCCATAGAAACTCACTGCTGTGTCATATTCATAGAAACTCACTCCTGTGCCACATTAATATAAACTCACTGCTGTGTCATATCCATAGAAACTCAATGCTGTGTCATATCCATAGAAACTCACTGCTGTGTCATCCATAGTAACTCACTGATGTGTCATATTCATAGAAACTCACTCCTGTGTCATATCCATAGAAACTCACTTCTGTGTCATATCCATAGAAACTCACTGCTGTGTCATATTCATAGAAACTCACTGCTGTGTCATATCCATAGAAACTCACTCCTGTGTCATATTCATAGAAACTCACTGCTGTGTCATGTCCATAGAAACTCACTGCTGTGTCATATTCATAGAAACTCACTGCTGTGTCATATTCATAGAAGCTCACTGCTGTGTCATATCCATAGAAACTCACTCCTGTGTCATATTCATAGAAACTCACTGCTGTGTCATATCCATAACAACTCACTGCTGTGTCATATTCATAGAAAATCACTGCTGTGTCATATCCATAGAAACTCACTCCTGTGTCATATTCACAGAAACTCACTGCTGTGTCATATTCATAGAAAGTCACTGCTGTGTCATATTCACAGAAACTCACTGCTGTGTCATATCCATAGAAACTCACTGCTGTGTCATATCCATAGAAACTCACTGCTGTGTTATATCCATAGAAACACACTGCTGTGTCATATCCATAGAAACTCACTACTGTGTCATATCCATAGAAACTCACTGCTGTGTCATCCATAGAAACTCACTGCTGTGTCATATCCATAGAAATTCACTGCTGTGTCATATCCATAGAAACACACTGCGGTATCATATCCATAGAAACACACTGCTGTGTCATATCCATAGAAACGCACTTCTGTGTCATATCCATAGAAACTCACTGCTGTGTCATATTCATAGAAACTCACTGCTGTGTCATATTCATAGAAACTCACTGCTGTGTCATATTCATAGAAACTCACTGCTGTGTCATATCCATAGAAACTCACTGCTGTGTCATATTCAGAAAACATCACTGCTGTGTCATATTCACAGAAACTCACTACTGTGTCACATCCATAGAAACTCACTCCTGTGTCATATTCACAGAAACTCACTGCTGTGTCATATTCATAGAAAGTCACTGCTGTGTCATATTCACAGAAACTCACTGCTGTGTCATATCCATAGAAACTCACTGCTGTGTCATATCCATAGAAACTCACTGCTGTGTCATATCCATAGAAACTCACTGCTGTGTCATATCCATAGAAACTCACTGCTGTGTCATATCCATAGAAACTCACTGCTGTGTCATATCCATAGAAACTCACTGCTGTGTCATCCATAGAAACTCACTGCTGTGTCATATCCATAGAAATTCAATGCTGTGTCATATCCATAGAAACACACTGCGGTATCATATCCATAGAAACACACTGCTGTGTCATATCCATAGAAACGCACTTCTGTGTCATATCCATAGAAACTCACTGCTGTGTCATATTCATAGAAACTCACTGCTGTGTCATATTCATAGAAACTCACTGCTGTGTAATATCCATAGAAACTCAATCCTGTGTCATATCCATAGAAACTCACTGCTGTGTCATATTCAGAAAAAATCACTGCTGTGTCATATCCATAGAAACTCACTGCTGTGTCATATTCATAGAAACTCACTCCTGTGCCACATTAATATAAACTCACTGCTGTGTCATATCCATAGAAACTCAATGCTGTGTCATATCCATAGAAACTCACTGCTGTGTCATCCATAGAAACTCACTGATGTGTCATATTCATAGAAACTCACTCCTGTGTCATATCCATAGAAACTCACTCCTGTGTCATATTCATAGAAACTCACTGCTGTGTCATGTCCATAGAAACTCACTGCTGTGTCATATTCATAGAAACTCACTGCTGTGTCATATTCATAGAAGCTCACTGCTGTGTCATATCCATAGAAACTCACTCCTGTGTCATATTCATAGAAACTCACTGCTGTGTCATATCCATAACAACTCACTGCTGTGTCATATTCATAGAAAATCACTGCTGTGTCATATCCATAGAAACTCACTCCTGTGTCATATTCACAGAAACTCACTGCTGTGTCATATTCATAGAAAGTCACTGCTGTGTCATATTCACAGAAACTCACTGCTGTGTCATATCCATAGAAACTCACTGCTGTGTCATATCCATAGAAACTCACTGCTGTGTCATATCCATAGAACATCACTGCTGTGTCATATCCATAGAAACTCACTGCTGTGTCATATTTATAGAAACTCACTGCTGTGTTATATTCATAGAAACTCACTACTGTGTCATATCCATAGAAACTCACTTCTGTGTCATATCCATAGAAACTCACTGCTGTGTCATATTCATAGAAACTCACTGCTGTGTCATATCCATAGAAACTCACTGATGTGTCATATTCATAGAAACTCACTCCTGTGTCATATCCATAGAAACTCACTTCTGTGTCATATCCATAGAAACTCACTGCTGTGTCATATTCACAGAAACTCACTACTGTGTCATATCCATAGAAACTCACTGCTGTGTCATATCCATAGAAACTCACTGCTGTGTCATATCCATAGAAACTCACTGCTGTGTCATATCCATAGAAACACACTGCTGTGTCATATCCATAGAAACTCACTCCTGTGTCATATCCATAGAAACACACTGCCGTGTCATATCCATAGAAACACACTGCTGTGTCAAATTCATAGAAGCTCACTGCTGTGCCTTATGCATAGAAGCTCACTGCTGTGTCACATCCATAGAAACTCACTCCTGTGTCATATTCATAGAAACTCACTGCTGTGTCATATTCACAGAAACTCACTGCTGTGTCATATTCATAGAATGTCACTGCTGTGTCATATTCATAGAAAGTCACTGCTGTGTCATATTCACAGAAACTCACTGCTGTGTCATATCCATAGAAACTCACTGCTGTGTCATATCCATAGAAACTCACTGCTGTGTCATATCCATAGAAACTCACTGCTGTGTTATATCCATAGAAACACACTGCTGTGTCATATCCATAGAAACTCACTGCTGTGTCATATCCATAGAAACTCACTGCTGTGTCATCCATAGAAACTCACTGCTGTGTCATATCCATAGAAACTCACTGAGGTGTCATCTCCATAGAAGCTCACTGCTGTGTCATATCCATAAAAACTCACTGCTGTGTCATATTCATAGAAAATCACTGCTGTGTCATATCCATAGAAACTCACTCCTGTGTCATATTCATAGAAACTCACTGCTGTGTCATATTCACAGAAACTCACTATTGTGTCATATCCATAGAAACTCACTGCTGTGTCATATCCATAGAAACTCACTGCTGTGTCATATCCATAGAAACTCACTGCTGTGTCATATCCATAGAAACACACTGCTGTGTCATATCCATAGAAACTCACTCCTGTGTCATATCCATAGAAACACACTGCTGTGTCATATCCATAGAAACACACTGCTGTGTCAAATTCATAGAAGCTCACTGCTGTGCCTTATCCATAGAAGCTCACTGCTGTGTCACATCAATAGAAACTCACTCCTGTGTCATATTCATAGAAACTCACTGCTGTGTCATATTCACAGAAACTCACTATTGTGTCATATCCATAGAAACTCACTGCTGTGTCATATCCATAGAAACTCACTGCTGTGTCATATCCATAGAAACTCACTGCTGTGTCATATCCATAGAAACTCACTGCTGTGTCATATTCACAGAAACTCACTACTGTGTCATATTCATAGAAACTCACTGCTGTGTCATATTCACAGAAACTCACTGCTGTGTCATATCCATAGAAATTCACTGCTGTGTCATATCCATAGAAACTCACGGCTGTGTTATATCCATAGAAACACACTGCTGTGTCATATCCATAGAAACTCACTGCTGTGTCATATCCATAGAAACTCACTGCTGTGTCATCCATAGAAACTCACTGCTGTGTCATATCCATAGAAATTCACTGCTGTGTCATATCCATAGAAACACACTGTTGTGTCATATCCATAGAAACGCACTTCTGTGTCATATCCATAGAAACTCACTCCTGTGTCATATCCATAGAAACGCACTGCTGTGTCATATTCATAGAAAATCACTGCTGTGTGATATCCATAGAAACTCACTCCTGTGTCATATCCATAGAAACACACTCCTGTGTCATATCCATAGAACCTCACTGCTGTGTCATCCATAGAAACTCACTGCTGTGTCATATCCATAGAAACTCACTGCTGTGTCATATTCATAGAAACTCACTCCTCTGTCATATTCATAGAAGCTCACTGCTGTGCCTAAATCCATAGAAGCTCACTGCTTTGTCATATCCATAGAAACTCACTGCTGTGTCATATCCATAGAAACTCACCGCTGTGTCATATTCACAGAAACTCACTGCTGTTTCACATCCATAGAAACTCACTGCTGTGTCATCCATAGAAACGCACTGCTGTGTCATATCCATAGAAACACACTGCTGTGTCATATCCATAGAAACACACTGCTGTGTCATATCCATAGAAACACACTGCTGTGTCATATCCATAGAAACTCACTGCTGTGTCATATCCATAGAAACACACTGCTGTGTCATATCCATAGAAACTCAATGCTGTGTCATATTCATAGAAGCTCACTGCTGTGCCATATCCATAGAAGCTCACTGCTGTGTCATATCCATAGAAACACACTGCTGTGTCATATCCATAGAAACACACTGCTGTGTCATATTCATAGAAACTCACTGCTGTGTCACATCCATAGAAACTCACTGCTGTGTCATATTCATAGAATCTCACTGCTGTGCCTTATCCATAGAAGCTCACTGCTGTGTCACATCCATAGAAACTCACTGCTGTGTCATATTCATAGAAGCTCACTGCTGTGTCATATCCATAGAAACACACTGCTGTGTCATATCCATAGAAACGCACTGCTGTGTCATATCCATAGAAACACACTTCTGTGTCATATTCACAGAAACTCACTGCTGTGTCATATTCATAGAAAATCACTGCTGTGTCATATCCATAGAAACTCACTCCTGTGTCATATCCATAGAAACACACTCCTGTGTCATATCCATAGAACCTCACTGCTGTGTCATCCATAGAAACTCACTGCTTTGTCATATCCATAGAAACTCACTGCTGTGTCATATCCATAGAAACTCACCGCTGTGTCATATTCACAGAAACTCACTGCTGTTTCACATCCATAGAAACTCACTGCTGTGTCATCCATAGAAACGCACTGCTGTGTCATATCCATAGAAACACACTGCTATGTCATATCCATAGAAACACACTGCTGTGTCATATCCATAGAAACACACTGCTGTGTCATATCCATAGAAACTCAC
Organism: Oncorhynchus gorbuscha; assembly: GCF_021184085.1. Taxonomy (NCBI): domain Eukaryota; kingdom Metazoa; phylum Chordata; class Actinopteri; order Salmoniformes; family Salmonidae; genus Oncorhynchus; species Oncorhynchus gorbuscha. The sequence continues at coordinate 47,395,493 of NC_060183.1, read as the reverse complement.
TGCTGTGTCATATCCATAGAAACACACTGCTGTGTCATATCCATAGAAACTCACTGCTGTGTCATATCCATAGAAATTCACTGCTGTGTCATATCCATAGAAACACACTGCTGTATCATATCAATAGAAACACACTGCTGTGTCATATCCATAGAAACGCACTTCTGTGTCATATCCATAGAAACTCACTCCTGTGTCATATCCATAGAAACTCACTGCTGTGTCATCCATAGAAACTCACTGCTGTGTCATATCCATAGAAACTCACTCCTGTGTCATATCCATAGAAACTCACTCCTGTGTCATATCCATAGAACCTCACTGCTGTGTCATCCATAGAAACTCACTGCTGTGTCATATCCATAGAAACGCACTGCTGTGTCATATCCATAGAAACTCACTCCTGTGTCATATCCATAGAAACTCACTGCTGTGTCATATTCATAGAAAATCACTGCTGTGTCATATCCATAGAAACTCACTCCTGTGTCATATTCATAGAAACCCACTGCTGTGTCATATTCACAGAAACTCACTGCTGTGTCATGTCCATAGAAACTCACTGCTGTGTCATATCCATAGAAGCTCACTGCTGTGTCATATCCATAGAAACACACTGCTGTGTCATATCCATAGAAACACACGGCTGTGTCATATTCATAGAAACTCACTGCTGTGTCACATCCATAGAAACTCACTGCTGTGTCATATTCATAGAAGCTCACTGCTGTGTCATATCCATAGAAACTCACTCCTGTGTCATATTCATAGAAACTCACTGCTGTGTCATATTCACAGAAACTCACTACTGTGTCATATCCATAGAAACTCAGTGCTGTGTCATATCCATAGAAACTCACTGCTGTGTCATATCCATAGAAACACACTGCTGTGTCATATCCATAGAAACACACTGCTGTGTCATATCCATAGAAACACACGGCTGTGTCATATTCATAGAAACTCACTGCTGTGTCACATCCATAGAAACTCACTGCTGTGTCATATTCATAGAAGCTCACTGCTGTGTCATATCCATAGAAACTCACTCCTGTGTCATATCCATAGAAACACACTGCTGTGTCATATCCATAGAAACACACGGCTGTGTCATATCCATAGAAACTCACTCCTGTGTCATATTCATAGAAACTCACTGCTGTGTCATATTCACAGAAACTCACTACTGTGTCATATCCATAGAAACTCAGTGCTGTGTCATATCCATAGAAACTCACTGCTGTGTCATATCCATAGAAACACACTGCTGTGTCATATCCATAGAAACACACTGCTGTGTCATATCCATAGAAACGCACTGCTGCGTCATATGCATAGAAACGCACTTCTGTGTCATATCGATAGAAACTCATTCCTTTGTCATATCCATAGAAACACACTGTCGTGTCATATCCATAGAAACACACTGCTGTGTCATATCCATAGAAACGCACTGCTGTGTCATATCCATAGAAACGCACTTCTGTGTCATATCCATAGAAACTCACTCCTGTGTCATATCCATAGAAACACACTGCCGTGTCATATCCATAGAAACACACTGCTGTGTCATATTCATAGAAGCTCACTGCTGTGCCTTATCCATAGAAGCTCACTGCTGTGTCACATCCATAGAAACTCACTGCTGTGTCATATTCATAGAAGCTCACTGCTGTGTCTTATCCATAGAAGCTCACTACTGTGTCACATCCATAGAAACTCACTGCTGTGTCATATTCATAGAAGCTCACTGCTGTGTCATATCCATAGAAACACACTGCTGTGTCATATCCATAGAAACGCACTGCTGTGTCATATCCATAGAAATTCACTGCTGTGTCATATCCATAGAAACACACTGCTGTGTCATATCCATAGAAACACACTGCTGTGTCATATCCATAGAACCTCACTGCTGTGTCATCCATAGAAACTCACTGCTGTGTCATATCCATAGAAACACACTGCTGTGTCATATCCATAGAAACTCACTCCTGTGTCATATCCATAGAAACTCACTGCTGTGTCATATTCATAGAAAATCACTGCTGTGTCATATCCATAGAAACTCACTCCTGTGTCATATTCATAGAAACCCACTGCTGTGTCATATTCACAGAAACTCACTGCTGTGTCATGTCCATAGAAACTCACTGCTGTGTCATATCCATAGAAGCTCACTGCTGTGTCATATCCATAGAAACACACTGCTGTGTCATATCCATAGAAACACACTGCTGTGTCATATTCATAGAAACTCACTGCTGTGTCACATCCATAGAAACTCACTGCTGTGTCATATTCATAGAAACGCACTGCTGTGTCATATCCATAGAAACTCACTCCTGTGTCATATCCATAGAATCTCACTGCTGTGTCATATTCATAGAAAATCACTGCTGTGTCATATCCATAGAAACTCACTCCTGTGTCATATTCATAGAAACCCACTGCTGTGTCATATTCACAGAAACTCACTGCTGTGTCATGTCCATAGAAACTCACTGCTGTGTCATATCCATAGAAACACACTGCTGTGTCATATCCATAGAAACGCACTGCTTTGTCATATCCATAGAAACGCACTGCTGTGTCATATCCATAGAACCTCACTGCCGTGTCATCCATAGAAACTCACTGCTGTGTCATATCCATAGAAACTCACTACTGTGTCATATTCATAGAAACTCACTCCTCTGTCATATTCATAGAAGCTCACTGCTGTGCCTAAATCAATAGAAGCTGACTGCTTTGTCATATCCATAGAAACACACTGCCGTGTCATATTCATAGAAACTCACCGCTGTGTCATATTCACAGAAACTCACTGCTGTTTCACATCCATAGAAACTCACTGCTGTGTCCTCCATAGAAACGCACTGCTGTGTCATATCCATAGAAACACACTGCTGTGTCATATCCATAGAAACACACTGCTGTGTCATATCCATAGAAACACACTGCTGTGTCATATCCATAGAAACGCACTGCTGTGTCATATCCATAGAAATGCACTTCTGTGTCATATCCATAGAAACTCACTCCTGTGTCATATCCATAGAAACACACTGCTGTGTCATATCCATAGAAACACACTGCTGTGTCACATCCATAGAAACTTACTGCTGTGTCATATTCATAGAATCTCACTGCTGTGCCTTATCCATAGAAGCTCACTGCTGTGTCACATCCATAGAACACACTGCTGTGTCATATCCATAGAAACTCACTGCTGTGTCATCCATAGAAACTCACTGCTGTGTCATATCCATAGAAATTCACTGCTGTGTCATATCCATAGAAACTCACTGCTGTGTCATATCCATAGAAACACACTGCTGTGTCATATCCATAGAAACGCACTGCTGTGTCATATCCATAGAAACGCACTTCTGTGTCATATCCATAGAAACTCACTCCTGTGTCATATCCATAGAAACACACTGCCGTGTCATATCCATAGAAACACACTGCTGTGTCATATTCATAGAAGCTCACTGCTGTGCCTTATCCATAGAAGCTCACTGCTGTGTCACATCCATAGAAACTCACTGCTGTGTCATATTCATAGAAGCTCACTGCTGTGTCTTATCCATAGAAGCTCACTACTGTGTCACATCCATAGAAACTCACTGCTGTGTCATATTCATAGAAGCTCACTGCTGTGTCATATCCATAGAAACACATTGCTGTGTCATATCCATAGAAACGCACTGCTGTGTCATATCCATAGAAATTCACTGCTGTGTCATATCCATAGAAACACACTGCTGTGTCATATCCATAGAAACACACTGCTGTGTCATATCCATAGAACCTCACTGCTGTGTCATCCATAGAAACTCACTGCTGTGTCATATCCATAGAAACACACTGCTGTGTCATATCCATAGAAACTCACTCCTGTGTCATATCCATAGAAACTCACTGCTGTGTCATATTCATAGAAAATCACTGCTGTGTCATATTCATAGAAACTCACTGCTGTGTCATATTCACAGAAACTCACTACTGTGTCATATCCATAGAAACTCACTGCTGTGTCATATCCATAGAAACTCACTGCTGTGTCATATCCATAGAAACTCACTGCTGTGTCATATCCATAGAAACACACTGCTGTGTCATATCCATAGAAACACACTGCTGTGTCATATCCATAGAAACGCACTGCTGTGTCATATCCATAGAAACGCACTTCTGTGTCATATCGATAGAAACTCATTCCTTTGTCATATCCATAGAAACACACTGTCGTGTCATATCCAATTTGTAAGTCGCTCTGGATAAGAGCGTCTGCTAAATGACTTAAATGTAAATGTATATCCATAGAAACACACTGCTGTGTCATATTCATAGAAGCTCACTGCTGTGCCTTATCCATAGAAGCTCACTGCTGTGTCACATCCATAGAAACTCACTGCTGTGTCATATTCATAGAAGCTCACTGCTGTGTCATATCCATAGAAACACACTGCTGTGTCATATCCATAGAAACGCACTGCTGTGTCATATCCATAGAAACTCACTCCTGTGTCATATCCATAGAATCTCACTGCTGTGTCATATTCATAGAAAATCACTGCTGTGTCATATCCATAGAAACTCACTCCTGTGTCATATTCATAGAAACCCACTGCTGTGTCATATTCACAGAAACTCACTGCTGTGTCATGTCCATAGAAACTCACTGCTGTGTCATATCCATAGAAACACACTGCTGTGTCATATCCATAGAAACGCACTGCTTTGTCATATCCATAGAAACGCACTGCTGTGTCATATCCATAGAACCTCACTGCCGTGTCATCCATAGAAACTCACTGCTGTGTCATATCCATAGAAACTCACTACTGTGTCATATTCATAGAAACTCACTCCTCTGTCATATTCATAGAAGCTCACTGCTGTGCCTAAATCAATAGAAGCTGACTGCTTTGTCATATCCATAGAAACACACTGCCGTGTCATATTCATAGAAACTCACTGCTGTGTCATATTCACAGAAACTCACTGCTGTTTCACATCCATAGAAACTCACTGCTGTGTCATCCATAGAAACGCACTGCTGTGTCATATCCATAGAAACACACTGCTGTGTCATATCCATAGAAACACACTGCTGTGTCATATCCATAGAAACACACTGCTGTGTCATATCCATAGAAACGCACTGCTGTGTCATATCCATAGAAACGCACTTCTGTGTCATATCGATAGAAACTCATTCCTTTGTCATATCCATAGAAACACACTGTCGTGTCATATCCATAGAAACACACTGCTGAGTCATATTCATAGAAGCTCACTGCTGTGCCTTATCCATAGAAGCTCACTGCTGTGTCACATCCATAGAAACTCACTGCTGTGTCATATTCATAGAAGCTCACTGCTGTGTCATATCCATAGAAACACACTGCTGTGTCATATCCATAGAAACGCACTGCTGTGTCATATCCATAGAAACTCACTCCTGTGTCATATCCATAGAATCTCACTGCTGTGTCATATTCATAGAAAATCACTGCTGTGTCATATCCATAGAAACTCACTCCTGTGTCATATTCATAGAAACCCACTGCTGTGTCATATTCACAGAAACTCACTGCTGTGTCATGTCCATAGAAACTCACTGCTGTGTCATATCCATAGAAACACACTGCTGTGTCATATCCATAGAAACGCACTGCTTTGTCATATCCATAGAAACGCACTGCTGTGTCATATCCATAGAACCTCACTGCCGTGTCATCCATAGAAACTCACTGCTGTGTCATATCCATAGAAACTCACTACTGTGTCATATTCATAGAAACTCACTCCTCTGTCATATTCATAGAAGCTCACTGCTGTGCCTAAATCAATAGAAGCTGACTGCTTTGTCATATCCATAGAAACACACTGCCGTGTCATATTCATAGAAACTCACCGCTGTGTCATATTCACAGAAACTCACTGCTGTTTCACATCCATAGAAACTCACTGCTGTGTCCTCCATAGAAACGCACTGCTGTGTCATATCCATAGAAACACACTGCTGTGTCATATCCATAGAAACACACTGCTGTGTCATATCCATAGAAACACACTGCTGTGTCATATCCATAGAAACGCACTGCTGTGTCATATCCATAGAAATGCACTGCTGTGTCACATCCATAGAAACTTACTGCTGTGTCATATTCATAGAATCTCACTGCTGTGCCTTATCCATAGAAGCTCACTGCTGTGTCACATCCATAGAAACACACTGCTGTGTCATATCCATAGAAACTCACTGCTGTGTCATCCATAGAAACTCACTGCTGTGTCATATCCATAGAAATTCACTGCTGTGTCATATCCATAGAAACTCACTGCTGTGTCATATCCATAGAAACACACTGCTGTGTCATATCCATAGAAACGCACTGCTGTGTCATATCCATAGAAACGCACTTCTGTGTCATATCCATAGAAACTCACTCCTGTGTCATATCCATAGAAACACACTGCCGTGTCATATCCATAGAAACCCACTGCTGTGTCATATTCATAGAAGCTCACTGCTGTGCCTTATCCATAGAAGCTCACTGCTGTGTCACATCCATAGAAACTCACTGCTGTGTCATATTCATAGAAGCTCACTGCTGTGTCTTATCCATAGAAGCTCACTACTGTGTCACATCCATAGAAACTCACTGCTGTGTCATATTCATAGAAGCTCACTGCTGTGTCATATCCATAGAAACACATTGCTGTGTCATATCCATAGAAACGCACTGCTGTGTCATATCCATAGAAATCCACTGCTGCGTCATATCCATAGAAACACACTGCTGTGTCATATCCATAGAAACACACTGCTGTGTCATATCCATAGAACCTCACTGCTGTGTCATCCATAGAAACTCACTGCTGTGTCATATCCATAGAAACACACTGCTGTGTCATATCCATAGAAACTCACTCCTGTGTCATATCCATAGAAACTCACTGCTGTGTCATATTCATAGAAAATCACTGCTGTGTCATATCCATAGAAACTCACTCCTGTGTCATATTCATAGAAACCCACTGCTGTGTCATATTCACAGAAACTCACTGCTGTGTCATGTCCATAGAAACTCACTGCTGTGTCATATCCATAGAAGCTCACTGCTGTGTCATATCCATAGAAACACACTGCTGTGTCATATTCATAGAAACTCACTGCTGTGTCACATCCATAGAAACTCACTGCTGTGTCATATTCATAGAAGCTCACTGCTGTGTCATATCCATAGAAACTCACTCCTGTGTCATATTCATAGAAACTCACTGCTGTGTCATATTCACAGAAACTCACTACTGTGTCATATCCATAGAAACTCACTGCTGTGTCATATCCATAGAAACTCACTGCTGTGTCATATCCATAGAAACACACTGCTGTGTCATATCCATAGAAACACACTGCTGTGTCATATCCATAGAAACGCACTGCTGTGTCATATCCATAGAAACGCACTTCTGTGTCATATCGATAGAAACTCATTCCTTTGTCATATCCATAGAAACACACTGTCGTGTCATATCCATAGAAACACACTGCTGTGTCATATTCATAGAAGCTCACTGCTGTGCCTTATCCATAGAAGCTCACTGCTGTGTCACATCCATAGAAACTCACTGCTGTGTCATATTCATAGAAGCTCACTGCTGTGTCATATCCGTAGAAACACACTGCTGTGTCATATCCATAGAAACGCACTGCTGTGTCATATCCATAGAAACTCACTCCTGTGTCATATCCATAGAATCTCACTGCTGTGTCATATTCATAGAAAATCACTGCTGTGTCATATCCATAGAAACTCACTCCTGTGTCATATTCATAGAAACCCACTGCTGTGTCATATTCACAGAAACTCACTGCTGTGTCATGTCCATAGAAACTCACTGCTGTGTCATATCCATAGAAACACACTGCTGTGTCATATCCATAGAAACGCACTGCTTTGTCATATCCATAGAAATGCACTGCTGTGTCATATCCATAGAACCTCACTGCCGTGTCATCCATAGAAACTCACTGCTGTGTCATATCCATAGAAACTCACTACTGTGTCATATTCATAGAAACTCACTCCTCTGTCATATTCATAGAAGCTCACTGCTGTGCCTAAATCAATAGAAGCTGACTGCTTTGTCATATCCATAGAAACACACTGCCGTGTCATATTCATAGAAACTCACCGCTGTGTCATATTCACAGAAACTCACTGCTGTTTCACATCCATAGAAACTCACTGCTGTGTCATCCATAGAAACGCACTGCTGTGTCATATCCATAGAAACACACTGCTGTGTCATATCCATAGAAACACACTGCTGTGTCATATCCATAGAAACACACTGCTGTGTCATATCCATAGAAACGCACTGCTGTGTCATATCCATAGAAATGCACTTCTGTGTCATATCCATAGAAACTCACTCCTGTGTCATATCCATAGAAACACACTGCTGTGTCATATCCATAGAAACACACTGCTGTGTCACATCCATAGAAACTTACTGCTGTGTCATATTCATCGAATCTCACTGCTGTGCCTTATCCATAGAAGCTCACTGCTGTGTCACATCCATAGAAACACACTGCTGTGTCATATCCATAGAAACTCACTGCTGTGTCATCCATAGAAACTCACTGCTGTGTCATATCCATAGAAATTCACTGCTGTGTCATATCCATAGAAACTCACTGCTGTGTCATATCCATAGAAACACACTGCTGTGTCATATCCATAGAAACTCACTCCTGTGTCATATTCATAGAAACCCACTGCTGTGTCATATTCACAGAAACTCACTGCTGTGTCATGTCCATAGAAACTCACTGCTGTGTCATATCCATAGAAACACACTGCTGTGTCATATCCATAGAAACGCACTGCTTTGTCATATCCATAGAAATGCACTGCTGTGTCATATCCATAGAACCTCACTGCCGTGTCATCCATAGAAACTCACTGCTGTGTCATATCCATAGAAACTCACTACTGTGTCATATTCATAGAAACTCACTCCTCTGTCATATTCATAGAAGCTCACTGCTGTGCCTAAATCAATAGAAGCTGACTGCTTTGTCATATCCATAGAAACACACTGCCGTGTCATATTCATAGAAACTCACCGCTGTGTCATATTCACAGAAACTCACTGCTGTTTCACATCCATAGAAACTCACTGCTGTGTCATCCATAGAAACGCACTGCTGTGTCATATCCATAGAAACACACTGCTGTGTCATATCCATAGAAACACACTGCTGTGTCATATCCATAGAAACACACTGCTGTGTCATATCCATAGAAACGCACTGCTGTGTCATATCCATAGAAATGCACTTCTGTGTCATATCCATAGAAACTCACTCCTGTGTCATATCCATAGAAACACACTGCTGTGTCATATCCATAGAAACACACTGCTGTGTCACATCCATAGAAACTTACTGCTGTGTCATATTCATAGAATCTCACTGCTGTGCCTTATCCATAGAAGCTCACTGCTGTGTCATATCCATAGAAACACACTGCTGTGTCATATCCATAGAAACACACTGCCGTGTCATATTCATAGAAACTCACCGCTGTGTCATATTCACAGAAACTCACTGCTGTTTCACATCCATAGAAACTCACTGCTGTGTCCTCCATAGAAACGCACTGCTGTGTCATATCCATAGAAACACACTGCTGTGTCATATCCATAGAAACACACTGCTGTGTCATATCCATAGAAACACACTGCTGTGTCATATCCATAGAAACGCACTGCTGTGTCATATCCATAGAAATGCACTGCTGTGTCACATCCATAGAAACTTACTGCTGTGTCATATTCATAGAATCTCACTGCTGTGCCTTATCCATAGAAGCTCACTGCTGTGTCACATCCATAGAAACACACTGCTGTGTCATATCCATAGAAACTCACTGCTGTTTCATCCATAGAAACTCACTGCTGTGTCATATCCATAGAAATTCACTGCTGTGTCATATCCATAGAAACTCACTGCTGTGTCATATCCATAGAAACACACTGCTGTGTCATATCCATAGAAACGCACTGCTGTGTCATATCCATAGAAACGCACTTCTGTGTCATATCCATAGAAACTCACTCCTGTGTCATATCCATAGAAACACACTGCCGTGTCATATCCATAGAAACACACTGCTGTGTCATATTCATAGAAGCTCACTGCTGTGCCTTATCCATAGAAGCTCACTGCTGTGTCACATCCATAGAAACTCACTGCTGTGTCATATTCATAGAAGCTCACTGCTGTGTCTTATCCATAGAAGCTCACTACTGTGTCACATCCATAGAAACTCACTGCTGTGTCATATTCATAGAAGCTCACTGCTGTGTCATATCCATAGAAACACATTGCTGTGTCATATCCATAGAAACGCACTGCTGTGTCATATCCATAGAAATCCACTGCTGCGTCATATCCATAGAAACACACTGCTGTGTCATATCCATAGAAACACACTGCTGTGTCATATCCATAGAACCTCACTGCTGTGTCATCCATAGAAACTCACTGCTGTGTCATATCCATAGAAACACACTGCTGTGTCATATCCATAGAAACTCACTCCTGTGTCATATCCATAGAAACTCACTGCTGTGTCATATTCATAGAAAATCACTGCTGTGTCATATCCATAGAAACTCACTCCTGTGTCATATTCATAGAAACCCACTGCTGTGTCATATTCACAGAAACTCACTGCTGTGTCATGTCCATAGAAACTCACTGCTGTGTCATATCCATAGAAGCTCACTGCTGTGTCATATCCATAGAAACACACTGCTGTGTCATATTCATAGAAACTCACTGCTGTGTCACATCCATAGAAACTCACTGCTGTGTCATATTCATAGAAGCTCACTGCTGTGTCATATCCATAGAAACTCACTCCTGTGTCATATTCATAGAAACTCACTGCTGTGTCATATTCACAGAAACTCACTACTGTGTCATATCCATAGAAACTCACTGCTGTGTCATATCCATAGAAACTCACTGCTGTGTCATATCCATAGAAACACACTGCTGTGTCATATCCATAGAAACACACTGCTGTGTCATATCCATAGAAACGCACTGCTGTGTCATATCCATAGAAACGCACTTCTGTGTCATATCGATAGAAACTCATTCCTTTGTCATATCCATAGAAACACACTGTCGTGTCATATCCATAGAAACACACTGCTGTGTCATATTCATAGAAGCTCACTGCTGTGCCTTATCCATAGAAGCTCACTGCTGTGTCACATCCATAGAAACTCACTGCTGTGTCATATTCATAGAAGCTCACTGCTGTGTCATATCCATAGAAACACACTGCTGTGTCATATCCATAGAAACGCACTGCTGTGTCATATCCATAGAAACTCACTCCTGTGTCATATCCATAGAATCTCACTGCTGTGTCATATTCATAGAAAATCACTGCTGTGTCATATCCATAGAAACTCACTCCTGTGTCATATTCATAGAAACCCACTGCTGTGTCATATTCACAGAAACTCACTGCTGTGTCATGTCCATAGAAACTCACTGCTGTGTCATATCCATAGAAACACACTGCTGTGTCATATCCATAGAAACGCACTGCTTTGTCATATCCATAGAAACGCACTGCTGTGTCATATCCATAGAACCTCACTGCCGTGTCATCCATAGAAACTCACTGCTGTGTCATATCCATAGAAACTCACTACTGTGTCATATTCATAGAAACTCACTCCTCTGTCATATTCATAGAAGCTCACTGCTGTGCCTAAATCAATAGAAGCTGACTGCTTTGTCATATCCATAGAAACACACTGCCGTGTCATATTCATAGAAACTCACCGCTGTGTCATATTCACAGAAACTCACTGCTGTTTCACATCCATAGAAACTCACTGCTGTGTCATCCATAGAAACGCACTGCTGTGTCATATCCATAGAAACACACTGCTGTGTCATATCCATAGAAACACACTGCTGTGTCATATCCATAGAAACACACTGCTGTGTCATATCCATAGAAACGCACTGCTGTGTCATATTCATAGAAACCCACTGCTGTGTCATATTCACAGAAACTCACTGCTGTGTCATGTCCATAGAAACTCACTGCTGTGTCATATCCATAGAAACACACTGCTGTGTCATATCCATAGAAACACACTGCTTTGTCATATCCATAGAAATGCACTGCTGTGTCATATCCATAGAACCTCACTGCCGTGTCATCCATAGAAACTCACTGCTGTGTCATATCCATAGAAACTCACTACTGTGTCATATTCATAGAAACTCACTGCTGTGCCTAAATCAATAGAAGCTGACTGCTTTGTCATATCCATAGAAACACACTGCCGTGTCATATTCATAGAAACTCACCGCTGTGTCATATTCACAGAAACTCACTGCTGTTTCACATCCATAGAAACTCACTGCTGTGTCATCCATAGAAACGCACTGCTGTGTCATATCCATAGAAACACACTGCTGTGTCATATCCATAGAAACACACTGCTGTGTCATATCCATAGAAACACACTGCTGTGTCATATCCATAGAAACGCACTGCTGTGTCATATCCATAGAAATGCACTTCTGTGTCATATCCATAGAAACTCACTCCTGTGTCATATCCATAGAAACACACTGCTGTGTCATATCCATAGAAACACACTGCTGTGTCACATCCATAGAAACTTACTGCTGTGTCATATTCATAGAATCTCACTGCTGTGCCTTATCCATAGAAGCTCACTGCTGTGTCACATCCATAGAAACACACTGCTGTGTCATATCCATAGAAATTCACTGCTGTGTCATCCATAGAAACTCACTGCTGTGTCATATCCATAGAAATTCACTGCTGTGTCATATCCATAGAAACTCACTGCTGTGTCATATCCATAGAAACACACTGCTGTGTCATATCCATAGAAACGCACTGCTGTGTCATATCCATAGAAACGCACTTCTGTGTCATATCGATAGAAACTCATTCCTTTGTCATATCCATAGAAACACACTGTCGTGTCATATCCATAGAAACACACTGCTGTGTCATATTCATAGAAGCTCACTGCTGTGCCTTATCCATAGAAGCTCACTGCTGTGTCACATCCATAGAAACTCACTGCTGTGTCATATTCATAGAAGCTCACTGCTGTGTCATATCCATAGAAACACACTGCTGTGTCATATCCATAGAAACGCACTGCTGTGTCATATCCATAGAAACTCACTCCTGTGTCATATCCATAGAATCTCACTGCTGTGTCATATTCATAGAAAATCACTGCTGTGTCATATCCATAGAAACTCACTCCTGTGTCATATTCATAGAAACCCACTGCTGTGTCATATTCACAGAAACTCACTGCTGTGTCATGTCCATAGAAACTCACTGCTGTGTCATATCCATAGAAACACACTGCTGTGTCATATCCATAGAAACGCACTGCTTTGTCATATCCATAGAAACGCACTGCTGTGTCATATCCATAGAACCTCACTGCCGTGTCATCCATAGAAACTCACTGCTGTGTCATATCCATAGAAACTCACTACTGTGTCATATTCATAGAAACTCACTCCTCTGTCATATTCATAGAAGCTCACTGCTGTGCCTAAATCAATAGAAGCTGACTGCTTTGTCATATCCATAGAAACACACTGCCGTGTCATATTCATAGAAACTCACCGCTGTGTCATATTCACAGAAACTCACTGCTGTTTCACATCCATAGAAACTCACTGCTGTGTCATCCATAGAAACGCACTGCTGTGTCATATCCATAGAAACACACTGCTGTGTCATATCCATAGAAACACACTGCTGTGTCATATCCATAGAAACACACTGCTGTGTCATATCCATAGAAACGCACTGCAGTGTCATATCCATAGAAATGCACTTCTGTGTCATATCCATAGAAACTCACTCCTGTGTCATATCCATAGAAACACACTGCTGTGTCATCCATAGAAACTCACTGCTGTGTCATATCCATAGAAATTCACTGCTGTGTCATATCCATAGAAACTCACTGCTGTGTCATATCCATAGAAACACACTGCTGTGTCATATCCATAGAAACTCACTCCTGTGTCATATTCATAGAAACCCACTGCTGTGTCATATTCACAGAAACTCACTGCTGTGTCATGTCCATAGAAACTCACTGCTGTGTCATATCCATAGAAACACACTGCTGTGTCATATCCATAGAAACGCACTGCTTTGTCATATCCATAGAAACGCACTGCTGTGTCATATCCATAGAACCTCACTGCCGTGTCATCCATAGAAACTCACTGCTGTGTCATATCCATAGAAACTCACTACTGTGTCATATTCATAGAAACTCACTCCTCTGTCATATTCATAGAAGCTCACTGCTGTGCCTAAATCAATAGAAGCTGACTGCTTTGTCATATCCATAGAAACACACTGCCGTGTCATATTCATAGAAACTCACCGCTGTGTCATATTCACAGAAACTCACTGCTGTTTCACATCCATAGAAACTCACTGCTGTGTCATCCATAGAAACGCACTGCTGTGTCATATCCATAGAAACACACTGCTGTGTCATATCCATAGAAACACACTGCTGTGTCATATCCATAGAAACACACTGCTGTGTCATATCCATAGAAACGCACTGCTGTGTCATATCCATAGAAATGCACTTCTGTGTCATATCCATAGAAACTCACTCCTGTGTCATATCCATAGAAACACACTGCTGTGTCATATCCATAGAAACACACTGCTGTGTCACATCCATAGAAACTTACTGCTGTGTCATATTCATAGAATCTCACTGCTGTGCCTTATCCATAGAAGCTCACTGCTGTGTCACATCCATAGAAACACACTGCTGTGTCATATCCATAGAAACTCACTGCTGTGTCATCCATAGAAACTCACTGCTGTGTCATATCCATAGAAATTCACTGCTGTGTCATATCCATAGAAACTCACTGCTGTGTCATATCCATAGAAACACACTGCTGTGTCATATCCATAGAAATGCACTGCTGTGTCATATCCATAGAAACGCACTTCTGTGTCATATCCATAGAAACTCACTCCTGTGTCATATCCATAGAAACACACTGCCGTGTCATATTCATAGAAGCTCACTGCTGTGCCTTATCCATAGAAGCTCACTGCTGTGTCACATCCATAGAAACTCACTGCTGTGTCATATTCATAGAAGCTCACTGCTGTGTCTTATCCATAGAAGCTCACTGCTGTGTCACATCCATAGAAACTCACTGCTGTGTCATATTCATAGAAGCTCACTGCTGTGTCATATCCATAGAAACACACTGCTGTGTCATATCCATAGAAACGCACTGCTGTGTCATATCCATAGAAATTCACTGCTGTGTCATATCCATAGAAACACACTGCTGTGTCATATCCATAGAAACACACTGCTGTGTCATATCCATAGAACCTCACTGCTGTGTCATCCATAGAAACTCACTGCTGTGTCATATCCATAGAAACGCACTGCTGTGTCATATCCATAGAAACGCACTGCTGTGTCATATCCATAGAAATTCACTGCTGTGTCATATCCATAGAAACACACTGCTGTGTCATATCCATAGAAACACACTGCTGTGTCATATCCATAGAACCTCACTGCTGTGTCATCCATAGAAACTCACTGCTGTGTCATATTCATAGAAACTCACTCCTCTGTCATATTCATAGAAGCTCACTGCTGTGCCTAAATCAATAGAAGCTGACTGCTTTGTCATATCCATAGAAACACACTGCCGTGTCATATTCATAGAAACTCACCGCTGTGTCATATTCACAGAAACTCACTGCTGTTTCACATCCATAGAAACTCACTGCTGTGTCATCCATAGAAACGCACTGCTGTGTCATATCCATAGAAACACACTGCTGTGTCATATCCATAGAAACACACTGCTGTGTCATATCCATAGAAACACACTGCTGTGTCATATCCATAGAAACGCACTGCTGTGTCATATCCATAGAAATGCACTTCTGTGTCATATCCATAGAAACTCACTCCTGTGTCATATCCATAGAAACACACTGCTGTGTCATATCCATAGAAACACACTGCTGTGTCACATCCATAGAAACTTACTGCTGTGTCATATTCATAGAATCTCACTGCTGTGCCTTATCCATAGAAGCTCACTGCTGTGTCACATCCATAGAAACACACTGCTGTGTCATATCCATAGAAACTCACTGCTGTGTCATCCATAGAAACTCACTGCTGTGTCATATCCATAGAAATTCACTGCTGTGTCATATCCATAGAAACTCACTGCTGTGTCATATCCATAGAAACACACTGCTGTGTCATATCCATAGAAATGCACTGCTGTGTCATATCCATAGAAACGCACTTCTGTGTCATATCCATAGAAACTCACTCCTGTGTCATATCCATAGAAACACACTGCCGTGTCATATTCATAGAAGCTCACTGCTGTGCCTTATCCATAGAAGCTCACTGCTGTGTCACATCCATAGAAACTCACTGCTGTGTCATATTCATAGAAGCTCACTGCTGTGTCTTATCCATAGAAGCTCACTGCTGTGTCACATCCATAGAAACTCACTGCTGTGTCATATTCATAGAAGCTCACTGCTGTGTCATATCCATAGAAACACACTGCTGTGTCATATCCATAGAAACGCACTGCTGTGTCATATCCATAGAAATTCACTGCTGTGTCATATCCATAGAAACACACTGCTGTGTCATATCCATAGAAACACACTGCTGTGTCATATCCATAGAACCTCACTGCTGTGTCATCCATAGAAACTCACTGCTGTGTCATATCCATAGAAACGCACTGCTGTGTCATATCCATAGAAACGCACTGCTGTGTCATATCCATAGAAATTCACTGCTGTGTCATATCCATAGAAACACACTGCTGTGTCATATCCATAGAAACACACTGCTGTGTCATATCCATAGAACCTCACTGCTGTGTCATCCATAGAAACTCACTGCTGTGTCATATCCATAGAAACGCACTGCTGTGTCATATCCATAGAAACTCACTCCTGTGTCATATCCATAGAAACTCACTGCTGTGTCATATTCATAGAAAATCACTGCTGTGTCATATCCATAGAAACTCACTCCTGTGTCATATTCATAGAAACCCACTGCTGTGTCATATTCACAGAAACTCACTGCTGTGTCATATCCATAGAAACTCACTGCTGTGTCATATCCATAGAAACTCACTGCTGTGTCATATCCATAGAAACACACTGCTGTGTCATATCCATAGAAACACACTGCTGTGTCATATCCATAGAAACGCACTGCTGTGTCATATCCATAGAAACGCACTTCTGTGTCATATCGATAGAAATTCATTCCTTTGTCATATCCATAGAAACACACTGTTGTGTCATATCCATAGAAACACACTGCTGTGTCATATTCATAGAAGCTCACTGCTGTGCCTTATCCATAGAAGCTCACTGCTGTGTCACATCCATAGAAACTCACTGCTGTGTCATATTCATAGAAGCTCACTGCTGTGTCATATCCATAGAAACACACTGCTGTGTCATATCCATAGAAACGCACTGCTGTGTCATATCCATAGAAACTCACTCCTGTGTCATATCCATAGAATCTCACTGCTGTGTCATATTCATAGAAAATCACTGCTGTGTCATATCCATAGAAACTCACTCCTGTGTCATATTCATAGAAACCCACTGCTGTGTCATATTCACAGAAACTCACTGCTGTGTCATGTCCATAGAAACTCACTGCTGTGTCATATCCATAGAAACACACTGCTGTGTCATATCCATAGAAACGCACTGCTTTGTCATATCCATAGAAACGCACTGCTGTGTCATATCCATAGAACCTCACTGCCGTGTCATCCATAGAAACTCACTGCTGTGTCATATCCATAGAAACTCACTACTGTGTCATATTCATAGAAACTCACTCCTCTGTCATATTCATAGAAGCTCACTGCTGTGCCTAAATCAATAGAAGCTGACTGCTTTGTCATATCGATAGAAACACACTGCCGTGTCATATCCATAGAAACACACTGCTGTGTCATATTCATAGAAGCTCACTGCTGTGCCTTATCCATAGAAGCTCACTGCTGTGTCACATCCATAGAAACTCACTGCTGTGTCATATTCATAGAAGCTCACTGCTGTGTCATATCCATAGAAACACACTGCTGTGTCATATCCATAGAAACGCACTGCTGTGTCATATCCATAGAAATTCACTGCTGTGTCATATCCATAGAAACACACTGCTGTGTCATATCCATAGAAACACACTGCTGTGTCATATCCATAGAACCTCACTGCTGTGTCATCCATAGAAACTCACTGCTGTGTCATATCCATAGAAACGCACTGCTGTGTCATATCCATAAAAACTCACTGCTGTGTCATATCCATAGAAGCTCACTGCTGTGTCATATCCATAGAAACACACTGCTGTGTCATATCCATAGAAACACACTGCTGTGTCATATCCATAGAAACACACTGTCGTGTCATATCCATAGAAACACACTGCTGTGTCATATTCATAGAAGCTCACTGCTGTGCCTTATCCATAGAAGCTCACTGCTGTGTCATATCCATAGAAACGCACTTCTGTGTCATATCGATAGAAACTCATTCCTTTGTCATATCCATAGAAACACACTGTCGTGTCATATCCATAGAAACACACTGCTGTGTCATATTCATAGAAGCTCACTGCTGTGCCTTATCCATAGAAGCTCACTGCTGTGTCACATCCATAGAAACTCCCTGCTGTGTCATATTCATAGAAACTCACTACTGTGTCATATCCATAGAAACACACTGCTGTGTCATATCCATAGAAACGCACTGCTGTGTCATATCCATAGAAACTCACTCCTGTGTCATATCCATAGAATCTCACTGCTGTGTCATATTCATAGAAAATCACTGCTGTGTCATATCCATAGAAACTCACTCCTGTGTCATATTCATAGAAACCCACTGCTGTGTCATATTCACAGAAACTCACTGCTGTGTCATGTCCATAGAAACTCACTGCTGTGTCATATCCATAGAAACACACTGCTGTGTCATATCCATAGAAACGCACTGCTTTGTCATATCCATAGAAACGCACTGCTGTGTCATATCCATAGAACCTCACTGCCGTGTCATCCATAGAAACTCACTGCTGTGTCATATCCATAGAAACTCACTACTGTGTCATATTCATAGAAACTCACTCCTCTGTCATATTCATACAAGCTCACTGCTGTGCCTAAATCAATAGAAGCTGACTGCTTTGTCATATCCATAGAAACACACTGCTGTGTCATATCCATAGAAACTCACTCCTGTGTCATATCCATAGAAACACACTGCTGTGTCATATCCATAGAAACACACTGCTGTGTCACATCCATAGAAACTTACTGCTGTGTCATATTCATAGAATCTCACTGCTGTGCCTAAATCCATAGAAGCTCACTGCTGTGTCACATCCATAGAAACACACTGCTGTGTCATATCCATAGAAACTCACTGCTGTGTCATCCATAGAAACTCACTGCTGTGTCATATCCATAGAAACTCACTGCTGTGTCATATCCATAGAAACACACTGCTGTGTCATCCATAGAAACGCACTGCTGTGTCATATCCATAGAAACACACTGCTGTGTCATATCCATAGAAACTCACTCCTGTGTCATATCCATAGAAACACACTGCCGTGTCATATCCATAGAAACACACTGCTGTGTCATATTCATAGAAACGCACTGCTGTGTCATATCCATAGAAATGCACTTCTGTGTCATATCCATAGAAACTCACTGCTGTGTCATATTCATAGAAGCTCACTGCTGTGTCATATCCATAGAAACACACTGCTGTGTCGTATCCATAGAAACGCACTGCTGTGCCTTATCCATAGAAGCTCACTGCTGTGTCACATCCATAGAAAATCACTGCTGTGTCATATCCAAAGAAACTCACTCCTGTGTCATATTCATAGAAACTCACTGCTGTGTCATATTCACAGAAACTCACTGCTGTGTCATATCCATAGAAACTCACTCCTGTGTCATATTCATAGAAACTCACTGCTGTGTCATATCCATAGAAACTCACTGCTGTGTCATATTCATAGAAAATCACTGCTTTGTCATATCCATAGAAACTCACTCCTGTGTCATATTCATAGAAACTCACTGCTGTGTCATATTCACAGAAACTCACTGCTGTGTCATATCCATAGAAACTCACTGCTGTGTCATATCCCTAGATACACACTGCTGTGTCATATCCATAGAAACGCACTTCTGTGTCATATCGATAGAAACTCATTCCTTTGTCATATCCATAGAAACACACTGTCGTGTCATATCCATAGAAACACACTGCTGTGTCATATTCATAGAAGCTCACTGCTGTGCCTTATCCATAGAAGCTCACTGCTGTGTCACATCCATAGAAACTCACTGCTGTGTCATATTCATAGAAGCTCACTGCTGTGTCATAATCATAGAAACACACTGCTGTGTCATATCCATAGAAACGCACTGCTGTGTCATATCCATAGAAACTCACTCCTGTGTCATATCCATAGAATCTCACTGCTGTGTCATATTCATAGAAAATCACTGCTGTGTCATATCCATAGAAACTCACTCCTGTGTCATATTCATAGAAACCCACTGCTGTGTCATATTCACAGAAACTCACTGCTGTGTCATGTCCATAGAAACTCACTGCTGTGTCATATCCATAGAAACACACTGCTGTGTCATATCCATAGAAACGCACTGCTTTGTCATATCCATAGAAACGCACTGCTGTGTCATATCCATAGAACCTCACTGCCGTGTCATCCATAGAAACTCACTGCTGTGTCATATCCATAGAAACTCACTACTGTGTCATATTCATAGAAACTCACTCCTCTGTCATATTCATAGAAGCTCACTGCTGTGCCTAAATCAATAGAAGCTGACTGCTTTGTCATATCCATAGAAACACACTGCCGTGTCATATCCATAGAAACACACTGCTGTGTCATATTCATAGAAGCTCACTGCTGTGTCACATCCATAGAAACTCACTGCTGTGTCATATTCATAGAAGCTCACTGCTGTGTCATATCCATAGAAACTCACTCCTGTGTCATATTCATAGAAACTCACTGCTGTGTCATATTCACAGAAACTCACTACTGTGTCATATCCATAGAAACTCACTGCTGTGTCATATCCATAGAAACTCACTGCTGTGTCATATCCATAGAAACACACTGCTGTGTCATATCCATAGAAACACACTGCTGTGTCATATCCATAGAAACGCACTGCTGTGTCATATCCATAGAAACGCACTTCTGTGTCATATCGATAGAAATTCATTCCTTTGTCATATCCATAGAAACACACTGTCGTGTCATATCCATAGAAACACACTGCTGTGTCATATTCATAGAAGCTCACTGCTGTGCCTTATCCATAGAAGCTCACTGCTGTGTCACATCCATAGAAACTCACTGCTGTGTCATATTCATAGAAGCTCACTGCTGTGTCATATCCATAGAAACACACTGCTGTGTCATATCCATAGAAACGCACTGCTGTGTCATATCCATAGAAACTCACTCCTGTGTCATATCCATAGAATCTCACTGCTGTGTCATATTCATAGAAAATCACTGCTGTGTCATATCCATAGAAACTCACTCCTGTGTCATATTCATAGAAACCCACTGCTGTGTCATATTCACAGAAACTCACTGCTGTGTCATGTCCATAGAAACTCACTGCTGTGTCATATCCATAGAAACACACTGCTGTGTCATATCCATAGAAACGCACTGCTTTGTCATATCCATAGAAACGCACTGCTGTGTCATATCCATAGAACCTCACTGCCGTGTCATCCATAGAAACTCACTGCTGTGTCATATCCATAGAAACTCACTACTGTGTCATATTCATAGAAACTCACTCCTCTGTCATATTCATAGAAGCTCACTGCTGTGCCTAAATCAATAGAAGCTGACTGCTTTGTCATATCCATAGAAACACACTGCCGTGTCATATTCATAGAAACTTACTGCTGTGTCATATTCATAGAATCTCACTGCTGTGCCTTATCCATAGAAGCTCACTGCTGTGTCACATCCATAGAAACACACTGCTGTGTCATATCCATAGAAACTCACTGCTGTGTCATCCATAGAAACTCACTGCTGTGTCATATCCATAGAAACTCACTGCTGTGTCATATCCATAGAAACACACTGCTGTGTCATATCCATAGAAACGCACTGCTGTGTCATATCCATAGAAACGCACTGCTGTGTCATATCCATAGAAACTCACTCCTGTGTCATATCCATAGAAACACACTGCCGTGTCATATCCATAGAAACACACTGCTGTGTCATATTCATAGAAGCTCACTGCTGTGCCTTATCCATAGAAGCTCACTGCTGTGTCACATCCATAGAAACTCACTGCTGTGTCATATTCATAGAAGCTCACTGCTGTGTCTTATCCATAGAAGCTCACTGCTGTGTCACATCCATAGAAACTCACTGCTGTGTCATATTCATAGAAGCTCACTGCTGTGTCATATCCATAGAAACACACTGCTGTGTCATATCCATAGAAACGCACTGCTGTGTCATATCCATAGAAATTCACTGCTGTGTCATATCCATAGAAACACACTGCTGTGTCATATCCATAGAAACACACTGCTGTGTCATATCCATAGAACCTCACTGCTGTGTCATCCATAGAAACTCACTGCTGTGTCATATCCATAGAAACGCACTGCTGTGTCATATCCATAGAAACTCACTCCTGTGTCATATCCATAGAAACTCACTGCTGTGTCATATTCATAGAAAATCACTGCTGTGTCATATCCATAGAAACTCACTCCTGTGTCATATTCATAGAAACCCACTGCTGTGTCATATTCACAGAAACTCACTGCTGTGTCATGTCCATAGAAACTCACTGCTGTGTCATATCCATAGAAGCTCACTGCTGTGTCATATCCATAGAAACACACTGCTGTGTCATATCCATAGAAACACACTGCTGTGTCATATTCATAGAAACTCACTGCTGTGTCACATCCATATAAACTCACTGCTGTGTCATATTCATAGAAGCTCACTGCTGTGTCATATCCATAGAAACTCACTCCTGTGTCATATTCATAGAAACTCACTGCTGTGTCATATCCATAGAAACTCACTCCTGTGTCATATTCATAGAAACTCACTGCTGTGTCATATCCATAGAAGCTCACTGCTGTGTCATATCCATAGAAACTCACTCCTGTGTCATATTCATAGAAAATCACTGCTGTGTCATATCCATAGAAACTCACTCCTGTGTCATATTCATAGAAACTCACTGCTGTGTCATATTCACAGAAACTCACTACTGTGTCATATCCATAGAAACTCACTGCTGTGTCATATCCATAGAAACTCACTGCTGTGTCATATCCATAGAAACACACTGCTGTGTCATATCCATAGAAACACACTGCTGTGTCATATCCATAGAAACGCACTGCTGAGTCATATCCATAGAAACGCACTTCTGTGTCATATCGATAGAAACTCATTCCTGTGTCATATCCATAGAAACACACTGTCGTGTCATATCCATAGAAACACACTGCTGTGTCATATTCATAGAAGCTCACTGCTGTGCCTTATCCATAGAAGCTCACTGCTGTGTCACATCCATAGAAACTCACTGCTGTGTCATATTCATAGAAGCTCACTGCTGTGTCATATCCATAGAAACACACTGCTGTGTCATATCCATAGAAACGCACTGCTGTGTCATATCCATAGAAACTCACTCCTGTGTCATATCCATAGAAACTCACTGCTGTGTCATATTCATAGAAAATCACTGCTGTGTCATATCCATAGAAACTCACTCCTGTGTCATATTCATAGAAACTCACTGCTGTGTCATATTCACAGAAACTCACTGCTGTGTCATGTCCATAGAAACTCACTGCTGTGTCATATCCATAGAAACACACTGCTGTGTCATATCCATAGAAACGCACTGCTGTGTCATATCCATAGAAACGCACTGCTGTGTCATATCCATAGAAACTCACTACTGTGTCATATTCATAGAAACTCACTCCTCTGTCATATTCATAGAAGCTCACTGCTGTGCCTAAATCAATAGAAGCTGACTGCTTTGTCATATCCATAGAAACACACTGCCGTGTCATATTCATAGAAACTCACCGCTGTGTCATATTCACAGAAACTCACTGCTGTTTCTCATCCATAGAAACTCACTGCTGTGTCATCCATAGAAACGCACTGCTGTGTCATATCCATAGAAACACACTGCTGTGTCATATCCATAGAAACACACTGCTGTGTCATATCCATAGAAACGCACTGCTGTGTCATATCCATAGAAACGCACTGCTGTGTCATATCCATAGAAACGCACTGCTGTGTCATATCCATAGAAATGCACTTCTGTGTCATATCCATAGAAACTCACTGCTGTGTCATATTCATAGAAGCTCACTGCTGTGTCATATCCATAGAAACACACTGCTGTGTCATATCCATAGAAACGCACTGCTGTGCCTTATCCATAGAAACGCACTGCTGTGTCATATCCATAGAACCTCACTGCCGTGTCATCCATAGAAACTCACTGCTGTGTCATATCCATAGAAACTCACTACTGTGTCATATTCATAGAAACTCACTCCTCTGTCATATTCATAGAAGCTCACTGCTGTGCCTAAATCAATAGAAGCTGACTGCTTTGTCATATCCATAGAAACACACTGCCGTGTCATATTCATAGAAACTCACCGCTGTGTCATATTCACAGAAACTCACTGCTGTTTCTCATCCATAGAAACACACTGCTGTGTCATATCCATAGAAACGCACTGCTGTGTCATATCCATAGAAACTCACTCCTGTGTCATATCCATAGAAACTCACTGCTGTGTCATATTCATAGAAAATCACTGCTGTGTCATATCCATAGAAACTCACTCCTGTGTCATATTCATAGAAACTCACTGCTGTGTCATATTCACAGAAACTCACTGCTGTGTCATGTCCATAGAAACTCACTGCTGTGTCATATCCATAGAAACACACTGCTGTGTCATATCCATAGAAACGCACTGCTGTGTCATATCCATAGAAACGCACTGCTGTGTCATATCCATAGAACCTCACTGCCGTGTCATCCATAGAAACTCACTGCTGTGTCATATCCATAGAAACTCACTACTGTGTCATATTCATAGAAACTCACTCCTCTGTCATATTCATAGAAGCTCACTGCTGTGCCTAAATCAATAGAAGCTGACTGCTTTGTCATATCCATAGAAACACACTGCCGTGTCATATTCATAGAAACTCACCGCTGTGTCATATTCACAGAAACTCACTGCTGTTTCTCATCCATAGAAACTCACTGCTGTGTCATCCATAGAAACGCACTGCTGTGTCATATCCATAGAAACACACTGCTGTGTCATATCCATAGAAACACACTGCTGTGTCATATCCATAGAAACGCACTGCTGTGTCATATCCATAGAAACGCACTGCTGTGTCATATCCATAGAAACGCACTGCTGTGTCATATCCATAGAAACGCACTGCTGTGTCATATCCATAGAAATGCACTTCTGTGTCATATCCATAGAAACTCACTGCTGTGTCATATTCATAGAAGCTCACTGCTGTGTCATATCCATAGAAACACACTGCTGTGTCGTATCCATAGAAACGCACTGCTGTGCCTTATCCATAGAAGCTCACTGCTGTGTCACATCCATAGAAAATCACTGCTGTGTCATATCCAAAGAAACTCACTCCTGTGTCATATTCATAGAAACTCACTGCTGTGTCATATTCACAGAAACTCACTGCTGTGTCATATCCATAGAAACTCACTCCTGTGTCATATTCATAGAAACTCACTGCTGTGTCATATCCATAGAAACTCACTGCTGTGTCATATTCATAGAAAATCACTGCTTTGTCATATCCATAGAAACTCACTCCTGTGTCATATTCATAGAAACTCACTGCTGTGTCATATTCACAGAAACTCACTGCTGTGTCATATCCATAGAAACTCACTGCTGTGTCATATCCATAGATACACACTGCTGTGTCATATCCATAGAAACACACTGCTGTGTCATATCCATAGAAACGCACTGCTGTGTCATATCCATAGAAACGCACTTCTGTGTCATATCCATAGAAACTCACTCCTGTGTCATATCCATAGAAACACACTGCCGTGTCATATCCATAGAAACACACTGCTGTGTCATATTCATTGAAGCTCACTGCTGTGCCTTATCCATAGAAGCTCACTGCTGTGTCACATCCATAGAAACTCACTGCTGTGTCATATCCAAAGAAACTCACTCCTGTGTCATATCCATAGAAACTCACTGCTGTGTCATATTCATAGAAAATCACTGCTGTGTCATATCCATAGAAACTCACTCCTGTGTCATATTCATAGAAGCTCACTGCTGTGTCATATTCACAGAAACTCACTGCTGTGTCATTTCCATAGAAACTCACTGCTGTGTCATATCCATAGAAACACACTGCTGTGTCATATCCACAGAAACTCACTGCTGTGTCATATCCATAGAAACTCACTGCTGTGTCATATCCATAGAAATGCACTGCTGTGTCATATCCATAGAAACACACTGCTGTGTCATATCCATAGAAACTCACTGCTGTGTCATATCCATAGAAACTCACTGCGGTGTCATATCCATAGAAACTCACTCCTCTGTCATATTCATAGAAGCTCACTGCTGTGCCTAAATCCATAGAAGCTCACTGCTTTGTCATATCCATAGAAGCTCACTGCTGTGTCAGATCCATAGAAACTCACTGCTGTGTCATATTCATAGATGCTCACTGCTGTGTCATATCCATAGAAACACACTGCTGTGTCATATCCATAGAAACTCACTGTTGTGTCATATTCATAGAAACTCACTGCTGTGTCACATCCATAGAAACTCACTGCTGTGTCATATTCATAGAAACTCACTGCTGTGTCATATCCATAGAAACTCACTGCTGTGTCATATCCAAAGAAACTCACTCCTGTGTCATATTCATAGAAACTCACTCCTGTGTCATATTCATAGAAACTCACTCCTGTGTCATATTCATAGAAAATCACTGCTGTGTCATATTCATAGAAAATCACTGCTGTGTCATATCCAAAGAAACTCACTCCTGTGTCATATTCATAGAAACTCACTGCTGTGTCATATTCATAGAAAATCACTGCTGTGTCATATCCAAAGAAACTCACTCCTGTGTCATATTCATAGAAACTCACTGCTGTGTCATATTCACAGAAACTCACTGCTGTGTCATATCCATAGAAACTCACTCCTGTGTCATATTCATAGAAACTCACTGCTGTGTCATATCCATAGAAACTCACTGCTGTGTCATATTCATAGAAAATCACTGCTTTGTCAAATCCATAGAAACTCACTGCTGTGTCATATTCATAGATGCTCACTGCTGTGTCATATCCATAGAAACAAACTGCTGTGTCATATCCATAGAAACTCACTGTTGTGTCATATTCATAGAAACTCACTGCTGTGTCACATCCATAGAAACTCACTGCTGTGTCATATTCATAGAAGCTCACTGCTGTGTCATATCCATAGAAACTCACTGCTGTGTCATATCCATAGAAACTCACTGCTGTGTCATATCCATAGAAACACACTGCTGTGTCATATCCATAGAAACACACTGCTGTGTCATATCCATAGAAACGCACTGCTGTGTCATATCCATAGAAACGCACTTCTGTGTCATATCCATAGAAACTCACTCCTGTGTCATATCCATAGAAACACACTGCCGTGTCATATCCATAGAAACACACTGCTGTGTCATATTCATAGAAGCTCACTGCTGTGCCTTATCCATAGAAGCTCACTGCTGTGTCACATCCATAGAAACTCACTGCTGTGTCATATCCAAAGAAACTCACTCCTGTGTCATATCCATAGAAACTCACTGCTGTGTCATATTCATAGAAAATCACTGCTGTGTCATATCCATAGAAACTCACTCCTGTGTCATATTCATAGAAACTCACTGCTGTGTCATATTCACAGAAACTCACTGCTGTGTCATGTCCATAGAACCTCACTGCTGTGTCATATCCATAGAAACACACTGCTGTGTCATATCCACAGAAACTCACTGCTGTGTCATATCCATAGAAACTCACTGCTGTGTCATATCCATAGAAATGCACTGCTGTGTCATATCCATAGAAACACACTGCTGTGTCATATCCATAGAAACTCACTGCTGTGTCATATCCATAGAAACTCACTGCGGTGTCATATCCATAGAAACTCACTCCTCTGTCATATTCATAGAAGCTCACTGCTGTGCCTAAATCCATAGAAGCTCACTGCTTTGTCATATCCATAGAAGCTCACTGCTGTGTCAGATCCATAGAAACTCACTGCTGTGTCATATTCATAGATGCTCACTGCTGTGTCATATCCATAGAAACACACTGCTGTGTCATATTCACAGAAACTCACTGCTGTGTCATATCCATAGAAACGCACTGCTGTGTCATATCCATAGAAACGCACTTCTGTGTCATATCCATAGAAACAAACTGCTGTGTCATATCCATAGAAACTCACTGTTGTGTCATATTCATAGAAACTCACTGCTGTGTCACATCCATAGAAACTCACTGCTGTGTCATATTCATAGAAGCTCACTGCTGTGTCATATCCATAGAAACTCACT
Source organism: Oncorhynchus gorbuscha (assembly GCF_021184085.1). Classification (NCBI taxonomy): domain Eukaryota; kingdom Metazoa; phylum Chordata; class Actinopteri; order Salmoniformes; family Salmonidae; genus Oncorhynchus; species Oncorhynchus gorbuscha. The sequence goes on along the minus strand of NC_060183.1, from coordinate 47,366,516 downwards.
GCTGTGTCATATCCATAGAAACTCACTGCTGTGTCATATCCATAGAAACACACTGCTGTGTCATATCCATAGAAACACACTGCTGTGTCATATCCATAGAAACGCACTGCTGTGTCATATCCATAGAAACGCACTTCTGTGTCATATCCATAGAAACTCACTCCTGTGTCATATCCATAGAAACACACTGCCGTGTCATATCCATAGAAACACACTGCTGTGTCATATTCATAGAAGCTCACTGCTGTGCCTTATCCATAGAAGCTCACTGCTGTGTCACATCCATAGAAACTCACTGCTGTGTCATATCCAAAGAAACTCACTCCTGTGTCATATCCATAGAAACTCACTGCTGTGTCATATTCATAGAAAATCACTGCTGTGTCATATCCATAGAAACTCACTCCTGTGTCATATTCATAGAAACTCACTGCTGTGTCATATTCACAGAAACTCACTGCTGTGTCATGTCCATAGAACCTCACTGCTGTGTCATATCCATAGAAACACACTGCTGTGTCATATCCACAGAAACTCACTGCTGTGTCATATCCATAGAAACTCACTGCTGTGTCATATCCATAGAAATGCACTGCTGTGTCATATCCATAGAAACACACTGCTGTGTCATATCCATAGAAACTCACTGCTGTGTCATATCCATAGAAACTCACTGCGGTGTCATATCCATAGAAACTCACTCCTCTGTCATATTCATAGAAGCTCACTGCTGTGCCTAAATCCATAGAAGCTCACTGCTTTGTCATATCCATAGAAGCTCACTGCTGTGTCAGATCCATAGAAACTCACTGCTGTGTCATATTCATAGATGCTCACTGCTGTGTCATATCCATAGAAACACACTGCTGTGTCATATCCATAGAAACTCACTGTTGTGTCATATTCATAGAAACTCACTGCTGTGTCACATCCATAGAAACTCACTGCTGTGTCATATTCATAGAAAATCACTGCTGTGTCATATCCAAAGAAACTCACTCCTGTGTCATATTCATAGAAACTCACTGCTGTGTCATATTCACAGAAACTCACTGCTGTGTCATATCCATAGAAACTCACTCCTGTGTCATATTCACAGAAACTCACTGCTGTGTCATATCCATAGAAACTCACTCCTGTGTCATATTCATAGAAACTCACTGCTGTGTCATATTCACAGAAACTCACTGCTGTGTCATATCCATAGAAACTCACTCCTGTGTCATATTCATAGAAACAAACTGCTGTGTCATATCCATAGAAACTCACTGTTGTGTCATATTCATAGAAACTCACTGCTGTGTCACATCCATAGAAACTCACTGCTGTGTCATATTCATAGAAGCTCACTGCTGTGTCATATCCATAGAAACTCACTGCTGTGTCATATTCATAGAAAATCACTGCTGTGTCATATCCAAAGAAACTCACTCCTGTGTCATATTCATAGAAACTCACTGCTGTGTCATATTCACAAAAACTCACTGCTGTGTCATATCCATAGAAACTCACTCCTGTGTCATATTCATAGAAACTCACTGCTGTGTCATATCCATAGAAACTCACTCCTGTGTCATATTCATAGAAACCCACTGCTGTGTCATATCCATAGAAACTCACTCCTGTGTCATATTCATAGAAACTCACTGCTGTGCCATATCCATAGAAACTCACTGCTGTGTCATATTCATAGAAAATCACTGCTTTGTCATATCCATAGAAACTCACTCCTGTGTCATATTCATATAAACTCACTGCTGTGTCATATCCATAGAAACACACTGCTGTGTCATATCCACAGAAACTCACTGCTGTGTCATGTCCATAGAAATGCACTGCTGTGTCATATCCATAGAAACTCACTGCTGTGTCATATTCATAGAAAATCACTGCTGTGTCATATCCATAGAAACTCACTCCTGTGTCATATTCATAGAAACTCACTGCTGTGACATATTCACAGAAACTCACTACTGTGTCATATCCATAGAAACTCACTGCTGTGTCATATCCATAGAAACTCACTGCTGTGTCATATCCATAGAAACACACTGCTGTGTCATATCCATAGAAACACACTGCTGTGTCATATCCTGTCATGTATTGTATTGTCATGTCTTGTCCCTGTGCTTTCTCTTCTATTCGTTTCCTCCTGCTGGTCTTATTAGCTTTCTTTCTCTCTCTCTATTCCTCTCTCTCTCTATCGTTCCGTTCCTGCTCCCAGCTGTTCCTCATTCTCCTAACGACCTCGTTTACCCTTTCACACCTGTCCCCTATTTTGCCCTCTGATTAAGTCTCTATTTCTCTCTCTGTTTCTGCTTCTGTCCTTGTCGGATTCTTGTTTGCCGTATGCTGTACCCTTGTTCCGTTCTGTTGTATTCTGCCTCGTCTTCAGATACTGCGTGTGAGCAGGTGTCTCTATCCTCTACGGACCGCGCCTACCCGAAGGGACCTGCAGTCTGTTGCCGCAAGCCCTGCAACTCTCCCCAACTAAGAGGATTTATGTTTTCCCTGTTTGGACATTTCCTGTTTAGGATTGAGGATTATGTTTTCTCTGTTTGGACTTTAATAAACTCAGTTTCTGTTAAGTCGCTTTTGGGTCCTCACTCACCTGCATAACATATCCATAGAAACGCACTGCTGTGTCATATCCATAGAAATTCAATGCTGTGTCATATCGATAGAAACTCATTCCTGTGTCATATCCATAGAAACACACTGCCGTGTCAAATCCATAGAAACACACTGCTGTGTCATATTCATAGAAGCTCACTGCTGTGCCTTATCCATAGAAGGTCACTGCTGTGTCACATCCATAGAAACTCACTGCTGTGTCATATTCATTGAAGCTCACTGCTGTGTCATATCCATAGAAACACACTGCTGTGTCATATCCATAGAAACGCACTGCTGTGTCATATCCATAGAAACTCACTCCTGTGTCATATCCATAGAAACGCACTGCTGTGTCATGTTCATAGAAAATCACTGCTGTGTCATATCCATAGAAACTCACTCCTGTGTCATATTCATAGAAACTCACTGCTGTGTCATATTCACAGAAACTCACTGCTGTGCCATGTCCATAGAAACTCACTGCTGTGTCATATCCATAGAAACTCACTGCTGTGTCATATCCACAGAAACTCACTGCTGTGCCATGTCCATAGAAACTCACTGCTGTGTCATATCCATAGAAACACACTGCTGTGTCATATCCACAGAAACTCACTGCTTTGTCATATCCATAGAAACTCACTGCTGTGTCATATCCATAGAAACGCACTGCTGTGTCATATCCATAGAAACACACTGCTGTGTCATATCCATAGAAACTCACTCCTGTGTCATATTCATAGAAACTCACTGCTGTGTCATATTCATAGAAAATCACTGCTGTGTCGTATCCATAGAAACTCACTCCTGTGTCATATTCATAGAAACTCACTGCTTTGTCATATTCACAGAAACTCACTGCTGTGTCATATCCATAGAAACTCACTCCTGTGTCATATCCATAGAAACTCACTGCTGTGTCATATTCATAGAAAATCACTGCTGTGTCATATCCATAGAAACTCACTCCTGTGTCATATCCATAGAAACACACTGCTGTGTCATATCCATAGAACCTCACTGCTGTGTCATCCATAGAAACTCACTGCTGTGTCATATCCATAGAAACTCACTGCTGTGTCATATTCATAGAAACTCACTCCTCTGTCATATTCATAAAAGCTCACTGCTGTGCCTAAATCCATAGAAGCTCACTGCTTTGTCATATCCATAGAAACACACTGCCGTGTCATATTCATAGAAACTCACCGCTGTGTCATATTCACAGAAACTCACTGCTGTTTCACATCCATAGAAACTCACTGCTGTGTCATATCCATAGAAACGCACTGCTGTGTCATATCCATAAAAACGCACTGCTGTGTCATATCCATATAAACTCACTCCTGTGTCATATTCATAGAAACTCACTGCTGTGTCATATTCATAGAAAATCACTGCTGTGTCGTATCCATAGAAACTCACTCCTGTGTCATATTCATAGAAACTCACTGCTTTGTCATATTCACAGAAACTCACTGCTGTGTCATATCCATAGAAACTCACTGCTGTGTCATATCCATAGAAACTCACTGCTGTGTTATATCCATAGAAACACACTGCTGTGTCATATCCATAGAAACACACTTCTGTGTCATATCCATAGAAACGCACTGCTGTGTCATATTCATAGAAAATTACTGCTGTGTCATATCCATAGAAACTCACTCCTGTGTCATATTCATAGAAACTCACTGCTGTGTCATATTCACAGAAACTCACTGCTGTGTCATGTCCATAGAAACTCACTGCTGTGTCATATCCATAGAAACTCACTGCTGTGTCATATCCACAGAAACTCACTGCTGTGCCATGTCCATAGAAACTCACTGCTGTGTCATATCCATAGAAACACACTGCTGTGTCATATCCACAGAAACTCACTGCTGTGTCATATCCATAGAAACTCACTGCTGTGTCATATCCATAGAAACGCACTGCTGTGTCATATCCATAGAAACGCAGTGCTGTGTCATATCCATATAAACTCACTCCTGTGTCATATTCATAGAAACTCACTGCTGTGTCATATTCATAGAAAATCACTGCTGTGTCGTATCCATAGAAACTCACTCCTGTGTCATATTCATAGAAACTCACTGCTTTGTCATATTCACAGAAACTCACTGCTGTGTCATATCCATAGAAACTCACTCCTGTGTCATATCCATAGAAACTCACTGCTGTGTCATATTCATAGAAAATCACTGCTGTGTCATATCCATAGAAACTCACTCCTGTGTCATATCCATAGAAACACACTGCTGTGTCATATCCATAGAACCTCACTGCTGTGTCATCCATAGAAACTCACTGCTGTGTCATATCCATAGAAACTCACTGCTGTGTCATATTCATAGAAACTCACTCCTCTGTCATATTCATAAAAGCTCACTGCTGTGCCTAAATCCATAGAAGCTCACTGCTTTGTCATATCCATAGAAACACACTGCCGTGTCATATTCATAGAAACTCACCGCTGTGTCATATTCACAGAAACTCACTGCTGTTTCACATCCATAGAAACTCACTGCTGTGTCATATCCATAGAAACGCACTGCTGTGTCATATCCATAAAAACGCACTGCTGTGTCATATCCATATAAACTCACTCCTGTGTCATATTCATAGAAACTCACTGCTGTGTCATATTCATAGAAACACACTGCCATGTCATATTCATAGAAACTCACCGCTGTGTCATATTCACAGAAACTCACTGCTGTTTCACATCCATAGAAACTCACTGCTGTGTCATCCATAGAAACGCACTGCTGTGTCATATCCATAGAAACACACTGCTGTGTCATATCCATAGAAACACACTGCTGTGTCATATCCACAGAAACTCACTGCTGTGTCATATCCATAGAAACTCACTCCTGTGTCATATTCATAGAAAATCACTGCTGTGTCGTATCCATATAAACTCACTCCTGTGTCATATTCATAGAAACACACTGCTGTGTCATATTCATAGAAACTCACTGCTGTGTCATATCCATAGAAACACACTGCTGTGTCATATCCACAGAAACTCACTGCTGTGTCATATCCATAGAAACTCACTGCTGTGTCATATTCATAGAAAATCACTGCTGTGTCATATCCATAGAAACTCACTGCTGTGTCAAATTCATAGAAGCTCACTGCTGTGTCATATCCACAGAAACTCACTGCTGTGTCATATCCATAGAAAATCACTGCTGTGTCATATCCACAGAAACTCACTGCTGTGTCATATCCATAGAAATTCACTGCTGTGTCATATCCATAGAAACTCACTCCTGTGTCATATCCACAGAAACTCACTGCTGTGTCATATTCATAGAAAATCACTGCTGTGTCATATCCATAGAAACTCACTCCTGTGTCATATCCATAGAAACTCACTGCTGTGTCATATTCATAGAAAATCACTGCTGTGTCATATCCATAGAAACTCACTCCTGTGTCATATCCACAGAAACTCACTGCTGTGTCATATCCATAGAAACTCACTGCTGTGTCATATCCATAGAAACTCACTGCTGTGTCATATCCATAGAAACTCACTGCTGTGTCATATTCATAGAAACTCACTGCTGTGTTATATCCATCGAAATGCACTGCTGTGTCATATTCATTGAAACCATGAGCTGGATCGTTTGGAATGCCACCTACACAATATCCCATTTTACTCTCACCTTGATGTGTCCCCTATCGGTGGAGTGCGATGGATGAGTGGGGAGGTGATTTTAACACAATATTTATGTTAAAGATTTATTGGGGCTCCCAGAGAGCCGTCTGTCAAGCACCTGGCTGAGTGTGACATGGATCCAGAGTAAATGGACGTTTTTTTGACTGCTACTCAATGTATTACAATTTGAAGATGTCCTTTGGTAATAAATAGCTCATAAGATAAATGACTGCACAACCCTATAATAATGTGAAACTGTCTGGTTACAGAAAAATATGTTTTGGATGAATGTTATTGAACCAACAAAATGTAAGTTAGCGCATTATGGAGCACGTGCAACGCAACACAGTTAACTCAGTGATGATCATTACCCTTAGTAAGGTTAGGATTTCTAAGTAAGATTAGGATTTACTGTACATCTTGAGTGTGGGCCACCAAGCCATTCAAAGTTTTAAGATTCAGAAACCACATCCACCAGCCATCAAGACATCAGATCAACCACCAAATTCAAATACAACCTTTCATCGTCCTCCACATTCCTCCACATTGCTCTATTTTTATAACGTCCACGCCTCTCGTTCATGGTGAATCTCTTCCAGCCAGTGTGGTTTCATCATGAAGTCTCAACAGTGGGAAAACCATATGTCCACAAGCCTAAAAGCAGGGATCCGAAGTAAAGGACTGATCCTAATTAGTGAGGAAAGAGATAAAAGACCGTCTTTCATAATTGAGGTTGGCAGCAAAGATTCCTTGTCATCATCCTTTATTAAAATTTAGCATGCAAGTGGCTGAAATCCCATTGACAACCCAGAATCCTTTCATGTGTGCATGGATCATCCCCCTTTCAATATTTTCCACGGCATCATTTCACAGACAAGCACATATATTTCAAATATACACTACCGTTAAAAAAGTTTGGGGGCACTTAGAAATTTCCTTGTTTTTGAAAGAAAAGCAAAACATTTTGTCGAATAAAATATCAAATTGATCAGAAATACAGTGTAGACATTGATAATGTTGTAAATGACTATTGTAGCAGTAAACGGCAGATTTTTTATGGACTACCTACATACAGAGGCCCATTATCAGCAACCATCACTCCTGTGTTCCAATGGCCCGCTGTATTAGCTAATCCAGGTTTATCATTTTAAAAGGCTAATTGATCATTAGAAAACCCTTTTGCAATTATATTAGCACAGCTGAAAACTGTTGTCCTGAATAAAGAAGCAATAAACCTGGCCTTCTTTAGACTAGTTGAGTATCTGGGCATCAACATTTGTGGGTTCGATTACAGAACTTTCTTCTGAAACTCGTCAGTCTATTCTTGTTCTGAGAAATTAAGGCTTTTCCATGCGAGAAATTGCCAAGAAACTGAAGATCTCGTACAAAGCTGTGTACTACTCTCTTCACAGAACAGCGCAAATTGGTTCTAACCAGAATAGAAAGAGGAGTGGGAGGCCCCGCTGCACAACTGAGCAAGAGGACGAGTACAATAGTGTCTAGTTTGAGAAAGACGCCTCACAAGTCCTCAACTCGCAGTTTCATTAAATAGTATCTGTAAAGCACCAGTCTCAACGTCAACAGTGAAGAGGCGACTCCGGGATGCTGCCTTCTAGGCAGAGTTGCAAAGGAAAAGTCATGTTTCAGACTGGCCAAATAAAAGAAAATATTAAGATGGGCAAAATAACACAGACACTGAACCGAGGAAGATTGGAAAAATGGACAGACGAATCTAAGTTTGAGGTGTTCGGATCACAAAGAAGAACATTCGTGAGACGCAGGAAAAAATGAAAATATGCTGGAGGAGTGCTTGACCCCATCTGTCAAGCATGGTGGAAGCAATGTGATGGTCTGGGGGTGCTATGGTGGGGGTAAAGTGGGAGATTTGTACAGATTTGTACAAGAGTAAAGGGGATATTGAAGGAGGAAGGCTACTCCATTTTGCAATGCCGTGCCATACCCTGTGGACGGTGCTTAATTTGAGCCAATTTCCTCCTACAACAGGACAATGACCCAAAGCACAGCTCCAAACTTTACAATAACTATTTAGGTAAGAAGCAGTCAGCTGGTATTCTGTCTATAGTGGAGTGGCCAGCACAGTCACTGGATCTCAACCCTATTGAGTTGTTGTGGAAGCAGCTTGACCGTATGGTACGTAAGAAGTGCCCATCAAGCCAATCCAACTTGTAGGAGGTGCTTCAGGAAGCATGGGGTGAAATCTCTTCAGATTACCTCAAGAAATTGACAACTAAAATGTCAAAGGTCTGCAAGGCTGGAATTGCTGCAAATGGAGGATTCTTTGACAAAAGTGAAGTTTGGAGGACACAATTATTATTTCAATTAAAAATAATGTATTTATTTATACGTCTTGACTATATTTCCTATTCATTTTGCAACTAATTTCATGTATGTTTTCATGGAAAACAAGGACATTTCTAAGTGACCCCAAACTTTTGAACGGTAGTGTACACTGAGTGTATCAAACATTAGGAACACCTGCTCTTTCCATGACATAGTCTGACCAGGTGAATCTAGGGGAAAGCAACGATCTCTTATTGAGGTAACCTGTAAAATCTTCTTCAATCAGTGTATATGAAGGCAAGGAGACAGGTTACAGATGGATTTTTAAGCCTTGAGCAATGATAAATGGATTGCATATGTGTGCCATTCAGAGGGTGAATTGGCTAAACAAAATAATGAAGTGCATTTGAAAGTATGATGGTAAGTGCCAGGCGCATCGATTTGACTGTGTCAAGAACTGCGACCGTGTTGTTTTCCCCACGCTCAACAGTTTCCTGCGTGTATCAAGAATGGTCCACCATCCAAAGGACATCCAGACAACTTGACACAACTGTGGGAAGCTTTGGAGTCAAAATGGACCAGCATCCCTTTGGAATGCTTTCGACACCTTGTAGAGTCTGTGCACTGACGAATTGAGGCTGTTATTTTATTTAACTGTTATTTAACTAGGCAAGTCATTTCGGAACAAATTCTTATTTACAATGACGGCCTAGGAACAGTGGGCTAACTGCCTTTTTCAGGGGCAGAACGACAGATTTTTACCTTGTCAGCTCGGAGATTTGATCTAGCAACCTTCTGGTTATTGCTAACCACTAGGCTACCTGCCTATACTGTACGTTCTGAAAGCAAAAGTGGTTGCAACTCCATATTTGGCAGGTGGTCCTAATGTTTTGTGCACTCAGTGTATACTGTGTATGAAACATATGGAACAAAAGAAGTAGTTTTGCCAGTACATTATTTTTGCTGGCGGTGACATTTCTGGTGCTGGCTAGAGGTAAATACTTTAGGGTGTTTGTTCACACCGCCAAAGATCAGAATGAGGGTAGCTGTCTTTATGTTGACGAATGCAGATCAATGCGGTCTTTAAAAGCCTCTCCGTATCTCGGAGATGCACATCTCTCCAATGACATGTCTTTTCTTCGCTCTCTCTCTCCTTGTCCTCCTGGTCCCTAGCTTGTTTTCATTCAAGCCCACATCATCAGATTTAAATTCACTTATATCACCCAAATCTGCTTTGTTCTTTCTCGCTGTTGGACGTGTCTTAACATGAGAATGTCAGCTCTTCTTTGGAACCCCTTGTAAATGTACAGAGTGGCCTTTTCAATATGTGACTGTCATCTGAAAATATAACATTAATTAAAAGTCTTTATTTGAAACAAAATAAATGTCAACCAATATGGGGTTAAACACTACTTACAGGTAATGTACGGGAGCTTACCGATCGCTGCAGCTGTACATAGCCCATCTGTAAATAGCCCATCCAACTACCTACCTCATCCCCATGTTGTTTTTATTTACTTTCTTTGCTCACCAGTATTTATACTTGCACATAATCATCTGCACATCTATCACTCCAGTGTTAATTTGCTAAATTGTTATTACTTTGCTAATATTGGCCTATTTATTGCCTTACCTCCTTACTCCATTTGCACACACTGTATATAGATTTTTCTATTGTGTTATTGACTGTACTTTTTTTTCATCCCATGTGTAGCTGTTTTTTGTTGCACTGCTTTGCTTTATCTTGGCCAGGTCGCTGTTGTAAATGAGAACTTGTTCTCAACTGGCCGACCTGGTAAATAACAAATTACAAGTACACATTTTTTGACAGCACCAAAAAAGTTTTGTAATAATTTAAAGTTTACTAAACCAAATGCTACATTATGCAATACACTCATAGCAACATATTGAGAGTGGGAACAAATAGTGTCTAGAGTAACTTGTGTTGTCCCTATTTGGGGTGCAGACTGTTCCTACTGCTGTCTGGGACGAATCAGGCTAAGAAAGGCCAAATGCAAGTTTTCATTTATTACTAAAGAAGGGCTGAAGTTATTTTCTCCCAAGCTAAAAATGACTGTTGTTCTCTGACAGCAGTGGCTACATTGCCATATTAGGGGAAAACAAACAAAGCAACAATGCAGAGCATAATGGGGAAGACTATTCAGGAGGCCATATTGAAGTATATAAGCATACTTTGTACTAGGAAGTATCTGTTTATTGGATGTAACAAAACAATGCTCAAGATAATAATAGGTACATCATCAACCAATTAGTAAACAATTAGGCAATGCCTACTAGTTAAAATCACATGATGCACACCGATGTCATTGGAATGCCATCCTGATGTAATGTATCACTAGCCACTGTAAACAATGCCACTTTTATATGTTTACATATCCTACATTACTCATCATGTGTATACTATACTGTACATATTCTTATTCATTCCTTTACGCTTGTGTATAAGATAATTGTTGTGAAATTGTTAGGTTAGATTACTCCTTGGATATAACTGCATTGTCGGAACTAGAAGCACAAGCATTTCGCTACGCTCGCATTAACATCTGCTAACCATGTGTATGTGACAAACAAAATGTGATTTGATTTGGAAACACATCTCCACAAAACATAAACGTGCCATTTTCACATATGTTGATGTTGGGGTGGTGCTGGAGAACATTTTAGAAATTTTTCCTTTATAGTGTCTGTAATAGAGTTCTACAGTGTATATATATATATATATATATATATATATATATATATATATATATTGCTTCACTTGTTTTTTTTATCTGCAATTGGCACAAAGAAACATCCAATATTACTGATTGCAGTTATGTGTCTCAAAATAACATGAATGTTCTTTTCAGAATTTAGTTGGATCTAATTGCGTTGAACCAAGATGTTTTGGCTTAAAATGCTAATAGATTCTACCGCAATCAGGCCCAGGAATATGGCTCCAGGCAAATCACTAATTGACTGTGTTGAGTGACTTTTGCCTTAATGAAAATCATTCCTAATTGATTAAGAATTGAAAATACCAGCTTTCACAATTTTAAAATATAGAGGCATACTAATTTATTGAGGCCTAACTCTGTGAAGCGAATACAAAATGTATGACAAATGTTTTGAATGTAGCTGCTTTTTATTGCTAATGGGTTTTCCTGGGTGTGCGTTCCTTTAAGCGCGTAATAACCAAGAGAACAGACTGTATCTATTCCTGGGTAGGGTGGCATGGATTCATTCATTGAGTTAATGGGATTTTACACTGATTTAGAGGATTTAAACATGAATAGCCTATATAAAAACCTTCCCACCACACCAGTTCAGCTCCATGGACAACCCCCACCACACCACTAGCCAGTTCAGCACCATGGACAACCCCAACCACACCACTAGCCAGTTCAGCACCATGGACAACCCCTACCATACCACTAGCCAGTTCAGCACCATGGACAACCCCCACCACACCACTAGCCAGTTCAGCACCATGGACAACCCCCACCACACCACTAGCCAGTTCAGCAACATGGACAACCACACCACTAGCCAGTTCAGCACCATGGACAACCACACCACTAGCCAGTTCAGCACCATGGACAACCCCTACCATACCACTAGCCAGTTCAGCACCATGGACAACCCCCACCACACCACTAGCCAGTTCAGCACCATGGACAACCCCCACCACACCACTAGCCAGTTCAGCAACATGGACAACCACACCACTAGCCAGTTCAGCACCATGGACAACCACACCACTAGCCAGTTCAGCACCATGGACAACCCCCACTACACCACTAGCCAGTTCAGCACCATGGACAACCCCCACCACACCACTAGCCAGTTCAGCACCATGGACAACCCCCACCACACCACTAGCCAGTTCAGCAACATGGACAACCCCCACCACACCACTAGCCAGTGCAGCACCATGGACAACCCCACCACACCACTAGCCAGTTCAGCACCATGGACAACCACACCACACCACTAGCCAGTTCAGCAGCATGGACAACCACACCACTAGCCAGTTCAGCACCATGGACAACCACACCACTAGCCAGTTCAGCTCCATGGACAACCACACCACACCACTAGCCAGTTCAGCACCATGGACAACCCCCACCACACCACTAGCCAGTTCAGCACCATGGACAACCCCACCACACCACTAGCCAGTTCAGCACCATGGACAACCACACCACACCACTAGCCAGTTCAGCACCATGGACAACCCCCACCACACCACTAGCCAGTTCAGCTCCATGGACAACCACACCACTAGCCAGTTCAGCACCATGGACAACCACACCACTAGCCAGTTCAGCACCATGGACAACCCCCACCACACCACTAGCCAGTTCAGCACCATGGACAACCCCCACCACACCACTAGCCAGTTCAGCACCATGGACAACCCCCACCACACCACTAGCCAGTTCAGCACCATGGACAACCCCCACCACACCACTAGCCAGTTCAGCACCATGGACAACCCCCACCACACCACTAGCCAGTTCAGCACCATGGACAACCTCACCACACCACTAGCCAGTTCAGCTCCATGGACAACCACACCACTAGCCAGTTCAGCTCCATGGACAACCCCCACCACACCACTAACCAGTTCAGCACCATGGACAACCACACCACTAGCCAGTTCTGCACCATGAACAACCCCACCACACCACTAGCCAGTTCAGCATCATGGACAACCCCCACCACACCACTAACCAGTTCAGCACCATGGACAACCACACCACTAGCCAGTTCTGCACCATGAACAACCCCACCACACCACTAGCCAGTTCAGCAACATGGACAACCCCCACCACACCACTAGCCAGTGCAGCACCATGGACAACCCCACCACACCACTAGCCAGTTCAGCACCATGGACAACCACACCACACCACTAGCCAGTTCAGCAGCATGGACAACCACACCACTAGCCAGTTCAGCACCATGGACAACCACACCACTAGCCAGTTCAGCTCCATGGACAACCACACCACACCACTAGCCAGTTCAGCACCATGGACAACCCCCACCACACCACTAGCCAGTTCAGCACCATGGACAACCCCCACCACACCACTAGCCAGTTCAGCAACATGGACAACCACACCACTAGCCAGTTCAGCACCATGGACAACCACACCACTAACCAGTTCAGCACCATGGACAACCCCCACCACACCACTAACCAGTTCAGCACCATGGACAACCACACCACTAGCCAGTTCTGCACCATGAACAACCCCACCACACCACTAGCCAGTTCAGCAACATGGACAACCCCCACCACACCACTAGCCAGTGCAGCACCATGGACAACCCCACCACACCACTAGCCAGTTCAGCACCATGGACAACCACACCACACCACTAGCCAGTTCAGCAGCATGGACAACCACACCACTAGCCAGTTCAGCACCATGGACAACCACACCACTAGCCAGTTCAGCTCCATGGACAACCACACCACACCACTAGCCAGTTCAGCACCATGGACAACCCCCACCACACCACTAGCCAGTTCAGCACCATGGACAACCCCCACCACACCACTAGCCAGTTCAGCAACATGGACAACCACACCACTAGCCAGTTCAGCACCATGGACAACCACACCACTAACCAGTTCAGCACCATGGACAACCCCCACCACACCACTAGCCAGTTCAGCACCATGGACAACCACACCACTAGCCAGTTCAGCAACATGGACAACCCCCACCACACCACTAGCCAGTGCAGCACCATGGACAACCCCACCACACCACTAGCCAGTTCAGCACCATGGACAACCACACCACACAACTAGCCAGTTCAGCAGCATGGACAACCACACCACTAGCCAGTTCAGCACCATGGACAACCACACCACACCACTAGCCAGTTCAGCACCATGGACAACCACACCACTAGCCAGTTCAGCTCCATGGACAACCACACCACACCACTAGCCAGTTCAGCACCATGGACAACCCCACCACACCACTAGCCAGTTCAGCACCATGGACAACCCCCACCACACCACTAGCCAGTTCAGCTCCATGGACAACCACACCACTAGCCAGTTCAGCACCATGGACAACCACACCACTAGCCAGTTCAGCACCATGGACAACCCCCACCACACCACTAGCCAGTTCAGCACCATGGACAACCCCCACCACACCACTAGCCAGTTCAGCACCATGGACAACCCCCACCACACCACTAGCCAGTTCAGCACCATGGACAACCCCCACCACACCACTAGCCAGTTCAGCACCATGGACAACCACACCACTAGCCAGTTCAGCACCATGGACAACCACACCACTAGCCAGTTCAGCACCATGGACAACCCCCACCACACCACTTGCCAGTTCAGCACCATGGACTACCCCACCACACCACTAGCCAGTTCAGCTCCATGGACAACCCCCACCACACCACTAGCCAGTTCAGCACCATGGACAACCCCCACCACACCACTAGCCAGTTCAGCACCATGGACAACCCCCACCACACCACTAGCCAGTTCAGCACCATGGACAACCCCCACCACACCACTAGCCAGTTCAGCACCATGGACAACCTCACCACACCACTAGCCAGTTCAGCTCCATGGACAACCACACCACTAGCCAGTTCAGCTCCATGGACAACCCCCACCACACCACTAACCAGTTCAGCACCATGGACAACCACACCACTAGCCAGTTCTGCACCATGAACAACCCCACCACACCACTAGCCAGTTCAGCATCATGGACAACCCCCACCACACCACTAACCAGTTCAGCACCATGGACAACCACACCACTAGCCAGTTCTGCACCATGAACAACCCCACCACACCACTAGCCAGTTCAGCATCATGGACAACCCCACCACACCCACTAGCCAGTTCAGCTTCATGGACAACCCCCACCACACCACTAGCCAGTGCAGCATCATGGACAACCCCCACCACACCACTAGCCAGTGCAGCATCATGGACAACCCCACCACACCACTAGCCAGTTCAGCATCATGGACAACCCCACCACACCCACTAGCCAGTTCAGCTTCATTGACAACCCCCACCACACCACTAGCCAGTTCAGCACCATGGACAACCCCCACCACACCACTAGCCAGTTCAGCAACATGGACAACCACACCACTAGCCAGTTCTGCACCATGGACAACCCCACCACACCCACTAGCCAGTTCAGCACCATGGACCACCACATCACGAGCCAGTTCTGCTCCATGGACAACCACACCACACAGCTTGACCACTCAGCACCATTTCACCACTAGCCCATTGGACAACACCAATTACTCAATTCATCTACAGGTGTGCAAATATGCAGTCAAAATGGGCATAAGGAGGCAGCAGATTATCATATCATGCCCTGTCCAGTTTGGGAACCCCTGACCCTCTGCTGTATGTTATACAGTATACCCTCTGTTCCTGTACTCACATGAAAAAAAAGTCAAGTATTATGCAAAGTATTGTTCTAGATTTTTAGACACTGGTGGTGTTGGTGGCTGAAAAACCAGAGTATAAGTCAGAGTGTTTACACCTGAAGTTAAATGGGTTCAGCAGAGCACAATAACAACAATTATCAAGCAAGGTGCTGGGCAGTTATTTTCATTGACTCGTGACCAATGAGGCACAGTGTCATTGGGTCTGTCAGCTAACGATGCGGTCAATAAACAACACAGGACAGGATAACTAATTTAACTGGCTTCGTGCGGTTGGCACTACAGACTCTACAGGATAAATTGCCAGAGGAAATCAACTTTAAGGGCCAATCAACAGTTGAAACAATAACAAAGTGATTTCCCTGCTACTGTTTCGGTAAAACGCTGATGGATCGGCTTGGAGAAATGTAACCACTCTCAAATTCATTAACAGAGCTATGGAGGAACTGCCCATACATCATATCAACATTCTAGTTTGAACCATGCTTTGAGGCTCTAAAGCGTTTGTTTAAATTGACTTTGTTCACAAGCATTGGAGTAAACAAGCTTATATTTTGGGTTCCGACGGTGTATGGATGTAGCAACAGCAGATTGGAAGGAAATCGCTGGAATAGGTTCCTGTTTGCCTGAGTTAAACACAGTGGTTTAGACGAGGCTAGAGGAGATTAAATTCTACAATAAAATGGATGTAGTAAGAGACGTGTGTCATGGATGTTTGTTGAGTGTTGTCAATGCACATAATAAAAATCAGCCAGAGTATCAAATCAAACCCTTTACACACTTCCATAATAATGACGATGGCAAATGGAAGACGAACGGGAAAAGGAAGTAGAAGGTGACCTTGAAAAGGCAGTCTTCCTACACAGTTTATCAAATGAAGCTGGAGATTCTCATTTCGAACAGAGATTGATTGCAAATCAATGGAGAGGTACTTGGTTATGATTTCCACGCAGTAACAACACAAAGTGAAAGCATTTCTCTGACGTTGGATCGAAATCAAATACTTTCAAGACAGGCATGATTCGAAACACGTTGAACAATCTAAGCCTTTTGACTGCGAGAGGACTGTGAGAGAGCTCCTTTTGTTCTCGTCTTTGTGTGGACTGAAAGACAATTACAAAATCAAGATTCATTCAAACAATGGATGCCCCCCTCTGCCGAATCCCAAGTTGCTTGTAGCTATTAAAGGTGGCTAAATGGTAAATGTATACTAATTAATCCATGACTCTGTTTGTAATAGATTCGTCTGGCACTCCCTAATTACTCTGATGAGAGTGTAGAACCCGGAGATAAAAATTCAGCTGTGACAGAGGCTGTAATTACAAAGGAGGGTTTATTATCTCACTTAACCAATTCCATAGATGTGAAGGGTGCTGCATTCAAGCACATATCATGACACAGTAAGGGCAAAGGGGAATCATTTCTGCTGTTGCTCTTGTTTAGTAATATGACTGTTTTATGTTAGTTGATTGTTACTGTGCATCAAACAGAGGTTTCATCACTCTTGTGGATCAAATAAGATGTATGTTCTAACTTCTATGACTAAACCCTGAACTAATTTCCATGCTGTGACAGATTCGATTGTGTCAGCTCTGTCTATTCAAGCAACATAATGAATAGATTTTACTCAAAAAGAGAGGATTAGGTGGAAGCAGTATATTGCCTCTGTATAACATTTGCAGCAGGTGATGTTTTATCTTCTTTGGGCACTTTGTACATCTCCAGATATCTTCAAAAAGTCAACGTAAAGTTCAAAAGTGGATGCTACAGGGATGCCCATTCCTTTCTCACTCATCAAAACAAAAATGGATTCTCCACAGGGGGACCTTTTATTTCTCTGGGGGGGAGCACATTAAGCCAGGCTGCATCATCTCTGATGTGGCCGTGAGCTACAGTAAGTGGGAGAGGAGTCAATGCAGCTCCCATAGGTGAATTATGTCCAGAACAGTTGGATGAGATTACAGTTGGAAACACAATTCTGTGTATCCCTGTCTATGCTTTCCCACACTGGGCCTGGGTAGTTATAAAACAAAGGGTTGGAACAGTTTTTTTTAATGGCTTTTGTTCTAGCTAATCACAGAGGCTTTGATGATGATGTTAAATTGATTGTTCAAAAGCAGACTGGTTCTTATTCACATGTACATAGACCACCCTCCTTTTCTTGTATGAAGGAACATGTAACAATATTGAGAGATAAATATATGAGGTTCATCTTAAAAGGTGTTTTTAAATAACATCAGCCGCCATTAACATCCACAATGTCTTATTGCTTTTCAGTTTTTCTGCATGTATTTATTTCTTTATTTTCCAAGGAATCTAATTCCAACCTCTCTAGTTGTGAAGGGTCCTTACAGTGTAATGGATCTGCGACCGCCTGTTCCTCTTAATCACGTCATGGAATTGCGAGCCGAGAGACAGAGAGGATGCACCCTGTCTGGAGATGAAATCCTTTCTACTGCCTTTATCAGCTGTGGGAATTTAGCCCATGCCTTTGATATAAACTCTATACTAATAACATGCATGTCTGTGCCTGGGTTTGCATAGAGATTAGTATAAACAAAACATAGAATAAATAAGGATTCAACATTAATTAGTTGATTTGTTTCATTCAGCTGGCAAGTAGCGGCAGGTAGCCTAATGGTTAGAGTGTTGGACTAGTAACCGAAAGGTTGCAAGATTGAATCCCTGAGCTGACAATGTAAAAAATCTGTCAGTCTCCCCCTGAACAAGGCAGTTAACCCACTGTTCCTAGGCTGTAAGATAATAATAATAATAATAAGATTTTGTTCTTAACTGACTTGCCTGGTAAAATAAATAAAAAAGACACTCCTTTAGAAGTTTTATTTATTTTGCTCCATTTAGCTTAGTTCCTCGGTTTATTAGGTTTCAAGAGGAATATATACCAGAGAAAGTACTGAAAGAACTGAGTACACTGTAAACAATTTCCTGTTGTTCCTATGATAACTTACAGGAAACTGTCTGCCTGTAAATTACCATAAAACAAATGTAGGCCTACAGTACATTACTGTAATTGTGTTATGGTAATTGTAATGAATGAATTCATTGATATATGAATGAATTAAATTAATTGGGCGGAGATTGGGCTTGTAAATTCATTGAGGTGAGATGGGGATTGGTGCAAACAGGTTGGCTGCTAGGTTAATGTGTTGACATATTACAACAAATCAATGAATGCCAGTTTGGAAGCATTTCTGAACTGAGCGATAGAATAGAAGCCAGTGCCTGTTGTGTTCTGTGATTAACGAGCAAATAAATGCCTGGGTTTTACAGTGTGTTGATTCCTGCCATTTGTTAATTTTGGTGCAGCGCGTCCCCTGATTATCAGCTGTTGTCAAACACACGTGTGTCTCAAAATATGATTTTCTTCCTCAATGTGCAGCAAATTGTACAAGATGAAAAGCCGAAATGAGTATGACATCCTTGCAATTAACTCCTTGAGACCCACAGTATCGCTGGTGCATTTTGGACTTCTAACCCATTTTTAAACATTGTGTATTTGAGCTTCAGACGTCTGGGTTGTACTATTGGATTAATCTATTTCTTCTGCATCCGAAGATACCAATAGTCTGTGATAACAGGGCTGAGCTAGAGCAGTTTTTCTGAGACAAGGGCAGATTCCGAAGGGTTCCGGGGTCGGGTCTTTTCACTAAAACATCTGTAGAGCCCGAATGGTTTGCTGCATCTATGAAACACTGAGACTCTCACGAACACATAGATATAATATTATTTTATCTATGACGCTTCCAAGCCACACGAGTTAGTTAGAAGGTAAGGGGTACTTCTGCATAAAAGATCATGGGAAATCCCAGAACATAGTACTTATAAGCTCACATAGTTTCAAACGGACATTTGTCAATAAAACTCATGAATTCAACTGTTTCTGTCAAATTGGTATGTGTTCTTGTCCTGTATGTGTTCTTGTCCTGTATGTGTTCTTGTCCTGGATTCTTGTCCTGGATATCCTGAAAATAAAATAGTAAATCACCTCAAGGTGAAGCTACATATAAGGGCTGGACATGCAGCTGGGTTTCGCGGGCATGATGAGGTTAAAGCGTGCTGTAAAACGTTATTTTTTCTCATACCCAAAATGCCGGCTATTTAGAATGCAAGTATCGGTATTCGGCAGGGCCAGTACAAGGCAAAACAGACCAAAGGACATGTCAAAAACTCAACCATTAAACGGTTAAGACGTTCTACCACTCCAATTGTGTTTCCGCCTGAATTCAAAACAGATTAAATAGATTTATTTTCTCACCCATCTACACACAATACCCCATAATGACAAAGTGAAAATGTGTTTTCAAATTTGTTGAAAATTAAATACAGAAATAGCTAATTTTCATAAGTAGTCACACCCTTGAGTCAATGCTTTGGAGAAGCACCCTGTGAGTCGTTCTGGGAGTCTCCACACCAGGATTGTGCAACATTTGCCAATTTATTCTTTTTTTTTTAAATTCTTCAAGCTCTGTCAAATTGGTTTTTGATCATTTCTAGACAACCATTTTCAAGTTTTGCCATAGATATTTAACTAGATTTAAGTCAAAACTGTAGCTCGACCATTCAGGAGATTCACTGTCTTCTTGGTAAGTAACTCCAGTGTAGATTTGGCCTTGTGTTTTAGGTTATTGTCCTGCTGAAAGGTGAATTCATCTCCCAGTGTCTGGTGGAAAGCAGACTGAACCAGGTTTTCCTCTAAGATTTTGTCAGTGCTTAGTTCGATTCTATCTATTTTTTATCCTGAAAAAATCCCCAGTCCTTAACGATTACAAGCATGCAGCAGCCATTCATCTTGAAAATATGGAGAGTGGTAAAATCAGTAATGTGTTATGTTTGGGGCAAATCCAATACAACACTTTGTATTCAGGACAAAAAGTGAATTGCTTTGCCACTTTTTTTGTGGTATTACTTTAGTGCCTTGTAGCAAACAGGATGAATGTTTTGGCATATTTTTATTCTGTACAGGCTTCCTTCTGTTCATTCTGTCAATTGTGTTAGTATTGTGGAGGAACTACAATGTTGGTGATCCATCCTCAGTTTTGTCCTATCACAGCCATTAAACTCTGTAACTGTTTTAAAGTCACAATTGGCCTCATGTTGAAATCCCTGAGCATATTCCTTCCTCTCTGGCAACTGAGTTAGGAAGTTTGATACACCATCCAAAGTGTAATTAATAACATCAAAATGCTCTAAGGGATATTCAATGTCTGCTTTTTAAATGTTTAATTTTTACCGATCTAACAATAGGTGCCCTTCTTGGAGAGGTACTTGAATATCTTCCTGGTCTTTGTGGTTGAATCTGTTTAAGAATTCAGTGCTCGATTGAGGGACCTTACAATTATCTGTATGTGTGGGGTACAGAGATGAGCTAGTCATAAAACAAAAATCATGTTAAACACTATTACTGCACACAGAGTGAGTACATGCAACTTATTACTGTAGGTGAGTTGTTAAGCAGATGTTTACTCCTGAACTTATTTAGGCTTGCCGTAACCAACGGGTTGAATGCTTAAAGACATTTCAGGTTTTCATTATGTAAAAATGTCAAAAAAGTCCATTCCAACTTGACATTATGGGGTATTGTGTCAAAGTGACAACAAAATATCGAAATTTAATACATTTTGTGGTAAAAATCAAGGGATGTGAGTACTTTCTGAAGGCACTATTAACACATATCAGTTATATTGGTACAACACTCTCACTAACGGGTGTCACAAATATAGCTTCTTACAAAGCACACCTCAAAATATGTTAATGAGCCAGAGGCAATAATATCACGCCCCCATTAGGGATCAATGTTTTTTTGGCACTCCAAAAATACGGTACAGTATTCTATTCTGTGGGGTGGAATTACAGGCCATTCGATATACAACTATTTCTCTCTTTCTCTCGTGCTTTGATTTTGTAGACCTTGTGCTCAATTGTGTGGCATTCTATTTTGAACATTCACAAATACAGTAAGTGCACTGCTGCTGTATTTTACGTAGCATATTTTTATGGTAATGTCCAAAATATATGAAATATTTTCAGGGAGATTAATATTTTCCCACAAGGCAGCGGTAATCTACTGTATTCACTTCATACAGTATGATCCTGTTGATTATACAGTAATTTACTGTAAAAATAACAGGATGGTTTTATAGTGTAGCTATGAGATAGCTGTCAAAAAGCAGTAGGAGGAATGAAGAATGATGGGTTACAGATGAGGGAAGGGATATGCTGTACCTTGCTTGTGGTAGCATCCTTGGCATGGATCCTTCAGGACATTTTACACCTGGTTGTTGAACGTGGCCTCAGAAAGACCCCTGATATTATTGAGTCAAGGCAGAGAAGAGAGGGTTGGGTGCAGACATGGAGGAATGGGGTGAGTGTAGGATTTGTAGACTTTCTAGAGTACTCCAAATCATTTACTTGAAGCTGTTTGCAATGTCTGTATTTCAAGGAGATAGGCACCTGATTGATGTTACTTGCCTAACTGAAATATTTAGATTTGGGAATGATGCATGTGTCAGCAGCTGACCCACAAGTAAGGGTGAGGGAAGAAAGAAGCACCTTCAGGGCCTCCCGAGTGGCGCAGCGGTCTAAGGCATTGCATCGCAGTACTAGAGGCATCACTACAGATCCGGGTTCGATGCCGAGCTGTATCAGAACCAGCCGTGATCGGGAGTCCCATAGGGCTGCGCACAACTGACTCAGCGTCGTCCGGGTTAGTGGAGGGTTTGCCCGGAAAGGCCTTTACTTGGCACATTACGCTTTAGCGACTCCTTGTGGTGGGCTAGGTGCAAGCAGGCTGACCTCCTGAGCCCGTTGGGGAGTTGCAGCGATGAGACAAGATTGAAAAAGGGGCTAAAATACAAAAATAAAGAGAGAGGCACCTTCATGGCCAGCTGTGAAAAAGAGGAGATAAAAAGTAAACTAAGTAAGTGCCAAGTCTTTGGTCGATCTGCTGTAAATGCCGTTTTGGTTGGTTCATTCCATCAACAATCCGCCACTCGTTACCACAGCAGGCAAGCTGGAAAACAGCAGATTGGGTCTGAATCCCAAATTAGACCCTATTTCCTATATAGTGCACTACGTTTGACCAGGGCCCATAGGGCTCTGGTCAAAATTAGTACACTATATAGGGAAGAGGGTGCCATGTGGAATGCATATTGAATGGGAAAATCTCTTGGCGTCCACTCAAGTGGATGGTTTACCCATGCTGAACCAATGCTGGGGGGGGCAGGAGAGGAATGGGTGAAACCGATAGTTTGGGAATGAATTTAGTAGCATGAGGAGATACTTAATCACTCAGACCAGAGACTTGTGACAGGTTAAGTAGAGTGTGGAGGAAGGGGAGGAGAGTAAGCAATAGCACAGCTTTCAGACGGCTCCGAATGAGTTAGACACAACTTAGAGCATAGCCTGATAAATACAATCCTGGACATGCGATCAGTGCATCTCAGAGAAACAGAGGAGTTGCCTAACTAAAAGCTAAACGGAGGTTGTAAAAAAATGTTTTTAAGTCACAGTCAACACAGTATCTGTAATACCGACCTCAAAAAAGTATAATAGAGAGACTGAAAAACATACATATTGCAAAAGATACATTTATAGAATGTATACTCACAGCTAGGAAACCGTATCAATAGTTCACTGCTATTCCATCTCTTTTGCCTGCTGTTATTCTCCGTATATTCTTAATGGCATACATAGCGGCTGCAAGAGACTGGCCACTAGTGCTGAGCTTTTTGAGGTAGGTTTCGGCTCGAATTTTGTATTTCAGTTTCAAATATTTTTGAGTGTATTATGTGGGTTGAATGCTGTAACAACACAGAATAAAACCATTAAGTACCATGATGGTAGTGACTTCCCATTACTGCTTATCACTTATTAACCATCAATTATTTACATTATTTTACTGTAATAATATATTTCAGTTATATTACATTTGTTTCATTTGATGACTTTATTACTTAACTCCAAGTCATCATCTCATCTCTATAGAGCTGCTGCCTGACAAAATCACTATTTTAGTAGTTCTTCAAAGTAAATAAGGCATACTTTATGACTGCTGATTACCAACTATCAATTATTTAGATCGTGTATTTCAGGTGTAGACCCTGTGAGGAAATTGTTCTCTTCCTCTCGATCGCATATTATTCTCCCTCGCTGTGTCTGCCCCACACTAACCTAACATAGCAGGTGAAAAAGAAACACACCGACCGGACAAGTAGGCGCCAAATGGATTATAGTCGTTGTCGTTAATTACCCCGTTTTCTGCACTAAACTATGTAGAATATGTAGTCTGTCTATCTTCTCTTGGAGTGGCTTGTTTATGAATTCGATGCAGCGAGCAAGAGTTACAACACCAGTCAAAACTGGGTCATCCAACGAAATGAACAGCTCCCAGAGGGTAGATAGAAAATCCTCCTGAGAATGTCGTGCGGTCCGGAGAGATGAAAGGAAAAGCTTTTAACTTTCAGGCCCTTAGAAGTTCTCACATGAAATAAGCAACAACAAAGATCTCAAACCATTCATATCCATTCAGACTGAAAAGGGTTCAAATGTAAATAAGTTATATTGTATCTAGTTTCTTACAGAACATCAGCTGTATGTACAGGGTAGACATGACTATTAGCACTAATAACAGCCTGTGCTGTATGTACAGGGTAGACATGACTATTAGCACTAATAACAGCCTGTGCTGTATGTACAGGGTAGACATGACTATTAGCACTAATAACAGCCTGTGCTGTATGTACATGGTAGACATGACTATTAGCACTAATAACAGCCTGTACTATATGTACAGGGTAGACATGACTATTAGCACTAATAACAGCCTGTGCTGTATGTACAGGGTAGACATGACTATTAGCACTAATAACAGCCTGTACTATATGTACAGGGTAGACATGACTAATAGCACTAATAACAGCCTGTGCTGTATGTACAGGGTAGACATGACTATTAGCACTAATAACAGCCTGTACTATATGTACAGGGTAGACATAACTAATAGCACTAATAACAGCCTGTGCTGTATGTACAGGGTAGACATGACTATTAGCACTAATAACAGCCTGTGCTGTATGTACAGGGTAGACATGACTATTAGCACTAATAACAGCCTGTGCTGTATGTACAGGGTAGACATGACTATTAGCACTAATAACAGCCTGTACTATATGTACAGGGTAGACATGACTAATAGCACTAATAACAGCCTGTGCTGTATGTACAGGGTAGACATGACTATTAGCACTAATAACAGCCTGTACTATATGTACAGGGTAGACATGACTAATAGCACTAATAACAGCCTGTACATACGTACAGGGTAGACATGACTAATAGCACTAATAACAGCATGTACATACGTACACGGTACAGTATGTACAGTATGTGTCTGGGTGACCCGATTATGTAGTTCAACTCCCCCTTATGAGTGTTCATGTCAAAGCATATGACCTTTTCACCTCACTAATAATCTACTACAGTGCCTCGCTGTGTACCTGGAGATCCTCCTATATCAATACTGTACTGAACTCTAATGCACTCAAATGATATGCCTCAAACTGACTTCCGGCAGTAATGCCATGACCTCATAATCTCTTAGCGTAAACAAACAGATCTGGAATGTGTCATCCCTTTGGGAGGCCTTCGTTCCCAGTGGTTCTGTTCTACCCACATTGTATTCTATCAGCAGGGTTTCCTCTTTCCCTAGAAAGCTGACCACACGCTGTTTGGAACCTGAGTACATCTCCAGACATGGGTGGTCTATTGATCCTCGAGTACATTGGGTAGAATGTGTGACAAGCCTAGGATTATCTGGTTCCCTGGACCACATACATGTAGCAAATACTGTATCAATTGCACAGCAGCACTGCTTTGGGCCACAAGAGACCAGGCTAAACCAATTTACCAGTAGGTGGTCTGATATGGAACAGAAGGTAAAGAGCTAAAAGAAAATGGGGGATTTACCAGAATCATCAGCTTGTCAGCTTCATTCAATACAGTGACTTAGAAGGAAGGCGTGTGTGGTTTCAAGCCTACTTTCACTGTGTTTACCCTTTCTCTGACTTTGTTTGACACATGGGTGGGTGCTAGAATGCCATAGGTACACACCCACAACCTCACAGGCTGATGAATATTCATGTATAGAGACACTCATGTCACTGTGGACTTGGGAACACCCACACCTATTAAAGTTGCACTATGCAGAAATCGCTCTGCATTTCCCACCTTAGAAAGCTATTTATAGATCAACTAGCCCATATCAGCTAACATTTTTAACTAGGTTTTTGTTAGCCGATAGATTGTGTTGTAATGTTTGAGTCACTCAAACACCACATGAATACACATTAGACATGGCAATATGTGTAGAATTTAAAGAAAATTAGCTTTAAAATGGCAAGATTTTCTCTGCGCACCATGACAAAATCTGTTCAATTGCAGAAAATAAGCTTTAAAACCTGCTAAATGTTCTCTCCGCCAACAAAAGGTCTGTGAATGATATGAGTCAAGAACAGTGCTTGTAGACGTGGCGCACACACATGCGCAGGGAGGCGCGGGATGTTCCCCAATGCTGGAAGGGAGGCCTGAGTGAAAATGTTTGGAAACCCCTGAGAATCATTGTACCACCTAAACCACTGTGAAATATATTTTCCATAACCAAAAATAATGCATTTTCAAGTGTTTCAAGCTGGTGCACAAAACAGAAAGTAAAAGAAACAAAAATGAAACTGATGAATGGGAAGCATAGAAATAGCGCACATAGAACATATCAACCGCTTCTTAGACTTGCTTTCAATGTGAATGAAAGATCTATACTGTAACTCACATTTCTATGTGAATTTGGTCAGGCCACCCCAAAAAGTGACATATTTTAGCTTTAAAGATGCACTGTGCAGATATCACTCCGTCATTTCCTGGTTGCAAAAATTATGTGACAAAACAAGCAAATATAGTGTAGTAGAGAATCATTGTGCCATCTAAACCGTTGTCAAATATATTTTCCAAAACCCCCAAAATATTGTATTTTCAGCTGTTTGAAGCTGGTGTACAAAACTGAAAGTAAAAGGGAAAAAAAGACTTGCTTTCAATGATAATGACAGATCTACATCACACATTTATATGTGAATTTGGTGGGTTTGCCCAAAAGTTACTTATTGCAGCTTTAAAGTCCTCTTTTATGGGAAATCATGTAAGAAACATGGTTGAAACTGTCGCTGGAGGGAGTTTTAATTACTTAATTTTTGAAGTATTGTAAAGTACAGCATGTTCCAGACCTTTCTGAAAAGTCTAGAAGTCTATGTACCTTGGAGGTTGAAGTGTAATGAGCTTCATAAATGCCTAAACTGAAAAGTATCACACAGTTTGTACAATAGACAAGGACCTGAACATCACTTCATTAGTTTGGATTATATTTTCATGACCATTTTGGTGTATGGTGTATCAATGTCAGCTTTAGCAGACTATAGTCTGTTTCGGCATTTAAGGTTTCAACTTCTCAAGCTGCTTTCGCAGGGCTGTCTATTGAGTGTCGATAATGGATCTCACACAGCCTGTTGCAAGTGAAGTCTTGAAGGCATGATGCAAGACAAAGACAAAAGGGTAATCTATTCTATTTTTGTTGTGCATTAAATTATCCCAAGTCTTCACCAGTCCAACTCATTGGCAGCTAAAAGTATTTGATTTCTAGAAGGTTTAGTAGCTACAGTTCTTTTTTACTGTTTTGATGTTGGGGCTTATCATTGCCAACGCAGAATTGGAACTTAAATGTGTGCGTGATTTACTGTAAACATGATGTAGGTCATACATACACACATGAGGACACCAAACTAGTAGTCCACCAGAGTCCATCACCCCTTCCACCACCCACATGGCTCTGATCTCAATGTCACTGAATGTCATTGTCTATCCAACCATTTTCTCTATAGTCAAGTAGGTTGCTCAAAGTGTGTGGTATTGACAGAGTTCAATAGTCATATGAACTTGATATGATAGGCCCCCATCTCTCGGAGCCCCTGGACGACGACCACTGCTGACTTTTGCACTGCATCTCATTACAGACAAAGGCTAGCCTCCGGGCTCTGGCTCATGTCAGCTCTGCGTCACCCTGCAGACACCTTACAGGTATTTACCGACAGAAAGGTCGACCATTATAATTACCTCCATAAATAACAAGGTCTAAGAGTGGTGGAGGAGTGGAGAAATTCAATGGTGCTGCCTCCTCAGCATTTCCCAGCATTTTGCCTCCAGATCGCAGCTAATTAATTCTGAAGGTCAGGAGTGCCAGTGGGAGTGCCCTTGGTCTGTATAGAGGTTGAATATGTAGCCAGCAATGCTATTTACTGATTTTCAAAACACTTATTCAATTAGAACTAAGTCAATTCTAACTTGCTATTTTACAAAGATAATATAATTTTTTTCACCTACACTTTGACACTTTTCAACATCGGCATTCACAACTTTATATTGTAGGCTACGTACAGCACTGTGTCTAGTGAAGAACTATTACTTCTCTCCTTCAAGAAAACCACTTTGAATGTAGACCAATACTGCTGACACTGTCCGAACTCAGCCACAGAAAACATTTGTATTGGTCAGAGACCAAGGATAGCTGTTGAAGATCACAGATCAAGTATAGCTGTTGACAAGCACTGCACCTACTCAAGATCTGCCAGTCTGTTTAGATCAGAATTTTACTTTACACACATTTGTTTGTCCACACTGAGACAAAACAAGATGTCAGAATAAAGTTAAATAATTGAAGTACATTGCGTTACACCCATAAACATAAATGTAATATGCCTTTGATAAATGCATGCATTTTTTTGCTCCAGCTGAGCTTCAGTAATTAGAACTCAGTGATGCATGGTCTTTTGTCATATCTGGTTTTAGGAAGGGTTGTGAAATAAGGAGTAAATTATTCATCATGGTTGACTAATAATTACTGAAAGATTATCTTTTCCAGTAATCATTAAATAAAAGTAGGATCTTAATTTGATCAACCTGTTTACAGGAGAACTTTCCTGCAATACAGGACCTTAAAAACATGTAGTATATTTGAGATTTTTTTTTAAATGCTTCTGATGTTTGTAATTTCTACTTTGAAATGTAATACTTGATTTTCCCAACTGAAAAATGTATCAACCCCTACAGAAATGTCCATTCATTCTAATCCACATAATACTTTCCTATTGCTACATGATTATTTTCCTGCTGTAGCAAACTGGCTCAAATTAAGATCCCACAACAGTACATCAGAGTATTACCTTGACGATATGAAGTAAATTTCTTTGTAATTAAGAGTTCTTCCATTTCATTAGTGGATTTACTTTATGTCAGGACCCGGTTACGAACCCGGGTCTCCGGAGTGAGAAACAGTCACTAAACCAACTGAGCCACGAATAGTCGGCAGAACCCAGAAGATGAGGCAGACACAGCAGTACTTGAGACGGTGTATTTAATGAAGTTAAACAGTGAAGTTCTTCAGGAAAACATGTAACTCCACAACCTCAAAAGGAATTCCACAAGAACAAAGGTAATCCTCCAAGACAAAAAGGTAAATCCACAAGGTGGAAGGTAAAAGCACAAAAAGCCTCAAAAGATACTCAAAAACAAACAAACAAGAAAAAAAAACAGAATTCCACAGGGATCAACAAGAGTTCACAGAGTACTAGGGCTGGGTGCTAACATACAAACACAGAGCAAAGAACTGAGGAAAACAAAGGGTTTAAATACAATCAGGGGAAACGAGGCACAGGTGCAAATAATAATGGGGATCAAGGGAAAACAAAAGGTCAAAAGGCACAATGGGGGCATCTAGTGACCAAAAACCGGAACAACCCTGGCCAAATCCTGACACTTTATGCATGGTGCTTTTCACAGGATGTCTCCCATTAAATGGAATTTCCCTCACCCTTCATGTGGCAAATCTGACCATAATTCTATTCTCCTGATTCCTGCTTACAAGCAAAAACTTAAACAGGAAGCACCAGTGACTCGGTCAATTAAAAAGTGGTCAGATGAAGCAGATGCTAAGCTACAGGACTGTTTTGCAGCACAGACTGGAATATGTTCTGGGATTCTTCCGATGGCATTGAGGAGTACACCACATCAGTCATTGGCTTCATCAATAAGTGCATTGATGACGTCATCCCCACAGTGACTGTACATACATACCCCAACCAGAAGCCATAGATTACAGGCAACATCCGCACTGAGCTAAAGGGTAGTGCTGCCACTTTCAAGGAGCGGGACTCTAACCCGGAAGCTTATAAGAAATCCCTCTATGCCCTCTGACAAACCATCAAACAGGCAAAGCATCAATACAGGACTAAGATCGAATCGTACTACACCGGCTCCGGCGCTTGTCGGATAAGGCTGGGCTGGCTAACTATTACATACTACAAAGGGAAGCACAGCCAAGATCTGCCCGGTGACACGAGCCTAACAGACGAGCTAAACTACTTCTATGCTCGCTTCAAGGCAAGTAAAACTGAAACATGCATGAGAGCATTAGCTGTTCCGGACGATTGTGTGATCACGCTCTCTGCAGCCGATGTCAGTAAGGTCAACATTCACAAGGCTGCAGGGCCAGACGGATTACCAGGAAGTGTCCTCTGAGCATGCGCTGACAAACTGGCAAGTGTCTTCAGTGACATGTTCAACCTGTAATAGAGTCTGTAATATCAACATGTTTTAAGCAGACCAGCTTAGTCCCTGTGCCTAAGAACACTAAGGTAAGCTGCCTAAATGACTACCGATCCATAGCACTCACGTCTGTAGCCATAAAGTCTTTGAAAGGCTTACATCTACACCATTATCCCAGAAACCCGAGACCCATTCCAATTTTCATACCGCCAGACCAGATCCACAGATGAAGGAATCTCTATTGCGCTCCACACTGCCCTTTCCCACCTGGACAAAAGGAACACCTATGTGAGAATGCTATTCATTGAATACAGCTCAGCGTTCAACACCATAGTGCCCTCAAAGCTAATCACTAAGCTAAGGATCCTGGGACTAAACACCTCCCTCTGTAACTGGGTCCTGGACTATCTGACGGGCCCACCCCCAGGTGGTAAGGGTAGGTAACAACACATCCGCCACGCTGATCCTCAACACAGAGGGTGGTGTGTATGACCCAGTACATCACTGGGGCCAAGCGTCCTGACATCCAGGACCTATATACCAGGCGGTGTCAGAGGAAGGCCCTAAAAATTGTCAAAGACGCCAGCCATCCTAGTCAGAGACTGTTCTCTCTGCTACCGCATGGCAAGCGGTTCCCTGAGCGCCAAGTCTAGGTCCAAAAGGCTTCTTAACAGCTTCTACCCCCAAACCATAAGACTCCTGCATAGCTAATTAAATGGCTATCCAGACTATTTGCATTGTCCCCCCCCCCTCTTTTACACTGCTGCTGCACTTTGTTTTATTATCTATGCACAGTCACTTTAACTCTACCTACATGTACATATTACCTAAATTACCTCAACTAACCGGTGCCCCCGCACATTGGCTCTGTACTGGTTCCCCCTGTATATAGACTCGCTATTGTTATTTTACTGTTGTTCTTTAATTATTTGTTACTTTTATTTTCAATGTATCAATGTTTTTTGCTTAACACTTATTTTTCTTAACTGCATTGTTGGTTAAGGGCTTGTAAGTAAGCATTTCACTGTAAAGTGAAGGTGTAAGGTGTTGTATTCAAAATGTCTGACAAATACCATTTGGTTTGATTTGTTACTGCAGCTCTTTTTTAGTTTATCTTCTCAAATATACTTTGCTCTGTTTTGAAGACCATTTGTCACTGACCGGCTCAATTCAGTCTTAAGTAGCAAAATTTGAAGTGGTGTTTTTTACATTGAATAAAAGTAGAGACTCAGAGCTAGAAAATGGTATGTGCACCAATACACTGGTTGAGGAACAATGGGAAAGTAATTCTGCTTTGAAAGTTGATAAACTTGTAACCTCACTTTTAAGAAAATGGGCCTTGAATAATTTGATTCATCTACTGGGGAGCTCTTCTCGGTCTATTCCAATTCAGCATCGTTCACACCCTCTTAAGCCTTAGCCCCACCCATCTCTTTCAGGATTCACATGTGCTAAACAGTGAGTACAGTAGTGTACTAAACAACCAAAGATTTAAAGACTAAAAGGCTGGCTTATACTGTGTCTGTTGACATGTCTGTATATGGTTGTCATAGTGACATCATGAACATTCTATTGTTGTCGGACATCAAACTTGTCATTGTCGTAATGAAAAAGTATAAACACATCAATTAATCCATCCATTTAAAAATGAATTTAGTATATGTCGTATAGGTGTATCTCATTGATCATCCCTAAAGCCAACACCTCATTCGGCCGCCTTTCGTTCCAGTACTCTGCTGCCTGTGACTGGAACAAATTGCAAAAATCGCTGAAGTTGGAGACTTTTATCTCCCTCACCAACTTCAAACATCAGCTAGCTGAGCAGCTAACCGATCGCTGCAGCTGTACATAATCTATTGGTAAATAGCACACCCATTTTCACCTACCTCATCCCCACAGTTTTTATTTATTTACTTTTCTGCTCTTTTCCACACCAAATATCTCTACCTGTACATGATCATTTATCACTCCAGTGTTAATCTGCAATATTGTAATTATTCGCCTACCTCCTCATGCCTTTTGCACACATTGTATATAGACTCCCCTTTTTTTCTCTGTGTTATTGACTTGTTAATTGTTTACTCCATGTGTAACTCTGTGTTGTCTGTTCACACTGCTATGCTTTATCTTGGCCAGGTCACAGTTGCAAATGAGAACCTGTTCTCAACTAGCCTACCTGGTTAAATAAAGGTGAAATAAAAAATTAAAAAATGTCAATCTAGCAAACCAGGCAACTAAAAGTAACATTCCAAACAATGTTTTGGTTCTAGCTTGTTAGCTAACGTTAAGTTAACTGGCTAACCAGTTCAAATAATGACCGTATCATATAGCTGACATCTATTTTGTTAAGACATGTAGCTAGCTAGCTAAACAATTAACCATAATGCCAACTCATAATGTTACTACCCAGCATGAATCTACAGGTAGCTAAAGCTAACCAACTAGGTTCAATGTTAGCTAGCCAGCTAACTTTAGGCTATAACTAGCAATGCAAATGGCTCTGAGATCCAAATAATATTACTACACCGATCATACATGTAACATTAGCTAGCTAACAGTATGCTTTAACTTGCAGGAAAACGGCTTTCTGACAAAATTAGAAACATATCACATCTGAAAATGTAGCTAGCTAGACTCCATTACTTGTATACACGGATGAATGATTATTCCCCTCTGTCACGGATGCCATGGTTGCCCTTGGACTCCCTCTGCATATTTGCAATCAAACGTCTGAATTTTCTCCATTTCTTAGCTATCATACTCTGCATCCACTGGGCATTCCACTGATTTCAAAACTCGGTCCTCCAGAAAGTGGAGAGCATTAGCAACACTTCTGCAGTTCTTCAGGATATCTTTCAAAAAAGCTGTGTTAGAAAGGATATACTGAGCAGCTCATGTTACAGACAGAAGCGCGCTACATGGCAGACCAATCTGAACTAATCTCTCAGCATGTCCAGCCCATCCATTATCTCCTGTCTTTTTCTGTAGTTAAACCAACTTGGCTTGTAATTTAATAATTGTATTAGCATTTACTGTTTGTATTAGTATTAAGGCACATGAAAGTTCACATGTCCCAGAAGACATTTCTGCCAAAAAACAACATTTTTACATTCAAATGCCTCTCCTGTGAATGCCTAGTTTCCTGAAACTAGTCACATTTACTACCTCAAGGTTGTGCTCTGTACATGAGAAGGAGGTCTCACACCATATAGATGTAGCATCTTAATTTGAGGCAGTTTGCTAAAGCAAGAAAATTATCCTGGAGCAACAGGAAATGTGAATTATTATGTGGATTATAATTCATGCACATTTTGTAGGGGTTGATACATTTCCCGTTAACACAAATCAAGTCTGACATTTCAAAATGGAAGTTTAACTCAAATACACGACAAGTTTAAATTTCCTGCTGTCCAGGAAAATTCACAGCAACAGAGTAGTGATCAAATTAAGATCCTACATCTGTTCCTGTTTTATCATTTGACACTTTTTGTATAAAGTCGATAGTCTACCATTGTGGGTGCTGATAGAAGGGGGTATCTCGCTAAATGCATTCCAATGAGGAAAACATGAGCTTTCCCAGGACAACAAAGTGCAGACAGCAGATAACAACCCGTTTATCCTGCTCATCCAGCATGGGGGTTTGGACAGTCTGCCAGCAGCCGCTCTACTCCATCATTATCTGTCTTGGCTGGGTTCTAACTTGGCTGAAATGGCAAGGCCAATAATAAAGAAAAAAAGCATTGTTTTGGATTTCCAATCAATGTAATATTTATCCTGTTAGATTAGAATGAATTAGTAGTTGTAGAAGACAAAACATTTGCTTTATTATTATAAGGGATACAGTCTCAGACCAGTTCATTTAAAACCTTCTTGTATGCGTGTCAGAACACTCCTAGGGTCAATGCATAATAGCATTGATGCACCTCTTTTTAGCCTCCAATCTGAACTGTCAGGCAGATGTGACAAGATGTTGAACTGCTTGTGTATCCAGCCTATCCTCATCTCTACTAAACTCTGCATACTAACAGAATCCATCAATTATGTTATACTTGAGGGGAATTGATTGCTATTTTATGTGGACTGTGATAGCCCCATATCAAAGGCTATCTACCACAGGTAACTGCCAAAACATCTTGAGCAAATGAGGGATACAAAGTGTATTGAAAGCAGGTGCTTCCACACAGGTGTGGTTCCTTAGTTAATTAAGTAATCCCATCATGTTGACTTTTCCTTTATTTTGACATCTACCTGTATGTTCCTCTCTCTTTCACGAAGTTAACATGGTCCTGCCGTTGAATGTTTTTCTCTGCCGTTTCAGAAATCATGAGCTTAGAATGTATTTATACTGCAGGCAAGACCATCTGCTAAAAGTGCTCCATTTTCTTTAGCCCAGTCCTAATTGGCAAAATAGCTAAGCTGTATGGAGACTCTTTAGTTCAATATTTAGGATACAACATGACAGGCTGGCAGAACTGTGTCAGACAACTGGTGTATACCGTAGTCTGTTTCCCTAGCAAGAGTAAAACACAACTACATTCAAATCAGTTTCTTACATTAGTATGCCAGCTGTGTTTGAGTGTTCAGTGTCTGTATATCTTGAGTCCTTCTTCTGTTCTCTTAAACTACCTACAGGCGCACTTATGTGAACCCTTAGACTATACCCGAAGAGTATCGCGCAATACTTAAGTGATAATGCCAGAGAAGCCGGTGTGTGGAGGATAGATTAACACGGGTGTTATTAGACCCGAGTCGAATTTAAGGGCTGGCAAACCGTGCCAATATATCCTCCAAACACCAGCTTCAAGGGCCATATCACTTTTATACAACGGGTTACCAACATGTTCAAATAATAATTGACATATCTTAATTAAAAACATTATTTTGATTAATTTATTCATTCTATTTCATCCTTCCACAAGATATATCCCCGACACAAATCTAAGGTTGCTACCCAAGCCGACTGGTCATTTGTTCTATCGGTTCAGTTGCTAGAGATGCGACCCAGTCGTTCAGTCTTCTTGTTCTGTATCTATGGACAGTCGTTTGTTCTAAATGTACCATTGCCATACTGGCTGGCAACGTCCTTTGCTAGCTAGCCAACTATGGCTAACGTACAGTCACGTCAAACAGTGCAGCCAGAATAACAGCAAAGTAGCCATATTTGCATTTTTTAATCTGTTTTCTAGTGAAATGTATTTGCATACATCCCATAACAATGAGATAATGAGGTGCGATTTCACCCGGCATAGAAAATGTTCTCACTCGTCAGGACATTGTTCAGAGGAGCTTGCCAACGACACAGTTAACACAATCACTTCAAACTGAAGCTAGAAATACTGCAAACTAGCTGCACACTTTTTAAATGGACATTTCTTTGTATATATCCATAAATATTATGCCAGCTGATTCATGAATTTGACTGGCAAAGAAATGCTGCCTGCCTGTCTGTCTCGTCCCGACTCTCGATAAATTCATAACTATGGGACAGCTGGAGATCTAATTTCAATATTGAAACAATGTTGCAAATGTTACAAATGAGAGACATACAGCAGGGTTTATACAAATGAAAATCTCCGCTATTGAAAACTAAATGTTAGTCTAATACAAATGTAAGATAATGCCTAGATGTTTTTTATAGTGTAGATCAAGTTTATAAGTTGCCTGGCTGTGCTAATGAGACAGGGGATTGCGCAGTCAGATGGAACAGAGTAAATAGGCATTTTAATGTCATAGATTTAGCTGTGGTAACTTCTGGCATAGACACCGGCTGGTATGCAGTTTCAGCATTCAGGATTAGACCCACACATTGTATAAAGTGTATTAATCTGTACAGTATGCTTTCCTGTGCCATCAGAGTCAACCCCTAGTTACCTCTTGGCCCCATGGACCTTGCCTGACGACTCAAACATTGTTGAAGTTGTTTGTGGTGAGGTCAAAACGAGGGGTGTTGTACAAAACAATGTCATCAACAATTGGATCATCTATAATCAGAGTATCAAAGCAAATGACAAATTTAAAAAAATGTCACTATACCCATGTGTAGCATACCACCCTGCATCCCACTGCTGGCTTGCTTCTGAAGCTAAGCAGCGTTGGCCCTGGTTGGTCCCTGGATGGGAGACCAGATGCTGCTGGAAGTGGTGTTGGAAGGCCAGTAGGATGCACCCTTTCCTCTGGTCTACAAAAAATATCCCAATGCCCCAGGGCAGTGATTGGGGACATGTGCCCTGTGTAACGTGCCGTCTTTCGGATGGGACGTTAAACGGTGTCTTGACTCTCTGTGGTCACTAAAGAGCCCATGGTGCTTATTGAGAAGAGTAGGGGTGTTAACCCTGGTGTCCTGGCTAAATTCCTAATCTGACCCTCATACCATCATGGTCACCTAATCATCCCATTTACATTTACATTTAAGTCATTTAGCAGACGCTCTTATCCAGAGCGACTTACAAATTGGTGCATTCACCTTATGACATCCAGTGGAACAGCCACTTTACAATAGTGCATCTAAATATTTTAAGGGGGGGGTGAGAAGGATTACTTTATCCTATCCTAGGTATTCCTTAAGAGGTGGGGTTTCAGGTGTCTCCGGAAGAGGTGGGGTTTCAGGGCCAGGGCAGCGAACAGTTTTGACTGGGCTGAGCGGGAGCTGTACTTCCTCAGTGGTAGGGAGGCGAGCAGGCCAGAGGTGGATGAACGCAGTGCCCTTGTTTGGGTGTAGGGCCTGATCAGAGCCTGGAGGTACTGAGGTGCCGTTCCCCTCACAGCTCCGTAGGCAAGCACCATGGTCTTGTAGCGGATGCGAGCTTCAACTGGAAGCCAGTGGAGAGAACGGAGGAGCGGGGTGACGTGAGAGAACTTGGGAAGGTTGAACACCAGACGGGCTGCGGCGTTCTGGATGAGTTGAAGGGGTTTAATGGCACAGGCAGGGAGCCCAGCCAACAGCGAGTTGCAGTAATCCAGACGGGAGATGACAAGTGCCTGGATTAGGACCTGCGCCGCTTCCTGTGTGAGGCAGGGTCGTACTCTGCGGATGTTGT
The DNA here is from genome assembly GCF_021184085.1 of Oncorhynchus gorbuscha. Taxonomy (NCBI): domain Eukaryota; kingdom Metazoa; phylum Chordata; class Actinopteri; order Salmoniformes; family Salmonidae; genus Oncorhynchus; species Oncorhynchus gorbuscha. Next base: position 47,328,752 of record NC_060183.1, on the reverse strand, counting down.
AGAGCATGAACCTACAGGAACGGGCCACCGCCTTGATGTTAGTTGAGAACGACAGGGTGTTGTCCAGGATCACGCCAAGGTTCTTGGCGCTCTGGGAGGAGGACACAATGGAGTTGTCGACCGTGATGGCGAGATCATGGAACGGGCAGTCCTTCCCCGGGAGGAAGAGCAGCTCCGTCTTGCCGAGGTTCAGCTTGAGGTGGTGATCCGTCATCCACACTGATATGTCTGCCAGACATGCAGAGATGCGATCGCCACCTGGTCATCAGAAGGGGGAAAGGAGAAGATTAATTGTGTGTCGTCTGCATAGCAATGATAAGAGAGACCATGTGAGGTTATGACAGAGCCAAGTGACTTGGTGTATAGCGAGAATAGGAGAGGGCCAAGAACAGAGCCCTGGGGGACACCAGTGGTGAGAGCGCGTGGTGAGGAGACAGATTCTCGCCACGCCACCTGGTAGGAGCGACCTGTCAGGTAGGACGCAATCCAAGCGTGGGCCGCGCCGGAGATGCCCAACTCGGAGAGGGTGGAGAGGAGGATCTGATGGTTCACAGTATCGAAGGCAGCCGATAGATCTAGAAGGATGAGAGCAGAGGAGAGAGAGTTAGCTTTAGCAGTGCGGAGCGCCTCCGTGATACAGAGGAGAGCAGTCTCAGTTGAATGACTAGTCTTGAAACCTGACTGATTTGGATCAAGAAGGTCATTCAGAGAGAGATAGCGGGAGAGCTGGCCAAGGACGGCACGTTCAAGAGTTTTGGAGAGAAAAGAAAGAAGGGATACTGGTCTGTAATTGTTGACATCGGAGGGATCGAGTGTAGGTTTTTTCAGAAGGGGTGCAACTCTCGCTCTCTTGAAGACGGAATCCCCAGTTTACAATTGTCACATTCACCCCCCGTAACTATTCCCCAGGTTCTTGCTGTAAATGAGAATGTGTTCTCAGTCAATTTACTGGGTAAAATAAAAAATGTGTTCTGGCCCAACCCATCATTTCTGGGACTAATCAGAACAGTTAGAATGTTGTTGCATTCTAGAAATCGTCTGGGAAGTACTCAGATCCAGACTCATTGCGGAGAAGAAACTAACGTCAGTGGGTAGCAAGGCAACCATAGACCAATAATGACACATGCATTCTGAGCAGTGGCCTTCAAATGTGTTGCCATGACAACTTAACACAATTATATTCAGTACCTGAATCCAATCAGTAAACACACCTGTCCCTGGTGTCAGAGAGGCAGACACAGAGGGGGGGTATTAAGAACTCAGAGGTGCTCAAATCAATTCCAGGCCTGAGTATTATGAACTGAGTTAGCGGGTGTGGAGGAGGGCGCTGGGCAGTGGGCTATAGCCCCTGCCTCCTGGGTTCAGGCTTTGTGATAGACTCCTCCTGTCCTGGTTCTATTTTTTGGCCCTCCTCATGGTTAACTCCAGTCCCCTCCAGTATATTAAGTGTTCTAATGCTAATGATACCACTGATCCTCTCATTCACAGAGTAAGGTTAAGTTTAATGCTGAGTGCAAAGCAAAGACACACCGGGTCCAATTTTTACAGTCTTTGGTATGACTCGGCCAGGTATCGATCTCCCAATTTTCCAATCACAGAGCAGACACTCAAACCACAAGGCCACTGAGTTGGTCATCCAGAACCAACCATGAAGCTAGGGTTAGCGTTAGTGTTGGGGTTGTGGCTGAGGCTGAGGCTGAGGCTAGGTTTAGGGTTGAACCAAGATGTGGACATGAAGCTAAGGTTAGGGTTATGGCTAGGTTTAAGGTTGAACCGGGGTGTGGACATGAAGCTAGGGTTAGGGTTATGGCTAGGGTTAGTGTTAAGCTGGGGTGTAGACATGAAGCTAGGGTTAGGATTAAGGTTCGTGATCTTCACCTCTGGTCATTATTTTGAGAGCTTGGGACTATGGGGTTCTATCTGCAAAAAGATGAGTCTGAGATTATTGGCTTTGTAGTTCCGAACCATCATTGGTTTGAATGGTGTCAGCGATTTGCATCTTGTATTCTTTTGAATTTAACACCATGAATTGGGGTATTTACAGTATATAGGTTGAAAACATTGAACAGAACAAAGCTATGTCAATAGCAAAATTTGGACAAAAATGCAGATTGAATTTGATAGTCCCAAAGTTCTCAATTTGCCCATGTCCTCATTTCAGCACCCCTCTTTCTCCAGTGCTCCTCCCTCCCTTTCTTCTCCTCTCCTTTCAACACTCTTTACAGTGTGATCTCCACACAGCACTGGGTACTTCCCATGAGGTCCTTGTCCTAGTGAGTTAGCCTCTCGTTGAGATTTTCCATCTCTTGGAAGAAAAATTACGAAATAAATATGATTTTTGGTCTGAGGTCCATTACTCACTATTGTATTTTACATTTTATATATTTACAAAAAATCTATTTTCTGAGATTCTGTATGTCCTCATGTCAACCCAAATGTATCCTTACCATGGTAGAGAGCAATGTCTACCACTATTGTTTAATCAAAGTCAGTGCCATGGACAGTGCTCTACCAGCCTATCAAGCAATCAATCAAATGTATTTATAAAGCCCTTCTTATGTCAGCTGATGTCACAGTGCTGTACAGAATCCCAGCCTAAAACCCCAATCAGCAAGAAATGCAGGTGTAGAAGCACCCCTATGGGGCAATAATCTCTGGAGCAAATGTATTGACAACCATTACAATGATCAGCATTTGTCCACATTTTGTTCCTGTACACCCTTATGTCTCATAACATTACGAGAAAATGCCATTTCTTGACCAAATAGTTTGTCCCTAACTCAACTGACATATTGTCATTGCAGTCTATAATTCAGCTGCTATTTCAAATAAAACACTTTTGTAGGGGACATTTACAAGCTATTACCATTAAGTACAACTTTTAAGCTTGGGATTAAAGGATTAAAAATGAATTGCATGTGAATGTTGAGAAGCAGTGAAACAGATAATTCCATTCTAAATGCATTGTGTCATAGCAGCTAGCCTTTTATACTGTGTACCGAGGAAAGTTAGGAGGCCTCATTGAATTGTTTCCAAAATGTAAGATACAGCCAAATGACAGCACGTTGATGATACTTTACTACATACTTTCAGATTATTATTAACTTTCACCAAGCTATTAGAGGAACTGAATGGTCTCTGACCATCTTAAAAACAAGAATTTATGTAAATCACAAAGCTCATTTGCATTTCTTGCAGGACATGAAAATTCTCAGCAACAAAAGTGTGATCTGTTTGAGGAATTTTGATTCCTATATGTTCATTAATCAATTCAAGTAAAACACTCTGTCTGTTTCTAAGAATTTGTAAGATCCTTATTTGCATAGAATGGACAGAGACCAGCCTTAAAAGTAATCAGTAGCGTTTATTTCCGAGAGCTCTGCCATAATCACATGTACATTGGCTTATATATCACATACAGTGTCATAGCTTTTAATATGTCACTCCTCTTCTTGGACATTGTCTTTCTTCCTCTTGGCCAATGACTTAGCTACTTTTCAATGCAATTCCAACACACACATATTGTTTATCTTATGTTACCACATGTTACACAATCTATTGCAAGTCCAACGGTTTTTCCCCTCCCTGGATGGGGACCAGACATCTCTCCTGTTGTTGGTTTCACTGTGGTCACAAGTTGTCTGTTAACACTTCCTCTTGGTCTATGTACAAACATTTTATTCTTCAGACAGCAGAGAGTTCTGTTAATTAACGTCAGTTATAATTCCACATTGAATGTATACATTATTTACAAAAGTGTGATCAAATTAAGATCCTACATCTGTATGTGTAGAGCGGCCCTGGACTGTCTGAGTGTGATGTAGCAGTGCTTCTGAAGAGAGACAAATTGAAATAATGATGAGGACATTTGTTTTCTTCCACAGGAAAATCCAGAGCGACTGATTAAATATTGACTTGTGATCCTCTTTGTTCTCTTTGTCTGCCAGGTCCATAATTAATATCATCTAAATTAACTCTGATGCCGTTACATTGTTTTCCTTGATTTATTTATTTATTTATTTGTGTTACAGCTGTGTAATTGTATGGAAACGCAAATTCCTGAATATTCAGTAGACAGAGGGTAACCTAGTTTTTGAAATGCTTTGTTCGTGTAGCATATAGTTTAGAAGGCTATATTCAACTGGATCTGTTTCTACTGTCATCCTTTAGTAGATTGTTGCTTGCTACGATGTCCTTTGTCTGGGGAATGCAGTATTTTTGCAAACTTGAAAGGAACTGTAGAGATGGTCACAGTGATTATTTCCCTTCACATCAGGACTGGAAGTATGTCATGCCATTCCCCTTCTAGCCATTAACAGGAAACATACAGCTACTTAGCCTGATATTTGTAACACGGTTCCTGGGCACTTACTGTAATGGATGGTCGGCGTAAATCCTTTGTGAGAATATAAAAAGGCTGATGATAAGGATCATGTTCAGAAGCCCTTGAGGCTGGCGTTGTTTTGGGATCTAGGGATAAAGTCAATCAGTTCCATTGTCAGTCTGTCCTTATGGCTGATGAAAATAAGCTGCCATATCCCTGCATGTGTCCCTGCTTTACCAATCCTCTGCAGCACTCACATGTAGATGCACATCGCCAGAGGTAAAAGAAGATAGTTTTCCAGAGGTCGAGGTCCGCACCCGCGTGGAAATCGGTGAAGTCATGTTTTATTAAATAATACTTTGTGGGTTCGTACTTGTGGACATTAGAAAATGTTTAAGTTTAAACTTTTTCTCTGTTTCAAAATGACATAGTGACATAGTTGCAAGTGATGAAAACACTACATGTTAGCTGTTCCCATTACATAACCTGCAACCTTTAGCCCTATGCTAACCTGATCAGGTGCCAGTGATTATGTCCCGCTTTAATCAGTCTCTCCCCTTCATCTACCCTGATTGAAGTGGATTTAACAGCTGACATCAATAAGGGATCATAGCTTTCACCTGGATTCACCTGGGCAGTCTACACTGAGTAACAAAACATTAAGAACACCTGCTCTTTTCATGATATAGACTGACTTGGTGAATCCAGGTGAAAGCTATTATCCCTTATCCACTTCAATCAGTGTAGATGAAGGGGAGGAGACAGGTTACAGAAGGATTTTTAAGCCTTGAGACAATCGAGACATGGATTGTGCATGTGTGCCATTCAGATGGTGAATGTGCAAGACAAAATATTTAAGTGCCTGGTTTGTGTCAAGAACTGCAATGCTGCTGGGGTTTTCACACTGAACAGATTCTCATGTGTATCAAAAATGGTCCACCACCCAAAGGACATCCAGCCAACTTGACACAACTGTGGGAAGCATTGGAGTCAACATGCATCAGCATACATGTGGAACGCTTTTAAGCATTTAGCAGAGGCTGTTATCCAGATTAAGTGCATACATTTTTCATATTTGTTCGTACAAATTGAGGCTCTTCTGACGACAAAGGCACGGGGGTGCCGGTCGGTCCCCCAACCCGTACCGCAACAATGGATTCACGAACTTGTCTGAAGGTCACCCATATTTGTGAGGAAAAAATGTATAGAAGTGAATAGAGCTTTTTCAAGTGAATGGTATAAGGGCCATTACACGTCTATTTTGTTCCAGAGCTTTCCTACTGTATATCTCTCAGATAAGGGAAACATACTGCACTGTACTTCCTTTTGATTTATTTTTGGACTATTGGTTTTGCCATGTATGCATGTGTTTTTATGAGCTAATAGAGGTAAGGCCAAATTCAATATTTCATCATGTTGTTGACATTTAACCTTTTTTTAACCAGGCAAGTCAGTTAAGAACAAATTCTTACTTACAATGACGGCCTACCCCGGCCAAACCCGGACGACACTGGGCCAATTGTGCACCGCCCTATGGGACTCCCAATCACGTCCGGATGTGATACAGCTTGGATCAAACCATGAAAACATTTTTTTTTATACCTACAAAAATAATGCCTTCCAAAGGTATGACCATCTTAAAACAATATGTCCACTTATGAAATTGCTGACATATGAAAAGGCTTAGACCTCAACATCAAAGCATCGCTGGATCAGTGAAACTGTAATATGGTGAGTAGAACAGTCGTTCCTCTATTATCCTACAGGCCTACTGTTTGTAGAAACTTCCAAATCACAAACTGTCTCTCTTGGTTGTACAGTTAACAAGATTTTCCGGGCTTAACCTTTTGTTATGGGGTAGAGACACTGATCAATGTTTGCCTAATTAATGTTGCAAATAAATTCAGTCAGAATATAAAGTACTAGCATTTTTTTAGTTTTAGACTTAATTGCTGTTTTTAAACAAGGAAAGTTAAGGGTGGTCCAAGCATAGCCTGATACAACCCTTAGAGGATTGTGGACATGTTTGTACGCTGGTAATCACCATGAATTCACTGCAAAGTGTTTTCTTCTGCATTTCTAAACTCTGTTTTATCAGAATATAAATGATCCATCTACAAAAATGGTTAAACACTAGGAAATAACTGCAGGACATTAAAATGTGTTAAATGCTTCATGTCCATGAACAACAATGTACAGATGGAGAATAAGTAAGACATTGAACAACATTGATCATATTATTTTTTAGCATTTCTATGAGGAGCTGAATCTTTCAACAGAGTACAAAGTGTTTACAATATTATTGCAGAAAGATTGTGCCTCCACCCCAAAAGAGATCAGAGGAAAAGGGATTACTTTTCCATAGTGATGGTGTTATTTATTAAGATTGTCTTGTTAGTGCTTTTGTGTCAGAGTCCCTACATGGGTGGAAAATTCTACCAGGCAAATATTTGACCCAATTTATTGCTCAGTTGGAGTCCTTGTCTTTTGGAGCCATTTAATTGAAACATGTTTTTCCTCCTTCAACAGTTGCTATGTGATGACGTTTCTCAAATGTGTGATCACTCCCACTGCTTCCTGTGGCCAATCTATCATGCAGGTGAATGAGGACCCAAAAGCGACTTGGCGAAAACAGAGTCTTTAATCCAGTAAAGTAATTCTACAAACATAAGACATAATTCCACTCGTAATGACGAGAACAGACTGGAGACTCGATCAAGAACTGCAGGTTGCCTCGGGAAGGCACTTGAACCTAGCAGACTCAGACACCTGCTCTCCACGCAGCATCTGAGGGAAACACGACACGACAGGGCGATACACAGACACAGCACGGTGAACAATAGACAAGGATCCGACAGGGCAGGAACGGAAAACAAGGAGAGAAATAGGGACTCTAATCAGGGAAAAGAATAGGGAACAGGTGTGGGAAGACTAAATGATTGATTAGGGGAATAGGAACAGCTGGGAGCAGGAACGGAACGATAGAGAGAAGAGAGAGAGGAAGGGAGAGAGAAAAAGGGGAACGAACCTAAAAAGACCAGCAGGGGAAAATGAACAGAGGGAAAAGCCAAAATGACAAGACAATCTAAGACAAAACATGACAGTACCCCCCCACTCACCGAGCGCCTCCTGGCGCACTCGAGGAGGAATCCTGGCGGCAACGGAGGAAATCATCAATGAGTGAACGGTCCAGCACGTCCCGAGACGGAACCCAACTCCTCTCCTCAGGACCGTAACCCTCCCAATCCACTAAGTATTGGTGACCCCGTCCCCGAGAACGCATGTCCATGATCCTACGTACCTTGTAAATAGGTGCGCTCTCGACAAGGACGGGAGGGGGGGAGGGAAGACGAACGGGGGTGCGAAGAAAGGGCTTGACACAGGAGAAATGGAAGACAGGATGGACGCGACGAAGATGTCGCGGAAGAAGCAGTCGCACAGCGACAGGATTGACGACCTGGGAGACACGGAACGGACCAATGAACCGCGGAGTCAACTTACGAGAAGCTGTCGTAAGAGGAAGGTTGCGAGTGGAAAGCCACACTTTCTGGCCGCAACAATACCTTGGACTCTTAATCCTGCGTTTATTGGCGGCTCTCACAGTCTGTGCCCTGTAACGGCAAAGTGCAGACCTCACCCTCCTCCAGGTGCGCTCACAACGTTGGACAAACGCTTGAGCGGAGGGAACACTGGACTCGGCAAGCTGGGAAGAGAACAGAGGAGGCTGGTAACCCAGACTACTCTGAAACGGAGATAACCCGGTAGCAGACGAAGGAAGCGAGTTGTGAGCGTATTCTGCCCAGGGGAGCTGTTCTGCCCAAGACGCAGGGTTTCTGAAAGAAAGGCTGCGTAGTATGCGACCAATCGTCTGATTGGCCCTCTCTGCTTGACCGTTAGACTGGGGATGAAACCCGGAAGAGAGACTGACGGACGCACCAATCAAACGACAGAACTCCCTCCAAAACTGTGACGTGAATTGCGGGCCTCTGTCTGAAACGGCGTCTAACGGGAGGCCATGAATTCTGAACACATTCTCGATGATGATTTGTGCCGTCTCCTTAGCGGAAGGAAGTTTAGCGAGGGGAATGAAATGTGCCGCCTTAGAGAACCTATCGACAACCGTAAGAATCACAGTCTTCCCCGCAGACAAAGGCAGACCGGTAATGAAGTCTAGGGCGATGTGAGACCATGGTCGAGAAGGAATGGGGAGCGGTCTGAGACGACCGGCAGGAGGAGAGTTACCCGACTTAGTCTGCGCGCAGTCCGAACAAGCAGCCACGAAACGGCGCGTGTCACGCTCCTGAGTCGGCCACCAAAAGCGCTGGCGAATAGACGCAAGAGTGCCTCGAACACCGGGATGACCAGCTAACTTGGCAGAGTGAGCCCACTGAAGAACAGCCAGACGAGTGGAAACAGGAACCTGTCTTTCAAAGACTGGAGGTTACCCGGAACGACGGGATAAGAAATCACAAACTCGGTAAAAATCACAAACTCGAAACGAGCGAAAAACAACGCCCAACGAGCTTGACGGGCATTAAGTCGTTTGGCAGAACGGATGTACTCAAGGTTCTTATGGTCTGTCCAAACGACAAAAGGAACGGTCGCCCCCCAACCACTGTCGCCATTCGCCTAGGGCTAAGCGGATGGCGAGCAGTTCGCGGTTACCCACATCATAGTTGCGTTCAGATGGCGACAGGCGATGAGAAAAATAAGCGCAAGGATGAACCTTATCGTCAGACTGGAAGCGCTGGGATAGAATGGCTCCCACGCCTACCTCTGAAGCGTCAACCTCGACAATGAATTGTCTAGTGACGTCAGGAGTAACGAGGATAGGAGCGGACGTAAACGTTCTTTTAGAAGATCAAAAGCTCCCTGGGCGGAACCGGACCACTTAAAACACGTCTTGACAGAAGTAAGAGCTGTGAGAGGGGCAGCAACTTGACCGAAATTACGAATGAAACGCCGATAGAAATTAGCGAAACCTAAAAAGCGCTGCAACTCGACACGTGACCTTGGAACGGGCCAATCACTGACAGCTTGGACCTTAGCGGAATCCATCTGAATGCCTTCAGCGGAAATAACGGAACCGAGAAAAGTAACGGAGGAGACATGAAAAGAGCACTTCTCAGCCTTCACGTAGAGACAATTCTCTAAAAGGCGCTGTAGAACACGTCGAACGTGCTGAACATGAATCTCGAGTGACGGTGAAAAAATCAGGATATTGTCAAGATAGACAAAAACAAAGATGTTCAGCATGTCTCTCAGAACATCATTAACTAATGCCTGAAAAACAGCTGGCGCATTGGCGAGACCAAACGGCAGAACCCGGTACTCAAAATGCCCTAACGGAGTGTTAAACGCCGTTTTCCACTCGTCCCCCTCTCTGATGCGCACGACATGGTAAGCGTTACGAAGGTCCAACTTAGTAAAGCACCTGGCTCCCTGCAGAATCTCGAAGGCTGATGACATAAGGGGAAGCGGATAACGATTCTTAACCGTTATGTCATTCAGCCCTCGATAATCCACGCAGGGGCGCAGAGTACCGTCCTTTTTCTTAACAAAAAGAACCCCGCCCCGGCCGGAGAGGAAGAAGGCACTATGGTACCGGCGTCAAGAGACACAGATAAATAATCCTCGAGAGCCTTACGTTCGGGAGCCGACAGAGAGTATAGTCTACCCCGAGGAGGAGTGGTCCCCGGAAGGAGATCAATACTACAATCATACGACCGGTGAGGAGGAAGGGAGTTGGCTCGGGACCGACTGAAGACCGTGCGCAGATCATGATATTCCTCCGGCACTCCTGTCAAATCGCCAGGTTCCTCCTGAGAAGTGGGGACAGAAGAAATGGGAGGGATGGCAGACATTAAACACTTCACATGACAAGAAACGTTCCAGGATAGGATAGAATTACTAGACCAATTAATAGAAGGATTATGACATACTAGCCAGGGATGACCCAAAACAACAGGTGTAAAAGGTGAACGAAAAATCAAAAAAGAAATAGTCTCACTGTGGTTACCAGATACTGTGAGAGTTAAAGGTAGTGTCTCAAATCTGATACTGGGAAGATGACTACCATCTAAGGCAAACATGGGCGTAGGCTTGTCTAACTGTCTGAAAGGAATGTCATGTTTCCGAGCCCATGCTTCGTCCATGAAACAACCCTCAGCCCCCGAGTCTATCAAGGCACTGGATGTAGCACCCGAACCGGTCCAGCGTAGATGGACCGACATAGTAGTACAGGATCTAGATGAAGAGACCTGAGTAGTAGCGCTCACCAGTAGCCCTCCGCTTACTGATGAGCTCTGGCCTTTTACTGGACATGAATTGACAAAATGTCCATCAAATCCGCAATAGAGGCACAGGCGGTTGGTGATCCTCCGTTCCCTCTCCTTAGTCGAGATGCGAATACCTCCCAGCTGCATGGGCTCAGTCTCTGAGCCAGAGGAGGGAGATGGTTGCGATGCGGAGCAGGGAAACACCGTTGACGCGAGCTCTCTTCCACGAGCTTGGTGACGAAGATCTACCCGTCGTTCTATGCGGATGGCGAGAGCAATCAAAGAGTCCACACTGGAAGGAACCTCCCGAGAGAGAATCTCATCTTTGACCACTGCGTGGAGTCCCTCCAGAAAACGAGCGAGCAGCGCCGGCTCGTTCCAGTCACTAGAGGCAGCAAGAGTGCGAAACTCTATAGAGTAATCCGTTATGGATCGATCACCTTGGCATAGGGAAGCCAGGGCCCTAGAAGCCTCCCTACCAAAAACTGAACGGTCAAAAACCCGAATCATCTCCTCTTTAAAGTTCTGGTAATTGTTTGAACAATCAGCCCTTGCCTCCCAGATAGCTGTGCCCCACTCTCGAGCCCGGCCAGTAAGGAGTGAAATGACGTAAGCAACCCGAGCTCTCTCGCTAGAGTATGTGTTGGGTTGGAGAGAGAACACAATATCACACTGAGTGAGAAAGGAGCGGCACTCCGTGGGCTGCCCGGAGTAGCAAGGTGGGTTATTAACCCTAGGTTCCGGAGGCTCGGCAGGCCAGGAAGTAACAGGTGGCACGAGACGAAGACTCTGGAACTGTCCAGAGAGGTCGGAAACCTGAGCGGCCAGGTTCTCCACGGCATGGCGAGCAGCAGACAATTCCTGCTCGTGTCTGCCGAGCATGGCTCCTTGGATCTCGACGGCAGTGTTACGAACGTCTGTAGTCGCTGGGTCCATTCTTTGGTCGGATCCTTCTATCATGCAGGTGAATGAGGACCCAAAAGCGACTTGGCGAAAACAGAGTCTTTAATCCAGTAAAGTAATTCTACAAACATAAGACATAATTCCACTCGTAATGACGAGAACAGACTGGAGACTCGATCAAGAACTGCAGGTTGCCTCGGGAAGGCACTTGAACCTAGCAGACTCAGACACCTGCTCTCCACGCAGCATCTGAGGGAAACACGACACGACAGGGCGATACACAGACACAGCACGGTGAACAATAGACAAGGATCCGACAGGGCAGGAACGGAAAACAAGGAGAGAAATAGGGACTCTAATCAGGGAAAAGAATAGGGAACAGGTGTGGGAAGACTAAATGATTGATTAGGGGAATAGGAACAGCTGGGAGCAGGAACGGAACGATAGAGAGAAGAGAGAGAGGAAGGGAGAGAGAAAAAGGGGAACGAACCTAAAAAGACCAGCAGGGGAAAATGAACAGAGGGAAAAGCCAAAATGACAAGACAATCTAAGACAAAACATGACACAATCCATAATTATTTCCTTTAGTGACCCAAAATGACTAAGTGAAGGGGCTGCGTGTGAGTGATTTATTGTTGCCAATGACAGTTATGCTTATTACGCTTTTTTTCAGAAAGAGGTAACTTTGTGTATTGGGAACATACTGAAAGTCAACTCTGCAGCAGACCGTGTTCCTTATTTCAGCTTGTGGGCCTGACTTATGATACTGGTTAATGATCAAACGTTGGTTCTTGCTCATTTGACCTTCCCACAATAGGACATCAACCTTGACACGATCATTGATAGCAGTACTCCTGATTGCACACCTACACTAGTGATGATAATATATTCATATTTGTATTTAAATATGTATATAATTATATATAGTTCATGGATTATGATTTAAATGCTTGTAAATGTGTAAATTTTCCTGTTTCAAAAATATTGTTCCAAACAAACTGTTCAGTTACTTACTACTCTGCCCCTCAGTGACTGTTATGATTGATATATTTATAAATTAATTAAAATAAGCTTTTGATTTAACACCACCAGTACCTGATAGAGCAGGTCTAGTCTCACGTGAGGATGTAAGCTGTCTGGCTCGAGAGACTCATTGGGAGGGAGAATAGAGTAGACCCAGAAGTTCTGACTGAGCGCAAATTTGAGCACCCCAGGATGCCAGTTGGACGTACTGCCAAATTGTCTAAAATTATGTTGGAGGCGGCTTATGGTAGAGATGAACATTAAATTCTCTGGCAACAGTTCTGGTGGACATTCATGCAGTCAGCATGCTAATTGCGTGATCACTCAACTTGAGGCATCTGTGCCATTGTTTTGTGTCGCAAAACTGCACATTTTAGAGTAGCCTTTTATTGTCCCCAAGCACAAGGTGTACCTGTGTAAGGACCATGCTGTTTAATCAGCTTTTTTATATACCACACCTGTCAGGTGGATGGATTATCTTGGCAAAGGAGAAATGCTCACTAACAGGGATGTAAACAAACACCAGAAAATAAGGGATGCCCTAAGGACATTACGCGACGTTCACATTAGGTCCCTTTAAGGGTTTGACAAGACATTATACCACTGACGTTCTGAGAACATTCTAGGAATATTCAAACATGGCATTAACCTCAAGACCATAAGAAAACGTTCAATACATGTCCCGGTTTGGTCGGTGTATAACTTTATAATAAGGTATTTTGATGTCCATTAGGGAACGTTACGAAAAGGTTCCTATTTGGTTCTGAATGGACATGATCCATGAGACATTCAATGACCACAAGGGGACATTTCATGATGATCAAGGGTCCCAATGGAACATTCTGTGGGGGACCTTTGTCTGGTTCCCGTTTTTTTCCCAGAAACGTCCCCAAGGAAGTTTAGGAAATTTTTAGCAAACTTTGCATTATGGTCCCCCTGGAGGATTTTGTTGAATTTGTTTGCAGGGTAGGACTTCACGTGCTGGTCCAAAAGGAACGCTCTTTGCTCTTTGTTGGGCCTTTGTGTAGTTCACTATTGTCATGTTTGTCATTTATTATCATGTCTTGTCCCTGTGCTCCCCATTCTATTCGTTTCCCTCTGCTGGTCTTATTAGGTTCTTTCCCTCTTTCTATCCCTCTCTCTCCCCCTCCCTCTCTCACTCTCTCGCTCTCTCTTCTCTCTATCGTTCCGTTCCTGCTCCCAGCTGTTCCTATTCCCCTAATCATCATTTAGTCTTCCCACACCTGTTCCCGATCCTTTCCCCTGATTGGAGTCCCTATTTATTCCTTTGTGTTCCATTCCTGTCCTGTCGGTTCCTTGTTTAGAATTCACCGTGCTGTGATTGTGTATCGCCCTGTCCTGTCGTGTTTTTGCTGTGATTGTGTATCGCCCTGTCCTGTCGTGTTTTTTGCCTTCATCAGATGCTGCGTGTGAGCAGGTGTCTCTGTCAACTACGGCCTGCGCCTACCCGAAGCGACCTGCAGTCTGTGGCCGCTTCTCCTGTTATTCCCCTCTACAGACTAGAGGATTTCTGTTATTCCCTGTTTGGACTTGAATAAACTCTGTTTCTGTTAAGTCGCTTTTGGGTCCTCTTTCACCTGCATGACAACTATAGGATGTTTGTAAGACATTCTCAAGACGGCATTAGAAGAAAGGATCATTTGTTAAATAATACATAATCAAATATAAGGAACTGGAACACAAGTACTGAATCAACATGAGAGAGAAAATACAGAGTACATAGAAGGCACAGTATGTGCGCTTGTATTCTGATGGAAGGTGGGGTGTGTTTTTGTGTTTGGTAAAGTGTGGAGTTTAAGTGAGTGAAAAAGGATGTGGGTTGCAAATCCCAGAGCCCATGTGTGTTTGTGAGCAGGGGTTATGAGAGCTCTCAATTGTGTACAGATATGGGATATACATTTTTAAATGTATTAATATTTATTTACTTACTGTCCTATCATGCTGTAATGGTCCCCAACCCTAGACACCTACATGAGATCCATACACTAAGGAGAAGTCCTTATCTTTTTATGGGCCAACTAAGTAAACTATACGCAGCCAAATCAGAAAGATGAATGTGGTCAGAGACCTCCTAAAGCAGCACCGCCCCCTCAAGATTCTGAGCCTGCCTGGCAGGGTTGGTCCTACAAAGCCCCCTGGTAGGAGAGCATAATATACAAGGGGATTCTCAAAGCTGCTAATGAAAACCTTGACGACCTTGTACCTAGCCGGTTGGTATTCCGGTGGGGTGACTGCACCCAGGCAGTGGCAGTGCTGGCAACGCTAGCTGCAGTAACCCATGGGGAGGGGGTCACACTCTGACATTCAGGGAGGGGGCATATTGTAGTGGCCCTGGTGGCACAAAATCATCAAAGGTCTGACTGCACAGAGATTCTTTGGAATGGTCACAAGGGGGAACCACGTGTGGGTGTTTCAGGGGAAGGGGGTATATCAGATCTCCATCAACTAGGACAATGGTTAATCAAATCTCCCCATTTCTACCCGTTTTTGCTCAATTGTATAGGCCTTCTCATACAGCTGCAACTGTATATGCATTTGTAAATCAAGGCCTTTCTTGAGTTGGGCTCTGGGATGGTGCAACTGTTGAGCATCTGAGTGTATGGTTGTTTGTGGGGGAAAGGGGTTGTGTGTGTGTATCCCACAACTGTTGCTAGGGAGTAAAGATGTTTGGGACAATATAGGATGAATTACAATTGTTTGCTAAAATAATAATTGCATGCCAAAATATTTTTTTTGTAATGGCAATACTGGTAAGAGAAACTGCCTACATTAAAATTTGTAGTAATCTTAATTTACATAATTAGCTATAAGCAGGATTTTGAAATAGACACTACTGTTCAAAAGTTTTGGGTCACTTAGAAATGTCCTTGTTTTTGAAAGAAAAGCACATTCTTGTCCATTAAAATAATATCAAATTGATCCGAAATTCATTGTTAATGTTGTAAATGAATATTGTAGCTGGAAACTGCTATTTTTATTTTATGTGATACAATTGCACGTTGTGTTAGCTAATCCAAGTTTATACTTTTAAAAGGCTAATTGATCATTAGAAAAACCTTTTGCAATTATGTTAGCACAGCTGAAAACTGTTCTAATTATAGAAGCAATAAAGACTAGTTGAGTATCTGGAGCATCAGCATTTGTGGGTTCGATTACAGGCTCAAAATAGTCAAACAAAGGATTTTCTTCTGAAACTCATCAGTCTATTCTTGTTCTGAGAAATGAAGGCTATTCCATTCGAGAAATTGCCAAAACTGAAGATCTCATACAATGCTGTTGTAACGTCTGCTTCCAACTCACTCTCAAACACCTCAATCCCCTGAATGCAGCTCACTCTCCAGATCCCAATCACCTGAATTCTAATCACCTGTTCACACCTGTATGTCATTATCACACACCATTTAGTTCAGTTCTTTGCACCCCATCGCTTTGAGGTATTATTTGTTTTGTGATTCACGTCGTTCAGAGTGCAGGATTCCTGTGATTTACTCCTCCTGTGTATGATAGTTTTTGCCTGCCTCACTAACTATGCCTTTTTGCCAATTCCCTGCCTGTACTTTAGCCTATCGGATTTCCTGTTATCTACCTAATGCCTGATCTCCTGGACTACGTTACTAGCCTTTTCCTTGACTGCACTGTTGCCCTTTTGGACCGCCTGTGTATGACCTTCTGCCTGCCCCTGGACCCTGCTACCTACCTCCTCCTGTGGTCCTTTGCTACAAACACCTGGTGCGCCCTGCGCTTGAAACCAGCGCTCTGTCTCCCCTCGTGTTCATTACAGATGTGTACTGCTCCCTTCACAGAATAGTGAAAACTGGATCTAACCACAATAGAAAGAGGAGTGGGAGGCCCTGGTGCACAACTGAGCAAGAGGACAAGTACATTAGTGTCTAGTTTGAGAAACCGACACAAGTCCCCAACTGGCAGCTTCATTAAATAGTACCCGCAAAACACCAGTCTCAACATCATCAGTGAAGAGTAGACTCCGGGACGCTGGCCGTTGATGGAACAAACCATCTATCCGCAATATTAAAGCTGATCACCCCCTAAAAAATATATAATACAACAAAAAAATACAAAAATATATATATTCTCGAGACATTGGTTTTACAAATTGTCAGGACGTCACGTGAAGGTCCCAGCCCAGGTGTCCCAAACCTTATAGGTAAAGTATTGAAATGGTATGAGGTTTTTACGGTAAGTGATGGTATTTGAACACAATGCTAGATAAAGGATGCACAAAGTGTTTCTCATACAAGTTTATTGTTGCCCACACAATTCCCTTACTTACATATTTTTGGTTGTAGACCCCCCTCTTCCAACGACATTGCTATGTACTGTGTAGGTTCACTCTTTCTGGGAGCCACCAAGTCGGACAATAAGGAAAGTTTGGGTCCTTCCCATCTCAAAGGTGTGCTAACTGCATTGTGTGGTGATGTCTCCTCAAAGTTGTAGCAGCTCAGTCGTTGTTGTTGGTGGCACATCAAGGGAGTCTTAGGTCATCTGATCACAGGATCATTCTCCTTGGTACACCCAATTGAGAGCTCTGCAGTCTTTTCAACACTGCTCTCTGAAGTTCTGGGATGTAGGTTTAGTCCTTTGCCGTTTTTCGATGCGTAGACACCACCTTTTGAGTCTGTTATTGTAGAGTCTCCTGTAGCTGAAAGATAGATTCAATTCTGTAGACAAAATATTCTATCAGTACAGAATTGTAGTGTTGAAATATAAGCGAGATAAACATGTATTCTAGTGTAATGAGTTCTAATAATGGATTTTGGGGGGTTTACATACATGAAGGGCACTTTTTGGCATTTGCTGTATGATCGATGAGAAACTCCATATTACAAATGTACGGTCCCTTACTAGACGTCCACAAATGTCTGTAAAATTCAGACGGCAGCGGGCCATGCACCGGGGCCAGATCTTCCAGGACGTCATCGAAGAAAGTCTCTCGGACATTCGGTTTCCGTTTTACAAAATGTTCACATTTTGGTCATTTTTCCTCTGTCCCGGTAAATTCCACCAGATGGCGAATGGAATCTTATTGCAAATGTACAAAACATCACCAATCACGACATGGCCATTTCTCCTAAACGGAAAAGACTTTGAAGACGAAACTTATTGAGCATAGGTTTGGACTAATGGGCTGTTAGCTCCGAAACAAGATGGCGTCGAGGCCTCAATGCTTTTTGAGTGAAGGCCATTTTCTGGGATTAAAGGTCAAAAACGAAAAAAATAGAACGCTAATTTGACTGCTTCATGTGAACCTACGGTGTAAGGAAGAAAAAGAACCAGCCATTTACTACAGTGGGGCAAAAAAGTATTTAGTCAGCCACCAATTGTGCAAGTTCTCCCGCTTAAAATGATGAGGCCTGTAATTTACATCATAGTTACACTTAACCTCTTGATTCTAGCCATCCGGGATCGTGAATACTGAGGCTGTATTCACGATCCCGGATGGCTAGAATCAAGAGGTTAAGCTCATTACCATAACGCAACGTTAACTATTCATGAAAATCGCAAATGAAATGAAATAAATATGCTAGCTCTCAAGCTTAGCCTTTTGTTAACAACACTGTTATCTCAGATTTTCAAAATATGCTTTTCAACCATAGCAAAACAAGCATTTGTGTAACAGTATTGATAGCTAGCATAGCATTTAGCGTTAGCATTCAGCGGGCAACATTTTCACAAAAACAAGAAAAGCATTCAAATAAAATCATTTACCTATGAAGAACTTCATATGTTTTCAATGAGGAGACTCTCAGTTAGATAGCAAATGTTCAGTTTTTCCTGAAAGATTCTTTGTGTAGGAGAAATCGTTACGTTTTGTTCGTCACGTTTGGCTACCAAAAATAAAACGAAAATTCAGTCATTACAACGCAAACTCTTTTCCAAATTAACTCCATAATATCGACAGAAACATGGCAAACGTTGTTTAGAATCAATCCTCAAGGTGTTTTTCACATATCTATTCGATGATGAATCAGAGATGGCAGTTTGGTTTCTCCTCTGTTCAAAATGGAAAAATGCACGCACCTGGAGATTACGCAATAGTTTCCATGGAGGACACCGAGCGGACACGTGGTAAATGTAGTCTCTTATGGTCAATTTTCCAATGATATGCCTACAAATACGTCACAATGCTGCAAACACCTTGGGGAAACGACAAAGTGTAGGCTCATTCCTTGCGCATTCACAGCCATATAAGGAGACATTGGAACACAGCGCCTCCAAAGTCTGGCTCACTTCCTGTATGAAATTCTGTGGCACTCAGACAATATCTTTGCAGTTTTGGAAAAGTCAGTGTGTTTTCTTTCCAAAGCTGTCAATTATATGCATAGTCAAGCATCTTTTCGTGACAAAATATCTTGTTTAAAACGGGAACGTTTTTCATCCAAAAAATGAAATACTGCCCCCAGAGGTTCAAGAGGTTAACAAAACTCAGGTGTCATATTTACTCATTATGATTTCCATGTTAAAAGAGGTGTGTTTTCTGTTGTCCTTTGCTGAAGCTTGAATTTTGTGCCGTGTGCATTAGTCTCAAACTCACTCAGACAAAGTGTTTGTTGTTTTCCCAATGTTAATGTGATCCTTCCGTTACCGTTTCTCAATAAAGTGTTGTTTATCCTTAACTGTTGTTTATTCTTCTCTGCATATGGGTCCAACCTCACCATGTCACAGCAAGTTTCAGCCAACAACATAGGCCAAGCAGAGATCACCCAGATCAATAATGTTGTAACGCACCAAGGAGCACTGCTGGGATGGCAGCAATAACAACTCTTCCAGATATAAGAAACCCTCCGGGCACTTACCGACTCCCTCCAACCACAGTCCAACCCCAACCCAGGAGGAGCCAATGCCCAAGATCCCAGCCCCTGAGCGGTATGATGGCCACCTGGGAGCATGTAAGGGTTTCCTCATCCAGTGCTCTCTGGTGTTCAAGCTACAGTCCTCCTCATTCCACACCGATCGTGCCATGATCGCCTACATAATCTCTCTACTCTCGGGCAAGGTACTGGCGTGGGCAACGGCAGTGTGGAAACAGCAGCCACTATCCTGCAGCTCCATATTAGCCTTCACTGCCAAGCTGCGATGAGTCCTCAACCACCCAGTCGGCGGACGAGAAGCGGCCAGCCGACTGTTCAACATCCGCCAAGGGGCCAGACCAGTGGCTGACTTCGCCATTGAGTTCCGCACCCTCGCTGCTGGCAGTGGGTGGAATACGGAGGCACTGGTCACCTCTTTCCACCAGGGGTTGTCTAACTCCATCAAGGATGAACAGACCTCTTGGGAAACTAGGAGAGGACCTCGAGTCCCTGAACACTGGCAATCAGGATTGACAACCGCCTCCGAGAACACGTGAGACAGCCCTTTTTTTGACACCAACCCAGTATTCTGGTTTCCTAAACACACTGAACCCAGCAGAGGAGCCCATGCAGCTGGAATGCACACGTCTGAGCCCACAGGAGCGTGACAGGTGCATGCGCGAAGGCTGCTGCCTCTACCGCGGAGGTCACGGCCATCTCCGTGCTACCTGCCCAGAGCTGATGGTCAGGTGGAATATCAAACTAAGCCCAACACTAGTTTTCTGGTCAATGGGACACATACTAGACTGGGGTAAGGACTGCCAGACTAAATGTCTAAGACCTCCACCAAGAGCCTTGCCATGTCCTCCTGCGTCCTTTGAAGACAAAGACTTTTACGCTCTGCCTCCCGAATACTTCGACCTCCGGGAAGTAAGAGGCAGGCACCACCCTTCCCCCTCATCATCCTTACGGCTGTGCCATAGAACTCCTACCCAGCGCCACACCTCCCTGGGGTCGTCTGTACTCCCTCTTGGCCCCTGAAGCAGCCGTCATTGACAATTACATCCGGGAATCACTGGAGGCAGGTTTCATTAGCCCCTCTACATCGCCTGCTGGTGCAGAATTCTTCTTTGTTGGTTCGAAGGATGTAGGCCTACATCCCTGCATCGATTACAGAGGGCTGAACCAGATAGACACCGCATTGGAGTAGGTCCAAGGTGACCAATTCTTCACCAAACTGGACATCCGCAATGCATACAATCTGGTGAGAATAAGAGTGCCTTTAACCTCTTACGTCGACCCGGCACGCATGCGTCCCATCTAGCCATCTGGAAATGCAAATGCGCTACGCTAAATGCTAATAGCACTCGTTAAAACTCAAACGTTCATTAAAACACACATGCAGGGTACTGAATTAAAGCTACACTCATTGTGAATCCAGCCAACAAGTCAGATTTTTAAAATGCTTTTCGGCGAAAGCATGAGAAACTATTATCTGATAGCATGCAACACCCCGAAATACCCGAAGGGGACGTAAACAAAATAATTAGCATAGTCGGTGCTACACAAAACGCAGAAATAAAATATAAAACATTCATTACCTTTGACGATCTTCTTTGTTGGCACTCCTAGATGTCCCATAAACATCACTATTGGGTCTTTTTTTCAATTAAATCGGTCCATATATACCCTAAATATCGATCTGAAGAGTGTGTGATCAAGGAAAAAACACCGTTTTAAAACGCAACGTCATTTCTTTTTCATTTAAAAAGTTGACGATAAACTTTCACAAAACACTTCTAAATACTTTTGTAATCCAACTTTAGGTATTAGTAAACGTTAATAATCTATCAAATTGATCATGGGGCGATGTGTATTCAATAGCTCCACGTCTTGAAATCATGTTCAGAACTACTCCAAAACATCCTGTCGGAGACCGGAAGGAATGGCCTCTCTTACTCGTTTGACCAAGAAATAAAGCGCAGGCAATTGACAAGACTGGAGACATCGTGTGGAAGCTGTAGGACTTGCAATCTCAGCCCCATCTAATTTGCTTTCCAATAGACAATACATGCAAGTGGCGCATTGATATATTTTTCAGATTTTGGTGATCAGTTTTTCTTCAGCTTTTCGATGAAACACACGTTATGTTATAGTCACAGCCGTGATTTAACCAGTTTTAGAAAGGTCAGAGTGTTTTCTATCCACACATACTAATCATATGCATATACTATATTCCTGGCATGAGTAGCAGGACGCTGAAATGTTGCGCAATTTTTAACAGAATGTTCGAAAAAGTAGGGGGTAGACTTAATAGGTTTTAACACCCCTATTGGCCACTGTGTATTTAATCATGCACTTCGGATTATCGAATTCACCGGCAGTCTTGTCATGCCTTGGTCATTGTATTTTGTGTTTTTGGTATATGTTTGGGTAGGCCAGGGTGTGACATGGGTTTATATGTTTATATGACGAACGACGTTACAAGTCTTTCAAGCATTGGTCAATTATACCCTGAGGGAGATGTTGAATCGGTTCATCTTTGTTTACCTCAACATCTTGATATTCTCCAAGACCTTTTCGGAACACATACTGAATGTCCTGGGATGCCTCCTGAAAAGTAAACTATAAGTTAGAGAAGTGAGTTCCACGTATCCCAGGTTTCCTTCCTGGGTCACAATATCTCTACCGCAGGAATCCAAATAAACCCGTAAAGATTGAGGCAGTCACCGACTCGCCCCGTCCCACCTCACTCCAGCAGGTTCAGTGACTCCTTGGGTTTACCAATTTTTACAGGTGTTTTATACACAACTTTGGTGCGATGGCAGCTGCTTTCATGGTCCTAACTCGCAAGTCCCAGACTCGTTTTTGCTGGACCCCCGAGGCTGCAGGGCATTCATGGAGCTCAAGGGACATTTCACCTCTGGAACCATCCTCGTTCCTCCTGATCCGACTCATCCCTTTGTGGTGGAGGTGGACGCCTCGGACACCAGAGCAGGGGTGTGAGGAAAACAAGAAACTGCACCCAATGCACCTTTCTCTCCAAGCGGTTCTCGCCAGCGAAACGCAACTACGATGTAGACAACCGGGAGCTCTTGGCAATTAAGTTGGCTCTTGAGGGGTGGTTGGAAGGGGCACCATCTTTTCATGATCTGGATGGACCTTAACAACTTGGTCTCCATTCAAGAGGTTGAACACTCGCCAGGCTAGATGGGCTCTGTTTTTTAACAGGTAGGGTTTCACACTAGACTATCATCCAGGATCCAAGAATTTGAAGGCAGATGCCCGGTCCAGCTAACACGATGTCTCTAACAAGGAGAGGGATCCGAGCCGATCATCTCCTGCTCACGCATTGTGGCCCCTGTGATATGGAATATTGAGACCACAGTCCGGAGAGTCCAGACGCGAGAACCTGACCCCAGTGGGGGGACCCACTAACAGACTTTACATTCCGCGATCAGCCCGGTCCCGAGTACTACAATGGGGACACTCCTCTAGATTTAACTGTGCATCCAGGGGTTAATCGGACACTGGATTTCCTGAGATGGAGATTCTGGTGGCCCAACATGGAGAATGTGAGAATCTTTGTTGTGGCCTGTTCCATCTGTGCCAAAAGCAAGTCTTCAAGTCAGCAACCGATCGGGTTGCTCAAACCTCTGCTCATCCCCAGCTGGCCCTGGTCACATCTGCCTGTAGATTTTATCACAGGGTTACCACCATCTCAAGGGCTTACCACTATCCTGGATTACATTGATCGGTTCTCCAAGGCAACCCATTACCCAAGTTTCCTTCAGGGAAGGAGACCGCTAATCTCATTGTTACCCATGTCTTTCGACTAGATAGACTTCCCCAGGACATTCTCTCAGATCGTGGGCCCCAGTTTGTCGCACGGTATTAGCAGGCCTTCTGCTCTCTGTTGGGGGCATCAGTAAGTCTCTCCTTGGGGTTCCACCCTCAGTCAAATGGGAAAACTGAGCGGGCCAACCAGGAGCTGGAGAAGTTTCTCCGCTGCTTCGTCTACACTCAGGCCAGCAACTGGAGCAATTTCCTTGTCTGGACTGTCGCCATTCGAGTGTCAGTTCAGACTCGTCCCCGCCCCCCATCCCTGTTTCCTGAACAAGAGTCCGAAGCGGAGGTGCCATCAGCCGAGGCATTCATTCAACGATGTTGCTGCACCTGGATCAGAGCACGATCCTCCTTGCTTCGTTCATCTGCCCGACACCAACAGGCAAACCGTCACCAAAGGCCTCTACGGCTACACCGACCAGGTCAACGCTGTCCACCTGTGATTTTTCCCTTAACTTTTTAAGGCTAGAGGGCAGTATTCGGAAGTTTGGATGACTGAGGTGCCCAAAGTAAACTGCCTGTTACTCAGGCCAAGAAACTAGGATATGCATATGCATGGCAGTATTGGATAGAAAACACTAAAGTTTCTAAAACTGTTAAAATAATGTCTGAGCATAACAGAACTGTTTTGGCAGGTGAAACCAAGAGGACAATCCATCCAGGAATTTGTTTTTGAGGTCATTGGAAAGTTCAATGCTTTTGTATTGGAAAGTCTAATAATTAGGTCCCAGGTTGCAGTTCTTATGGCTTCCGCTAGATGTAAAGTCTTTAGAAATGGTTTCATGCTTGTTTTATGAAAAATTAGGAAGTATTCGTATTCCTTCAAAGTATCCCTCAGAAGGACAGTCGTCTTTTGGCGCGCATGAATGAGTGCCGGCTCCTCGTTCTTTTCTCCGGTATTGAACACAGTATATTCTGTCTTAAATTTTATAGATTATTTATATATTAGGGTACCTGAGGTTGGATTAGAAATGTTGTTTGGATGAACTTTACTGGTAACTTTTTTTAGATTATTTTGTAGGCTTGTTGGAACAGGTGGATTTCTGAATCAAACGCGCCAAATAAACAGACATTTCTGGGACATGAAGGACTTTATTGAACAAAACCATTCATTGTGTATCTGGGACCCTTTGGATTGCAAAAAGATGATCTTCAAAAGGTAAGTGATTTATTTTATCGCTATTTTTGAGTTTTGTGACACCTGTGCAGGTTATGAATTCGTGTTAATGAAGGAAGTGGGTGAGGCGCTGTACTCAGACGATCAAATACTATGCTTTCGCTGTAAAGCCCTCTGTAAATCAGACAAAGCTGCTATTTCAACGGATGTTGTCGAGGTGGGACGCTAGCGTCCCAATGACCCAAAAGGAGTTAAAGGTGGACTCATGGATGCTCGCTCCATAGGACCATACAAGATCCTGAGTCGCATCAACCCAGTCACCTACGGTTGAAGTCGGAAGTTACTTACACTTAGGTTGGTATCATTAAAATTCGTTTTTCAACCACTCCACAGATTTCTTGTCAACAAACTATAGTTTTGGCAAGTAGGTTAGGACATCTACTTTGTGCATGACACAAGTCATTCTTACAACAATTGTTTACAGATTATTTCACTTATAATTCACTGTCTCACAATTCCAGTGGGTCAGAAGTTTAAATACACTAAGTTGACTGTGCCTTTAAACAGCTTGGAAAATTCCATAAAATGATGTCATGGCTTTAGAAGCTTCTGATAGGCTCATTCAAATCCATCACATCACAGGTGTACCTGTGGATGTATTTCAAGACCGACCTTCAAACTCAGTCCTTCTTTGCTTGACATCATGGGAAATCTAAAGAAATCTGCCAAGGCCTCCGTAAAAAAAAAAAAAATCTAAACATTCACTCACTTGAGGAAGTGAGCAACAAGAGAGGAATAATAAGGTTTGTTGTTGTGGGAATTAAGATTAGTTTAAAACCTGTGGTCAATACCAGACCACAAACCCATAGAGCTTGCTCTCAAAATGACTGTTCATAGACGATGGTTTTTGTCTATTTTATAATATATCACATATTAAAAGCAGACATATTACTAGATGATCATACACATTTTTATAAAAAGTACCCTGTAACCTGAAGTTTCCGGAAGTATCTGGAAGTACCCTGAATATACATCTTTAACAAGGCACTTGCTGTAGTTTATAAAACACATACAGTATTGACCCATTGTATTTTTGGTGACAGAGCAGGAGGGGTCATTGCCTTTACCGCTCCATCAATGTCATCAAAGTCTACAGCTTCATATCACAAGGTGACCTTTGGTAGCCTGAAAACAAAGCCTCAGACTATTCTGTTCTCTTGAGTAGGCTGGACGATTGAAGAGCTCAGACAGGTTAAAGCATGTTTTAATAGAAAAATGGTCAGACTTTAGCTCTGGGAAAAATGTTACCCTGTGCGTTGACTTCTATACATCAAAGCAGATGTCAAATGAACTATTCAAACCATTTGAGCATTTAGTTAAGACTTCTTGTTTTCTTCGTCGATAGACCTTAGGTGAATCTACACCGTGGAATTGAAATTGCCTACCAGATTTTTTAAAAATTATACAAATCTTGTGTAGCCTTATTTCAACTGTTGATTTAGAAAAGTAACGCAAAACAAGGAGAGGATCAGGACAAACAAACAACATAACAATTATGTAAAAGGAGATCATATTTTGTTTATTTTCCACCACCAACTGAGTGCAATTCTCCTCCGTCCTGTACATACAAACAGGGACTGTCTTGTACGTAGTATGTGTTCATGTGTTTCATCATCCCTTCTGACTCACAGGTACACAATAACAGACAGCTCTTGTATCTAATGAACTTGATTATCTTCCATTAGTTGTAACTGATATAGACGGGAGTATTCACCAATAGGAGTTGAGTTGCAGATGTTGTCGTTCATCCTAGCAGCAACAGCAGGAGTTGGAGTGGGAATAGGGGTTTTCGCACTGAAGCAGGTGCAAGTTTATTAGTGGAGGCTGTGTTGTTGAGAGCCAGTCGGAGTATTGACGTTATCATTTTACTGAAGCTGTGTCTGGAACACACATGACTGCTCTCGGTTCTCTAATAGCACAGGACAGCCCGCAACAGAGGCTGTGTCTGTGGCATAGCAACGCAAATTTAGGATAGTGTGCACGTGGGGCTTATTTTTTTATTTGGTGCAGAGAAAGGCGTACTATGAGAGTGACTGGCGCAAGCAGGGCCACAGGAGACCAAGGCCGTCACACGTATCCACAGGCCATGTAAATAACAGATGGGCCGAGTGAACGCAGGCCTGTCCACTGCCAGAAGAGTTTTCCGCCTTGCAGGAACCACAGCACCAACACGGTACACTCACAGAGAGGAGGAGGAACCAGCTCAACAACATACTACAGACCCAGGGAGCGAGAGATCAGTTCATTAACATACTACCACAAACAGGCAAGCTTACTAACACACTACACAGAGGAAGCTGAAGAACATTTTGATACTGGGATTTAACTTTCTGGACTTACTCTCAGAATTGGTACTTGCTGTATTTCCTGAATAAACTTGCTCTTGAGCAGTCCATTAACCTGCCTGAATTAATTCCTTTCAGTGGTTTGACAGTTTTTGTCAAATAAAATACCCATCGCTATGAACACACACACACACACACATATATATATACATATACATATATACATATACATACATACATACATACATACATACATACATACATACATACATACATACATACATACATACATACATACATACATACATACATACATACATACATACATACATACATACATACATACATACATACATACATACATACATACATACATGTATATATATCAGCATAAAAAGAAACCTTCCTTTTTCAGGACCCTGTCTTTCAAAGATAATAAGTAAAAATCCAATTAACTTTGCAGATCTTCATTGTAAAGGATTTAAACACTGTTTCCCATGCTTTTTCAATGAACCATAAACAATTAATTAATGAATATGCACCTGTGAAACGGTTGTTAAGACACTAACAGCTTACAGACGGTAGGCAATTAAGGTCACGGTTATGAAAACTTAGGACACTAAAGAGGCCTTTCTACTGACTCTGAAAAACATCAAAAGAAAGATGCCCAGGGCCCCTGCTCATCTGCTTGAACGTGTCTTAGGCATGCTGCAAGGAGGCATGAGGACTGCAGATGTGGCCAGGGCAATAAATTGCAATGTCCGTACTGTGAGATGCCTAAAACAGAGCTACAGTGAGACAGAACGTACAGCAGATCGTCCTCGCAGTGGCAGAACACATGTAACAACTGCACAGGATCGGTACATCCGAACATCACACCTGCGGGACAGGTACAGGATGGGAACAACAACTCCCCGAGTTACACCAGGAATGCACAATCCCTCCATCAGTGCTCAGTCTGTCTGCAATAGGCTGAGAGAGGCTGGACTGAGAGCTTGTAGGCCTGTTGTAAGGCAAGTCCTCACCAGACATCACCGGCAACAACGTCACCTATGGGCACAAACCCACCGTCGCTGGACCGAACAGGACTGACAAAAACTCTTCACTGACGAGTCACCATTTTGTCTCACCAGGGGTGATGGTCAGATTTTTGTTTATCATCGAAGAAATGAGCGTTACATAGAGGCCTGTACTCTGGAGCACCCCAGACCCAAGTGTGCCTTGAATTCTGAACAAATCACAGACAGTGTCACCAGCAAAGCACCCCAGCACCAACACACCTCCTCCACCATGCTTCACGGTGGGAACCACATGTGGGATTTGCGTTTATCATCGAAGGAATGAGCGTTACACTGAGGCCTGTACTCTGGAGCGGGATCGATTTGGAGGTGGATGGTTCGTCATGGTCTGGGGCGGTGTGTCACAGCATCATAGGACTGAGCTTGTTGTCATTGCAGGCAATCTCAACGCAGTGCGTTACAGGGAAGACATCCTCCTCCCTCATGTGGTACCCTTCCTGCAGGCACATCCTGACATGACTCTCCAGCATGACAATGCCACCAGCCATACTGCTCTTTCTGTGCATGATTTCCTGCAAGACAAGAATGTCAGTGTTCTGCCAGCGAAGAGCCCGCATCTCAATTGAGCACGTCTGGAAACTGTTGGATCGGAGGGTGAGGCCTATGACCACTTTTGATTTTGACCCCCTTCCCCCCTTGTTCAGGGACGCATTTTTCAATTTAAGTTCAGTTTATGTCTCCGTTGTTGAATCTTGTTGTGTAAATATGTGTATGAACATATGTTAAGTTCTTTTTTTTCTTAAAATAAAGTGGTGATCCTAACTGACCTAAGACAGGGAAGTTTTATTCATATTAAATGTCAGGGATTGTGAAAAACTGAGTTTAAATGTATTTGGCTAAGGTGTACATACATACATACATAACCAGTTAAATGTTTGGGGACACCTACTCATTAAAGGGTTTTTCTTGAATAGCCACCCTTTGCCTTGATGACAGCAAAAGTAGCACACTTTTGGCATTCTCTCAACTAGCTTCATGAGGAATGCTTTTCCAACAGTCTTGAAGGAGTTCCCACATATGCTAAGCACTTGTTGGCTGCTATATGGCCCTGTCCGGGGGTGTCATCGGTTTCGCAATGACAGACTATCATGTCTTAAAGTAGTGATGGACTGCCAGGTCTCTGACCACCTCCCTATAGGCTGTCTCCTCGTTGCTGGTTGCTCGTGATCAGGCCCACCACTGTTGTGTCATCAGCAAACTTAGTGATGGTGTTTGAGTCAT
This sequence comes from Oncorhynchus gorbuscha, assembly GCF_021184085.1. Lineage (NCBI taxonomy): Eukaryota > Metazoa > Chordata > Actinopteri > Salmoniformes > Salmonidae > Oncorhynchus > Oncorhynchus gorbuscha. Next base: position 47,299,786 of record NC_060183.1, on the reverse strand, counting down.
GCTTGGCCATAGAGTCATGGGTGAACAGAGAGTACAGGAGGGGAGTAAGCACACACTCCTGAGTGGCCCCAGTGTTGTTGCCTACCTTTACCACCTGGGGGCGGCCCGTCAGGAAGTCCAGGATCCAGTTGCAGAGGGAGGTGTTTAGTCCCATATATACATACACATATCAGGGGAGGCTGGTGGGAGGAGCTATAGGAGGACAGACTCTTTGTAATGGCTGGAATGAAATAAATGGAATGGAGTCAAACATGTGGTTTCCATATGTTTGATACCGTTCAATTTACAATGAGCCCGTCCTCCTATAGCTCCTCCCACCTGCCCCCTCTGATTCATATGTGTTATACAGTACATCTATAACATGTGTGTCAATGTCATACATCTTTTTACACATCTTTTGTGTGGGTGTGTGTGGCGTGTGTGAGGCTACATGTGTGGCTCAGTGGAGTGGGTGTAATCAAAAGGAAGCGATCAAATCATGCCCGACAGCGATAAATGCCATCTGACGATTCCTTCTCCCTGATGCATTGGAGCGTGGAGGCATTCTGTGTGTGGGCTTGATTGGCATCTTAATTGTTTTGTGGTCCAATGCTACCTGACTGATTCCCGGGCGCATTCCCTCTGCTCCTTTGACAGGTAGGGATGAGAACGGCGATGTTCCAGCAGAAAGTCACGCTCCATCTCCGCTACAGTTACCATCTCCTCCCAGGGGGAACGGAGGGAGGGGGGGGGGCGAGGGAGGGGGACGGATGTGCGTGCGAGGACTGGTGCACAAGGTATCATTACTGTGCACACCCACAGAAATGCCAGAGCCCCAGGGACTCATTAAAGGTTCTCAGATAGCAGCTTGACATGAAGCAGATGCTCCCAGTGTGGAAGACCAGCAGCAATCATAACATCATGCACACCCCGGTCACTGGCTGAATTAGCAGAAGAACAGATCATAATCATATCACCACAGCATGGGGCCCTGGTGTATTTTGGCACACTGTAGAGCGACTAAGAAGAATCTTATTAAGTAGTTGGTGACGCCAAAAATGTTGCCCTTGGAAAAACCCAGATGCAGTGTATAAACTCTGATGTATCTCAAAGTGAATATCTCATCTGTAGGCTAATCTTCAATCATGTTATAACCGTGACTGACACTCCGACACGGTAATTCAAATGTGGAAGGCTGGATTTCTGTGTAGTAGTATTTGTGAGCAATAACGCCTTAGCCTCTGCCTCCTGCTGTTTTGCACAGTTATTGCAAATCTTTAGAATATCACATTATCGAATTAGATGAATGTTATTAAGATTGACACATCAGATTAGCATTAGCTAGCAGGATATACCTTAAATACTGAATGCATCACTGAACCAGTAACACGCTGTAGCCAGTAGGATCCTAATTGATATACAGTGGGGAGAACAAGTATTTGATACACTGCCGATTTTGCAGGTTTTCCTACTTACAAAGCATGTAGAGATCTGGCATTTTTATCATAGGTACACTTCAACTGTGAGAGACGGAATCTAAAACACAAATCCAGAAAATCACATTTGTATGATTTTTAAGTAATTAATTTGCATTTTATTGCATGACATAAGTATTTGAAAACTTACCAACCAGTAAGAATTCCAGCTCTCACAGACCTGTTAGTTTTTCTTTAAGAAGCCCTCCAGTTCTCCACTCTTTACCTGTTTTAACTGCACCTGTTTGAACTCGTTACCTGTATATAAGACACCTGTCAACACACACACACACTCAATCAAACAGACTCCAACCTCTCCACAATGGCCAAGTCCAGAGAGCTATGTAAAGAAATCAGGGATTAAATTGTAGACCTGCACAAGGCTGGGATGGGCTACAAGACAATAGGCAAGCAGCTTGGTGAGAAGGCAACAACTGTTGGCGCAATTATTAGAAAATGGAAGGAGTTCAAGATGACGGTCAATCACCCTCGGTCTGGGGCTCCGTGCAAGATCTCCCCTTGTGGGGCATCAATAATCATGGGGAAGGTGAGGGATCAGCCCAGAACTACACGGCAGGACCTGGTCAATGACCTGAAGAGAGCTGGGACCACAGTCTCAAATAAAACCATTAGTAACACACTACACCATCATGGATTAAAATCCTGCAGCGCATGCAAGGTCCCCCTCCTCAAGCCAGCGCATGTCCAGGCCCGTCTCAAGTTTGCCAATGACCACCTGGTTGACCCAGAGGAGGAAGGGAAGAAGGTCATGTGGTCTGATGAGACAAAATAATAGCTTTTTGGTCTAAACTCCACTCGCCATGTTTGGAGGAAGAAGGATGAGTATAACCCCAAGAACACCATCCCAACCATGAAGCATGGAGGTGGAAACATCATTCTTTGGGGATGCTTTTCTGCAAAGGGGACAAGACGACTGCACCATATTGAGGGGAGAATGGATAGGGCCATGTATCGCGAGATCTTGGCCAACAACCTCCTTCCCTCAGTAAGAGCATTGAAGATGGGTCGTGGCTGGGTCTTCCAGCATGACAACGACCCAAAACACACAAGGAGTGGCTCCGTAAGAAGCATCTCAGGGTCCTGAAAGTCCGTATTGCCCAGCGACAGCCCCAAAACCTGAAAGATCTGGAGAAGGTCTGTATGGAGGAGTGGGCCAAAATCTCTGCTTCAGTGTGTGTAAACCTGGTCAAGAACGACAGGAAACGTATGATCTCTGTAATTGCAAACAAAGGTTTCTATACCAAATATTAAGTTCTGCTTTTCTGATGTATTAAATACTTGTCATGCAATAAAATGCAAATGAATTACTTAAAAATCATACAATGTGATTTTCTGGATTTTTGTTTTAGATTCCGTCTTTCACAGTTGAAGTGTACCTATGATAAAAATTACAGACCTCTACATGCTTTGTAAGTAGGAAAACCTGCAAAATCGGCAGTGTATCAAATACTTGTTCTCCCCACTGTAGGTGATCATGAGACAATTATTAAGATCAGAGAAGATGCCTGGTACAATAGATATTATTGGAGATTTGATTCTCTTCAAAAGTTAGAAAATATTATTTCTGTCCAAAGTGAAATCTGCCAATGTGTCAGTGTCCCATAGCTGACATTAGATATCCCAGCATATTGTCAAATGCATTTTAGCTTCATTATGCTCCTCTCATTCCGTGCCCAGCATGGTTTAATCTCCTCTCCCCACTCAGCCTTCAGCCCTGCATTTTCATATCTGTCATTATATTCGCAAAAATGGAGAGACAAATGGTTCAGTGTCATTTGAGTTTCCCGAAATAACTCTCCTGAGAATACGGTTACATGAATGTCTCTGTGTTAAATTAGGACTACACTGCTAACTGCCAGGCTACAACCACAGAAGTGTATCTTGCAATGTGGCTAGAACAGTATCATGTGTGATTGCTTTGACATTATACCTTGTTTCGGTGGTTTTATTTGGCCAAACAGTATAAATTCTACTATCAAGTAGGTTGGTCACTTTAAAAAAAGGTTGCAGCAACTTCTCCATTTCTGCTATGATCTCAATGTGTTCATGTAAGAATTGAGTCCAGCTGTGACCAGTAAAAGTAGGTATTTTGGAATTAACACCCACACTCTTGGGAAAAAAGGGCTCCAAAACGGTTCTTCAACTGTCCCCATACCATTTTGGGTTCTACTTGGAACTAAAAGGGTTCTACCTGGAACCAAAAAGCATTCGCCAAAGAGTTCTCCTATGGAGACTAATAAACCTTTTAGGGTCTAGATAGTGCCTTTGTTTTCCTAAGAGCGGGTAAAGTAATCTATGGCTCTATATTTCTAAGAAGCCATCTTAGCAACAAAGGTACACTTTGATATTGCTTTTCAATACACTGTATTTAATTAATCACAGGGCCGAAGGGACATTTCAGGCGTCATTGGAGAGAACAATTTTCAGGTGTGAGGCAGAGGAAGGAAAAGCCCTTTGGGGTGCTGGAGGCCAATCCAATTCTCTGATGGAGAACTGAATGTTATTGAATTTCCCTTCCGCCTGGCCCCAAACTTTTAGGAGATAAATATTTCTACTCATGCTGAATTTATGAAATGGATATAGACAGAATAATGTAAACCTTTCAAGACATGCTCTTCTTCCCTTTCTAAGTGCTTACAGGTTAGCATTCTGTAAGGGACATCTCTATTTCAGGAAATAGTCATCAAGAAAAGTGGGTGCCACACTAAGTGCTAATGTAAGAAGTTCTCTATCCGTTCCATTCATACATCCATTAATCTGGATACTATTGGGACTAGGACATATTGAAACAGTTAGACAGGGATAAACATCAGGTTGTATGCCACTAATGCATTCTGAAGAGTTCGGGGAGATGTGATGTGATGCAGTTGTGGTAATGGAGGGTAGTCCAGGCCATGGAAATGTTTTATTTCTCTTGAGTATAAGATGGTGAAGGGGGAGCATGGCAGCCATCACAGCAGTGAACAGGAACTGAAAGGACCTGACAGCACGAGCTGCAGTACCAGCGCTGTGGGCCGAGGGGGGGGAGGGGGATTCTCCCAACGCTATGCCTCTCCACAGCCATCCGCTCTGGGCACTGATCCAGAGCATGCCTCTCCCTGCCAGCTGAGGAGTGGGTGAGGCTGGAGAAGAGGGACGGGGACGGGGACGGGGGGTGACCGAGGGAGTGTGAGGGGGTGTCAAGGAACGGGAAGAACAGCAGACCTAACACACTTGTTCAAAGCAGGTTTCACCGAGATGGGGGAGGGGGGGGGGGGGGTTGATGTTGGAGAGGGTGGGTGAGAGAATAGAGAGAATGAGTAGGACTGGTCTTCGGCACTGACTCGGAGTCCTGCCTTTGATCCATAAGACTCAAGAAGAGGGTTTGACTCAAAACTAGTAAACTTCTCTATTTGGTCAATGAGTGAAGAGGATTGTATAATAATGTACAGTTGAAGTCGGAAGTTTACATACACCATATCCAACTACATTTCAACTCAGTTTTTCACATTCCTGACATTTAATCTGAGTAAAAATTCCCTGTTTTAGGTCAGTTAGGATCTGTAAGAATGTGAAATGTTAGAATAATAGTAGACAGAATGATTTATTTCAGCTTTTATTTCTTTCATCACATTCCTAGTGGGTCAGAAGTTTACATACACTCAATTAGTATTTAGTAGCATTGCCTTTAAATTGTTTAACTTGGGTCAAATGGTTCGGGAAGCCTTCCACAAGCTTCCCACAATAAGTTGGGTGAATTTTGGCCCAATTCACCTGACAGAGCTGGTGTAACTGAGTCAGGTTTGTAGGCCTCCTTGCTCTCACACACTTTTTCAGTTCTGCCCACAAATTTTCTATAGCATTGAGGTCAGGGCTTTGTGATGGGTACTCCAATACCTTGACTTTGTTGTTCAACCTTCCCAAGTTCTCTCACGTCACCCGCTCTCCGCTCTCTCCACTGGCTTCCAGTTGAAGCTCGCATCCGCTACAAGACCATGGTGCTTGCCTACGGAGCTGTGAGGGGAACGGCACCTCAGTACCTCCAGGCTCTGATCAGGCCCTACACCCAAATAAGGGCACTGTGTTCATCCACCTCTGGCCTGCTCGCTTCCCTACCACTGAGGAAGTACAGTTCCCGCTCAGCCCAGTCAAAACTGTTCGCTGCTCTGGCTCCCCAATGGTGGAACAAACTCCCTCACGACGCCAGGACAGCGGAGTCAATCACCACCTTCCGGAGACACCTGAAACCCCACCTCTTTAAGGAATACCTAGGATAGGATAAAGTAATCCTTCTCACCCCCCCCCTTAAAATATTTAGATGCACTATTGTAAAGTGGCTGTTCCACTGGATGTCATAAGGTGAATGCACCAATTTGTAAGTCGCTCTGGATAAGAGCGTCTGCTAAATGACTTAAATGTAATGTAAATGTAAATGTTGTCCTTAAGCCATTTTGCCACAACTTTGGAAGTATGCTTGGAGTCCTTGTCCATTTGGAAGACCCATTTGCGACCAATATATAACTTCCTGACTGATGTCTTGAGATGCTGCTTCAATTTATCCACATAATTTTCCATCCTCATGAGCCATCTATTTTGTGAAGTGCACCAATCCCTCCTGCAGCAAAGCACCCACACAACATGATGCTACCACCTCCGTGCTTTACGGTTGGGATGGTGTTCTTCGGCTTGCAAGCGTCCCCCTTTTTCCTCCAAACATAATGATGGTCATTATGGCCAAACAGTTCTATTTTTGTTTCATCAGACCAGAGGACATTTCTCCAAAAAGTACGATCTTTGTCCCCATGTGCAGTTGCAAACCGTAGTCTGGCTTTTTTATGGTGGTTTTGGAGCAGTGGCTTCTTCCTTGCTGAGCGGTGTTTCAGGTTGTGTTGGTATAGGACTAGTTTTATTGTGGATATAGATACTTTTGTACCTGCTTCCTGCAGCATCTTCACAAGGTCCTTTGCTTTTGCTCTGGGATTGATTTGCACTTTTCGCACCAAAGTACGTTAATCTCTAGGAGACAGAACTCCTTCCTGAGCGGTATGACGGCTGCGTGGTTCCATGGTGTTTATACTTGTGTACTATTGTTTGTACAGATGAACGTGGTACCTTCAGGCATTTGAAAATTGCTCCCAAAGATGAACCAGACATGTGGAGGTCTATATTTTTTTTCTGAGGTCTTGGTTGATTCTTTTGATTTTCCCATGATGTCAAGCAAATAGGTACTGAGTTTGAAGGTAGGCCATGAAATGCATCCACAGGTACACCTCCAATTGACTCAAATGATGTCAATTAGCCCATCAGAAGCTTCTGAAGCCATGACATAATTTCCTGGAATTTTCCAAGCTGTTTAAAGGCACAGTCAACTTAGTGTATGTAAACTTCTGGTGTTTTGCGGATACTATTTAATGAAGCTGCCAGTTGAGGTCTTGTGAGGCGTTTATTTATCAAACTAGACACTCTAATGTACTTTTCTTCTTGCTCAGTTGTGCACCAGGGGGCCTCCCACTCATCTTTCTATTCTGGTTAGGGCCAGTGTGTGCTGTTCTGTGAAGGGAGTACTACACATCGTTGTACGAGATCTTCAGTTTCTTGGCAATTTCTCGCATGGAATAGCCATCATTTCTCAGAACAAGAATAGACTGACGAGTTTTAGAAGAAAGTGATTTGTTTCTGGACATTTTGAGCCTGTAATCGAAACCACAGATGCTGATGCTCCAGATACTGCTTCAATTTAAAAGGCTAATTGATCATTAGGAAACCAGTTTGCAATTATGTTTGCACAGCTGAAAACTGTTTTGCTTCTTTAATCAGAACAGTTTTCAGCTGTGCTAACATAATTGCAAAAGGGTTTCCTAATGATCAATTAGCCTTTTAAAATGATGAACTTGGATTAGCTAACACAATGTGCCATTGGAACACAGAAGTGATGGTTGCTGATAATGGGCCCCTTTACGCCTGTGTAGATACAGTATTCAATGAATATTCAGCCGTTTCCAGCTACTATAGTCATTTACAACATTAACCATGTCTACACTGTATTTCTGATCAATTTGATGTTTTTGTCCATTAAAATAACAAGGCCATTTCTACGTGACCCCAAACTTTTGAACGGTAGTGTATGTTTGAATACTATTTATCCTCTGGTGTTATGATACAGCTGCAAGTAAAAATAGCTTTTTTAACTTGTATGTCATATAAGGCCTTCTGGACATGAAATGAAACATTTTATTAAAGCATCAGGGTTATTAAATATACAAGTTATCTTTCAACAGTAGAAATGCATTTGAGGACAGGGCAGGTCCACTTGGTAGACCACTTGAGATTTGGTTTGGGGACTGAATTATATTATATATTGATTCAAGCGGGAATCAATTGCTCCATTTCCTAGTGGCTCCTCATTGTCATTCAAAGAGTCACGCTGATCTCCCAGCAGGTTCCAATGAAACCATTTCCCCTATCAAACCATCCTGCATGCTTGTATCCTGCGTCACTGACGGTCATGAACAAATCCTCAACACAGAGCATCTCTCTCCTTCTTTAACCGCTGATGCAGTTTTTCTCCTTTGCAATTATTTTCTTTCATCTGGATTTTTTAATCTTTGTAATGCAGGACCTCAGTGAGTGGATATGCAGACACTATCTAGCAGACCATGTTGATGGCTGCCAGATCCGATTTTCCGTCCGATTATGAAGAACAACCTGCATCATCGAAGAAGACAGTCGGTATCATGGGTCTCATCAGTACGGGAGCACAGCTTGCTGATATAAATTCACCATCCTATACTCCAGATTCATCCATGTTTGAATAGGCTCTCCCAATCAAAATTCTCGGTCATGCTGAAGTCATAACATTAAAGTCAATCTTGATACTTTTCAAACCCAGTGAGGTTTATCTTCATATATCATTTACTGTATCGGTATGAAATGACAGACTAGTGTCTTATGCAAAAATTGCACACCCAATGCACCTATACATCCTACAGTGTGCATGACTTGACAATCCTATTTCTTTTACAAACAAAAATAGATGAAATATTTTTGAATCAGAAATTGTTTATATAGACACTTTAGATAACTTTTCAAAAGTTAGACGGGTTGGATCAGAATGTCTTTGTAGAGTTGATGAAAAAAAAACGAGCGAAATGGTCGACTCACAGCATGTTGTTCTACAGTATCTGTCAGCAGCCTCTCCCGACAGCTTTGAACGTGTGCACACCTTTATGTATCTGTTCTGGAAGAATGCGGGATGCATACTAATACAGTAGAATCACTTGGGGTAGGTAGAAGTTTCACAACTACCACAGTAAAATCACAGTAGCACAACGAGAGGGGTGAGACAGATGCATGTTTCTTCTCACTTCTTTCTTTATGGGCAGACATGAGGATGCATGGAGCTACTTGAGGGCGTATGGAATAATGGTGACACTGGGATAGTAAGACAAGTGTGGGGCATAGTGTGTGTAGGACGGATAGCATCAATTGTGAGACTACAGACAAAATATCTTGTTAAATTAACCAATCTCTCTCTCTCTTGAGCCATAAGTGTGAGAGGACAAACTCCAAGGTGTAGGAAGCTGATGGGAAAGAAGCAAGAAACAACAGATTTGATTTTGTTTGTGCGTCACACAGCACAACCTAACTTGGCTGCTTGTGTTGCTTCATGTTAGCACATTGGGAAAGGAAGAGGGACCTCTGAGTGTCAGTCATGTCTTGCTGTCAAATGTCATTGATGTCATCGCTATACACCATGGCTTTAAAGCTAGCCTCTTGCTATATTTTGTTAAAGTGAGAGGGTACCTCTAAGAGGCTGCATGGGTGGAGTAGACCATAAACAATAGTTTAAATGAGAGAAATATTTGTCACTCTACTCTCTCTGCCCCTATAATGAAAGACAGACTATCTCATAATGTCATTCTTTCTGCCTGTCTGTGTAACCTGGTCGTGGATTAGCCTGCTAAACTATGAGCATTAGAACAGTTATCTAATGTAAGTCATTTGCCTTCTAATTCATTGATCACTGATGTGACTACCCCAGAGTGGAGTAATGTAGCTGTCAGCTGGCTTGCAGTTTCATGTGTGTTGGGCTCTTGGCTCCTCAAGCATAGAACAGCTATGTGTACCTTGAGACCAATGAGACACACTAGAGAAGTTGAGGTATGCATTTTGAATATGTCAATGGTAGTTTGTGATATGACTTCTCTGTTGAAAATTGAATGAGTACCAACTCAGAATGCTCTATTTTAATTCAACTATACTGTAACTAGGTGTAGATTAGCAAGAGCTAGAAAATGGCTTTAGCTAGAATTGTTGACTGTCCTGTGGAGCTGCTGTAAACAGCAGCACAACAACAGGACTAGCCTTACGCAATCCAGGCAATCATTTCAATATCACATCAGAATTCACAGCTAAGAGTGACGGTAGCCCACTGAGTTAGTGAGGTAGTGGGATGTTTATATTTTGTAATTATCTGGTGTTCTCAAAGCTTCACCATGTGACTGCAAGCTGTGTGCTACATTGATTAGAATTCTCAACTCCTGGTTGGAGTTTCCACAAAAGTTTGCACACTACCAAACATCTTCTATACACCTCAGCAGGAAATTTAATTTGCCGTTTTTCCTATGCTCTTCTTCTCCCTCCTGATTTCCCCCCAAACACCCTGGAGCACTCCAGCACACATTTAAATTCACTGTCTTTGCAGTCGAGCCTTAATAGAGGGGAACAGCTGGATTCCTTGTGTGACTCAACTGTATATTATACTGCGTGGCCCTGTTTACTGTGAAACAGATGAAGGGCTGAAATAATAATACATTTTTAAAAGGCACACCTTGACCTTGAATGCGAGTGGTTTCCAACAGTCCGTCGTTGACAGAAGACAGAGTAAACTCCTCAGATATGTTGTAGAATCAGAGAGCATTAATGCAATGAGTCAAAAGACTGCAAATCTTTGTGGATATTTAGTGTGAACTCAGTGGTTGTATTAAGTGGTGATAAGTAACATGAATAAGATCAAAGTTCAATGGCACCGGTTACATCTGAGTGTTGAACATTTGCATTCCTTTTTTTAACAAAAAAGGTTTCAATTCAGTTTTCTCCATACCCATTAGAGAAATAATAGCAACTGAAGTTACTAATTACTGAAAGCAGAGCATTTGCCTTCTAACAAGCTATTGCATCACTTTATTCAACAAATCGTGAAGGTGAGATTCAACAAGGTTGTCACCTATGTGGCCTGTAGACACTCTGGCCATGCAGTACCATCATTTATTTATCCGTTATTTTACCAGGTAAGTTGACTGAGAACACATTCTCATTTGCAGCAACGACCTGGGGAATAGTTACAGGGGAGAGGAGGGGGATGAATGAGCCAATTGTAAACTGGAGATTATTAGGTGACCGTGGTGGTTTGAGCTTCAAATTGGGAATTTAGCCAGGACACCAGGGTTAACACCCCTACTCTTACGATAAGTGCCATGGGATCTTAAATTACCTCAGAAAGTCGGGACACACGTTTAACGTCCCATCCGAAAGACGGCACCCTACACAGGGCAATGTCCCCAATCACTGCCCTGGGGCATTGGGATATTTTTCAATGTGAGCTACCCCCCATCTACATCAAGGTTCAGTGGTTATTTGTTTCTGAAGTTCTCTGACCATGCAGTGTGCTCAGGGCTGCTGTCCATGGTCCTGAATTTCAAACCACCATATGAGCTCTACGTTGTGCTGAAATGCACATACATTCACTTAATCTAAATCAACAGAGGAGCCCTGAATGATTCTGAAATTCACATACCGTACATTCATCATTGCATACTCGAAGGAGGAGAAGGACAGATGGATGAAAAGGACAAGATACTGAATAGGCCAAGGCATACATTAGAGGCATTTGTGAAAGTTCATTAAAACCATAGAATTCTTCCTTAGCATCACTGACAACGGCGTGTCGAATCCTGAGTTAGTTAGGTCGGTAATATGTGTCATTATGAAATATTAAACGTAGTACTCCTTACACACTGGTCAGAATGATCCCAAGTGTGCTGCAGGTAGAGACAGGGAGGAAACAAAGGTCATGTGATTACAGCTGTCCAAGTGTCTGTGCTCAGCTGCCAATCCTGCACACTAACACTTCAGAGAGCTGCTATGTCACTGTTTGTGATTATGAAAACATACTGTTCGACAACTAATGTGACAGTGGTGGGGCAGAAATTGACCTGTTGACAGCCTGTGTAGCCTCACAGACTGGTGTCACCGCATGTATGATGGGAAGTTGCTAGGAGCTAACTGAACCACAGAATCTGAACCCTGAACCACAGAATCTGCAAATCCAGTGTACTGGAAAATGACAGTTGACTTGCAGAAGGCTGATGGGAGCATGATATCAACAAATACAGTACGTGGTATAGCATTGTTACATACCAAAATGACACCTCAGAACTAATATCCCAGAGTACAAAGTAGCTTGATGCTTGGCAAACATTTCACCTTTTGACACCAAATGGAAAACAAACTGTGATACAATGCTCCACAGTCAAATTATCTCTGGCAGCTTTCAGGATTTTGGGGAGGCCTGCTTTGATTTGGTTTCATAGGAAGCAGATGCTCGGGGGCTGATGTTCTTCGCTTTACTTTGTGCTTGATTTGAATTCTTATTGCATTTTTTCCCCCCATTGTTCTCCCTTTCAAATGAAATCTGCTGTACCTCTTGATCTTTCAATCTCTCTCTCTCTCTCTCTCTCTCTCTCTCTCTCTCTCTCTCTCTCTCTCTCCCTCTCTCTTGTTTATCCTGTAGCAGAATGGCGTGGGTGTGGAGAGCACCATGCATTCCCGCTCAGCTCACCTCTAATGGCTGCTCCTATTCTCTCCACTCTCTCCTTCCTGCCCTCACTGATCACGGTCTCCTCTGTAGTCTCCATTACCTCCCACTCTGTGTCAGCGCAAAGCAAACCTCCCCCACATTACACCACCTACCACTCACTATGTAAAATGTCCACCTTAAACCTATTTTATTTTATTGCACCATTATTGGATAGCTTGCTAGCATAAAGCAAGATAACAATAGAGAGTAGCTAATCACTCACAGACAGGTAGCGATCTCTTAATTAGAGCTGTGGTTTGAGGTTTGATTTGATTAATTAGGGAAATGACAGCTTGCTAGTCAACATTTTCAGAACTTGTGGGAGAAGTCCTTCTTCAGTTCAGAGAGGCCTTCTTTATTATGCAAAGTGTCTGTTATCCTGGAGCTGTGATCAATATGGACATCCTCAGCCTGTCCATAGACTTGGCTCCTCAAATCACAAGAATATCAATGCCCAATGGGACCCAGTCAGCACTCAATAGCTTGACCTCAGCTGTCATTTTCAATCAGAAGTGTTCAGTCAGAAGTGGTTCCATTGTCTGAGGGATGCAATATATAATTCATGGATGAAGACCGCCGAGCTAATTGATACAGATGACGAGTTACAGTGCATTTTACACTCACTTAAAACTTAACTCACTCATGAAAACGTACTCATACTATGCTCTGCTGCCAAACTGGTCACATGATATCACTCTAACCAGTGGTAAATTACTATGTGCATATACTCAACTCATTTAAGCATTGTGCATGATCACACATATGCCCATCAAGAAACAATTAATCTTGTCTCCCGGGGAAGCATACCCTCAGAGTTCTCTGGTCCAGCCAGGCCCTGAGGCTGAGTGTGTGAAGAAAGACTACCTCCCCTCCAGTGATCCACCCAATCTTCCTGTGCTGTAGTTTAAAAAAAATGGGATTTCAAAAAAAGAGAGATTTGCACGACAAAGGAAAGAATAAGAGGCTGTAGTCATTATTTTCTTTGCCGTGTCCAAGGGGCCCTCACTTCTGAATATAATCAAGTAGACAACAGAAATACATTTGCATTCCAAACCATTTGAGCTTTACTTGATTCTTCCATTTGGTCTTCCTTTTTTCATTTCCAACGTGTGTGTGTGTGTGTGTGTGTGTGTGTGTGTGTGTGTGTGTGTGTGTGTGTGTGTGTGTGTGTGTGTGTGTGTGTGTGTGTGTGTGTGTGTGTGTGTGTGTGTGTGTGTGTGTGTGTGTGTGTGTGTGTGTGTGTGTGTGTGATGCAATTCCACCTGCAGCTTTCTTCCTGCCCCCTGCTCTACAGAAATATGCAAATGTACAATGTAGCGTAAGATGTTCTTGTACAGCAGGCAATATCAGAAAAAAAACTAGACCCCTTGCCCTCCGTTTGTCAGCTGTTAAAGACTATATCAGTGGAAGTAGATTTAATTAGCAGCACATAAGGGACAGGAGTGGCGAGGGGTCACCTGGTCACAATGCAGAAGGAAGAGTGGTGTTTCTGTGTCCCTACCAATTACATGCTTGATGGGAGGGGGTGAGAGGAACGTATGGCTGCCAGCTGCGCAGGGACAGGTTCAGTCAAATCTTATTAACTGTGAGCAGAGGATCTGGGTTATCATGACTCGGCCCCACTGATGCCCCCCAACAGCCCGACAAACAGAGCGGTGGGGCTCCAGCAGCAGGATGAAGAGCTCAGACCTGAAACCTGATGAAATATTTACTCACAGGGTGTCCCACAGAAAGACAAGAACAACCTATATCAACCTGATCCTTAAGACAGAGGCCAGCAGACTGTTTAAGGTGTGTGGCTCCATGGCTATCCCTCTTGCATAGCCACCTCTGTGATTACATTGGAATGGATTCAGGATGCTCTCATCTATGAATCCTCTGTTCTCCATCTCTCTCTTTAGAAGAAGGCTGGAAGGTAGCGAGGTGAATGGGAAATGGTCCTTTTGTAGAATTACAGTTCTTACAGTCTGAGCCAGACATGCTTGAAATATCATATTCCTTAAAGCTGTGGAAATCCCAAGAAATCGTGAGAATGATTTCTGTCAGTTTACGCTTTTGACTTATCTTATCGAATTGAAGGGAATTGAGTGGAAATGTCCTCTTAGTAATGCATTGGTTTTTCTATCATGTAGAGAAAGGCAGTGTTTTAAGATATATTCCCCTCAAAAATGCACTTCATTTCACCTCCATCTCGCTCTCTCACTCACTCTTTCTCTGGACAAACAAAGAGAGTGGTTGAGGGATGGAGAGTCCCTGAATAATGGCTCAGGCCTGAGCTGGATAAATAATGCAAAAGCAATGTATAAAGCTGTTACGTGTTCTGTGGTGCAGACCATTTATTGAAAAGAGAACTTGCTCTGCTTCTGGATAACAGTCAAATCCTGTCCAGCCCCTTGAACATCTTTCAGCGTTTTGATCTTGCAGCATGTTTTATGTTATTTTCTTATTGACACTGAACTGAAACACATGGGGGCAGAGGGGGGGGGGTGATGAGGAAATATTGCATATATAGTTGGACAGGGAATCAGGATATTTGAAGAAGGATCACGTGGGCTGTTCTGATCCCAGTTAAACAGATGCTGGTGTTTGGCTTTAGAATGATAAGAGATTAATAACGGAGCAAAGAGAGCCTGACGGAGAGAGATAGAGAGAGAAAAAGTTTGATGAGCTTACTGTAGACTAGCGAAACAATTGGGAGAAGGAGACAAAAGGATAGAGGAACGACAGCCAAGCAGAAGGATTGGTCAAAGTATCCCATGTGACATGATGCATTAAAATCCACTGTGTAACACAAATAACTCTGAGCCTTACAAGCCCCCCCCCCCCATCTATATTCCCCTCAGTCAACCTTCCTTCCTAAAATAAAAAAATCCTGTCACTCCTCCATCTGAGCAGTGTCGCCCCTGCTGATTCTTTGTCATTCAGCTTCAGAGCCAGACATCCTGCAGCGCCTTTGTCTCCTCTGTGGCTTTGTAGTCCTGAAATGAACACTCAACACTGCACTGCACCATGGTACATGCAGCCCAGCCCGTAAATATTGCTAGTCCAACAGACAGGGTATATGGAGAAAATACAGTGAGAAAATTCCAATCTGCAGACAACCATCCCCTTGGTTGCAAGTGTTAATGACATACTGTAGCTTTGGGATAGCTACAGGACAGTGCCTTCAGAACGTATTCACACCCCTTTACTTCTTCCTCATTTTCTTATGTTACAGCCTGAATTTATAATTGATTACATTTTTTTGTGTGTGTGAACACACAACCCGTAAAAAGTGGAATTATTGTTTTTGATTTTTTTTTTAAATGAATAACAAAAATAAGCAGAAATGTCTTGAGTCAATAATTATTCAACCCCTTTGTTATGGCAAGTCAAAATAAGTTCAAAAGTAAAAATGTGCTTAAAAAGTCACATAATAAGTTGCATGGATTCACTCTGTGTGCAATAGTGATTAAAATGATTTTTTAAATGTACATCTCTGTACCCCACACATACAGATAATTGTAAGGTCCTTCAGTCGAGCAGTGAATTTAAAACACAGATTCAACCACAAAGACCAGGAAGGTTTTCTAATGCCTCGCAAAGAAGGGCACCTATTGGTAGATAAAAGCAGACATTGAACATCCCTTTGAGCAGGGTGAAGTTATTAGTTACACCTTGGATGGTGTATTAATACACCCAGTCACTACAAATATACAGGCTTCCTTCCTAACTCAGTTGCCGGAGAGGATGGAAACCACTCAGGGATTTCCCCATGAGACCAATGAAGACTTTAAACAGTTAAGAGTTTAATGGCTGTGATAGGAGAACACTGAAGATGGATCAACAACATTGTAGTTATTCCACAATACGAACCTAATTGACAGAGCAAAAAGAAGGAAACCTCTACAGAATAAAAAAATATTCCAAAACATGCTGTTTGCAACACTGCACCAAATTAATACTGCAAAAAATCCTAGAGGAAAACCTGGTTCCATCTGCTTTCCACCAGACACTGGTAGATGAATACACTTTTCAGCAGGACAATAACCAAAAACACAAAACCAAATCTCCACTGGAGTTGCTTACCAAGAAGACAGTCAATCTTCCTAAGTGGCTGAATTAAAGTTTTTCCTTAAATCTACTTGAAAATCTATGGCAAGAATTGGAAATAGTTGTCTAGCAATGATCAACAACCAATTTGTCAGTTTGAAGTATTTTAAAGTATGTGGAAAGGTGTGGAACAAAGGTGTGGAACAAAGGTGTGGAAAGCTCTTAGAGACTTACCCAGAAACACTCGCAGCTGTAATCGCTGCCAAAGGTGTGGAAAGCTCTTAGAGACTTACCCAGAAACACTCGCAGCTGTAATCGTTGCCAAAGGTGTGGAAAGCTCTTAGAGACTTACCCAGAAACACTCGCAGCTGTAATCGCTGCCAAAGGTGTGGAAAGCTCTTAGAGACTTACCCAGAAACACTCGCAGCTGTAATTGCTGCCAAAGGTGTGGAAAGCTCTTAGAGACTTACCCAGAAACACTCGCAGCTGTAATCGTTGCCAAAGGTGTGGAAAGCTCTTAGAGACTTACCCAGAAACACTCGCAGCTGTAATCGCTGCCAAAGGTGTGGAAAGCTCTTAGAGACTTACCCAGAAACACTCGCAGCTGTAATCGCTGCCAAAGGTGTGGAAAGCTCTTAGAGACTTACCCAGAAACACTCGCAGCTGTAATCGCTGCCAAAGGTGATTCTAACATGTACTGACTATGTAATCAAGATATATTAGTGTTTTATTTTGAATTAATATTTTACAAAATGTTGATATTTTTCTTCCACTTTGGCATTAGAGTATTTTGTGTATATCGTTGACAAAAAATGTAAATGTAATCCATCGTAATACTACTTTGTAACACAAAGTAAATGTGGAAACAGTAGTGGTGTGAATACTTTCTGAAGGCACTGTATGTCAGGTGATATGTACAAAACAATACATCATGAGTTCACCTACAGAATGAGTCAGTAACTTATTGCAAAATAATCTTGGCAGAGTCCTGTACATTAGTCAGGTTTTGGATTTAATTCAATTGATTTGAATGTGTGACTACTGCAGAGATGCATGATGAACAGTAGCATTTCGGCAGTTCATAAAGGACTACGGGCAATTAGCTTAAAAAGTCATCCTGTTCATAACACAAAAGCCAAAGACACATCCTGTGTTGCAGTTTGACACATGTATGCCCCACACTGTATCAGTCAGTCAAAGCAGAACATTTGACGGTGAGGTTTGGGATGTTTCAACCCTGACAAAACAGCAGGTATGAGGTGTGTTTCTGTAATGAAGCAAACATTCTCAGCTAGGACTCCTTAGAATTGAAGATATGAAATAGGACTCATTGGAGAGGAACAAACACGTGAGAGATATCCAACACCATAAGTCTTTTGATCTGAAGTACAATTTACTTGTGCATTCAATGTCTCAATGTCTCTTCAATATGACCATCCAGACACTAAATCAGACATACATTATAAGATGGTGTTACATGTAACTCGATCATTAAGAATTATGATCATATTTGAAATAGAATATATACGCTAGCAACATAGGGGTTTGATATACACAGCTGAATACCTTGATATTCGTTTA
The DNA here is from genome assembly GCF_021184085.1 of Oncorhynchus gorbuscha. Lineage (NCBI taxonomy): Eukaryota > Metazoa > Chordata > Actinopteri > Salmoniformes > Salmonidae > Oncorhynchus > Oncorhynchus gorbuscha. The sequence continues at coordinate 47,281,861 of NC_060183.1, read as the reverse complement.
CTAAGGTATTATTACAGTTCATATAAGGAATCAGTCGGTTGAAATAAATTCATTAGGCCCTAATCTATGGATTTCACATGACTGGGAATACAGATATGCATCTGCTGGTTACAGATACGTTTAAAAAAAACATGGTTCTCCCAATGGGTCTCAGGATCTTGTCATAGTCTTTCTGTGCATTCAAATAGCCATTGATAAAATGCAATTGTATTTGATATCCGTAGCTTATGCCTGCCCATACCATAACCCACCGCCACCATGGGGCACTCTGTTCACAACGTTGACATAAGCAAACCGCTCGCCCACAAGGCACCAAACACGTGAGGCCGGAGACCATGTTGGAGGCAGCCTATGGTAGAGAAATGAACATTCAATTCTCCCCTAAAAAGCTCTGGTGGACATTCCTGCGATCAGCATGCCAACTGCAAGCTCCGTAAAAACTTGAAACATCTGTGGCAGTGTGACAAAACTGCACATTTTAGTGTGGCCTTTTATTGGCCCCAGCACAAGGTGCACCTGTGTGATGATCATACTGTTTAATCAGCTTCTTCTGTCAGGTGGATGGAAAAGAAGAAATATTTTCTTGGTAAAGAAGAAATACTAACTTAAAGGGATGTAAACACATTTGTGCACAAAATGTGAGATAAAGAAGGTTATTTTATTTAATCTCATGAAACATGGGACCAACATCTTACATGTTGCATTTATATGTACATACAGTGCATTCAGAAACTATTCAGTCCTCTTCACTTTTTCCACACCTTGCTACGTTACATCCTTATTCTAAAATTGATTACATTATTATTTTTCCTAAGTCTACACATAAAAGTCAATGTCAAAGAAAAAACAAGTAATTTTTTTAAAAGTATTCAGACCCTTTCCTATCAGACTCGACATTGAGCTCAGGTGCATCCTGTTTCCATTGATCATCCTTGAGATGTTTCTACAACTTGATTGGAGTCCACCTGTGGTAAATTCAATTGACTAGACATGATTTCGAAAGGTACACACCTGTCTATATCAGGTCTCACAGCTGACAGTGCATGTCAGAGCAAAAAACAACAACAAGAAAACAACTCTGATGAAGGCCGTGAGGCCAATACGTAAAGCTTATTAAGGAGCAGTGATACTATCAAGAGCAGTGTGCATGTTTCTTTATTTTTCTCAAAGCAAAAAGGAATTGTCCATAGAGCTCCGAGAAAGGATTGCTGCGAGGTACAGATTTGGGGGGTACCAAAAAATGTCATTGAAGGTCCCCAAGAACACAGTGGCCTCCGTCATTCTTAAAGGGAAGAAGTTTGAAACCACCAAGACTCAACCTAGAGCTGGCCGCCCGGCCAAACTGAGCAATCGGGGGAGAAGGACCTTGGTCATGGAGGTGACCAAGAACCCGATGGTCAGTCTGACAAAGCTCCAGAGTTCCTCTGTGGAGATAGGAGAATCTTCCAGAAGGACAACCATCTCTGCAGCACTCCACCAATCAGGCCTTTAGGGTAGTGGCCAGACGGAAGCCACTCCTCAGTAAAAGGCACATGACTCTCAGACCATGAGAAACAAGATTCTCTGGTCTGATGAAACCAAGATTGAACTCTGTCCTGAATGCCAAGCGTCACGTATGGAGGAAACCTGGCACCATCCTTATGGTGAAGCATGGTGGTGCCACATCATGCTGTGGGGAGGTTTTTCAGTGGCAAGGACTGAAAGACTAATCAGGATCGAGGAAAAGATGAACAGAGCAAAGTACAGAGATATCCTTGATGAAAACCTGCTCCAGAGCGGGACCTCAGACTGAGGCGTAGTTTCACCTTCCAACAGGATAACAACCAAGCACACAGCCAAGACAACTCAGGAGTGGCTTTGGGACAAGTCTCTGAACGTTCTTGAGTGTCCCAACCAGAGCCCGGACGTGGACCCGATCGAACATCTCTGGAGATACCTGAAAATAGCTGTGCAGCAACGCTCCTCATCCAACCTGACAGAGCTTGAGAGGATCTGCAGAGAAGAATCAGAGCAACTCCCAAATACAGGTGTGCCAAGCTTGTAGCGTCATACCCAAGAAGATTTGAGGCTGTAATCGCTGCCAAAGGTGCTTCAACAAAGTACTGAGTAAAGGGTCTGAATACTTATGTAAATGGGATATTTTATTTTATTTTTATTACAAAAATGTCTAAAAACCTGGTTTTGCTTTGTCATTGTGGGATAGTGTGTAGATTGAGGTTGGGGGGGTGATCATATTCATTTTAGAGTAAGGCTGTAACATAACAAAATGTGAAAAAAGGTGTCAATTCTTTCTGAATGTACTGTAAGTGGTAGGACTCAAACTAAAAAAAAAATATCTACATGTAAAGCAATGCTCCAAACAACCATTTTGAAAGACAACATAATATCAAGATCAAATGGAGTGTTCTATCTTAGACAGTTCTTCATGTTTCAGATTGTTGCATGGCATTTCCTCTCACATGAACCAAAGATGGTGGGAATTCAAAGGGACTCGGCATGTCAAAACATGATTCAACTGCACATCTTTCAGGTAGTTATGATAAGATGAGCTCAGAACAGGATGAAAACAATCTTTTTTTAAATTCTCCATAGTTTCATCTTCCATTTTATCTCTTCCCCTACTGAGGGCACCTGTTTGACATGTCATTTATCAATCTCAGATATGGTCCTTATTTCTTTCTTTAGCTCCAACTTTAAAGAGTACAATTCTTAATGGCTACCAATTATAAATAAGTACGGAATGTCTTTAGAAGATATTTGTCTAAGTCGTGCGTGTCACGACTTCCGCTGAAGTCGGTTCCTCTCCTTGTTCGGGCAGAGATCGGCGTGCGATGTCACCGGTCTTCTAGCCATCGCCGATCCACCTTTCATTTTCCATTTGTTTTGTCTTGTCTTCCTGCACACCTGGTTTACATCTCCTACTAATTAACATGTGTATTTAACCATCTGTTCCCTCCATGTCTGTGTGGGGTATTGTTTATTGTCAAGGTTGGTACCCTTCCGGCTGGTTTGCGCCGGGTTTTGTTTTATACCCGTGCTTTGTGGCAGCCGGTACGTTGTACTTGGGTTTTGTACTTTGTGCTGCCTAAGTAAAGTGCTTTGTCCATTCATCTCTGCTCTACTGCGCCTGACTTCCATGCACCAGCTACACCCACCACTAACAGTGCGGATGAATCACCTGCCAATATCATGATTTTAGTCTCTTTCCCCCAAGTCTCTAAATCAGCACATTAGTGAAAAATCCCAATTTTGTGGCAAAAAAAAATCACAGCTCAAATAGGCCTATGTAACTGACAACAAAGTGCCACAAAGCACATTTCTCTCAAATAATTTATCTCCATAAACTGACTTAAAACATATAAATGAAAGGGGGAAATGCCTCTAGTATCTAGACGACTAATGATCAGTTGAATGAAGCTCTAGTAATTATCCAAAGACTCTCACAAGATCCCCAAACAAACAGGCAGGGCTTTGACTGACTGGAATCGATGTAGCCAGTATTCCCCCTTCTGAGTAGAGTTGAAAAACTGATAGCCAAACAGATTAATTCTCAAAGTGATGAAGTGCATGATCCTCTAAGGAGAGACCATTTCAGCGTTGGTGACCACAGAAAACCGCTAACGATAATACTGTTGACTATCTTCTTATGTCCACTTCTTATGTCACCTGAAACCCCACCTCTTTAAGGAATACCTAGGATAGGATAAGTAATCCCTCTCACCCCCCCCCCCCCCCCCCTTAAGTTTTAGATGCACTATTGTTAAGTGACTGTCCCACTGGATGTCATAAGGTGAATGCATCAATTTGTAAGTCGCTCTGGATAAGAGCGTGATGTAAATGTAAATGTCCACTTTTATGAGCAGAAGAAAATATCCCAGAAAATGTCCATACGCACAAAAAGCTTATTTTTCTCACATATTGTGCACACATTTATTTACATCCCTGTTAGTGAGCATTTCTCCTTTTCCAAGATAATCCATCCACCTGACAAGTGTGGCACATCAAGAAGCTGATTAAACGGCACGATAATTACACAGGTGCACCTTGTGCTGGTGCTAATAAAAGGCCACTCTAAAATGTGCAGTTTTGTCACACAACACAATGCCACAGATGTCTCAAGTTGAGTGTGCAATTGGCATGCTGAATGCAAGAATGTCCATCAGAGAAAAGAATGTGGGGGGTGGGGGCAGTGGGGTTATATTATGGGCAGGCATCAGCTACGGACAACGAACACAATTTTATTTTATCGATGGCAATTTGAATACACAAAGCTACCGTGACGAGATCCTGAGGTCCATTGTCGTGCCATCCATCCGCCGCCATCACCTCACGTTTCAGCATGATAATGCACGGTCCAATGTTGCAAGGTTCTGTGCACAATTCACGGAAGCTGAAAATGTCCCAGTTCTTCCATGGTCTGCATACTCAGACATGTCACCCATTGAGCATGTTTGGGATGCTCTGGATCAACATGTACTACAGCGTGTTCCAGTTCCCACCAATATCCAGAAACTTCACACAGCCATTGAAGAGGAGTGGGACAACATTCCACAGGCCACAATCAACAGCCTGATCAACTCAATGCGAAGGAGATGTGTCGAACAGCATGAGGAAAACGGTGGTCACACCAGATACTGACTGGTTTCCTGATCAACGCCCCTACCTTTTTTTAAGGTATCTGTGACCAAAAGATGCCTATCTGTATTCCTAGTCATGTGAAATCAATAGATTTGATTTATTAAAATCATCTGATTTCCTTTTTTGAACTGTAACTCAATATAACATAGTTGAAATTGTTGCATGTTGCGTTTCTATTTTTTTCAGTGTATTATTACCACCTAAATACAGTAAAAAACAAACATTTCAGCTCCATTCTTCCCATCTGTACTGAAGCTATGTGCTACTATCTTTTTATTTCCTGAATGTGCATGTTAATCATTCATACAAAAGGAAAGGCTTTGTATTTCACAAAGAGAGAGACAATGGAGTGTGACAGCTCATTGGGAATGCCCAAGAGCACACAAGTCGTTATGATGCCGACAGTAAAAGGGAAGGGTAACCTTTCCTTCCCATACAACTGACACCATCCTTATGGGAGCTCCAAGTCATCCTGACTGGAATTCACAATGAGACACCATTCCAATCCAATGACCTCTGCAACTTTACAAAAAAAGGGATTGATTTATGGATAGGCCTTAAATTCACAGCCTCTCCTCCCACTGGACCATCAGATCTACATAAAAACTGTGATTAGAGAGAGCAGGAGGAAGAAATAATCTAACTATGAGGAGGAGAGACTGGAACTGAAGAAAATTTAGTGAGTACATTTTAGTCTTGGTCAAAATAGGGGTGGTATGAATGTATTATTCTAGCAGTTGGGTGGCAAGGTACTAAGAGCAGGAAATATTTGATATGGATGAACTCTTTTGAAAAGGCAAATTGGTTAGTACTAAAAAGGAAACCTGTTCCCCAAGAGAAATATGTGGCTCCTGAATTATTGAACTGTTAATAATATATACTGAACAAAAATATTAACACAACATTTGAAGTGTTGATTGCATGTTTCATGAGCTTAAACAAAAGTTCCCATGTTTTTTTTTATCTCAAATTGTGTGCACAGATGTGTTTACATCTCTCTTAGTGAGCATTTCTCCCTTACCAAGATAATCCATATCAACAAGCTGATTTAAACAGTATGATCACACAGGTGCACCTTACGTTGGTGACAATAAAAGTCAACTCTAAAATGTGCAATTTTGTCACACAACATACTGCCACAGATATCTCAAGTTGAGGGAGCATGCAATTGGCATGCTGACTGTAGGAATGTCCATCAGAGCTTTTGCCAGAGAATTTAATGATTAAAGTCATGTTAGAGAATTTGGCAGTATGTCCAACCGGCATCACAACCGCAGACCACATGTAACCACGCCAGCTCAGGACATCCACATCTGGCTTCTTCTCCTGTGGGATTGTCTGAGACCAGCCACCCTGACAGTTAATGAAACTGAGGAGTATTTCTGCCTGTAATAAAGCCCTTTTGTGGTGAAAAACTTATTCTGATTGGCTGGGTCTGACTCCCCAGTGGGTGAACCTATGCCCTCCCAGGCCCACCCATGGCTGCACTCCTACCCAGTCATGTGAAATCCATAAATTAGGGCCTAATGAATTTATTTCAATTGACTGGTTTCCTTATATGAACTGTAACTCAGTAAAATCGTATACAATGATGTTGCTATACCTTTCTTGCTGCTGCTGTTGATTATGATTATTTTATTTATCCTTTATTTTTTCAAGACATCAAATTGATATTAAATCATCTATTTTTCAAATAAGACCATGATGATGATGGCTATGATATTTACATCGGAATATGTATATTCCACCCTTGAATTCAAGGGTTAGGGGCATCTGGCTAATCAGTAATAAGCAGGCACTTTAGCAACTCTGAGGAAGCAGGGCTCTCCCCCCCCCTCTGTCTGTCTGTCTGTCTGTCTGTCTGTCTGTCTGTCTGTCTGTCTGTCTGTCTGTCTGTCTGTCTGTCTGTCTGTCTGTCTGTCTGTCTGTCTGTCTGTCTGTCTGTCTGTCTGTCTGTCTGTCTGTCTGTCTGTCTGTCTGTCTGTCTGTCTGTCTGTCTGTCTGTCTGTCTGTCTGTCTGTCTGTCTGTCTGTCTGTCTGTCTGTCTGTCTGTCTGTCTGTCTGTCTGTCTGTCTGTCTGTGTGTGTGACAGGCCATTACAGTCAACCTGTCACTGCAGACCAACACATGCTCAGTATTCTGGACAATGCTCAGGACCTCTTCAAAGCATCAGGAGCCAGAAGAAAACAGAGGTAGGACTGAGATTCCCGAGCATGGACCGGCTGAAGAACAGAGAACTAGCAGCCAGCATTCTCAAACAGACAGAGACACACACACACACACTTCTGTTTCTCTGGACACAACACAACCAACCATCCCCTCTACACAGCACATCCTGCACACGCTTTGACATGTATTCCCTTTGCATATTATGTCAAGTTGACATCCAGTTTCACACATTGATATTCAGTATAAGCATAAAACACATTATCCACATGCATATTTGAGACATTTTCTATTATGTCATTCACATTCACGGATGTGGTAGTTAAATATTCTCTTTTATTTCACCACATATTCTAACAGGCATAACTTTTTCATAGGGCAACTCCAACACATGATGGATCAGGGACCATCTTATAGGACAGAAATCCTTTAACCCCTATTTTTCTCACGTGTGAATGCAAAAGTAAGCTAGCGCTAGTGAAAGCACTCCAGGACATGTATCATATTCTTTTATCTTTTATGTGAGCTGGGCCAGTTCGGTGCCATTAAATGCACAGTGGGATACTCCTTTTGTTCTCCTTACTTACAGACACAGGCTATTCTATCCACAAATATGGGATTTCTCACAAATTCTCGAGAATGACCCTCCATTCAATAGCTGAGAGCAATATGCAGAATATGAACATTGAGACTAATTGTATAAACATTGAGACCATTATATCTGCTTTCTACTTAGTCTAGATTGTAGCACCATGTCAATATGTCAACAAAAGGAAACTGCTGATAATGACTTCTGAGGAGCATTTTTACATGATTAGTTTAGTTTTCCTTAGGTTAGCCATTAGCCCTGTTGAAGGTCCTCTATGTGTTTCCTTCATTTACTCTAGCAGCTCCTCTGAACCTTTTTACTCTTTCAAGGAAACATCAATGTTGATGGCAGCACAGAGGGAGTAGCCTACACGTGATTCTTTATCAAAGAACCATCTCTGTGGAAACCAATCCTGTTAAAATAGTTACAGAACTGAGAGGTTGAAAGCGGAGGGCTAAACCAACTATTCAAGTCGTAAAAGTGTAAGTATTGTTTTAGACAGGTCTACACATTCATGAATCTTTCAATACTAATCAAAGTCTCAATAGTACAACATAGAATACTAATATAAAGCAGATATTGCAGACGTTCTAGGTTGGGATCTTTAATTCTCGCTTTTGTGTCTTTTCTGTACACACGATATGTACTGTACTCTGTTTATAGGTTCAAAGAGTGAAGTTCATTCCACAAAGTCAACTGGAGGCATACATTAAATTGCATGAACAGAAGTGTTTTGAACACAAAGTAAGAAATCACCCCACTGGGAACATACTGGTTGAATCAACGTTGTTTCAACGTAATTTGTCAATGTATTGTGTGACGTGGACCTACATGGAAAATAAATTGGATTCGAATAAAGTCATCATCGCAAACTGTTGTTCTGAGGGTGGAATTTCAACCACAGGATTATGTCATCATGGTAACCAAATTTCAACATAGGCAAACCAAAGGGCGTAACTTCGGTTTAAGAAGTGGGGGGGGGGCATAATTTATTTTTTCTATCCTCTATAGCACATATGTCAGAGTCAAGGCCCGCGGGCCACATCCGGCCCGCGAGAAGGTTTTTTACGGCCCCTGGGATGATCTTGATTTGTTATTAGAACCGGCCCGCAGACCGCAGCAAGCCGGCAGCCCGCAGATCTTTTACACGCACCAATACTACATTTCCCACAATGCAACGGTGACGCACCGAGCAGTAGGCTGCTTCATTTCAATATATATTGGCACAGCAGTTGTCAGCATCACAGTAAAATTAACTTTCAGATACCCATCAAAAATGGCAAAACGGAAGGTGGACACTGAGAACCGGGGGTTTCAAACAAGGTGGGAGTCGGAGTATTTGTTCACGGAGGTAGCTGGAAAACCTGTGTGTCTTCTGTGTGGAGAAAGTGTGGCGGTACTGAAAGAGTATAATCTGAGACGACATTATGAAACGAAACACGCGGACAAAAACAAGAATATGGACATGGAACAAAGGCTACAAAAGGCAGAGGAATTAAAACGAGGCCTCAAATCTCGACAGGCTCTGTTCAAAAAAGCCAAATCACAAGGCCAGGCTGCTGTCAAGGCCAGTTTTATTTTGGCAGAAGAGATCGCTAAATCAGCCCGGCCATTTACGGAGGGGGATTTCATCAAAAACTGCATGATTAAAGTTTGTGACGAAGTTTGCCCAGAAAAAGGCAACTCTTTTTAAATGTGAGTCTGAGCAGAAACACCATTGCCGAGAGAGTAGACCAGTTGTCCATCAATCTAAAAGAGCAGCTTGTGAAAAAGGGAAAAGATTTCATTGCATATTCCTTGGCTGTGGATGAGAGCACCGACATTTCTGACATTGCCCAGTTGTCAATTTTCATCCGCGGAGTGGACTCCAGCCTAAGCGTGACAGAGGAGTTTTTGGCTTTACGTCCTATGCATGGCACAACTACGGGGCATGATTTGTATGAAGAGGTGTCAAGATGTGTAAATGAGATGGAGCTGCCTTGGGAAAAACTCGTGGGTTTGACAACCGACGGAGCACCTGCGATGTGTGGACACAGGAGCGGACTGGTGGCGAAGATACGGGAAAAGATGCAAGAGGAAAACGCGACAGGTGAGCTGACAGCTTATCATTGTATCATACACCAGGAAGCGTTGTGCGGTAAAGCCTTGAAAATGGAGCATGTAATGAGCATCATCACGCGCACAGTTAACTTTATCAGAGCCAAAGGTTTGAATCACCGCCAGTTCAAGGCATTTCTGACGGAGTTAGAAACGGAGCATGGTGATTTGCCTTATCACACAGAGGTGCGATGGCTAAGCCAGGGAAAGGTGCTTCAAAGATGTTTCGAGCTTCGTGAGGAGATTTGTCTGTTCTTGGACAGCAAAGGGAAAGACACAACACAACTCCGAGACGAAATGTTTCTGTGTGAAATGGCTTTTCTGTGTGACATTACGAGTCATCTGAATGCAATGAACTTGCAGCTGCAGGGTCGGGATCGTGTCATCTCTGATATGTACAGTACAGTGAAGGCATTTAAAACCAAACTGACTCTGTGGGAGACGCAGATGCGGAAAGAAAATTTGAGCCACTTTCCCAGCTGCCAGACCATGAAAGAGAAGCTCTCTACCAGTGCGTTCCCGAGCGCACAGTTGGCTGATAAAATAGGTATGCTTGCCGCTGACTTTCGACGCCGATTTGCTGACTTTGAAGCACAAAAAGCAGGTTGGAACTGCTCGGTAACCCATTTGCTGTTGACGTGGAAAGCTCACCACCAAACCTCCAAATGGAGTTGATTGACCTCCAATGCAATGATGCACTGAGGGCAAAATATGCGGCAGTGGGTGCTGCGGAGTTCGCCCGTTTCCTCCCCGACACAATGCCCCAGCTGCGCATCCAGGCTGCTCAAACGTTGTCTATGTTTGGCAGCACATACCTGTGTGAACAACTGTTTTCTTTGATGAACTTGAACAAAACATCACACAGAAGTCGACTTACTGCTGAACACCTCCACTCAATTCTGAGGATTTCCTCAGCTCAGAGCCTTACCCCGAACATTGATGAACTTGTGGAAAAGATGGGACACCACCAAGTATCACCCTCAACCTCAAACAAGTGAACATTACTGTGCAATCACATATTTAGAGTTTTTACTCAGTTCAAGTTTAAAAGTTAAAGTTTAATATTTGTTTTCACTGCATGTTACTTCTCCTTAAACAAAGTGTTGTTTTTGATTAATAGATTTTTGCACTTTATTTTTGTTATGCAGGTGAATGAGGACCCAAAAGCGACTTGGCGAAAACAGAGTCTTTAATCCAGTAAAGTAAATTTACAATCATAAGGCATAATTCCACTCGTAATGACGAGAACAGACTGGAGACTCGATCAAGAACTGCAGGTTGCCTCGGGAAGGCACTTGAACGTAGCAGACTCAGACACCTGCTCACCACGCAGCATCTGAGGGAAACACGACACGACAGGGCGATACACAGACACAGCACGGTGAACAATAGACAAGGATCCGACAGGGCAGAAACGGAAAACAAGGGGAGAAATAGGGACTCTAATCAGGGAAAAGGATAGGGAACAGGTGTGGGAAGACTAAATGATTGATTAGGGGAATAGGAACAGCTGGGAGCAGGAACGGAACGATAGAGAGAAGAGAGAGAGGAAGGGAGAGAGAAAAAGGGAAACGAACCTAAAAGACCAGCAGGGGGAAAATGAACAGAGGGAAAAGCAAAATGACAAGACAATCTAAGACAAAACATGACAGTACCCCCCACTCACCGAGCGCCTCCTGGCGCACTCGAGGAGGAATCCTGGCGGCAACGGAGGAAATCATCAATAAGTGAACGGTCCAGCACGTCCCGAGACGGAACCCAACTCCTCTCCTCAGGACCGTAACCCTCCCAATCCACTAAGTATTGGTGACCCCGTCCCCGAGAACGCATGTCCATGATCCTACGTACCTTGTAAATAGGTGCGCTCTCGACAAGGACGGGAGGGGGGAGGGAAGACGAACGGGGTGCGAAGAAAGGGCTTGACACAGGAGACATGGAAGACAGGATGGACGCGACGAAGATGTCGCGGAAGAAGCAGTCGCACAGCGACAGGATTGACGACCTGGGAGACACGGAACGGACCAATGAACCGCGGAGTCAACTTACGAGAAGCTGTCGTAAGAGGAAGGTTGCGAGTGGAAAGCCACACTCTCTGGCCGCAACAATACCTTGGACTCTTAATCCTGCGTTTATTGGCGGCTCTCACAGTCTGTGCCCTGTAACGGCAAAGTGCAGACCTCACCCTCCTCCAGGTGCGCTCACAACGTTGGACAAACGCTGAGCGGAGGGAACGCTGGACTCGGCAAGCTGGGATGAGAACAGAGGAGGCTGGTAACCCAGACTACTCTGAAACGGAGATAACCCGGTAGCAGACGAAGGAAGCGAGTTGTGAGCGTATTCTGCCCAGGGGAGCTGTTCTGCCCAAGACGCAGGGTTTCTGAAAGAAAGGCTGCGTAGTATGCGACCAATCGTCTGATTGGCCCTCTCTGCTTGACCGTTAGACTGGGGATGAAACCCGGAAGAGAGACTGACGGACGCACCAATCAAACGACAGAACTCCCTCCAAAACTGTGACGTGAATTGCGGGCCTCTGTCTGAAACGGCGTCTAACGGGAGGCCATGAATTCTGAACACATTCTCGATGATGATTTGTGCCGTCTCCTTAGCAGAAGGAAGTTTAGCGAGGGGAATGAAATGTGCCGCCTTAGAGAACCTATCGACAACCGTAAGAATCACAGTCTTCCCCGCAGACAAAGGCAGACCGGTAATGAAGTCTAGGGCGATGTGAGACCATGGTCGAGAAGGAATGGGGAGCGGTCTGAGACGACCGGCAGGAGGAGAGTTACCCGACTTAGTCTGCGCGCAGTCCGAACAAGCAGCCACGAAACGGCGCGTGTCACGCTCCTGAGTCGGCCACCAAAAGCGCTGGCGAATAGACGCAAGAGTGCCTCGAACACCGGGATGACCAGCTAACTTGGCAGAGTGAGCCCACTGAAGAACAGCCAGACGAGTGGAAACAGGAACGAAAAGGAGGTTACTAGGACAAGCGCGCGGCGACGCAGTGTGCGTGAGTGCTTGCTTAACCTGTCTTTCAATTCCCCAGACTGTCAACCCGACAACACGCCCATAAGGAAGAATCCCCTCGGGATCAGTAGAAGCCACAGAAGAACTAAACAGACGGGATAAGGCATCAGGCTTGGTGTTTTTGCTACCCGTACGGTAAGAAATCACAAACTCGAAACGAGCGAAAAACAACGCCCAACGAGCTTGACGGGCATTAAGTCGTTTGGCAGAACGGATGTACTCAAGGTTCTTATGGTCTGTCCAAACGACAAAAGGAACGGTCGCCCCTCCAACCACTGTCGCCATTCGCCTAGGGCTAAGCGGATGGCGAGCAGTTCGCGGTTACCCACATCATAGTTGCGTTCAGATGGCGACAGGCGATGAGAAAAATAAGCGCAAGGATGAACCTTATCGTCAGACTGGAAGCGCTGGGATAGAATGGCTCCCACGCCTACCTCTGAAGCGTCAACCTCGACAATGAATTGTCTAGTGACGTCAGGAGTAACGAGGATAGGAGCGGACGTAAAACGTTCTTTTAGAAGATCAAAAGCTCCCTGGGCGGAACCGGACCACTTAAAACACGTCTTGACAGAAGTAAGAGCTGTGAGAGGGGCAGCAACTTGACCGAAATTACGAATGAAACGCCGATAGAAATTAGCGAAACCTAAAAAGCGCTGCAACTCGACACGTGACCTTGGAACGGGCCAATCACTGACAGCTTGGACCTTAGCGGAATCCATCTGAATGCCTTCAGCGGAAATAACGGAACCGAGAAAAGTAACGGAGGAGACATGAAAAGAGCACTTCTCAGCCTTCACGTAGAGACAATTCTCTAAAAGGCGCTGTAGAACACGTCGAACGTGCTGAACATGAATCTCGAGTGACGGTGAAAAAATCAGGATATCGTCAAGATAGACAAAAACAAAGATGTTCAGCATGTCTCTCAGAACATCATTAACTAATGCCTGAAAAACAGCTGGCGCATTGGCGAGACCAAACGGCAGAACCCGGTACTCAAAATGCCCTAACGGAGTGTTAAACGCCGTTTTCCACTCGTCCCCCTCTCTGATGCGCATGAGATGGTAAGCGTTACGAAGGTCCAACTTAGTAAAGCACCTGGCTCCCTGCAGAATCTCGAAGGCTGATGACATAAGGGGAAGCGGATAACGATTCTTAACCGTTATGTCATTCAGCCCTCGATAATCCACGCAGGGGCACAGAGTACCGTCCTTCTTCTTAACAAAAAAGAACCCCGCCCCGGCCGGAGAGGAAGAAGGCACTATGGTACCGGCGTCAAGAGACACAGATAAATAATCCTCGAGAGCCTTACGTTCGGGAGCCGACAGAGAGTATAGTCTACCCCGAGGAGGAGTGGTCCCCGGAAGGAGATCAATACTACAATCATACGACCGGTGAGGAGGAAGGGAGTTGGCTCGGGACCGACTGAAGACCGTGCGCAGATCATGATATTCCTCCGGCACTCCTGTCAAATCGCCAGGTTCCTCCTGAGAAGTGGGGACAGAAGAAATGGGAGGGATGGCAGACATTAAACACTTCACATGACAAGAAACGTTCCAGGATAGGATAGAATTACTAGACCAATTAATAGAAGGATTATGACATACTAGCCAGGGATGACCCAAAACAACAGGTGTAAAAGGTGAACGAAAAATCAAAAAAGAAATAGTCTCACTGTGGTTACCAGATACTGTGAGAGTTAAAGGTAGTGTCTCAAATCTGATACTGGGAAGATGACTACCATCTAAGGCAAACATGGGCGTAGGCTTGTCTAACTGTCTGAAAGGAATGTCATGTTTCCGAGCCCATGCTTCGTCCATGAAACAACCCTCAGCCCCAGAGTCAATCAAGGCACTGCATGTAGCACCCGAACCGGTCCAGCGTAGATGGACCGACATAGTAGTACAGGATCTAGATGAAGAGACCTGAGTAGTAGCGCTCACCAGTAGCCCTCCGCATACTGATGAGCTCTGGCCTTTTACTGGACATGAATTGACAAAATGTCCATCAAATCCGCAATAGAGGCACAGGCGGTTGGTGATCCTCCGTTCCCTCTCCTTGGTCGAGATGCGAATACCTCCCAGCTGCATGGGCTCAGTCTCTGAGCCAGAGGAGGGAGATGGTTGCGATGCGGAGCAGGGAAACACCGTTGACGCGAGCTCTCTTCCACGAGCTTGGTGACGAAGATCTACCCGTCGTTCTATGCGGATGGCGAGAGCAATCAAAGAGTCCACACTGGAAGGAACCTCCCGAGAGAGAATCTCATCTTTGACCACTGCGTGTAGTCCCTCCAGAAAACGAGCGAGCAGCGCCGGCTCGTTCCAGTCACTAGAGGCAGCAAGAGTGCGAAACTCTATAGAGTAATCCGTTATGGATCGATCACCTTGGCATAGGGAAGCCAGGGCCCTAGAAGCCTCCCTACCAAAAACTGAACGGTCAAAAACCCGAATCATCTCCTCTTTAAAGTTCTGGTAATTGTTTGAACAATCAGCCCTTGCCTCCCAGATAGCTGTGCCCCACTCTCGAGCCCGGCCAGTAAGGAGTGAAATGACGTAAGCAACCCGAGCTCTCTCGCTAGAGTATGTGTTGGGTTGGAGAGAGAACACAATATCACACTGGGTGAGAAAGGAGCGGCACTCCGTGGGCTGCCCGGAGTAGCAAGGTGGGTTATTAACCCTAGGTTCCGGAGGCTCGGCAGGCCAGGAAGTAACAGGTGGCACGAGACGAAGACTCTGGAACTGTCCAGAGAGGTCGGAAACCTGAGCGGCCAGGTTCTCCACGGCATGGCGAGCAGCAGACAATTCCTGCTCGTGTCTGCCGAGCATGGCTCCTTGGATCTCGACGGCAGTGTTACGAGCATCTGTAGTCGCTGGGTCCATTCTTTGGTCGGATCCTTCTGTTATGCAGGTGAATGAGGACCCAAAAGCGACTTGGCGAAAACAGAGTCTTTAATCCAGTAAAGTAAATTTACAATCATAAGGCATAATTCCACTCGTAATGACGAGAACAGACTGGAGACTCGATCAAGAACTGCAGGTTGCCTCGGGAAGGCACTTGAACGTAGCAGACTCAGACACCTGCTCACCACGCAGCATCTGAGGGAAACACGACACGACAGGGCGATACACAGACACAGCACGGTGAACAATAGACAAGGATCCGACAGGGCAGAAACGGAAAACAAGGGGAGAAATAGGGACTCTAATCAGGGAAAAGGATAGGGAACAGGTGTGGGAAGACTAAATGATTGATTAGGGGAATAGGAACAGCTGGGAGCAGGAACGGAACGATAGAGAGAAGAGAGAGAGGAAGGGAGAGAGAAAAAGGGGAACGAACCTAAAAAGACCAGCAGGGGGAAAATGAACAGAGGGAAAAGCAAAATGACAAGACAATCTAAGACAAAACATGACAATTTTATTGTATTTCAATCCAATTATATTTTAAAAATATTTCAGTTGAGTGGATGATAGAAAATTGCTATTATTGTTTTTTTCTTTGAAGTAAATTTAGCCCACTTTTGCTAAAATAGAAAATATAGGCTACTGATGGTGCCTTGAATACCGGTTTCTTTCATTTAATGTTCATGTTATGGGGATTTTTATATAAAGGAAATTTGTCTTTTGTGTCTGTTGAAAATTAAAGATTACTGACAGAGCCATAAGAAAATATTGCTTTATTTATCTGATCATATTGGAATATATTTGTTAGGTTTTCAGTAGGTTCAATTAGGTTCACTAGACTATATGCGTCATTTAAAAAAATTTCAATGAACATTCGAACAGTCCGGCCCTCGGCTTGTAGCTAAATTTTTTATTTGGCCCTCCGTCCATTTGACTTTGACACCCCTGCTCTATAGGATTGGTGTCCCTAAACCGGAACAGTTGTTGCTCAATATGCAATAATGTGACATTGCAAACAACAGCCAATTCCACAACATAGACAAGTCCAATATGGGCAGAAAGCTTAAATGATTGATAATCTAACCGTAGTGTCCAATTTACAGAAGCTATTATGTCAAAAAAATATCATGCTATTGTTTGAACAAAACACTTATCATGGCAACTGGTTCGATACATTCACCTCTGAAGGTAAACAATGTACTTACTTTCAGTAATCTTGCTCTGATTTGTCATCCTGAGGGTCCCCGAGATAAAATGTGGTGTAGTTTTGTTTGAAAAAATATATATTTTTATATTCAAATGTAGGAACTGGGTTCTACAGTTTGACCCCACTGCTGTCCAACTCAAAGACAAGTTAAAGAATGGGATTAAGCCAGTGGCTCAGATGGAACTAACCAAGCAGTAAATATCAACATTTAAAGGAGATGGCCTATCTACTGCTTGGATACAAATCAGAGAAAGATTACTGAAAGTAAGTACATTTGAGTGCATTGTCAACTAAACAACTCAATGTTACTTTTCAATATTACCTTTGTAATACAGTAAATAGCTTAACACGGAACCCAAACCGGCTGCGTGCGTGCACCATCGTGTGCAAATTTATTTTGTCCCCGTACACCAAACGCGATCACGACACGCAGGTTAAAATATCAAAACAAACTCTGAAGCAAAGACATTAATTTGGGGACAGGTCGAAAAGCATTACATATTTATGGCAATATTTAGTGAGCAAAATCTACAATGGAATGGTTCAAAAATAAACATATCCAGGTGTTAGAATGGCCAAGTCAAAGTCCAGACCTGAATCCAATCGAGGATCTGTGGAAAGAACTGAAAACTGCTGTTCACAAATGCTCTCCATCCAACCTCACTGAGCTCGAGCTGTTTTGCAAGGAGGAATGGGAAAACATTTCATTCTCTCGATGTGCAAAATTGATAGAGACATACCCCAAGCGACTTACAGCTGTAATCGCAGCAAAAGGTGGCGCTACAAAGTATTAACTTAAGGGGGCTGAATAATTTTGCACGCCCAATTTTTCTGTTTTTGATTTGTTAAAAAAGTTTGAAATACCCAATAAATGTCATTCCACTTCATGATTGTGTCCCACTTGTTGTTGATTCTTCACAAAAAATACAGTTTTATATCTTTATGTTTGAAGCCTGAAATGTGGCAAAAGGTCGCAAAGGTCAAGGGGGCCGAATACTTTCGCAAGGCACTGTAGCTAGCTTGCTGTTGCTAGCTAATTTGTCCTGGGATATAAACATTAGGTTGTTATTTTACCTGAAATGCACAAGGTCCTCTACTTTGACAATTAATCCACAATTATCCATATGGTGATTGGCATATAAACTTTCATAGTATTACCACGACAACCGGCAAGAGTTCGTCTTTCAATCACCCACGTGGGTATAACCAATGAGGAGATGGCACGTGGGTACCTGCTTCTATAAACCAATGAGGAGATGGGAGAGGCAGGAATTGCAGCGCGATCAGTGTTAGAAATAGGCGGGTTTATGACTTTGTGGCTGTGGTAACTGGTGATGACCCCCTAAATGGCTTGCATTGAGCGGTATCTTTTCCACCTGCGTGACGTTGGGTGTCAAATCTGACACCACTTGAAGCTGGGCTGTCCCTCCTACCATTTTATTCGCTCTTCCGACTGTCCAGCAACTCCTGGCTGATCCAAATTTCTCAGCCACATGGTGCTTTTAAGAGAACTGGGAACTCTAAGGAAAAAAATAGGTCAAATCATGACGTCAGTGATCTTAAGGTCGGGAAGTTGGAGCTTGAGAAAGAGGCTCGAGTTCCCGACTTGGAAATTCGAGTTGGATGACCGTTCAAAACCATTTTTCCCATTTAGAGCTTGTCTTTTTCATAGTTGTCTTCGTTCCCAGGGCGCCGATGACGTGGATGTCGATTAAGGCAGCCACCTGCACCTCTGATTCTGAGGGGCTGGGTTGAACGCGGAAGACACATTTCAGTTGAATACATTCAATTGAACAACTGACTAGGTATTCCGCTTTCCCTTTCCTTTACTTGAACGCACTGAAGTCAGAGATTTTGGAGTGATCGATTCAACTTGGTTCTGGCAAGGCTAATCTGGTGAATCATCAGGCAAGACAGGAATGGGATTGGGGGACGATAAACCCAACAGGGACAACAACAAGAATTAGGATATACAGTTGAAGTCGGACAAACTAGTTTTGACAAGTCGGTTAGGACATCTCCTTTGTGCGTGACACAAGTCATTTTACCAACAACTGTTTACAGACAGATTATTTCACTTACAATTGACTTTATCACAATTCCAGTGGGTCAGAAGTTTACATACACTAAGTTGACTGTGCCTTTAAACAGCTTGGGAAATTCCAGAAAATGATGTCATGGCTTCAGAAGCTTCTGATGGGCTAATTGACATCATTTGAGTCAATTGAAGGTGTACCTGTGAATGTATGTCAAGGACTACCTTCAAACTCAGTACCTCTTTGCTTGACATCATGGGAAAATCAAAAGAAATCAGCCAAGACCTCAGAAAGAAAAATGGTAGACCTCCACAAGTCTGGTTCATCCTTGGGAGCAATTTCCAAACGCCTGAAGGTACCACGTTCATCTGTACAAACAATAGTACGCAAGTATAAATACCATGGGACCACACAGCCGTCATACTGCTCAGAAAGGAGACGCGTTCTGTCTCCTAGAAATGAACGTACTTTGGACCAGTGAACAGTGAAGATGCTGGAAGAAGCCACTGCTCCAAAACCACCATAAAAAAAACAGACTACGGTTTGCATCTGGGGACAAAGAACGTACTTTTTGGAGACATGTCCTGGGGTCTGATGAAACAAAAATATAACTTTTTGGTCATAATGACCATCGTTATGTTTGGAGGAAAAAGGGGGGAGGCTTGCAAGCCAAAGAACACCATCCCAACCGTGAAGCATGGGGGTGGCAGAATCATGTTGTGGGGGTGCTTTGCTGCAGGAGGTTCTCATGCACTTCTCAAAATAGATGGCATCATGAGGCTGGAAAAGTATGTGGATATATTGAAGCAACATCTCAAGACATCAGTCAGGAAGTTAAAGCTTGGTAGGCAAATGGGTCATCCAAATGGACAATGACCCCAAGTATACTTCCAAAATCATGGGAAAATGGCTTAAGGACAAGAAAGTCAAGGTATTGGAGTGGCCATCAAAAAGCCCTGACCTCAATCCTATAGAAAATTTGTGGGCAGAACTGAAAAAGCGTGTTCGTGCAAGGAAGCCTACAAACTTGACTCAGATACACCAAGTGTGTCAGGAGGAATGGACCAAAATTCACCCAACTTATTGTGAGAAGCTTGTGGAAGGAAGGCTACCCAAAATGTTTCACCCAAGTTGCAATGCTACCAAATACTAATTGAGTATGTAAACTTCTGACCCACCAGGAATGTGATGAAAGAAATAAAAGCTTAAATAAATAATTCTCTACTAATTATCCTGACATTTCACATTCTTAAAATAAAGTGGTGATCCTAACTAACTAAGACAGGGACTTTTTTTAATGTATTTTTTTATTTAAAATTTTACTCCCTTTTTCATGGTATCCAATTGTTTAAGTAGCTACTATCTTGTCTCATCGCTATAACTCCCGTACGGGCTCGGGAGAGTCGAAGGTTGAAAGTCATGCGTCCTCCGATATACAACCCAACCAAGCTTCTTAACACAGCGCACATCCAAGCCAGAAGCCAGCCGCATCAATGTGCCGGAGGAAACCAAGGTTGCACAAGAGTCGCTGGAGCGCGATGAGACAAGGGTATTCCTACCGGCCAAGCCCTCCCTAAACCGGACGACACTAGGCCAATTGTGCGCCCAGCCAGTTGCGACAGAGCTTGGGCACGAACCCAGGGTCTCTGGTGTCACAGCTGGTGCTGCAGTACAGCGCCCTTAACCACTGCGCCATAACAGGGACTTATTACTCGGATTAAATGTCAGGAATTGTGGAAAACTGAGTTTGAATGTATTTGGCTAAGGTGTATGTAAACTTCCGACTTCAACTGTAAATAAACAAACACAAAACCAACAGAGGGAGGAAGAATTTGAGGGATTTCTGAATAATTCATGCCTTGATAGGGAAACAAGCATTCAGGTGAACAAGCAAAAGAGCACATGGAATGGAGGTGTGAACATTCAAAGCGTTGAGAGAGTGTCACGGGTGTCATTGGAAGTAGACCAAAGTGCAGCATTGTGAGCGTACATTTTATTATAATGTCTCCAACAAAAACAATACAAACGACCGTGAATCTTACAGGACTAAGTGCCACAAACAAAGTTAACTACCCACAAAGACAGGTGGGAAAAGGTGCTGCCTAAGTATGGTTCCCAATCAGTCAACGATAGACAGCTGTCCCTGATTAAGAACCATATCCGGCCAAAACAAAGAAATACTAAACATAGAATGCCCACCCCACATCACACCCTGACCTAACCAAATAGAGAAATAAAACGGCTCTAAGGTCAGGGCGTGACAGAGAGTCTTTTAAAAAATGACTGCCTTTAAAAAGTGAAGAATCCATTTGAAAACAGCCTGTGGCATCAATATGAGTCAGAAATAGTTTTTCTACTGTCAAAATTGACTACAAAGTGTAAGCAGGATTATTTTGGTCATTAAGTCAGTTTCATCTAAAATGGTGTTTGGAATATCCTTTTGTCACAATGGGTAAATATGAAGGTTGAGTTTTGATTTGATGATGTCCATTTGCCCACGAACATGGAGTGAACAGCTGCGGTGATTGCTCTCAATCCAATAGCATAGATAGTGAAATAGACCTGCCCAGCAACTCCAACTGTTTACATAAGACAACACATAGAACATTTTTTGTTACTGAGAAATACTGCAACAAACACCACAGTCAGATGTAAAATTGTGCAACTAAAACATCCTCGGCAAAAACATAAAAATTAACTACAGATTTATTGAGTTCTTAGATTCATTCTGGAGATTTTGCGGAAGTGACTTAGGCTTCCACGTAGGGTTGGCCAGTATCCAGATTTTCATATTGCCATACTGTTCTTCTCTCATCCCAGGATTTACGGTATTACCGGTTTAGTACACAAGGCGGCACTAAAAATGCAATAAAAAGCCCAGAATACTAATAACATTTGCACAAGTAACAGCGAATTGCCATGGCGGCTGCTAGCTAAATATGCAAACGAGCACAAATGTTGTTGTTTTTTATTGCAAAGACAGGTAGTCCAACTCATAACATTTTATAAATATATATGAGCTCCCGAATTACATTTTGGGTGAGGTCGGACATTTACAAGTGAATGTGAACAAGAGACATTGTGCAAATGAACAGTACTGGCTCTGGAGCAGCATGTGTACACGTTGTGTCTGTGTGGGGTCTCAAGTCTCTAGGGCAATATGCCTGCCTGCCTGCTCCTAGAAGATAGGGGAGGAGCAGACTGCAAGGAAATCAAAAGATGGCAGTGGCACCGATAACCCATCCAAAGGGCTTTGACTTCTCAAACACGGCAGAAAGCCGTGATGATGCCCCATCACCTTGTAAATGCAGCCACGTACTTAGATAACTGGCAAGTTCATTCTGTGTTAATAAGACCCCTAAGTGTATTTGTTTTTCACGCAGGAAAATATATAAAAGGCATTGGATGAGAATTCGGGGAAGGACATTCTATCAGCAGACAGCACTGATGTATAGCTACTTTTCTCTGGTTCTTTTCTCAGTGTAGCCAGCCTACTTTTCTGCAATAAAATGCTAGATTAACTTTAAGGAAACAATAGGAAATGTAGCTGGCTATATTCTTTCTATGAAAACAGAAATATGATGGCCATGTATAGTTTTTGCAAAAAATACCTTGCTTTTTCATGGTAAATACAGTATACCACTTCTACATCTACAGTTTGTCATGGGGGACAAACATAATTAACTAAACGCGGAATCGGTCAGGATACAAACCTCTAAGATTGAAATCTTGTTTTTCGAATGAGTAACAGAAAAACATAAGTGCCAATCAGTGTAGTCAAGGGCTCTTTAAAAGTGTAACTGACAGCATTAACTATTTTATAGATACGAAAGAAACAATCATAATATCAGTCAAAAATATTAAATTCCCAGTTTATGCTTCAAAACAAACTTTATAAGAAGTGATGTACATTAAGGCATTGGCAGAATAGATGGATGCAGTTCAATGCATGATTAATATAACTAATTCACCAATACATTTCTTTGTAGTCCAACAAATATTGCTAACAGGTTGTAAATCACAGCTGGCCTGGTACATTGTTTGGTTTCTTGATTTAGTCATTGTGTGCTATGAATATGGGACCAAATACTTAACGTTTGACTACTTTAATACACATGTAAGTACATTTGTCCCAATATATCTTTTAACTAAGTGCTTTCATCAAGATGCACATCATTCTAGAGCTGAGTGCATTGTTTAAAGAGGTCACCATGGAGATGAAGATGGATGCATTCTCTAAGCATTGTTTCCACTTGCCATCACTTATCCTGAAAATTTTACAAGTGAGTCAGGGAAAAAAAAAATCTACTCAAAAATAAATTACTAAGAGACACACCAGAGACTTATAGGGCAGACTTCCTCCTAAAAGCAAACAAGGAAATACAATGCTGGGCACACATCTCTCTAAAAGCCCAACATTGAACTTAACATGTCAGAAAACAGAACAAATGAGGCAATTGTACATTGATTCTACCCCAAAATGTAAAATGTATATTTATAATAATGGCACTGTGATGGTTCAAGGTTCGGAGGCCAGTTGGATACATTAGTCCAGTACTTTAATCCAAATAAACCTCTTGTTGCCAAACTCAAAACCTCTCCACCAAAATTGCCTACAACAGGCTCCATTTCCTTTGTATCCCAGGATGTAGTCCCCAGTGTCCTTCTCCTTCCCCCGCCTGTAGCACATATAGCCCTCTGCATTCCACTCTCACATGTGACACCTGCAGTATCACAGCATCTCAGAGAGGAGGAGAGCAGCCTGGTGAGTCAGCATAGGGATAAAAATCCGGGAGTTGCCGTCTGCTATCAGGTGATTTGAGGAGGACAACTAGTCCCTCAGGTTGTAAGTGCGCAGAGTACAGTCAATATAAGCTATCTCCAGGATCTGCAGAAGGAGCTAAAGCAGGAATTGGTCAGCCACCACCCGTAAATACCCATCAACCAAGCCAACCAGTAGTATGAACTTTTTTTAAAATTGAGTGGTGGCAAAGTTGTGGTGCCCCACATCTGAGAGAGCCTTAGAGCTTCTGACCGTGGCCCAGCTTGGCTCACCGAGCCTTATCATTGTACATAACTGGAACCAATGACCTGCATGCTTAACAGGAAAAGGTGGCCACATCACTTGGGAGGGTGATGGAGAAGGCCTCTACCACCTTCCCAGATGCTAGGATTGTAATTTCCACCCTGCTCCAGAGGGGTTTTCACCCTGCCACCATCAAGAGGCTAAATCAAATCGTGTTTGTCACATGCGCCGTATAAAACAAGTGTAGACCTTACCGTGAAATGCTTACTTACAAGCCCTTAGCCAACAGTGCTAAGAGGGAATATCTCTCTGCTCTGCAACCAGTACTGAATGATCCTAATGTTAGCGGCCCAATAATAGAATCTGAAATCCGGTAGCGCTAGACCACCATCTGGTTTGGGCCTCTGCAAAATTAGTTTTCAGATCCAAGGGGGCTTTTTGTCCCATATAAAAGGTAGAATTAGGCCGTCAATCTTTTTGAAAAATGTATTGGGAAGAAAATTCGGTAGGCACTGATAGAGATAAGAATTTATGGAGAGCATTAATTTTAATAGAATTAATTATTGCGAATAAGAAGAGGTGTAGCAAAGACCAGCATTCCAAATTGTCCTCAGTAAGGGTTAAAAGAGGAGCAAAGTTGGCCTGAAAAAGGTTTTCAAATATGTTTGTGATATTTACCCAGAGATAAATGAAACTACTGTGAGCAATTTTTAAATGTCAAGTTATGCAAAGGGAATTTTTTTGCAGCCACATTGTGCATCAATTTGTATTCCGGAGTTCTAAATTGAGCAGCTGCTGAAAAATGAGCTCCTGTATATATTGAGATTTAAATGTTTTTTTAGAGTGAAGTACATCGAAAAAATCAAGAGAACTGCAAGACTCAATAGAAGACAAAACCAGGAACAAACCAAAAAAGACGGGCTTTTGAAAAATTAACTATTTTTCATAAAATTGTACAGTTATCTTAGCTAGTTGAATTGCTAGCAGAATTGTTTACTTGTTGCTAAGCAGTTGCTAGGGACTCTCCTGTAAGAAGCTAGCTAGCTTACAAAGAATAACAACAAAAAATATCTAGTTAACAGAAGAAAGGAAGACAAAATAAGGACAAAAGAAGGACAGAAGAAAAAGGAAAAGAAAGAGGACAACAAAGTGAAACAGTCAGCACTTCAATTGCAACTTCGTATTTCGTCGTCCTAACGTAGTCTACACTGCTATCTGCCCAGCAGCTAGCCAGCTAGCAAACGTCCACCGTCTACCGAATAGCAGCACTGTAGAAACTAGTACACTCAACTGAACGACTTGATTAGTGTAGTGTTAGCTAGCTACATAGTTGTCTTTGCTGTCTTCGTATCCAAGATAATTGTGTAGTTTAGAGCGTGTAGTCTTAGAGTGATTATCTTAATTTACCGAGGTTAGCTAGCCAGCTATTTGTCGTCCTTAACGTAGGAGACTCTGCTAGCTAGCCAACAGCTAGCCAACGTCTACTGAATAGAACTTCCGCACTCAACAACCCGGTCGCATTCCGCTTCGCTCCACAGGTAGTATCACATTTTTCATTTCATTTCTTTACAGCACAACGGTTTGATTTGTTTGATCGTAGCTAGCTACATAGCTAGCTACATAGCCGTCTGTGTATCAAAGATAATTGTGTAGTCTAGAGCGATTTTCTAGGTTAGCTAGCCAGCTATTGTCGTTCTTTTAATGCAACATAACGTAATCAACACTGCTAGCTAGCCAGCTAGCCCCCGAATAGCAGCACTGTAGAAACTATTACACTCAACGGAACGACTTGATTAGTGTAGTGTCAACAACGCAGCCACTGCCAGCTAGCCTACAAAGTCAACAACGCAGCCACTGCCAGCTAGCCTACTTCAGCAGTACTGTATCATTTTAATCATTTTAGTCAATAAGATTCTTGCTACGTAAGCTTAACTTTCTGAACATTCGAGACGTGTAGTCCACTTGTCATTCCAATCTCCTTGCATTAGCGTAGCCTCTTCTGTAGCCTGTCAACTATGTGTCTGTCTATCCCTGTTCTCTCCTCTCTGCACAGACCATACAAACGCTCCACACCGCGTGGCCGCTGCCACCCTAATCTGGTGGTCCCAGCGCGCACGACCCACGTGGAGTTCCAGGTCTCCGGTAGCCTCTGGAACTGCCGATCTGCGGCCAACAAGGCAGAGTTCATCTCAGCCTATGCCTCCCTCCAGTCCCTCGACTTCTTGGCACTGACAGAAACATGGATCACCACAGATAACACTGCTACTCCCACTGCTCTCTCTTCGTCCGCCCACGTGTTCTCGCACACCCCGAGAGCTTCTGGTCAGCGGGGTGGTGGCATCGGGATCCTTATCTCTCCCAAGTGGTCATTCTCTCTTTCTCCCCTTACCCATCTGTCTATCGCCTCCTTTGAATTTCATGCTGTCACAGTTACCAGCCCTTTCAAGCTTAACATCCTTATCATTTATCGCCCTCCAGGTCCCCTCGGAGAGTTCATCAATGAGCTTGATGCATTGATAAGCTCCTTTCCTGAGGACGGCTCACCTCTCACAGTTCTGGGCGACTTTACCTCCCCACGTCTACCTTTGACTCATTCCTCTCTGCCTCCTTCTTTCCACTCCTCTCCTCTTTTGACCTCACCCTCTCACCTTCCCCCCCTACTCACAAGGCAGGCAATACGCTCGACCTCATCTTTACTAGATGCTGTTCTTCCACTAACCTCATTGCAACTCCCCTCCAAGTCTCCGACCACTACCTTGTATCCTTTTCCCTCTCGCTCTCATCCAACACTTCCCACACTGCCCCTACTCGGATGGTATCGCGCCGTCCCAACGTTCACTCTCTCTCCCCCGCTACTCTCTCCTCTTCCATCCTATCATCTCTTCCCTCTGCTCAAACCTTCTCCAACCTATCTCCTGATTCTGCCTCCTCAACCCTCCTCTCCTCCCTTTCTGCATCCTTTGACTCTCTATGTCCCCTATCTTCCAGGCCGGCTCGGTCCTCCCCTCCCGCTCCGTGGCTTGACGACTCATTGCGAGCTCACAGAACAGGGCTCCGGGCAGCCGAGCGGAAATGGAGGAAAACTCGCCTCCCTGCGGACCTGGCAGCCTTTCGCTCCCTCCTCTCTACATTTTCCTCCTCTGTCTCTGCTGCTAAAACCACTTTCTACCACTCTAAATTTCAAGCATCTGCCTCTAACCCTAGGAAGCTCTTTGCCACCTTCTCCTCCCTCCTGAATCCTCCTCCCCCTCCCCCCCCCTCCTCCCTCTCTGCAGATGACTTCGTCAACCATTTTGAAAAGAAGGTCGACGACATCCGATCCTCGTTTGCTAAGTCAAACGACACTGCTGGTTCTGCTCACACTGCCCTACCCTGTGCTCTGACCTCTTTCTCCCATCTCTCTCCAGATGAAATCTCGCGTCTTGTGACGGCCGGCCGCCCAACAACCTGCCCGCTCGACCCTATCCCCTCCTCTCTTCTCCAGACCATTTCCGGAGACCTTCTCCCTTACCTCACCTCGCTCATCAACTTATCCCTGACTGCTGGCTACGTCCCTTCCGTCTTCAAGAGAGCGAGAGTTGCACCCCTTCTGAAAAAACCTACACTCGATCCCTCCGATGTTAACAACTACAGACCAGTATCCCTTCTTTCTTTTCTCTCCAAAACTCTTGAACGTGCCGTCCTTGGTCAGCTCTCCCGCTATCTCTCTCAGAATGACCTTCTTGATCCAAATCAGTCAGGTTTCAAGACTAGTCATTCAACTGAGACTGCTCTTCTCTGTATCACGGAGGCGCTCCGCACCGCTAAAGCTAACTCTCTCTCCTCTGCTCTCATCCTTCTAGACCTATCGGCTGCCTTCGATACTGTGAACCATCAGATCCTCCTCTCCACCCTCTCCGAGTTGGGCATCTCTGGCGCGGCCCACGCTTGGATTGCGTCCTACCTGACAGGTCGCTCCTACCAGGTGGCGTGGCGAGAATCTGTCTCCTCACCACGCGCTCTCACCACTGGTGTCCCCCAGGGCTCTGTTCTAGGCCCTCTCCTATTCTCGCTATACACCAAGTCACTTGGCTCTGTCATAACCTCACATGGTCTCTCCTATCATTGCTATGCAGACGACACACAATTAATCTTCTCCTTTCCCCCTTCTGATGACCAGGTGGCGAATCGCATCTCTGCATGTCTGGCAGACATATCAGTGTGGATGACGGATCACCACCTCAAGCTGAACTTCGGCAAGACGGAGCTGCTCTTCCTCCCGGGGAAGGACTGCCCGTTCCATGATCTCGCCATCACGGTTGACAACTCCATTGTGTCCTCCTCCCAGAGCGCTAAGAACCTTGGTGTGATCCTGGACAACACCCTGTCGTTCTCAACTAACATCAAGGCGGTGGCCCGTTCCTGTAGGTTCATGCTCTACAACATCCGCAGAGTACGACCCTGCCTCACACAGGAAGCGGCGCAGGTCCTAATCCAGGCACTTGTCATCTCCCGTCTGGATTACTGCAACTCGCTGTTGGCTGGGCTCCCTGCCTGTGCCATTAAACCCCTACAACTCATCCAGAACGCCGCAGCCCGTCTAGTGTTCAACCTTCCCAAGTTCTCTCACGTCACCCCGCTCCTCCGCTCTCTCCACTGGATTCCAGTTGAAGCTCGCATACGCTACAAGACCATGGTGCTTGCCTACGGAGCTGTGAGGGGAACGGCACCTCAGTACCTCCAGGCTCTGATCAGGCCCTACACCCAAATAAGGGCACTGCGTTCATCCACCTCTGGCCTGCTCGTCTCCCTACCACTGAGGAAGTACAGTTCCCGCTCAGCCCAGTCAAAACTGTTCGCTGCTCTGGCTCCCCAATGGTGGAACAAACTCCCTCACGACGCCAGGACAGCGGAGTCAATCACCACCTTCCGGAGACACCTGAAACCCCACCTCTTTAAGGAATACTTAGGATAGGATAAAGTAATCCTTCTCACCCCCCCTTAAAATATTTAGATGCACTATTGTAAAGTGGCTGTTCCACTGGATGTCATAAGGTGAATGCACCAATTTGTAAGTCGCTCTGGATAAGAGCGTCTGCTAAATGACTTAAATGTAAATGTAAATTTGCTTTTACTGAGATTCAGTTTATACCCTGATAAGTGACCAAAGGATGTGAAAGTGGCAAGGGCAGCAGGAACAGAAACAGAAAGGTTGGATGTGTAAAATAATAAAAGACAGTTTGTGTTTGTGTCCGTATCTGACTATACCTTTGATGAGGGGTTGGAGTGGAGTGCTACTGCAAGGAGGTCTATGGTGAGGGCAAACAGGAATGGACTTAAAGGGCAACCCTGGCGTGTCGATCGTTGCAAAGGGAAGCTATCTGATTGTCAGGACTAATAACACTCAGAGGCTTGAGGGGATGAGTACAGAAGTCTTATTCAAGTCATGAATTTGGAGCCAAAGCCACATTTATTTAGAGTGTAAAAAAGGTATTTCCATTCTACCCGGTCAAACGCTTTCTCCGCATCCAGGGATATAATGGCTTCAGAGGCATTGGTGACAGAGGGATTAGATATAATCGAAGATTGATGAATGAGTGTCTATTTTTAATAAATGATGTGTTGCACAGTTAAACATTCCTTATAAATATCGGGGGATGGTGAAGCGGTATAAATGTAACCTAATTGGGCAATACAGCGTGTTAACATAGATAGTGTAGCAGGCTCGAGGGTGTGGGGTTTCATCATCGCCAAGTTCAATACCAAAACATGCACTAGTAGCATAAATAGAAAGCAAATGGGGGGGTTATTAGGGATTTCGGTACACAAGGAGAGAAGGGGGAATTCAACATTCACCTCACAGTCCACAAGACGTTCTCGTTGTCCATTCCGTTTTCCAGGGATAATCCTCACACTTGGGTCCTCAGCCAATCCGGTCCAGTACACACGGGGGGGGGTAGTCCGACAGTCCAGGTCACAACAGGTAATCACACAGCTCTTGCTCTCGCTTCTCCCACTCTTCGTAAGCTCTTGTTTTTCTCTCCTACTCTGCCCCTTTGTGCAGGCTGCTTCCTCCTTTATCTCCAAGCACTCCCTGGCTTAACGAAACACAGCCTTGCCTCGTTGGCGCAGGAAGTCTATATAGGACCTGGGACTGGAGCCAACAGGCTGCCAGATATCTCAGTTCCCTCCTGGAGAGAGGATCTTTCCATGGGCTGCACCTGATCTGAGGACGACAGAGAAAGCAAAGGTTGCAAGGAAAGGAACCAGCAGGTGACCCGGGCGTTACTGTCCTTATTCCGTGACATCCAAACTAGTGGTGCATGGTCCACTACGAGGGAGAAGTCGTAATGCCATCCCAATAAGTAATACTTCAGCGTTTCTAGTGCCCATTTGATCGCTAGACATTCTTTCTCCACCGTGGAACATCTTAGATTCCGTCTAATGTACATAACTGGGTGTTTGGAGAAATCCGGTGTCACCAGCATTGGTCCAGAACAAAGTGCTCCCTTTAGGTCCTGGAAGGCTTTCTCTGTGTCCTCGGTCCACTTCACCTGGGCGGGCAAATGGCTCCTGGTCAGATCTGTCAGGGGGCTGGCTAGGGAGGCAAAGTGGGGAATAAATCTCCAGTAGTAACTAGTCAACCCCACAAACGTGCATAGCTGCTTCTTGGTGAGTGGGCGGGGCCAGTTCCGAATCTCCTCCACTTTCTTCACCTGGGGTTTGACACATCCCCTCCCGATCATGTACCCCAGGTACTCAGCCTCCCGCAGGCCAAGCTGACATTTCTTTGGGTTTGCTGTTAGCCCTGCCTCCCGTAAGGCCTGCATTACCGCGCTCACCTGGTTTAGATTGGTCTCCCACTGACTCCCATGGATTACAATATAATCGATGTATGGCACCGCGTACTTCTGATGGGGTTGGAGAACCCAGTCCAACAACCTTTGGAAGGTGGCCTGGGACCCTGTGCAGTCCAAAGGGCAGCTTCTTGTAATGGAACAGACCATGCGGTGTGGCGAAAGCAGTTTTATCCTGTGCCTCGGGAGTTAAGGGCACCTGCCAATAACCCTTTGTCAGGTCGAGCATGCTGATAAATCGGGTGGTCCCTAGCCATTCGATTAATTCATCAATTCGGGGCATGGGATAGGCGTCGAACTTTGAGATTTCATTTACCTTCCTAAAATCATTACAGAATCGGATTGTGCTATCTGGTTTCGGCACCAACACAATGTTGCTGCACCACTCACTATTTGACTCTTCGATTATATCAGTATCCAACATTGTTTTTATCTTGGTCCTGACAGCCTTTCTCCTTGCTTCCTGTATGCGGTAGGGTCTCAACATCACCTTTTTCCCTGATTCGGTGATGATACGGTGTTGTACCAGATCGGTATGTCCTAGTTCACTAGTGAACACATCCTGGTTTTGGCCGACCAATTCCCTCAGCTCCTGCTTCTGGGCTTGGCTCAGCTGCACCCCC
This sequence comes from Oncorhynchus gorbuscha, assembly GCF_021184085.1. Taxonomy (NCBI): domain Eukaryota; kingdom Metazoa; phylum Chordata; class Actinopteri; order Salmoniformes; family Salmonidae; genus Oncorhynchus; species Oncorhynchus gorbuscha. The sequence goes on along the minus strand of NC_060183.1, from coordinate 47,250,722 downwards.
ATTGGCACCTCCGCTGGCTCGGTCTCTATGGTAGCTTTCTTCGGGCAAATAGAGTAGAATACATCACGTGCATTCCATTTCTTTAGTAGATTCACAAGTCAAGTCTGTGTCAGATGCCTACGTCCCGGCTGTCCAATCTATGCATGCCAAATCTTTTCAGTCTCCCGAGATAGAAAAGGTTTTGTCGTGCCCTCTTCACGACTGTCTTGGTGTGTTTGGACCATGATAGTTCGTTGGGGATGTGGACACCAAGGAACTTGAAACTCTCGCCCCGCTCCACTACAGCCCCGTTGATGATAACGGGGCCTGTTCGGCCCACCTTTTCCTGTAGTCCACGATCAGCTCCTTTGTCTTGCTCACATTGAGGGAGAGGTTGTTGTTCTGGCACCACACTGCCAGTTCTCTGACATCCTCCCTATAGGCTGTCTCATCGTTGTTGGTGATCAGGCCTACCACTGTTGTGTCGTCAGAGCTGGTCATGGGTGCACCTCAGCCACGCTCAAGGTCCTAAACGATATCTTAACCGCCATCGATAAGAAACAATACGGTGCAGCTGTGTTTCATGTATAAAGCTCTTTTACAAAGACTTTCACTGTACTTAACATCCTTACTAAACTTTAGACTTACGAGTTACCACACCCGGTCTCAGGGATGGTTAACTCTGGAAATGCATTTGGTCTCTACTGAGTTAACTAAAAGCTGAATTACCTTGCACCTTATTTGTTGAACAATCTTCAAATTGTTAAGTTTTGGTGTCTCTGGGGCAAGCTGATTGAGGACCTATTTGTGTAACCTTTATTTAACTAGGCAAGTCAGTTAATAACACATTCTTATTTACAATGATGGCCTACACCGGCCAAACCTGGACGACACTTGGCCAGTTGTGCGCTACCCTATGGGACTCCCAATCACGGGCAGTTGTGATACAGCCTGGATTCGAACCAGGGTGTCTGTAGTGACGTCTCTAGCACTGAGATGCAGTGCCATAGACCGCTGTGCCACTCGGGATCCCTATACATATTACTGAGGAATGTGTTTGTTTTTTATGACTGTGTTTTTCTTTGCTTATATTTTGTATTTATAATTTCTGTAGCACATCTGTAAAATAGTCCTTGGTCTCAGTATGACTTCCTGATAAAGTAAAGGTTAAATACAAATACAATAAAGCTCTGTGTGACGTTCACAGCGGTGGGGACAGATGGTTTTTAGACCTTTAGAAAATATTTTTATTTTTATTATAACTGTATTTTACAGTTATAAGGAATGTGAAATCTTCTAGTTAGTAGTTTTATAATTTGATTATTTAGAAAGCAGTGGCATCAGTGGCATCAAAGCCTCTCATTGGCCAAAATCAGAGAGGAAGAGGTAAAGAGAGGCCCAACTCAGCTGAAAATCTGTCTCCCCCCAGCAGGTAGTGTTTTTATTCTTCGTTTTCTCACCCACCAAGCAATGAGTTTTTGAATGGTGGACAATGCGTGTCGAATTTGGTCAACAACAAAAAAAATGTATGGCTTATTTGCTATGTGAGGTTTATTTGATTGAAGAGAAGTTTCGTAATGCTTAGGTTGTTATGAGTGTACTGATATAAGTAGGGCACATGACATCCACACAACTCTGAGAAAAAAACACTTTATATCGGAGTTGTCCTGTGATGACTATGCATATTCATGGTTGGAGGCTAGTAGAATAGCATCTCTCCATTGTGTACATGTGGTTGACGTCAACAATCCTCATTGAATATTCAAACAAGTATTAAAATAATGAAATGTGTCCACCAATCCAAAGAAAGGATAGACGGGAGCTAGACAGCACGTCGTGCTCCATTGTGGACAACGACTCCCATTGTTAGGGCGGAGAGATAAGCATCTGGTCAGTAAATCCATAATCTTTGCCAAAACATAGCATCAGCATTCCAGGGTTTGTATACATCATTGGTCGTAAGGGGGTCATAACTCAACATCCATCTAAAAATTATACCTGTTGCATTATACCGAGTAGAGAGCAGGCGTTGGGATTCAAATTGGGACTATATTCATCATGATACACACAGAAAATAATATCAAGCTATATATGTTTTGTGTTCATATTTCACAACCCCCAGACGTTTCGAGTTGCCTATGAGTCAATAGCAAAATGATACACTTGATTTATGATACGTTGTAAACTGGGTGGTTCCAGCCCTGAATGCTGATTGGCTGACAGCTGTGGTATATGAGACTGTATACCACGGGTATGTCAACACATTTATTTTTACTGCTCTAATTATATTGGTAACCAGTTTATAATAGCCGTAAGGTACCTCAGGGGTTTGTGGTGTATGGCCAATACACCACGGCTAAGGGCTGTATCCAGGCACTCCGTATCACGTCATGCATAAGAACAGCCCTTAGCTGTGGCCATATACCACACCCACTCGTGCCTTATTTCTTAATTATAGCATGCTAAACATGTCTGATGAGTGATAGATTAGTGAACTAGTAGATTGGCTACCACCTCCACTTATTTCCCAGCCAGAGATCAAATATACAGATGGAGATACAGTGAAACAAAATCACATTGATTGATTATCAGGCAAGTTGGGGAACTTTTGGTTGGGATATAGGCTAGATTACTAAGCGAGTGGAGAGCAAAAAAATCCACTTGTTATACTAGGCTACGTAAAATGTAGCAAAATGTTCTGAGCAGTGCTAATAAATGAGCGAACTAGGTAGACTAAAGATTATCACTATGAGCACTCACCTCAATTCAGCTAACATTTTCGAAGCCTATATCGTAACCAAATATCCAAACAGAGATGCAATGGAAACAAACATCTGACATTGATTGATTTATCAAGACAAGTCCCCTAGCTGGTTTCAAAGCAGGGCGATGACACTGTCTCAATCAAAACAGTGCTGAAATTATAGTTGACCCCACACGACTATTGCTTTAAATGATTTAAAACGGTTGGATGACTTTGGGAGTTTCAGTCACCAACAATTTGATAGATACATGCCTTCAATGGCTTTAGACTACTTTATTCCAATATTTTCATCATTCGGTGATTTTCAATCCCACAGTAATTATTTTTGCTCCATTCAGTTGTAGTTAAAAAAAATGTGCATATGCATATAGTGCTAGGCTTTGTGAAGGGATGGGTGAAGTGACATGCCTTGCAATGTTTCGACCTGCCACGAGGATGGTAACAGCCTGGCAAACGGGCGCTGCCTAGCAACCATCATTATGAAGCATCAAATCTTATGAACGTGCAGCGCTTACGACAGATTTACCTACGACTAGTCTTATTTCTGATTGGTTCAACAGGTGTAAATTCTGATCCCGAAGTCTGAATTGGCTACGCCTGACCTAGCATGTGATAAACTTCTTTTTTTTTACGTCCAACTGATGCAACTGGCTCGGACTGTCACATAAAATAATTAAGGATGAGTCAAGAAATAGCCTAGCACCTCCATCAGATCAGAATATGCAGTAGCTTCTTTTTTTTTTGAAGTCATTATTCCTGGTTAAAATTATTCATTTTAGACAGGTTCTTAGAGACCTTAACTACAGTAATGGGTCAATGCCACCTTGAGCTTCTGAGCTCCAGAAACAATTGCCCTTGGGGCCCTGTGAATAGCACTGTGATGTTCTGAAGAGGATAACCTGTTAGCCATTGTTTGTTGTCATGTCTCCTCTCCTCAAGAGCTATTCTGAGAATGTGTTTAGCCCTGGATTGTGACCATGAAACAAGGTGACAGGGACTTCTTCAGCCTAAACAAAGCCAGGGTAAGCAGCAAAATATTTTGAAAATCCTTTCACTGAAATATTTTTATTCACTGAATAAAACATATAAAGGACAGACTGTGTGAGCAATAGAAGGTATGTTTGTATGTGTAGCCTAAATGTGCATATTGATATTGCGGTTTTCATTCGAGGGTGTCTTGTTGTACCATCTTTCTATTCAGCAGACACATACCTCCCAGCTGCCACATCTGAACCATTCAGTCATGTTGATGAAAGCACACTACCTTTTAGGACGAATTCAATTCACACACCTTGACCTTTCCCCCAAAACAAATTGTGTTACAAAGTGGGATTTAAATGGATTTAACTGTAATTTTTTTTGTCAACAATCTACACAAAATAGTATGTAATGTCAAAGAGGACGAAAATTTGAACATTTGTAAAACATTTGTGAAAAATAAAACACGAATATATCTCGATTAGAATAGAATTCAAACTCCTGAGTCAATACATGTTAGAATCACCTTTGTCAGCGATTACAGCTGTGAGTCCTTCTGGGTAAGTCTCTAAGAGCTTTGCACACCTGGGTTGTGCAATATTGGCACATAATTATGTTTGAAATTCTTCACGCTCTGTCAAGTTGGTTGTTGATCAACGTTTGACAGCCATTTCCAAGTCTTGCTATAGATTTTCAGGAACATTCACAATGTTGTCTTGGTAAGCAAGCCCAGTGTATATTTGAACTTGTGTTTTAAGTTATTGTCCTGCTGAAAGGTGAATTTGTCTCCCAGTGTTTGTTGGAAAGCAGACTGAACCAGGTTTCTGGTTCTGTGAGATTCTGTCCACACAGTCCCTGACTGTGCTGTCATATCCAAACATTGACGCATGGTAAAAAAAAAACTAAAATCACTTAGAACACATTACATAGGATGAGGATGAAGGAACAAGTAGTATGGCCGCAGCTCAAAACTACTTGTCAGACACAGAGAACTGATACCAGAAACTCGTTGTTGGGGTGAGTTTGGCATGGGGGGTCCGTGGGTGGCTTTTGACTATTTCTTTGGATTCCTCATTGTTGGAAAAAAAGTTTTGTTCAATCTTATGTTAGGTAGGCCTACGATATTTACTGCATATTATATGAATCCTATAAATTAAAATGGACAATTTGAGTGCAATCAACAAGTAGCTTAATTTCTCAGAGATCAAACTATATACGGAACAAATTGAACACAACATGCAACAATTTCTAAGATTTTACTGAGTTACAGTTCATATTAGGAAATGTAAATAAATTCATTAGGCCTAATCTATGGATATCAGATGACTGTAGATACAGATATGCATCTGTTGGTCACAGATACTTTGAAAAAAAGGTTGGGGTGTGGATCAGAAAACCAGTCAGTATCTGGTGTGACCACCATTTGCCTCATGCAGCGCGACACATCTCCTTTGCATAGACTTGATGAGCCTATTGATTGTGGCCTTTAGAATGTTGTCCCACTCCTCTTCAACGGCTGTGCGAAGTGGCTTGATATTAGCGGGAACTAGAACACGCTGTCGTACACGTCAATCCAGAACATCCCAAACAATCTCAATGGGTGACATGCCTTGTGAGTACGCAGGTCATTGAAGAACTGAGACATTTTCAGCTTCCAGGAATTGTGTACAGATCCTTGCGATATGGGGCCGTATATTATCATGCTAAAACATGAGGTGATAGCAGCAGATGAATGGCACGACAATGGGCCTCAGGATCTCATCACAGTATCTCTGTGCATTCAAATTGCCATAAATAAAATGCAATTGTATTTGTTGTCTGTAGATTATGCCTGCACATACCTCACCACCATAATGTGGCACTCTGTTCACAACGTTGACATTAGCAAACTGCTCTCCCACATGTCACCATACATGTGGTCTGAGGCTGGTTGGATTCTTTAAAACAACGTTGGAGGCGGTTTATGGTAGAGAAATTAACATTCAATTCTCTGGCAACAGCTCTGGTGGACATACATGCAGTCAGCATGCCAATTGCATGCTCCCTCAAAACTTGAGACACTTGTGGCAATGTGTTGTGTGACAAAACTGCCCATTTTAAAGTGTCCTTTTATTGCCCCCAGCACAAAGTGCACCTGTGTAATGTGTAATGATCATGCTGTTTAATCAGCTTCTTGATATGCCACACCTGTCAGATGGATGGATTATCTTGGCAAAGGAGAAACGCTCACTGACAGGGATGTAAACAAATTTGTACACAACATTTGAGAGAAATAAACATTTTGTGAATATAGAATGTTTCTTTTAGCTCATGAAACATGGGACCAACACTTTACATGTTGCGTTTATATTTTTGTCAAGTGTATTTCAACAAAATAATGTTGCAGGAATACTACTCTTATCTCTTTCTAACGACAAACAATTTGAGAACAATCTGAGATGGTGGGTGTTGAAATCCTCTTTCTTCTTCGTTTTGAGGTGAAACGACCCTGTAATGAGTTAACATCAAGCCATAAGCTTGCTGTCGTAGGTGTCGTAGGGTGTTGCTGGACTTGCTCTCTTGCATTCATATAAGATTTTCATTAATCAATTGCATAGTTCAATTAATTAAAGGAAGGTAACAGAAAGGTCAAAATTCAATTCATGATTTTATTGTAATTTTTTGTTCCTGATTAAGAATCATTTTGGTCTCATGTCTTGGGCACTTATTTGTACTCTGTGTTGTTTGATTGGCTGATAAGCATGTGTAGATGGTTGCATAAGCTCATTATTTGTTTGTGAGGTAGGAACAATGAATCTCTTGAAAATCACTTAAGAATAATGGCCTGATGATCAAATGGTTTTCATTACCAGCATCATGTCTATTTAACAGTCCCTTTGTGCTGGCTTTTATATCTTAATGTTCAAATAACTCAATTAGTCATATCGATCTTCAGATCGCACAGTAAATCCTTATGCATTGCAACATGATTTACATGGTTAAATTAGTCTCCATCTGTGCCCAGTGCTTTACCATTAGCCTACTTGAGTATCTGAGTAGAACGGGTCCTGTTTCGCCTCTCTGAGGAGATCAGGTGATTTAACACAGTCAATATTTCCAAAGGTTACTCCACATTCCTTAGCTCACTCAGTCCTTGGATGTGGATAAGGATTCTGTCCAAATTTTAAAGGATTTCTTGTCAGTAACAAATGCTCTGCCTAACGACTGCCATTTCAAACTAATTAAATGGCTACCGGAAAGACAGGACCAGCTTATCAAAGACATGTTCATTGTGGCAACAAATAAACCGCTGGTCAGGGTAAGGGAGGAAAGAATATATTTTCCCACTATTAGATTTTTCTTTAGTGTAGATATGCAGTTAACGTATTCCTGGCATAACTTGAGTGATAGATTGGCGCTGGAGGAGAATGGCATCCGTTTTCCTGACCAAGTGTGATATTTTGTGTATTTTTTTGCACTAATCTTAACTTTTTTTTGTACATAATGTTTTAGTCATCGTTTCCAATGACCCAAAACAAATTCTGGACATCAGAACAGCCATCACTAACCTCTATTTGGACGAGGACTTCTACTTCTTTGAGGAGGCGAAAGACATATTGATTATGCTGGATACGGCCCAAATCCACTACACTCATAGGAAGCGAAGATGGCGCAATAGAGATGTGTGCCTCTATATTAATAACAGTGGTGCGCGATCTCTAATGTTATGAAATCTCGGGGTTCTGCTCGCCCGAGTTAGACTCCCTCATGATAAGCTGTAGACTATACTATTTACCAAGAGAGTTTTCATCTGTATTTTCCGTAGCTATCTACTTATCACCACAAACCAATGCTGACACTAGGACCGCACTCAACGAGCTGCATAGGGCAAGCAAACAAGAAAAAGCTCATTCAGCGGCGGCGCTCCTAGTGGTCGGTGATTTTAATGTAGGAAAACTGAAATCCATTTCTACCAGCATGTCAACTATGCAACTAGAGGGATAAAGATTCTAGATCATCTTTGCTCCACACACAGAGACGCATACAAAGCTTTCCCCCACCCCACGTTTGGCAAATTGGACCATAACTCTATCTTCAGGCTTCATGCTTAGAAGCAAACAGGAAATACCATTGACACGCTCAATCTCAAAGTGATCCAATGAAGCAGATGCTAAGCTACAGGACTGTTTCGCTAGCACAGACTGGAATATGTTCTTGGATTCATCCGATAACATTGAGGAGTTTACCACATCAATCAAATGTATTTACAAAGCCCTTCTTACATCAGCTGATGTCACAAAGTGCTGTACAGAAACCCAGCCTAAAACCCCAAACAGCAAGCAATGCAGGTGTAGAAGCACGGTGGCTAGGAAGAACTCCCTAGAAAGTCCAGAACCTAGGAAAAAAACAGGCTATGAGGGGTGGCCAGTCTTCTTCTGGCTGTGCCGGGTGGAGATTATAACAGAACACGGCCAAGATGTTCAAATGTTCATAGATGACCAGCAGGGTCAAATGATAATAATTATCACGGTGGTTGTCGAGGGTGCAACAGGTCAGCACCTCAGGAGTAAATGTCAGTTGGCTTTTCATAGCCGATCATTCAGAGTATATCTACCACTCCTGCTGTCTCTAGAGAGTTTAAAACAGCGGGTCTGAGACAGGTAGGGTTCCATAGCCGCAGGCAGAACAGTTGAAACTGGAGCAGCAGCATGGCCAAGTGGACTGGGGACAACAAGGAGTCATCAGGCATGGTCCTAGGGCTCAGGTCCTCCGAGAGAGAGAAAGAGAGAAAGAAAGGGAGAAAAAGAGAGAGAATTTGAGAGAGCATACTTAAATTCACACAGGACACCGGATAAGACAGGTGAGCAACAGCTGTTCGGGATGACTGTGTGATCACGCTCTCCTTAGCCGATGTGAGTAAGATTTAAACAGGTTAACATTCACAAGTCCGCAGGGCCAGGCGGATTACCAGGATGCGTACTCAAAGCATGCGCTGACCGGCTGGCAAGTGTCTTTACTGACATTTTCAACCTCTACCTGACCCAGTCTGTAATAACTACATGTTTCAAGCAAACCACCATAGTCCCTGTGCCTAAGAATGCCAAGGTAACATGTCTAAATGACTACTGCCCCGTAGAGCTCACATCTGTAGCAATGAAATGCTTTGAAAGGCTGGTCATGGCTCACATCAACACCATCATCCCAGAAACCCTGGACCCACTCCAATTCGTATACCATCCCGACACATCCACAGATGATGCAATCTCTATTGCACTTCCCACAGCCATTTTCCACTTTGACAAAAGGAAAACCTACGTGAGAATGCTGTTCATTGACTAAAACTTAGCATTCAACACCATAGTTCCCTCCAAGCTCAACACTATGCTAAGGACTCCATCTGCAACTGGATCCTGGACTTCCTAACGGGCTGCCCCCAGGTGGTGAGGGTAGGAAACAACACGTCCGCCATGCTGACACTCAACACGGGGCCCCTCAGGGTTGCATGCTCAGTCCTCTCCTGTACTCCCTGTTCACCCTTGATCACCGACAACGATGAGACAGCCTATAGAGAGGAGGTCAGAGACCTGGCAGTGTGGTGCCAGGACAACAACCTCTCCCTCAACGTAGGAAAGACAAAGGAGCTTTTCGACGAAAATGCCCCCATTTACATCGACGGATCTGTAGAAGAGAGGGTTGAGAGCTTCAAGTTCCCCGGTGTCCACATCACTAAGGAACTGTCATGGTCCAAAAACACCACCACAGTTGTGAAGAGGGCATGAAAATGCCTCTTCCCCCTCAGGAGGCTGAAAAGATTTGTCCTCAAAAAGTTCTACAGCTGCACCATTGAGAGCATCTTGACTGACTGCATCCCCGTTTGGCATGGCAACTGCTCGGCGTCCGACCGCAAGGCGCTACAGAGGGTAATGCGTATGGCCCAGTACATCACTGGGGCCGAACTCCCTGTCATCCAGGACCTCTATACCAGGTGATGACAGAGTAAGGCCCTAAAAATTGTCAAAGACTCCAGCCACCCAAGTAATAAACATTTCTCTCTGCTACCACACGGCACCTGAACAGCTCCTACCCCCAAGCCATAAGACTGCTGAACAGTTAATCAAATGGCTACCCAGACTATTTACATTAAACCCCTTTATTATTTATTTATTTATCTTCATTGTTTTGCACTGGATCTATGCACACTCACTAGACTCTACCCACACACTCACACATACTCCAACTCACACGCAGACAAACACTCACACACACACACACTACATCTGCTCACACACATGCATATTGATGCCACACACACAGACACACTTTACATACACTACTGCTACTCTGTTTATTATCTATCCTGATTGCCTATTAACTTGTACCTCTACCTACATGTACATAATGTATTACCTCATCTACCTTGTGCCCCTGCACATTGACTCGGTACTGTTACTCCTTGTAATTGAGGTAATACAGTATGTACATATAGGTATGGGTAAAATATTCACGTATTTTGGCAAATACAGTGCCTTGCGAAAGTATTCGGCCCCCTTGAACTTTACGAACTTTTGCCACATTTCAGGAACATGACATTCCTCTCAGACAGTTAAGGGAGCCCACGGTCATGTTTGCCTTGGATGGTAGTCCTCTCCCCAGTATATTATATGAAACACTACCTTTAACCCTCACTGTATCTGGTAACCATAGTGAGACCATTTCTTTTTTGATTTTTTGTTCACCTTTTACACCTGTTGTTTTGGGTCATCCCTGGCTAGTGTGTCATAATCCTTCTTTTGATTGGTCTAGTAATTCTATCCTTTCCTGGAATGTTTCTTGTCATGTGAAGTGTTTAATGTCTGCTATTTCTCCTGTTTGTTCTGTCCCCTCTTCTCAGGAGGAACCTGGTGATTTGACAGGAGTGCCGGAGGAGTATCATGGTCTGCGCACGGTCTTCAGTCGGTCCAGAACCAACTCCCTTCCTCCTCACCGGTCGTATGATTGTTGTCCTGATCTCTTCAAGAAGCGTTTTGCATCCGCTCCTATCCTTGTTGCACCTGACGTCACTAAACCGTTTATTGTTGAGGTTGACGCTTCGGGGTGGGCGTGGGAGCCATTCTGTCCCAGCGCTCCGATACTGACGATGGGGTCCACCCTTGTGCGTATTTTTCTCATCGCCTGTCACCGTCGGAACGTAACTATGATGTGGCTAACACCTGCTCGCCATCCGTTTAGCCCTAGGCAAATGGCGACAGTGGTTGGAGGGGGCGACCGTTCCTTTTGTCGTTTGGACTGACCAAAAGAACCTTGAGTACATCCGTTCTGCCAAACGACTGAATGCGCGTCATGCTCGTTGGGCGTTGTTTTTTTATGTTTGTAGTTATTTCTTATTGCCCGGGTACTAAGAACACCAAGCCTCATGCTTTATCCCGTCTCTTTAGTTCTTCTGTGGCTTCTACCGATCCCGAGGGGATCCTTCCTGTTGGGCGTGTTGTCGGGTTGACTGTCTGGGGAATTGAGAGACAGGTTAAGCAAGCACTCACGCACACTGCGTCGCCGCTTTCAGTTCTTTCAGTTCTCTACCCGTGTCTCATTTTTTTTTTAGAGTAGTACCCTAGTTTCCCTTTTTTTCGTTTTTCCGTTACGGTCCTGAGGAGAGGAGTTGGGTTCTTTCTCGGGACGTGCTGGACCGTTTGTGATCTATGATTTCCTCCGTTGCCGCCAGTGTTCCTCCTCGAGAGCGCCAGGAGGCGCTCGGTGAGTGGGGGGGTACTGTCATGTTTTGTCTTAGATTGTCTTGTCATTTTGCTTTTCCTTCTGTTAGTTTCCCCCTGCTGGTCTTTTTAGGTTCGTTCCCCTTTTTCTCTCTCCCTTCCTCTCTCTCTTCTCTCTATCGTTCCGTTCCTGCTCCCAGCTGTTCCTATTCCCCTAATCAATCATTTAGTCTTCCCACACCTGTTCCCTATCTTTTTCCCTGATTAGAGTCCCTATTTCTCCCCTTGTTTTCCGTTCCTGCCCTGTCGGATCCTTGTCTATTGTTCACCGTGCTGTGTCTGTGTATCGCCCTGTCGTGTCGTGTTTCCCTCAGATGCTGCGTGGTGAGCAGGTGTCTGAGTCTGCTACGTTCAAGTGCCTTCCCGAGGCAACCTGCAGTTCATGATCGAGTCTCCAGTCTGTTCTCGTCATTACGAGTGGAATTATGCTTTATGATTGTAGATTTACTTTACTGGATTAAAGACTCTGTTTTCGCCAAGTTGCTTTTGGGTCCTCATTCACCTGCATAACACTCAGGTCTTTTGCAGACTCCATCAGGTTTTCTTCCAGAATGGTCCTGTATTTGGCTCTATCCATCTTCCCATCAATTTTAACCATCTTCCCTGTCCCTGCTGAAGAAAAGCAGGCCCAAACCATGATGCTGCCACCACCATGTTTGACAGTGGGGATGTTGTGTTCAGGGTGATGAGCTGTGTTGCTTTTACAACAAACATAACGTTTTGCATTGTTGCCAAAAAGTTCAATTTTGGTTTCATCTGACCAGAGCACCTTCTTCCACATGTTTGGTGTGTCTCCCAGGTGGCTTGTGGCAAACTTTAAACAACACTTTTTATGGATATCTTTAAGAAATGGCTTTCTTCTTGCCACTCTTCCATAAAGGCCAGATTTGTGCAATATACGACTGATTGTTGTCCTATGGACAGAGTCGCCCACCTCAGCTGTAGATCTCTGCAGTTCATCCAGAGTGATCATGGGCCTCTTGGCTGCATCTCTGATCATTCTCCTTGTATGAGCTGAAAGTTTAGAGGGACGGCCAGGTCTTGGTCGATTTGCAGTGGTCTGACACTCCTTCCATTTCAATATTATCGCTTGCACAGTGCTCTTTGGGATGTTTAAAGCTTGGGAAATCTTTTTGTATCCAAATCCCGCTTTAAACTTCTTCACAACAGTATCTCGGACCTGCCTGGTGTGTTCCTTGTTCTTCATGATGCTCTCTGCGCTTTTAACGGACCTCTGAGACTATCACAGTGCAGGTGCATTTATACGGAGACTTGATTACACACAGGTGGATTGTATTTATCATCATTAGTCATTTAGGTCAACATTGGACAATTCAGAGATCCTCACTGAACTTCTGGAGAGAGTTTGCTGCACTGAAAGTAAAGGGGCTGAATAATTTTGCACGCCCAAATTTTCAGTTTTTGATTTGTTAAAAAAGTTATTGAAATATCCAATAAATGTCGTTCCACTTCATGATTGTGTCCCACTTGTTGTTGATTCTTCACAAAAAATACAGTTTTATATCTTTATGTTTGAAGCCTGAAATGTGGTAAAAGGTCGCAAAGTTCAAGGGGGCCGAATACTTTCGCAAGGCACTGTATTTGTCTTAATTTTTAACTCTGCACTGTTGGGAATGGGCTCGTAAATGTGCATTTCACTGTAAAGCCTATACCTTTTATATTCAGCACATGTGACCAATACAATTTGATTTGATTTTGATAACTTGCCAAACGACTGCATTGTGTATAGAAACCATTGGGAAAATATTAAGTTAGTCTCAGTTTTTCATAGCACTGTGCACTCTTCCATAACTACAACGTTATTGGAAAATACTCACCATTGCAATTGTTCAGCTCTTACGTTCTCCATTATGAGAATGTTTCCCATATCTGTTGTTTTGTGGGATATCATGGACTGAAGTTCCTGCGTGAGAAAACATATAGTAATTACTAATGTGTCTTACTGTATCAACAATCCTGCTTTGATGCTTCTATCCCTATCATGCAGGTGAAAGAGGACCTAAACGCGACTTAACAGAAACAGAGTTTATTAATGCTCAAAACGGAATAACTGAAATCCTCTAGATTTGTAGAGGGGAAAACAACTGGAGAACCGGCCACAGACTGCAGGTCGCTGACGTAGGCGCAGGCCGTGTCGACTGAGACACCTGCTCACCGCAGCGTCTGATGAAGGCACAAAACACGACAGGACAGGGTGATACACAATCACGGCAAAAAACACGACAGGACAGGGCGAAACGCAATCACAGCATGGTGAATACAATGCAAGGAACCGACGGCACAGGAACGGGACACAAAGGAATAAATAGGGACTCTAATCAGGGAAAGGATCGGGAACAGGTGTGGGAAGACTAAATGATGATTAGGGGAATAGGAACAGCTGGGAGCAGGAACGGAACGATAGAGAGAAGAGAGAGCGAGAAAGAGAACCTTGAGAGAGAGGGATAGGAGGGAAAGAACCAAATAAGACCAGCAGAGGGAAACGAATAGCATGGGGGCACAGGGACAAGACATGATAATAAATGACAAACATGACAGTACCCCCACTCACCGAGCGCCTCCTGGCGCTCTCGAGGAGAACACTGGCAGCAGCCGGAGGAAATCATGATCAAACGGTTAGCACGTCCCGAGAAAGAACCCAACTCCTCTCCTCAGGACCGTCTGTAAAAGGCTAGGGTACTACTCTAAAAAAAAAATGAGAACTAGGGACAGACTGAGACACAGCAAGGGCAGGGACAAGAACAGGAGAGATGCGATGGCAGGGAACAGACTGAGACCCAGCAAGACCAGGAGCAGAAGCAGAAAAAAATTACCAGACTTCTTCTGCGCGCAGTCTGAACAGTTCTTTCAGCGTGTCACGCTCCTGTGTCGGCCACAAAAGCGCTGGCGAATAGACGCAAGAGTGCCTCGAACACCGGGATGACCAGCTAACTTGGCAGGTCCCACTGAAGAACAGCCAGACGAGTGGAAACAGGAACGAAAGGAGGTTACTAGGACAAGCGCGCGGACCGTGTGCGTGAGTGCTATGATTTCCTGTCTTTCAATTCCCCAGACTGTCAACCCGACAACACGCCCATAAGGAAGAATCCCCTCGAGATCAGTAGAAGCCACAGAAGAACTAAACAGACATAAGTTTTCAGGCTTGGTGTTCTTGCTCCCGGATTTTCACAAACTCGAAACGAGCGAAAACAACGCCCAACGCTTGACGGGCATTAAGTCGTTTGGCAGAACGGATGTACTCAAGGTTCTTATGGTCTGTCCAAACGACAAAAGGAACGGTCGCCCCCTCCAACCACTGTTCCTATTCGCCTAGGGCTAATCGGATGGCGAGTCAGTTCCCACACCTGTTCCCACATCATTTTCAGATGGCGACAGGCGATGAGAAAAATAAGCGCAAGGATGAACCTTATTTCGTCAGACTGGAAGCGCTGGGATTGGCTCCCACGCCTACCTCTGCCCTGTCAACCTCGACAATAAATTGTCTAGTGACGTCAGGAGTAACGAGGATAGGAGCGGACGTAAAACGTTCTTTTAGAAGATCAAAAGCTCCCTGGGCGGAACCGGACCACTTAAAACACGTCTTGACAGAAGTAAGAGCTGTGAGAGGGGAGCAACTTGACCGAAATCTGAAACGTCTGAAATTAGCGAAACCTAAAAGCGCTGCAACTCGACACGTGACCTTGGAACGGGCCAATCACTGACAGCTTGGACCTTAGCGGAATCCATCTGAATGCCTTCAGCGGAAATAACGGAACCGAGAAAAGTAACGGAGGAGACATGAAAAGAGCACTTCTCAGCCTTTACGTGAGACAATTCTCTAAAGGCGCTGTAGAACACGTCGAACGTGCTGAACATGAATCTCGAGTGACGGAGAAAAAATCAGGATATCTCAAGATAGACAAAAACAAAAATGTTCAGCATGTCTCTCAGAACATCATTAACTAATGCCTGAAAAACAGCTGGTCGCATTGGCGCTCGGCAGAACCCGGTCTTCAAAATGCCCTAACGGAGTTTAACCATCTTCCACTCGTCCCCCTCTCTGATGCGCACGAGATGGTAAGCGTTACGGGTCCAACTTAGTAAAGCACCTGGCTCCCTGCAGAATCTCATGTTTGACATAAGGGGAAGCGGATAACGATTCTTAACCGTTATGTCATTCAGCCCTCGATGCAGGGGCGCAGAGTACCGTCCTTCTTCTTAACAAAAGAACCCCGCCCCGGCCGGAGAAGAAGAAGGCACTATGGTACCGCGTCAAACACAGACAAATAATCCTCGAGAGCCTTCGTTCGGGAGCCGACAGAGAGTATAGTCTACCTCGAGGAGGCGTGGTCCCTGGAAGGAGATCAATACTACAATCATACGACCGGTGAGGAGGAAGGGAGTTGGCTCGGGACCGACTGAAGACCGTGCGCAGATCATGATATTCCTCCGGCACTCCTGTCAAATATTCCTCCTGAGAAGTAGGGAGAAATGAAACGCTTTGGCAGACATTAAACACTTCACATGACAAGAAACGTTCCAGGATAGGATTTACTAGACCAATTAATAGAAGGATTATGACATACTAGCCAGGGATGACCCAAAACAACAGGTGTAAACGGTGAACGGAAAATCAAAAAGAAATAGTCTCACTGTGGTTACAGATACTGTGAGAGTTAAAGGTAGTGTCTCAAATTTGATACTGGGAAGATGACTACCATCTAAGGCAAACATGGGCGTAGGGTTGTCTAATGGTCTGAAAGGAATGTTATGTTTCCGAACCCAGTGGTCCATGAAACAACCCTCAGCCCCATTTCAATCAAGGCACTGCATGTAGCACAGTGCCGGTCCAGCGTAGATGGACCGATAGTTTAAAGATCTAGATGAAGAGGACTGAGTAGTAGCGCAAAGTCCCTCCGCTTACTGATGGGCTCTGGCCTCTTACTGGACATGAATTAACAAAATGTCCAGCAACTCCGCAATAGAGGCACAGGCGGTGGTGATCCTCCGTTCCCTCTCCTTATGATGCTCCCTCCCAGCTGCATGGGCTCAGTCTCAAAGCCAGAGGAGGGAGATGGTATCACGGTGCAGGGAAACACCGTTGATGCGAGCTCTCTTCCACGAGCCCGGTGACGAAGATCTACCCGTCGTTCTATGCGGATGGCGAGAGCAATCAAAGAGTCCACATCTGAAGGAACCTCCCGGGAAGATCTCATCCTTAACACTTGGAGTCCCTCCAGAAAACGAGCGAGCCTCACTGAACTCACTCTGGCAGAGAGTTTCAATGGAATAATCCGTTATGGACCGTTCACCTTGGCAAGGAAGCCAGGGCCCTGAAGCCTCCCCACCAAAAACTGAACGGTCAAAAACCCGAATCATCTCCTCTTTTTCTGAATCTGTTAGAAAATCAGCCCTTGCCTCCCAGATAGCTGTGCCCCATTCTCGATATCCAGTAAGGAGTGAAATGTCGTAAGCAACAGCTTCATGATTGTGTGGGGTTGGAGAGAGAACACAATCTCACACTGCGTGAGATTCTGCCCGGAAAATAGCAAGGTTTATATTATTAACCCTGGGTTCTGGAGGCTCGGCAGGCCAGGGAGTAACAGGTGGCACGAGACGTAGACTCTGGAACTGTCCAGAGAGGTCGGAAACCTGAGCGGCCAGGTTCTCCACGGCATGGCGAGCAGCAGACAATTCCTGCTCGTGTCTGCCGAATGGCTCCTGGATCTTCACTGTAAAGTCCTATTCCTTTTTCCTTCTATCATGCAGGTGAAATGAGGACCAAACGCGACTTAACAGAAACAGAGTTTATTAATGCTCAAAACGGAATAACTGAAATCCTCTAGATTTGTATAGAAAACAACTGGGAAAATGCATTAAGTTAGTCTCAGTTTTTCACCTGCTCAGCACGTCTGATGAAGGCACAAAACACGACAGGACAGGGTGATACACAATCACGGCAAAAAACACGACAGGACAGGGCATTGCAATCACAGCATGGTGAATACAATGCAAGGAACCGACGGCACAGGAACGGGACACAAAGGAATAAATAGGGACTCTAATCAGGGAAAGGATCGGGAACAGGTGTGGGAAGACTAAATGATGATTAGGGGAATAGGAACAGCTGGGAGTTTTGAACGGATATCATGGACTGAAGTTCCTGAGAGTGAGAAAACAGAGAGGGATAGGAGGGAAAGAACCAAATAAGACCAGCAGAGGGAAACTAGCATGGGGAGCACAGGGACAAGACATGATAATAAATGACAAACATGACAATCCCCTCCGGTGTCCCCCATGATTGATACTATATATGCTCCATTCATCAAACAAGGCATTTGCACATGTTGCAGTTCACAAGGAGGACAACTGGGACTCCTTCCTCTGAACAGAACCCTGGAAGAGGAAACACTGCAGTGATTGGTACACCGTTCCATCGGAGCGCTCTACTCCCACTCATAATAAAAACCTTTCTTAGCTGCCTGCAGTACCTACAAGGACATCTGCAGGTTGTTATAAATACCTCCCCAAATTATTCTCCAGTCCATAGCACAAGTCTTCAACACAACCCCAAGCAGCTTAGGACTCCAAGTATAGGGGAACCAAGTCCCCACCCCGTCACTTTTAAATATCGAATGGGGATTCTTGAATCCCTATAAATCACACCGCAGATAATATAACCGGAAGGCTGCTGCATCTAAGATGCTTTGAAACATGGCCAAGAATAGACTGCCTACTCGGCCCACAGTTTACAAGATGCTGGATCGACACCTCGAACATGCAGTAAGGTGTCAGGGGAGTCAGATTAGACCAACATTGACAGGCAGTGATTAGGAAAGGTACTACATAGATTGAATGGATATGCAGATCTTATAATATGTGACTGTCACAAGACACGCTTCCACATGCAGAATACAGTATTTCATCTTCATGCGATTGTTTTGAGCATGTTGAGTTCTGAATGCATACCACATTGTGTTTTTTATTTATTCCACTAATGTCTCTAACTGGCATGATTCAGAAGGTAAGACTTCATTAGAATACAAGGTATTCTACTCAATAGACAAAACAAGCCGTCTCACAGGCAAGATGTTAGTCTCAGTGGAACTGAGCCAGTCCTGCACGTCTCCCCTCAACCGTACCGACGGTATATATTTACTCTGTCTGCTCAGGTGCAGTAAATAGCCACTAAACTGTCTGGCTGGGTAGAGTTTAGAAAATAAATGGTGTTCTTGGTTCAGAATTATTTCTTGTTGTAGTCAGTAACACCCACACAGTCTGATATGTTATGGTTATCTAACCCACCATTTCAACTTGCACTTTGCCACCTTGGAAAGAACACCAACAAAACACCATTGAAATAAAGGCAGAAATAAATTGAAGGCACTATATCTGTACATTTCCACTGAATCTTGTGCAGCACCTAGAGGTCCATGAGGCGTTACATCACCTGCCTCACACCACCTTTGACCAGACATGTGAATTACATGTGGTGTATGTTAGCAATGAGGATTTGTCTTTGACTATGCGAGAGGTCAAACACCCTTTATAATTGGCCTCTAGCGAACTGGAAGAGCGTTTCCTTGTAATGGGTGGACAGGAAATGGTATGTTTTTATACTGTAGGCTACCAACCTCTCTCACGAACTCACTGCAAAGCTGTGTGTGTGCAGCTCCTGCTTGCCTGGTTGCACCTCTACAACCTCTGCCTGGCTGCCCACCTCCATCTAAACCGATGGGGAACCCATTTGCCTTTTAGCCTCCATTACTCCTCCCTCCGTTCTATCTCCTGAATCTTTCACAATCCTTGAATAGTTTTATATGCTGCCAGTGTTTTTCTGGTCACTATTATTATACTATTGTTGAATGGGTACTACTGTTGTCCGCAGATTCAGTGGGCACTTACTGATGGTGAGGGAGAACACAAAATACAGTGCATTTGTGCCACTGTCATCCTCAATCAAATCTAATCCAATCAAATGGTATATGTCACGTGACGAATACAACAGGTGTGGACCTTACAGTGAAAATCTTACTAACAAGCCCTTAATTAACCAACAATGCAGTTTTAAGAAAAAGTGTTAAGTAAAAAATAGATAAGACAAAAAAATGTAATGGTTAAAGAGCAGCAGTAAAATAAAAGCAGCGAGGCTATATACACTACACAGGGAGTACCTGTACAGAACAATGCAAATAGTCTAGGTAGCTATTTGATTAGCTGTTCAGGAGTTTTATGGCTTAGGGTAGAAACTGTTAAGAAGCCTTTTGGACCTCGACTTGGCGCTCTGGTACTGCTTGCTGTGCGGTAGAAGAGTGAACAGTCTATGACTAGGGTGACTGGAGTCGTTGACCATTTTTAGGGCCTTCCTCTGACACTGCCTGGTATAGAGGTCCTGGACGGCAGGAAGCTACCCTCTATAGTGCCTCACGGCATGCTCTCGATGGTACAGCTGTAGAACCTTTTGAGGATCTGAGGACCCATGCCAAATCTTTTCAGTCTCCTGAGGGGGAATAGGCTTTGTCGTGCCCTCTTCACGACTGTCTTGGTGTGTTTGGACCATGATAGTTTGTTGGTGATGTGGACACAGAGGAACTTGAAGCTCTCAACCTACTCCACTCCAACCCCATCGATGTGAATGGGAGTGTGCTCGATCCTCTTTTTCCTGTAGTTCAAAATCATCTCCTTTGTCTTGATCATGTTGATGAGAGGTTGTTATCCTGGCACCACACTGCCAGGTCTCTTACCTCCTCCCTATAGGCTTTCTCATCATTGTCGGTGATCAGACCTACCACTGTTGTGTCATCGGCCAACTTAATGATGGTGTTGGAGTGGTGCCTGGCCACACAGTCATGGGTGAACAGAGAGTACAGGGGGGGACTGAGCACGCACATCTGAGGGGCCCCTGTGTTGAGGTTCAGCGTGGCAGATGTGTTGTTTATCTACCCTCACCACCTTGGGGCGGCCCGTCAGGAAGTTCAGGATCCAGGTGCAGAGGGAGTTGTTCAGTCCCAGGGTCCTTAGCTTAATGATGGTGTTGAATGCTGAGCTGTAGTCAATGAATAGCATTCTCACATAGGTGTTCCTTTTGTCCAGGTAGGAAAGGGCAGTGTTGAGTGCAAAAGAGATTGCATCATCTGTGGATCTGTTGGGGCAGTACGCAAATTGGAGTGGGTCTATGGTTTCTGGGATAATGGTGTTGATGTGAGACATGGCCAGCCTTGCAAAGCACTTCATGGCTACAGTTGTGAGTGCTACGGGTCGGTAGTCATTTAGGCAGGTCACCTTAGTGTTCTTGGGCACAGGGACTATGGTGGCCTGCTTGAAACATGTTGGCATTACAGACTCAGTCAGGGACAGGTTGAAAATGTCAGTGAATACACTTGCCAGTTTGTCAGCACATGCTGGGAGTACACGTCCTGGTAATCTGTCTGGCACCCTCGGCCTTGTGAATGTTGACCTGCTTAAACATCTGGTAGGCTCGTGTCACTGGGCAGCTTGTGGCTGTGATTCCATTTGTAATCTGTAATAGTTTTCAAACCCTGCCACATCCGACGAGCGTCAGAGCCGGTGTAGTATGATTCAATCTTAGTCCTGTATTGACGCTTTGCCTATTTGATGGTTCGTCGGAGGGCATAGCGGGATTTCTTATAAGTGTCCGGGTTAGAGTCCCGCTCCTTGAAATCGGCAGCTCTACCTTTCAGCTCAGTGCGAATGTTGCCTGTAATCTTCTGGTTGGGGTATGTACATACAGTCACTGTGGGGACGACGTCATTGATGTACTTATTGATGAAGCCATTGACTGATGTGGTATATTCCAGAACATATTCCAGTCTGTGCTAGCAAAACAGTTCTGTAGCCTAGCATCTGCGTCATCTGACGACTTCTTTATTGACCGAGTCACTGTTGCGTCCTGCTTTAGTTTTTGCTTATAAGCAGGAATCTGAAGAATAGAATTATGGTCAGAATTGCCAAATGGAGGGTGAGGTAAAGCATTGTATGTGTCTCTGTGTGTGGAGTAAATGTGGTCTCGTGTTTGTTTTCCTCTGGTTGCACATTTAACATACTGGTAGAAGTTCTGAATGAAACGTATTTCATTTTCCCTGCATTAAAGTCCCCGGCCACTAGGAGCGGCGCCTCTAAATGAGTGTTTTCCTGTTTGCTTATGGCCTTATACAGTTCATTGAGTATGTACTTAGTACCAGCATTGGTTTGTGGTAGTAAATAGACAGCTACGAAAAATATAGATGAAAACTCTCTTAGTAAATAGTGTGTACAGCTTATCATGAGATACTCTACCTCAGGCGAGCAAAACCTTGAGAATTCCTTAATATTAGATTTCATTCACCAGGTGTTGTTTACAAATATACACAAACTGCCACCCCTTGTCTTACCTGAGGCAGCTGTTCTATCTTGCCAATGCAGCGTAAAGCCCGCGAGCTGTATTTTATCAATGTCGTTGTTCAGCCACGACTCTGTGAAACATAAGATATTACAGTTTTTAATGTCCTGTTGGTAGACTATTCGTGATCGTAGCTCAACTATTTTGTTATCCAACAAGGCATCACGACCTAAGTCCTCCATATCTCCTTCTCTTTCTCCTGCGAATGACGGGGATGAAGGCCTTGTCGGGTGTCTGAAGTAAATCCTTTGCGTCCACCTCGTTAAATAAAAATCTTTGTCCAGTACTAGGTGAGTATTCACTGCCCTGATATCCAGAAGCTCTTTTCGGTCATAAGAGACAGTGGCAGAAACATTATGCACAAAATAAGTTACAAATAATGTGAAAAAACACACACAATAGCACAAATGGTTAAGAGGCCGTAAAACGGCAGCCATCTCCTCCGGCGCCATTCAAAGGTCATTTTAATCCTGGAATGCAGTTTATTCGTCATCATCAAGTATCATGGCATACATTATTAAATTACTGTGCTTCTCTGCAGTAACTACAACATGACAACTGAGAGACAATGTTTGCTCTTTATTCTAGTTAGATCAGGGTATTTTGACTGAACTGTTTCATCATCATTCATTGCAATCATCTTCATTTAACCAGGTGAATGGAATATTGAAACTTGCTGATATTGTATTAAGACCAAACTTCAATAACACTGAAATTGATATAAACTGGAACATTACTGCTCGAAGTAGGCCTACTGTACATCGACTGAAAGAAACCAACCTTGGTTCTAAACTGGCACCCTGACTGGACCACTGAGGTCACGAGACAACACAACAAGGTCACACACCAACACTATTGCCTCACTGAAACCTATAGTAATGTAATGGCATGTCCACTAAGCCATATGCAATATGACAGGCCAATTGAAATACTGCTGTAAAACCACAGTCTGATAATCCATGAGTATTAGATATGACACCAGGGCATTCTCTCCTCTCTCCATTTTTCACTCCAGCTCTCCTCAGTGCAGTCAGCCAAATATAGAATGTAATGGGTGAAGAACAAAGGGGATTGCATTCCCCAAGGTCCATGAGAGTTGAGAGTTTGCCTGTATTTTGGTCTGGCTCTTGATTTGTGGACTTCTTCTGATTGGACAATCCACTGGTAGTGGTGTCATCCTCCAATAGCCCAAAGCAGCAGAGATTTGCATTGGCCTACTGGTACATTTCCAAAAAATAAAAACTGTGGAAAATCTAAGACTATTGTCAAATATAACTTCTGAGATTTGATCTCCTACGTCTGTCTACACACAGGGCACAGACGTCATTTCAGTCTAGTTTTGATTTACGTTTGGTTAAGTTGTCAACTAACTTGAATTCAACTTGAAATCAATAAAAAAAATGTGTGCTAATTTATGTTCATGTTACGATTTCAAGCTGATATTCCTACTGCTACATGTTATACACAATATCATATGTGAGTACAAAGTTTAACAACGTTTTTTGTTGTCATTATAATTTACATTGTATCATATCACCGACTTATAGGCAAGGCCTACACTCACCACTGCTGTTTTGTGGACTCTGGACTCGATTGGAGAGCACACATACAGGTCACGATAGTATAGCAGGTGCGTGTGCTCACTAATTAGAATGTTCTATGTTGAGGGATATTTAATTTCGTCAGGCTATTCTTTGAATCTCTGTCATATTATGTCCTCAGATGTTGAAATGTATTATCTATTGTCCATTGAAATGACAACTATTGAGAACTAGCTTATTGATTATAGCGTGATTGACTAAATACCTAAATAATTGCATTTGGATTATCCCATTGGTAGGGTTTGGGCGTTTAACCGGTTGCTCGTTTCAGACAAGACATTATATACAGTGGGGAGAACAAGTATTTGATACACTTCCTATTTTGCAGGTTTTCCTACTTACAAAGCATGTAGAGGTCTGTAATTTATCATAGGTACACTTCAACTGTGAGAGACAGAATCTAAAACAAAAATCCAGAAAATCACATTGTAGGATTTTTAAGTAAGTCATTTGCATTTAATTGCATGACATAAGTATTTGATCACCTACCAACCAGTAATAATTACGGCTCTCACAGACCTGTTAGTTTTTCTTGAAGAAGCCCTCCTGTTCTCCACTCATTACCTGTATTAACTGCACCTGTTTAAACTCGTAACCTGTATAAAAGACACCTGTCCACACACTCAATCAAACAGACTCCAACCTCTCCACAATGGCCAAGACCAGAAAGCTGTGTAAGGACATCAGGGATTAAATTGTAGACCTGCACAAGGCTGGGATGGGCTACAGGACAATAGGCAAGCAGCTTGGTGAGAAGGCAACAACTGTTGGCGCAATTATTAGAAAATGGAAGAAGTTCAAGATGACGGTCAATCACCCTCGGTCTGGGGCTCCATGCAAGATCTCACCTCGTGGGGCATCAATGATCATGAGGAAGGTGAGGGATCAGCCCAGAACTACACGGCAGGACCTGGTCAATGACCTGAAGAGAGCTGGGACCACAGTCTCAAAGAAAACCATTAGTAACACACTACGCCATCATGGATTAAAATCCTGCAGCACACGCAAGGTCCCCCTACTCAACCCAGCGCATGTCCAGGCCCGTCGGAAGTTTGCCAATGGCCATCTGGATGATCCAGAGGAGGAATGGGATAAGGCATGTGGTCTGATGAGAGAAAAATAGCGCTTTTTGGTCGAAACTCCACTCGCCGTGTTTGGAGGAAGAAGAAGGATGAGTACAACCCCAAGAACACCATCCCAACCGTGAAGCATGGATGTGGAAACATCATTCTTTGAGGATGCCTTTCTGCAAAGGGGACAGGATGACTGCACCGTATTGAGGGGAGGATGGATGGGGCCATGTATTGCGAAATCTTGGCCAACAACCTCCTTCAATCAGTAAGAGCATTGAAGGTAGGTCATGGCTGGGTCTTCCAGCATGACAACGACCCAAAACACACAGCCAGGGCAACTAAGGAGTGGCTCCGTAAGAAGCATTTCAAGGTCCTGGAGTGGCTTAGCCAGTCTCCAGACCTGAACCCAATAGAAAATCTTAGGAGGGAGCTGAAAGTCCGTATTGCCCAGCGACAGCCCCGAAACTTGAAGGATCTGGAGAAGGTCTGTATGGAGGAGCGGGCCAAAATCCCTGCTGCAGTGTGTGCAAACCTGGTTAAGAACTACAGGAAACGTATGATCTCTGTAATTGCAAACAAAGGTTTCTGTACCAAATATTAAGTTCTGCTTTTCTGATGTATCAAATACTTATGTCATGCAATAAAATGAAAATTAATTACTTAAAAATCCTACAATGTGATTTTCTGGATTTTTGTTTTAGATTCCGTCTCTCACAGTTAAAGTGTACCTTTGATAAAAATGCCAGACCTCTACATGCTTTGTAAGTAGGAAAACCTGCAAAATCGGCAGTGTATCAAATACTTGTTCTCCCCACTGTATACTCGAAATCTATGGATTTCACGACTGGGAATACAAATATGCATCTGTTAGTTACAGGAAAATTGTAAGAGTGAGAATCAGAAAACCAGTCAGTATCTGGTATGACCACCATTTGCCTCATGCAGCGCGACACATCTCCTTCGCATAGAGTTGATCAGAATGTTGATTGTGGCCTGTGGAATGTTGTCCCACTCCTCTTCAATGGCTGTGCAAAGTTGCTGGACATTGGCGGGAACTGGAACATGCTGTTGTACACGTCGATCCAGAGCATCCCAAACAATCTCAATGGATGATATGTCTTGTGAGTATGCAGGCCATGGAAGAACATTTTCAGCTTCCAGGAATAGTGTATAGATCCTTGCGACATGGGGCTGTGCATTATCATGCTGAAACACGGGATGATGGCGGCGGATGAATGTTACGACAATGGGCCTCAGGATCTCGCCACGTTATCTCTGTGCATTCAAATTGACATGGATAAAATGCCATTGTGTTCATTTTCCGTAGCTTATGCCTGCCCATACCATAACCCCACCTCCACCATGAGGCACTCTGTTCACAACGTTGACATAAGCAAACCACTCGCCCACATGACGCCATACACGTGGTCTGCGGTTATAAGGCTTATAGTAGAGAAATTAACATTAAACTCTCTGGCAACAGTTATGGTGGATATTCCTGCAGTCAGCAGGAATATTGCACGCACTCTCAAAACTAGATACATCTTTGGCATTGTGTTGTGTGACAAAACTGTACATTTTAGTGTGACCTTTTATTGACCCCAGCACAAGGTGCACCTGTGTAATTATAATGCTGTTAAATTAACTTCTTGATATGCCACACCTGTCAGGTGGATGGATTATCTTGGCAAAGTAGACATGCTCACTAACAGGGATATAATAAGCCTTTGTGCTATGAGAGAAATAAGCCTTTGTACTATGGAAAATTACTGTGATCTTTACATGTTACGTTTATATTTTCTTCAGTTACAAATCAAATCAAATATTATTTGTCCCATGCGCCAAATACACCTTACCGTGAAATGCTTACTTCCAAGCCCGTAACCAAAAGCGCAGTTCAAGAAATAGAGTTAGGAAATATTTACTAAATCAGCTAAAGTGAGAAAAAAAAATCCAATCAAATCAAAACGTAACACAAGACAATTACGTAACAATAACGAGGCTATATACAGGGGGTACCGGTACCGAGTCAATGTGTGGGTGTACAGGTAAGTCGAGGTAATTTGTAAAGTGACTATGCATAGATAATAAAAAGTGAGTAGCAGCAGTGTAAAAACGGGAGGAGGGGGTCAATATAAATAGTCCAGATGGCCATTTGATTAATTGTTCAGCAGTCTTATGGCTTGGGGGTAGAAGCTGTTAAGGAGCCTTTTGATCCTAGACTTGGTCCTCTGGTACTATTTGCCATGCGGTAGCAGAGAGAACAGTCTATGACTTGAGTGACTAGAGTCTTTGACCATTTTTTAAGCCACCCTCTGACACGCCTAGTGTACAGGTCCTGGATGTCAGGAAGCTTGACCACAGTGGTGTACTGGGCCGTACGCACTACCCTCTGTAGCGCATTACATTCAGATGCCGAATTGGGGGTCATCTGCTTTAAGGTCCCTCAATAGGTTACATTTCTGTGTACATTTTCCAATGTTAATCACTTGACATGTTTCTTGAGTGTTGCATGTTTTACATCCATTCTGGCCTGATGAAAATTGTATCCTGCAGTATGTCATTCATTTATGCATCATGTGCTCAGGAGAGCAGTTTCACTGCCTGGTTGTGCCAAGATAGTCTTTGCACTGCCAAACACCTAGGCAGGTGAGGAAATGCCTTGGTAACATCTGCTTAAGTGCTAGAGCATTTCAATTAGTTGGTGTTTCTAATGTCATCTTTGACAATCTCACTGAATTTCGGATTTTCACTTGCTCTCAAGCAAATCAAATCAAAAATCAAATCAAATCAATAATCTATGGCCCGACAATACGACAATTATGCAAGTTGCATAAGCACACCCATTGCTGCTATACAGCTACTATACTGCTATACAACATTCTGATACTTTTTACAAATGATGCACTTCAGACAAAAAAAATTGACATTGCCGCCCACGTACATCAGTAAATGTAGTAACATGCTCATTAAGGAAATCTAAATCAAAGACAGTATTAAGAGGTCTAAAACACTGTCCACTTCCCCCCCAGACATCCTCTGGATCTTCCTTCAGATAGAGATTCCATGGCCAGCATCACAGAACCTGCGTCTCTGCTCCCTAGAAACAACAGAAGCCATTCCTCTATTCTCTCATCTTAACTAGCCCTGGGGGACTGGGGAAAACAAAGGCTCAGTGGAAAAGCGAGGTGACAAATATGAAAACCCTTAAATCTCACTCTTATGTTTATCAGGCTGTAAAAGTCCACTGGATAGGTTGCTGTTGGCTGGAACTGTCACAAGATTGAGAACGAAGAAGATATTTAAAGCCAGAGAGAATAGGGGGGAGAGAGAGAGAGCATGCGAGAGAGAATGATTGGAACTTTTGTGAATGTAATGTTCACTGTTCATTTTTCATTGTTAATTTCATTTATTATTTATTTCACTTGCTTTGGCATTGTAAACATATGTTTCTCATGCCAATAAAGCCCCTTGAATTGAAATTGAGAGAAAGAGAGAGAGAGAGAGAGAGAGAGAGAGAGAGAGAGAGAGAGAGAGAGAGAGAGAGAGAGAGAGAGAGAGAGAGAGAGAGAGAGAGGAAGGGAAGGAAGATAAAGAGGGGAGAGAGCGTGAATGAGAGTGTCACGCCCTGATCTGTTTCACCTGTCCCTGTGATTGTCTCCATCCCCTCCAGGTGTGGCTTATTTTCCCCAGTGTATTCATCCCTGTGTTTCCTGTCTCTCTGTGCCAGTTCGTCTTGTATGTTTAGTCACGTCAACCAGTGTGTTTTTCCCTGTACCCCTTTCTATTCTCTTTTGCTAGTCCTCCAGGTTTTGACCCCTGCCTGACTCTGGACTACTTTCCCGCCTGCCTGATCATCCTACCTGCCCTGACTGGTTTTGACCTTTGGCCTGTACACGACCATTCTCTTGCCTACCCCTTTTTGGATTTAGTAACATTGTGAGACTCCAACCATCTGCATCTGGGTCTCGCCTTATGCCTTGATGGAGAGAGAAAGAGGAGGGAGAGGCAGATGTTAACTGAAGAGCATCGACAGCAGTGAATTATAGAATGAGATGGGCGCTGGGGGTTTGTTTATCTAGAGTGAAAGTCAGAATATGTGTTTGTGA
This sequence comes from Oncorhynchus gorbuscha, assembly GCF_021184085.1. Lineage (NCBI taxonomy): Eukaryota > Metazoa > Chordata > Actinopteri > Salmoniformes > Salmonidae > Oncorhynchus > Oncorhynchus gorbuscha. Next base: position 47,222,071 of record NC_060183.1, on the reverse strand, counting down.
GTGGAATAGCAAGCAGAGTGAGGTGGTGTGTCCTAATCACTGATGCAAAGGGGGGTGGGGGTGGGATGTAGGGCAGAGCGTGGGTAAGAGACACAAATATTTAATTACCCCTCCTTACCATTAGCAAGACATGAATCAAATAGATCAAGCTTTAATAGGTCAGGTATAGAAATCAAGCCATCATTCACTTAATAATCGTTATAACGTGAGTTGTGCACCACAGGAGATTGGTGGCACCTTAATTGGGGAGGACGGGCTCGTGGTAATGGCTGGAGTGGAGTGAGTGGCATGGTTTCAAATACATCAAACTCATGGTTTCCAGGTGTTTAATACCATTCCATTCGCTCTGTTCGAACCATTATTATGAGCCGTCCTCCCCTCAGCAGCCTCCTGTGATTGTGCACAGAAGGTTGATGACATTGGTCGTTCGTGACATGAAGCAGGTTCTGGGTATTGATTGTCTGGGTGTTGTTTTTCATGTTATCAGATGTGCTAGGCTCTCTTTGATCCCTGTCATTCAGAGCACGACAGCTAATCAGTGAAATGTGGTGCGTGCTGGTGGCAGGGAAGTCAGGCGTAAGAGAATGAACTTGGTAAAAACGGAGCTGTTTTAATAAACATCAAAACCTCAGAAAACCAAAGTATACAAAATAACAAATAGAGGGTGCAAAACCCGTCGCACACCAGAATAACAATAAACACCTACATACAACAAACAATCTCCGACAAGGACATGAGGGGAAACAGAGGGTTAAATACACAACATGTAATTGATGGGATTGGAACCAGGTGTGATGAGACAAAACCAATGGAAAATGAAAAATGGATCAATGATGGCTAGAAGGTCGGTGATGTCGACCGCCGAACACCGCCTGAACAAGGTGAGGGACCGACTTTGGCGTAAGTCCTGACAATCTGTCCCAACCACACAGACCCATTGCGTCACAAGAAAACTCTGTATTATGAGGGGAGCTGCAGAAACATAATCTATAGACAATGGAAATTCACAGCCAAGTTGTCAGTTATGTGCCCAAAACTTTACTAGACTACAGAAAAAGTTCATATTCATGGGCAAAATAATCAAATGTTGAAGTGGTTTGTTTCACTTATTGCCTGCTCACAAATCATTGCTAATCTACTTCAGAGCTGTGAAGAGGAGCTTCTGCTTAGGTAATGTGTGGGAACTGCAAGAGCAATGTGTGAGAGCAGGTTTTCCATGGTTTTCCACTCAATGATCCCCCAAACCAAGTCAGCACAGATCTCCCTCCAATAACCTTTGATAAGAGGTTGAGATTGCCATGGAAGTTCTCAGAAGTCTGGTCCACTGTAGCTTTTATAGAAATTCATCCTGGTGGCCTATAGAATGGCAAATTGCAGTGGTTCTGCCATTTCATGGAGTTTAATTAGACAGCATGTGATGTTAAAAGACTGCGGCAATGGTGCTCCCACAGGGATAAAATGGCAAGTTTTCCATTCCATCTCAATGGGGATCGCTGTAATATTTTCTATTCATCTACATTCTGAATTCCTTTTTTTGTTCAATGATTATGTGACAAAATAGAGTATGTTTCACAGAGCTGGGCGAGAAAATCTTGCATAAGGAGATGTTCCATTTTACAAGATATTAACAAACAGTATTTTGCCCACCCGGGATTCAAACTGTCAACAAATGTAATCTTCTCCATGGCAGAATATGGCTGTGTTGTTAAACATGAGAAAGCTAATAATTGCAAAGTACTTAAATTTCAGTGCCCCCAACCAACAAAGACAATGCTTTTTTTGGAGCCCTAGCATGATTTCTTTATTACCACCAACAAAATAATCCTACAGAAAGACAATATAGCACTAATAGCGTTCAATTTAATTATGCGAACACCTCATCAACACATCCCTTTTGATCTTTGGCCAAAGAGTGTCTATCTCTACAGTGAACACCTAGCATCAGCATACGTTTCACTATGGCTTGGCATATACATTTTTTTTCAGGTTTTATTTAGACTTGTAATGGACTCTGTCAATGAATCTTCTTGTCTGTGTCACTCAACCTGCATGCGTTCCCTGTCTCTCTTCTCTGAGCGAAGGATCACAGCCACCCATTAACAGGTCTGTTTTACCTGCATGTTCCAACTGAAGGTCAGGAGTGGAATATGCTTCTCCTGATAACATTCATATTTACCTAACTGCCATAACAAAATGGGATTTGCTTATGGTGTTTGACATCTGTTGGGAGGCAGAAGGACTTCCACTCTTCAAACAGAAAGAGGTGTATGAATATCAAGGTCCATGGATGCAGTATACACACAAAAACACAGAGATAGATATTGACAGAGATTGTATAATTAGATATGAATGCATGGGGAATAGATATGAGCACTAGAGACTAGAGGGAAAGGGTATGAATACAGGAATGAGGTGGGATATGAGTGCAAACGGAATTGATATGAGTACCAGGGTTCTGTAATAGATCTGAACCCAGAGATGCAGGAGTGATATCTGACACTAGAATGCCATGCTGAATATTACAGAGAGTAAACATTGTGGGCTCTCGCTCTCTCACCCACTCAACAGCCTCACCCTGACAACCTCACTGAATCCATCAAATTATGTTTTATCCACCTCCTCAGCTTGATCCACTAAGTTCAGCTTCACAGCTCTTTAAGGAGCATCTATTAACCAAAAGAAAATGAATCCGTGAGTCATGTCGTCCAGGGAAAACATGGGAATAGTAATTTGTTGCAAAACCAAGAATCTAGATGATTTCCTGCAGGAAAAAAAAACTCTGATGCGCAACGAATGCAGGCAGAAAAGGAAGCTTCAGAGACATATTTGAAACAAATAACTCTTAATAAATTTAAAATAAGTGCAATTATTTGAGTGTCCCCTTTTAGATTTGATCATTTGCAGCAAATTGTGCGCTGTGCGTAACTGATCGATGTGGGCAATTAGGAAGGTCTTTCCAGGGCTGTCTGTTGATCCATGTCCTCCATTGGTTTTCTTCCTGATATAATCCAACAACAAAGGAAGTTGGCCGGAGGTCAGGCTTTGTTCAGGTAACATGGTAAGAGTGGAAGCAGGTAACATGGTAAGAGTGGAAGCAGGTAACATGGTAAGAGTGGAAGCAGGTAACATGGTAAGAGTGGAAGCAGGTAACACACGCTATGCTTGACAGTGACAGATGTAGTCAAATTCATGCATAATCCACAATTTAAAGTGTATTAACTATTAAGATGTTATGGGCACAAATGATATGTCAAAAAAAATAAAAGCATTATCAGAACATGTTGGTTTCTAATTTATATCCTAATCCATTATCCATGGTCATTCATTTGTTTTAAATTCTTTCAGATATTTAACGCCCCTTTTGAAGAGGTCTTTGGGGACCTCTTTTGTGTTGGCAAAATGTAGAAGCACCTTACAAACACTCAATGCCACCGTGGTCATTTAGACACAGCTTCTTCATGGCTTAAGGCGTTAATGCAAACCCATGCAGTCATGATTCTTACCTTGTCTGTGTTTTGAGCATGTATGAATCCCAGTTAACCAGCAATGTACATTTTGATCATAAAATAACTATGCTGGGCTGGCCACTGTGCAAGTTTCCATGGTAACCAGCTCACAAAATAGGTTCTCTTCTCCCAACTTCCTTGTGGCAGTACCATAGAGTCCAGGAGATTTTATTGTTTTGTTTATAGTTGATGTCGGAAGTTTACATACACTTAGGTTGGAGTTATTAAAACTCGTTTTTCAACCACTCCACACATTTCTTGTTAACAAACTATAGTTTTGGCAAGTCGGTTAGGACATCTACTTTGTGCATGACACAAGTCATTTTTTCAACAATTATTTACAGACAAATTATTTCACTTATAATTCACTGTATCACAATTCCAGTGGGTCAGAAGTTTACTGTACCTTATATAGCTTGGAAAATTCCAGAAAATGATGTCGTGGCTTTAGAAGCTTCTGATATGCTAATTGACATCATTTGCGTCAGTTGGAGAAGTACCGGTGGATGTATGTCCCTAACCTTCAGTCCCTCTTGGCTTGACATCATGGGAAAATCAAAAGAAATCAGCCAGGACCTCAGAAAAAACAATTGTAGACCTCCACAAGTCTGGTTCATCCTTGGGAGCAATTTCCAAACGCCTGAAGGTACCACATTCATCTGTACAAACAATAGTACGCAAGTATAAACACCATGGGACCACACAGACGTCATCCAACATCTCAAGACATCAGTCAGGAAGTTAAAGCTTGGTCGCAAATGGGTCTTCCAAATGGACAATGACCCCAAGCATACTTCCAAAGTTGTGGCAAAATGGCTTAAGGACAATACAAAGGTATTGGAGTGGCCAACACAAAGCCCTGACCTCAATCCCATAGAAAATGTGTGGGCAGAACTGAAAAGGTGTGTGCGAGCAAGGAGGCCTAAAAATTGACTCAGTTGCACCAGCTCTGTCAGGAGGAATGGGCCAAAATTCACCCAACTTATTGTGGGAAGCTTGTGGAAGGCTACCCATAATGTTTGACCCAAGTTAAACAATTTAAAGGCAATGCTACCAAATACTAATTGAGTGTATGTAAACTTCTGACCAACTGGGAATGTGATGAAAGAAATAAAAGCTGAAAGAAATCATTCTCTCTACTATTATTCTGACATTTCCCATTCTTAAAATAAAGTGGGGATCCTAACTGGACTAAGACAGTTCATTTTTACTAGAATTAAACGTCAGGAATTGTGGAAAACTGAGTTTAAATAAATGTATTTGGCTAAGGTGTATGTAAACTTCTGACTTCAACTGGGCAAGTCAGTTAAGAACAAATTCTTATTTACAATGACAGCCTACCAGGGAACAGTGGGTTAACTGCCTTGTTCAGGGGCAGAATGACAGATTTTCTTTTACCATGCCAACTCAGGGATTCAATCCAGCAACCTTTCGGTTACTGGCCTAACACTCTAACCACTAGGGTACCTGGAGTCTCACTACAGAAGTCACTACAGAGGCCAGGGTCTACTGCCCTTCACAACATTCCATAGTACTTTATCAGACTATTCACTTAGGATTATCAGACTGAACCAGTGGGTTTTTTGTACAGATAAGTGCAGCCTAGTGTCAGAGCATTTCGTATTATTCTGTACGTAAATCAGTTCAATTTAGTATGATATGTTGCATTTTGTATGGTATGTATTATTTTGTATGATATGTTATGAATTACAAATGGTATTATATGTTACAAATTTGCTAAATGTACTATATGTTAAATTTGCAAAATGTATGATATGTTACGAATTCTAACTAGGTGGCGAAAGTCAGCTAGCTGGCTAATGTTAGCTAGGCTAGGGGTTAGGGTTAGGGGGTAGGGTTAAAGTTTGGGCTAAGTTTAGGAGTTAGGTTAAATGGTTAAGTCTAGGCTTAGGGGAAGGGTTAGCTAATTATCTAAAATGCTAAAGTTGTCCATGATGAGATTTGAATTCGCAAACTTTGGGTTGCTAGACGTTCGTGTTATGAGCATACCCATCCACCCTACTTTTGTAACCATCTGTCTTATGTAACCATACCTAACGGAACATATCATACTAATTTGATTGTCCTGGATTTACATTTGTGTATGAGACAAGGCTGATAAGTGGGATAAGAGACCCTCTTTTAGTGGAGATTCACCATGCATGTCATGGTTGCACATTTTCCCCACCCGCTAATATGAACATAAATTTTACAATTTGTGTATATTGTTTTATTATGCAATAAAACAGTTGGAACCTGTTTTACTGATACAGATTCTGTATGGTTTTTAAGAAGCTTCATTACGAAGGTGCTATACTGCCCCCTAGCAGCCAACAAATACACTGCTCCTTTATACAGCATCTGATATCATGATGATATGACAACCGAACCACTAACGGAATTGTCCCATAATTTGATTTTATACCTAATTTCCAGCCACAGCTCTATCAATATCAACAGCTGCAGTGAGATTGGAAATTTGTCAGACAGAGTGACTTTCAATTACTCTAGTTCAGCACTGGCTTGGTGTGACACTGCAATATGTGCAGAACTTCTGTCTGTCATTGCTCATTAGACAGTTCTGTGGGCTTTGTGTCCTTTCTCTCATTAGTGGGATAAAATAGTGTATTGCAAAAGCACTGAATCTCTACATCATTAACTACAGCAGGCTAGCTACTATGCTGGCTGGTTCAGTGGCTCTGGGAAGCGTGACTTGTTTTGAAAATAATGCTGATCAATGTCTAACTGTCATGGAGAGAAAAGGGGATTATCCGACTAAAGCACTTGAACCTTGAGCCCTGTTTAAATGAACATCGACCTTCATTAGGACTGTGAATGACGATTTGCACACTCATTTATATGCCTTAATCTACTAAATAACACACATTTGGCATCTTCAGTATGAGAGGAGGGGAAAAGGATGTCATGCAGGCTTCAAGAGCCAAACTCTGAGAGCAGTTTTCAGATTTTGAAAAAAATATAAACAATTCTAAGAATAAATTAAACATCTTAGATGTCTGTAATCAGCTCATGGCTGTTATACATACATCAATGCAATAAGACAACATTGCATTAGGAGTAAAGTCATTTATATTTATGTGCTCAGCCAAGTTGTTTAATCCAAGCTGTTCCATAAATCAGTTTGTAGCTTGGATATAGTGTGCTTTAAGCAACCCCATAATCGTGTGAGCCACAGATTGTACCCTAGCTCTGACAGGCACTGTATTTCAGGTGTGAGCATTTTCCGACAGAGTTCCCTGTATTTGGAACCAATATTTTTCCTCAAGTTTTAACCCAGGATGGAGTTCTCTCAGACTGGCTGCCAGGGAAGCAGATCGCTGTCCCGAATCATCCCAGCCTCCACTGCTCTGACTCCCACCCTCAATGCACATGGCAGCCATCTCTGCATGCCTCATCCTCAGCTCTCTCACATCCTGCTCCATCCGTATCTGCTAGTACGCCTCCACCTTGGCCCAGAATGTAGAGTTAAAGTGCTGGCAGAGCCTCCTGTCATCCCCGTTCCACTCCAGGGCCTTGGCCCTCAGCTCAAATCCAAAGTCAAAGAAGAGAAGGTTCTTGAGGTAGAATTAGTTGTAGCTCTCTGGGGTGTAGCTCCCTGGGACCCCGAGTGGCACAGCGGTCTAAGGCACTGCATCTCAGTGCTAGAGGCATCACTACAGACCCTGGTTTGATTCCAGGCTGTATCACAACCGGACGTGATTGGGAGTCCCATAGGGTGGTGCACAATTGGCCCAGTGTCGTCCGGGTTAGGGTTTGGCCGGGGTACGCTGTGATTGTAAATAAGAATTTGTTCTTAACTGACTTGCCTAGTTAAATAGGAAGGATGACTCAATCGGCTCTGATGGGTCTTGTAGGATGGTGACATTGGCAGTGTCTACTGAGAGAAGCTTTGCCACCTCATGCCCATCAAAGCCCATATGGTTACATATGATGTTGAAACATGCCCCAGGCTGGTAGTCTTTGACCTGGGAGCAAAGGAAGGGGGATGGGTAGAAGAAGCAATTGAGTCCATCAAGTAAGGCACTTTTTAATCTGTAGTTCTCACCGAAGCGGAAGAGGATGTTGAGTAATGTATTGCTGGCAGTCTTGTGGGGCTTCCTGAACATGATGTTCATTGTGGGCACCCACTCCCCCGACAGACTTGTTCAGATGTCAATTCAATATCTATTCCACGTTAAAATGACGTGGAAACAACATTGATTTAACCAGTGTGTGACCAGTGGGATGTTTGCATAGCAAACGATTAGAGGAAAAATGTTCCACTCCCATAGACAATGATGATGAAGATTTGTAAAGGTCACGATACAGAAAGCATGCAAAGCAAAACATATCAATTTGCACCCTTGAGACTCGGTTCAGCTGTCAGTCTTGTTTAAGCAGGTAGGGGTTTGTATTTGTCGCTCCTTTTTATTAAATGTTTTGATACACAATTGTATGAAACAAGAACTTTGTTTGCATTTCTTTTTCATTTCAACTTTGAAAGGTAACTGACACATAGTTACATATACATGCATACATACACACACACACACACATACACATATATATACATACCAAGATGGCATAGCAGTCAGACGTCCTTTGTCCTCGTCTTGTCGTGTCCCGTGTATATATATATTTACATCTTTCTTAACATATCTTTTATATATTTTATTTTCCAAAAACTCAACTTCAAAACACTCTCCTGCAACCCGCCTCACCAATTTAAAAAAAAAGTATAATTTACCTAAAATCTGAAATCCACAATAGAAGCTAGCCAAAAGATAGCCAGAAGCTATGCCAGAAGCTAGCCAGAAGCAAGCCAGAAGCAAGCCAGTTTAATGGCTAACGTTAGTATTAAGCTAACCACGGTTTGTGAGACAATAGAGACAATATCTCTCTCATCATCACTCATTACCTAGGTTTACCTCCACTGTATTCACATCCCACCATACCTTTGTCTGTACATTATACCTTGAAGCTATTTTATCGCCCCAGAAACCTCCTTTTACTCTCTGTTCCGGACGTTCTAGACGACCATTTCTCATAGCTTTTAGCCGTACCCTTATCCTACTCCTCCTCTGTTCCTCTGGTGATGTCGGGGTGAATCCAGGCCCTGCAGTGCCGAGCTCCACTCCTATTCCCCAGGCGTTCCCTTTTGATGACTTCTGTAACCGTAATAGCCTTGGTTTCATGCATGTTAACATTAGAAGCCTCCTCCCTAAGTTTGTTTTATTCACTGCTTTAGCACACTCTGCCAACCCGGATGTTCTAGCCGTGTCTGAATCCTTGGTTTAGGAAGACCACCTAAAATTCCAAAATCACGATAGGACGGCCAAAGGGGGCGGTGTTGCAATCTACTACAAAGATAGCCTGCAGAGTTCTGTCCTGCTATCCAGGTCTGTATCCAAACAATTTGAACTTCTACTTTTAAAAATCCACCTCTCTAAAAATATGTCTCTCACGGCTGCCGCCTGCTATAGACCACCCTCTGCCCCCAGCTGTGCTCTGGACACCATATGTGAACTGATTGCCCCCCATTTATCTTCAGAGCTCATGCTGCTAGGCGACCTAAACTGGAACATGCTTAACACCCCAGCTATCCTACAATCTAAGCTTGATGCCCTCAATCTCACACAAATTATCAATGAACCTACCAGGTAGCACCCCAAAGCCATAAACACGGGCACCCTCATAGATATCATCCTAACCAACTTGCACTCTAAATACACCTCTGCTGTTTTCAACCAAGATTTCAGCAATCACTGCCTTATTGCCTGCATCCGTAATGGGTCAGCGGTCAAACGACCTCCACTCATCACTGTCAAACGCTCCCTGAAACACTTCAGTGAGCAGGCCTTTCTAATCGACCTGGCCGGGGTATCCTGGAAGGATATTGATCTCATCCCGTCAGTAGAGGATGCCTGGTTATTTAAAGAAAATGACTTCCTCACCATCTTAAATAAGCATGCCCCATTCAAGAAATTTAGATCCAGGAACAGATATAGCCCTTGGTTCTCTCCAGACCTGACTGCCCTTAATTAACCAACACAAAAACATCCTATGGCGTTCTGCATTAGCATCGAATAGCCCCCGTGATATGCAACTTTTCGGGGAAGCTAGAAACCAATATACACAGGCAGTTAGAAAAGCCAAGGCTAGCTTTTTCAAGCAGAAATTTGCTTCCTGCAACACAAACTCAAAAAGGTTCTGGGACACTGTAAAGTCCATGGAGAATAAGAACACCTCCTCCCAGCTGCCCACTGCACTGAGGATAGGAAACACTGTCACCACCGATAAATCCACTATAATTGAGAATTTCAATAAGCATTTTTCTACGGCTGGCCATGCTTTCCACATGGCTATCCCTACCCCGGTCAACAGCACTGCACCCACAACAACTCGCCCAAGCATTCCCCATTTCTCCTTCTCCCAAATCCAGTCAGCTGATGTTCTGAAAGAGCTGCAAAATCTGGACCCCTACAAATCAGCCGGGCTAGACAATCTGGACCCTTTCTTTCTAAAATTATCTGCTGAAATTGTTGCAACCACCATTGCTAGCCTGTTCAACCTCTCTTTCGTGTCGTCTGAGATTTCTAAAGATTGGAAAGCAGCTGCGGTCATTCCCCTCTTCAAAGGGGGGGACACTCTTGACCCAAACTGCTACATACATATATCTATCCTACCCTGCCTTTCTAAGGTCTTCGAAGGCCAAGTCAACAAACAGATTATCGACCATTTCGAATCCCACCATACCTTCTCCGCTATGCAATTTGGTTTCAGAGCTGGTAATGGGTGCACCTCAGCCATACTCAAGGTCCTAAACAATATCTTAACCGCCATCGATAAGAAACAGTATTGTGCAGCCGTATTCATTCACCTGGCCAAGGCTTTCGACTCTGTCAATCACCACATCCTCATCGGCACACTCAATAGCCTTGGTTTCTCAAATGATTGCCTCGCCTGGTTCACCAACTACTTCTCTGATAGAGTTCAGTGTGTCAAATCGAAGGGCCTGTGGTCCGGGCCTCTGGCAGACTCTATGGGGGTGCCACATGGTTCAATTCTTGGACCGACTCTGTTCTCTGTATACATCAATGATGTCGCTCTTGCTGCTGGTGAGTCTCTGATCCACCTCTACGCAGACGACACCATTCGGTATACTTCTGGCTGTATACTTCTGTATACTTATTTTCCACCATCATTTGCAAATAAATTCATTAATAATCCTACAATGTGATTTTCTGGATTTTTTTTCTCATTTTGTCTGTCATAGTTGAAGTGTACCTATGATGAAAATTACAGGCCTCTCTCATCTTTTTAAGTGTGAGAACTTGCACAATTGGTGGCTGACTAAATACTTTTTTGCCCCACTGTATATATAATATGACTTTTTAGGTTTATGAATATGAATATGCTTTAGGGCTCCCGAGTGGTGCAGTGGTCTAAGACACTACATCTCAGTACAAGAGGTGTCACTGCAGTACCTGGTTTGAATCCAGGCTGCATCACATCCGGCTATGATTGGGAGTCCCATTGGGCGGCGCACAATTGCCCCAGCGTTGTCTGGGATTGGCCGGGGTAGGCTGTCATTGTAAATAAGAATTTGTTCTTAACTGGGGGGCTCAGGGTCAGGTCAGGCAGAGGTCGGTAATCCAGAGTAGCAGGCAGAACAGTCAGAACCGGGAAACTAGAAAACAGGAGCAAGGAAACAGGCAGGAGCAGGGAAACAAAACGCTGGTATGTTCTACGAACAAAACGAACTGGCAACAGACAAACAGAGAACACAGGAATAAATACACAGGGGATAATGGGGAAGATGGGCGACACCTGGAGGGGGGTGGAGACAGCATAAAAAAGGTGAAACAGATCAGGGCGTGACACACTAGCATAAAAAAACTGTTTTAAGCAATGAGCCTGAGGCAACAGAAGAGAATGCTTAGCTTAAAATGTTATGCTACTTCTTCACATTATAAGCACAGCAATGCGGACACAGCAGTAAGTGTGAATGTTTCATTGGCAGAAAAAAACCATTCTCAAAAGTGACCACAAATGTGATTATGCATGTATTGCTTTTATTATAAAAGTGCATTGTTATGGTGAAAATTATCTTCCCCAAAATTGAAACTCACACACTGCATATGTAGCCGATGCAAAATGGCTAGCTAGTTAGCGGTGGTGCGCGCTGGTAGCGTTTCAATCGGTGACGTCATTCGCTTTGAGACCTTGAAGTAGTGGTTCCCCTTGCTCTGCAAGGGCCATGGCTTTTGTGGAGCGATGGGTAAGATGCTTCTAGGGTGACGTATGCAGAGCATCCCTGGTTCACGCCCAGGTCGGGGCGATGGGACGGACGTAAAGTCTTTACTGTTACACATATATATGCCAGTTAGGCTCTACACCCGTTGTGAAGCAGATTCGTGTTTCATTTAAAAAAACTTATTTGGCCCCTTTAGTTGGTGACACAAACCTTATCAAAACATATAGGCCTATGGGTTAGGCTACAATGATTTGAAAAAGTCGCCAAAAGAGATCATGCGCGTTTTGCCTTAAGCTGGGCATCATTCACAAGTGATAGGCTAATATTGTTACCCATCACACTATTCTTGATTTAATCTTGTCTTTACATATACTAAATAATATATGTGTGAAATTTGTTATGATTTAGAATGGACCATTATCATACACCTGTCTAGAAACAGGGGCAGTGAAAAAAATGTGTGACACCTATGCACTTAAAGAGCTAATGGACTACGCGTTTCACATGGTTCATTTTCATCCCAGCCAGGTAGGCTATACTCCTGTTGTAAAGAGAAACCATGTGCTACTATTAGGAAAGTTGAGAAATAAATATAGTAGGCCTAGCCAATAGAAAGCTGATGCGATACTCTTTTTCCATACAGCACTTTGAGATATCAGCTGATGTAAAAAGTGCTATATAAATACATTTGATTTGATTTTTAATAGACGCCATCACTCTGTTTTCACGCAATTGCATAGCCTATAGAAATGTTGACCAACACGAGCTCATGGGCTCTCGTGAAAGTGTTTGATTAGATTTTCGATTACATTTGCATTGATGTCAGAGTGATTGGAGGGACAATAGAGTGCAGAGTACCAGGCAGTTAGCAGGTTTTGGTAGGCTGCCAATGACCATCAGCAGCATCAGTGCTTGGAGAAGCCTAATTACTGTGACTAAATGGTCACGTGGATTTTGACTGTCATCATTACTCGTGACCGCCCACCGTAACAGCCCTAGTGTAGGATCTCATCTTCACTTTGCATATTTATGAGTCCCATTTCTGTATGTCACCCAGATTAACAGAATTCTTAAAACCTGTTGCACAGATGGGTCATTCCGCCAATAGAGTGCCTTTTGCGTTCCAGTGATATTTTAAATAAAAATTGTGCACCAATATAGAATTTTTAAAGACTGTTAAATGAAATGAATTTAATTATAATATAAAACACATGGAACTTGCTAAAGTGCCAAAAATCTGCATTTTGACATGTCCTACATCATGTTTTTCTGACTTCTAGGAAGATTGTAACCCACTTAACCCCAACATTTCCCCAAGTTTTCACCATAATTGGTAAGCCCTAGTTATTTCGTTGCTTTGACAGTCATTTTCTGATGATTATTATTTATTTGTAATTAGCGATTAATAAATTGGTGTCCATCACCACGCCGCACCTTGGTCCTCTTCTTTTAACGGCCCGTGATAGAACTTCCCACTACAAACGGACCAAGCAGCGTGGTAAGGAGGAATGGACGTGGGAGGACATTTTGAATGGCAAGGGATCCTGGACGTGGGAGGAGATCTTGGCCGGGAAGGAAGGATCGCCTGCACTGGGAGCAGAGAGGAAGGCGAAGGCAGCAGCTAAAGCAGAGCGGCAGCATTATGAGGGAACACGACTAGCAAGGAAGAGGAAGCACCCCAAAATCTTTTTGGGGAGGGCACACGGGGAGTGCTTACCGTGGCCCGTGCTTACCGTGGCGAGCATGTGACTGGTCAGGCACCGTGCTATGGGGTGATGCGCACGGTGTCTCGGTTGAGCATTCACAGGCCGGTGTGCTCTGTGCCAGCCTCCCGCATTTGCCGGCTGGAAGCGGGCATCCAGCCAGAACGGGTTGTGCAAGCTCTGCGCTCGAGACGCCAGTGCCCCTCCACAGCCCAATGTATCCGGTGCCTCTGCCAAGAACTAAGCCTACTGTATGTCTCCCCAGCCTGGTGAGTCATGTGCCTGCTCCCAGAGCCAGGCCTCCTGTTTGTCTCTCCACTGCAGTGATGATCCATGGCACGAAGCCTCCAGTGATGATCCATGGCACGAAGCCTCCCATGATGATCCATGGCATGAAGCCTCCAGTGATGATCCATGGCACGAAGCCTCCAATGACGGCCTCTAGTCCGGAGCCTCCAGCGACGGCCTCCAGTCCGCGGCCTCCAGAGACGGCCTCCAGTCCGGAGCCTCCAGAGACAGCCCGCAGCGAGGGTGCCCAGTCCGGGGCCCGCAGCGAGGGTGCCCAGTCCGGTGCCCAGATTTTTGTAGTTTGTTCCAGTCATTGGCAGCAGAGAACTGGAAGGAGAGGCGGCCAAAGTAAGAATTGGTTTTGGGGGTGACCAGAGAGATATACCTGCTTGCTACAGGTGGGTGCTGCTATGGTGACCAGCGAGCTGAGATAAGGGGGGACTTTACCTAGCAGGGTCTTGTAGATGACCTGGAGCCAGTGGGTTTGGAAACGAATATGAAGCGAGAGCCAGCCCACGAGCGTACAGGTCGCAGTGGTGGGTAGTAAATAGGGCTTTGGTGACAAAACGGATGGCACTGTGATAGACTGCATCCAATTTATTGAGTAGGGTATTGGAGGGTATTTTGTAAATGACATCGCCGAAGTCGAGGATTGGTAGGATGGTCAGTTTTACAAGGGTATGTTTGGCAGCATGAGAGAAGGATGCTTTGTTGCGAAATAGGAAGCCAATTCTAGATTTAACTTTGGAATGGAGATGTTTGATGTGAATCTGGAAGGAGAGTTTACAGTCTAACCAGACTCCTAGGTATTTGTAGTTGTGCACATAGTCAGAGCCGTCCAGAGTAGTGATGTTGGACAGGCGGGCAGGTGCAGGCAGCGATCGGTTGAAGAGCATGCATTTAATTTTACTTGTATTTAAGAGCAATTGGAGGCCACGGAATGAGAGTTGTATGGGATTGAAGCTCGCCTGGAAGGTTGTTAACACAGTGACCAAAGAAGGGCCAGAAGTATATAGAATGGTGTTGTCTGCGTAGAGGTGGAACAGAAACGCACCAGCAGCAAGAGCGACATCATTGATGTATACAGAGAAAAGAGTCAGTCCAATAATTTAACCCTGTGGCACCCCCATAGAGACTGCCAGAGGCCCGGGCAACAACCATCCGATTTGACACACTGAACTCTATCAGAGAAGTACTTGGTGAACCAGCAGAGGCAATCTTTTGAGAAACCAAGGCTGTCGAGTCTGCGGTGATTGACAGAGTCGAAAGCCTTGGCCAGGTCAATGAATACGGCTGCACAGTATTGTTTTTTTTACACCCATTTTCTCCCCAATTTCCTGGTATCCAATTGTTAGTAATTCCTATCTTGTCTCATCGCTACAACTCCCGTACGGGTTCGGGAGAGACGAAGGCCGAAAGCCATGCATCCTCCGAAACACAACCCAACCAAGCCATACAGCGTGCATCCAACCCGGAAGCCATTATTTTTATTTAACCAAGCAAGTCAGTTAAGAACACATTATTATTTTACAATGACGGCCTACCCTGGCCAAACCCTAACTTGGACGACATTGGGCCAATTTTTCCCCGCCACACGCGCCTCCCAATCGCAGCCGGTTTTGACACAGCCTGGAATTGAATCAGGGTCTGTAGTAACGCCTCTAGCACTAAGATGCAGTGCGTTAGACCACTGCGCCACTTGGGAACTGAAGAAAAAAAACAATCTAGGAGCCTCATGGTTTTCACCCCCTTCCATAGATTTACACAGAATTATGACAACTCCCGGAGGCCGTCCTCCAGCCTATCAGAGCTCTTGCAGCATGAACTGACATGTTGTCCACCCAATCAAAGGATCAGAGAATTAATCTAGTACTGAAAGCATAAACTACAGCTAGCTAGCACTGCAGTGTATAAAATGTGGTGAGTAGTTGACTCAAAGAGAAAGACAATAGTTTAACAGTTATGATCAAATTAATTTCTTCCAAAATGAAGGAGAAGCAAGAGAGAATGTCATTCTTTTCATTTACTTAGCTAGCAAATGCAGTTAGCTAGTTTAGCCTACTGAAACACCCTCCTCAAACAGAGAGATGCTATGTTAGCTAGCTGGCTATGACTTTCCAACACAACACTGGAACTCGTTCAAGTCAAGGTAAGCTTTTGGTATTACTGCCACCAGGGCAGCCGGTGTATAACTTTCTACCCTCTCCACTACTGTCCCGTCGATGTGGATAGGACCCCCCTCTGCTGTTTCCTGAAGTCCACGATCATCTCCTTTGTTTTTTTGAGTGTGAGGTTCTTGTCCTGACACCACACTCCGAGGGCCCTCACCTCCTCCCTGTAGGCCGTCTCGTCGTTGTTGGTAATCAAGCCCCAAACTTGATGATTGAGTTGGAGGCGTGCATGGCCACACAGTCGTGGGTGAACAGGGAGTACAAGAGAGGGCTGAGAACGCACCCTTGTGGGGCCCCAGTGTTGAGGATCAGCGGGGTAGAGATTTTGTTACCTACCCTCACCACCTGGGGGGCGGCCCGTCAGGAAGTCCAGGACCCAGTTGCACAGGGCGGGGTCGAGATCCAGGGACTCAAGCTTGATGACGAGTTTGAAGGGTACTATGGTGTTAAATTCTGAATGCTTAAATGCTAAATGCTTTACTGCTCAGAATAAGTAGAGCTCTCTTCCAGAGGAATCCCTCAGCATTGTGGCCCTTTCTAAGAATAGCACAGAGCAGAAGTGAAGGGTTAAAACTCACAGTATTTGACATAAAGTACTTGAGATCTCTATATGGATATACACTGAGTGTACAAAACATTATATTGAGTTGCACCCCCCCCCCTTTTGCCCTCAGAACAGTCTCAAAACGTCAGGGCATAGACTCTACAAAGTGTCGAAAGTATTCCATAGGGATTCTGGGCCATGTTGACTCAAATTCTTCCCACAGTTGGCTGGATGTCCTTCAGGTGATGGACTATTCTTGATACACACAGGAAACTGTTCCGCATGAAAAACCCAGCAGCGTTGCAGATCTTAACTCAAATCGGTGCGCCTGGCACCTACTACCATACCCCGTTCAAAGGCACTTAAATCTTTTGTCTTTCCCATTCACCCTCTGAATGGCACACATACACAATCCATGCCTCAAGGCTTAAAAATCCTTCTCCCCTTCATTTACAAGGACATCAATAAGGGATCATAGCTTTCACCTGAATTCACTTGGAAAGTATGCATCATGGAAAGAGCAGGTGTGCATAACTGCATAAGAAATAATAATTAAGTATATATATTGCTACAAATCTCGATATTCAGGGGCATGTATAAAAATGCTGGGCAGGCCATTATTTTGGCTACCATGGCTATACCCCCATATGATGACAATACCCCATCCACAGGGCACGAGTGGTTACTGAATGGTTTGATGAGCATGAAAACTATGTAAAGCATATGCCGTGGCCGCCTCAATCACCACATTTCAACCCGATTGAACACTTATGGGGGATTCTGGAGCGGTGCCTGAGACAGCGTTTCCACTACCATCAAATGATGGAATTTCTCGTGGAAGAATTGCATCACATCCCTCCAATAGAGTTCCAGACACTTTTAGAATCTATGCCAAGGTGCATTGAAGCTGTTGTGGCTCGTGGTGGCCCAACGCTCTATTAAGACACTTTATGTTGGTGTTACCTTTATCTAGTGAATACCATGCCTGCAAGACACTGTTATACATCAAGGCTCATGGGGTTATATCCTGCCTGTTTGGCCCTGTCTGGGGGTGTCATCAGATGGGGCCACAGTGTCTCCTGACCCCTCCTGTCTCAGCCTCCAGTATTTATGCTGCAGTAGTTTATGTGTCGGGGGGCTAGGGTCAGTCTGTTATATCTGGAGTATTTCTCCTGTCTTATCCGGTGTCCTGTGTGAATTTAAGTATGCTCTCTCTTAATTCTCTCTTTCTCTCTCTCAGAGGACCTGAGCCCTAGGACCATGCCTCCGGACTACCTGGCATGACGATTCCTTGCTGTCCCCAGTCCACCTGGCCTTGCTGCTGCTCCAATTTCAACTGTTCTGCCTGCGGCTATGGAACCCTGACCTGTTCACCGAACGTGCTACCTGTCCCAGACCTGTTGTTTTCAACTCTCTAGAGACAGCAGGAGCGGATAGAGATACTCTCAATGATCGTCTATGAAAAGCCAACTGACATTACTCTTGAGGTGCTCCTCTGTTGCACCCTCGACAACTACTGTGATTATTATTATTTGACCATGCTGGTCATTTATGAACATTTGAACATCTTAGCCATGTTCTGTTGTAATCTCCACCCGGCACAGCCAGAAGAGGACTGGCCACCCCTCATAGCCTGGTTCCTCTCTAGGTTTTGGCCTTTTTAGGGCGTTTTTCCTAACCACCGTGCTTCTACACCTGCATTGCTTGCTGTTTTGGGTTTTAGGCTGGGTTTCTGTACAGCACTTTGAGATATCAGCTGATGTAAGAAGGGCTATATAAATACCTTTGATTTGATTTCGTATTATACATCATATTCACCCTCTATAACAACTGTGATAACAAAAAGGCTGCAATGTTATTTTAAAAATCCTTTATCAAGGGAGACAAATCACATAAACCTTATTGATACAAATGAAATGAGATTGACCTGATAGGGCTGTAATACTCTTTAAATGCTCTGCTCTGAGTTGCCCCTCTGCCTGTTACTGAAAAATCAGACCTCCCATCCACATGCACACATCTCTGTCGTGGAAGCATTTAGATGTCAGTTTAGATGTGTCCCGCAGCATGACAGCGGTGACACTGAAATGTTTTGGCACCTTCTTCTGTTGGCCTCCCTCCTCATCTCTATGGTTCAATGTTCCACAATGCAGCAGAACCTCAACTCGCTCTTACATGCCATCACTGGAGCTCACTCTGGTGGTGGCTACGGTATTAAAGGAAGGAAGCTATATCAGAAAAATGGACAGAAAAATGGAAACATACAAAAAGTCTTGAGTAAACCAGTCAGTGAGATTAACATTATCTGACATTTTTGACAATCTTGTTGACTCCTTGCTTCCATAAGTTCTAACTGTAAATTAATTTGGAGTGATTTATTCGCCAGCCCCATGCAACCCTCAGGTTACCAAACAAAGTCAAAATGTTGAAATTGGATTGTGCCTTGCCTCCAAAGGGAAGATTGTATTGATAAGCCTATGCAAATAGTTCTGTCTCAAGTAGGCGCGTATTTCTGACGTAGAGAACCAGCGACAGCTATTTTTTTTTTATTAAACAGTAACATGCTAAACATAAACAGCTCACATAAACATAAACATTCATAACCGATCAAAGTAGCTCTTGCTATTTACGCTTTAACATTGAAGAGGAGAGTAGACTTTAGCGTTAGCATTTCTGACGCGACTGCTCGAGCTGACTTCCTGCATTGACTGCTAGATAGAGTATCTTTCATAAATTACATTGAGGTATGTCTGAAAATAAAATAAACATTTATAGCAAGTAATTCGCTACACATAAACGACCAAAATACCTGTTGCTATTTACACTTTAAAATTTAAGAGTGTAGACTTCAGCTTTAGTATTTCTGACGTGGATATCCAGCGACAGCTAGAGCTAACTTCCTGCATTGTTGAAGCACTGCTTGATAGCGTTCCAGTATTTTACATAAATTACACTGAGGTATGTCAATTTTTTATAGCAAATAATTCGCTACTCAAACGATCAATGTACCTGTTGCTATTTGCACGTTAAAATTGAAGAGGAGAGTAGACATTAGCAATTTAGTATTTCTGACGTAGTGATCAAACGACCGCCCGAGCTGACTTCCTGCATTGAGGAAGAGACTGCTTGATAGCGATCCCGCCCGTATTTTACATAAATTACAGTGAGGTATGTCTGAAATTTTATAGCAAATAATTTGCTACTCATAAACATTCATAACCGATCGATGTACCTGTTGCTATTTACACTTTAAAACGGAAGAGCATAGTAGACAGCGTTAACTAGCTAACGTTAGCCTAGCTAGCAAGGATGGAATCAGAGGGCTAACGTTTGCTAACTAACTACTGTATCGAACGTTACCTAGTCAATCACTTTGTCACAGGAGGCTGGTGGCACATTTGAGGAGGACGGGCTCATGGTAATGCATGGAGCGGAATCAGTGTGGAATGTTATTAAATCCATGAAACACACCTTGAAGTGCCAGCCCTCTTTGCTGTCTGTTTAGCTAACTGTAGCCCGCCTCTTTGCTACGAAGCCTAGCTATCGAAGTGGTTTGTAAATTATAGGCTACGTCACTTTGAGGGAAGATCAGTAGTACTAGCTAGCTAGCCACTAATTAGTGTATGTTCAAACGACTTCTGATGGC
Source organism: Oncorhynchus gorbuscha (assembly GCF_021184085.1). Lineage (NCBI taxonomy): Eukaryota > Metazoa > Chordata > Actinopteri > Salmoniformes > Salmonidae > Oncorhynchus > Oncorhynchus gorbuscha. The sequence goes on along the minus strand of NC_060183.1, from coordinate 47,201,956 downwards.
TATATGGTTTGAATCTAAGGCATTCATCATTATCCTGTGTTTTAAAGCTTTCAGACTGGTCCAAGGTGCTGTGCAGATTGTCTTGAACTCAACATGTAACGTTACTGCTACTACTACTCCTGCTCCACAAAGATTCTAAATTTTTCCTAATTAAAGCAATAGAAGAGAATGGACATGTGGATTGGGACTAAGATTAGGATACGGATTCTAGATTTCTGAGGGTATATTTAAAGCATTAGAAGAGGATGGATTAGGATACGGCTCACCTCCACCTTTGTTCTTGGAATGGATCAATGAGTTTGAAGCCTGCAGGTGCCTTCGGTTTATTTTAGCAGGGCCTATCCAATACCAACAATGACTGATGGAAGGATCTACGTGGGAAATCTTCCAATGGACGTCCAGGAGAGGGACATAGAGGATCTCTTCTTCAAATATGGAAAAATTCGGGATATCGAACTGAAGAATAACAGGGGAACCATCCCTTTTGCTTTTGTTCGCTTCGAAGATCCACGGTGAGTTCCTGGAATGATCTAGTGTGTGTACACGTCCAATCACAATACCTGGCTGTTTGGCAAGGCGTTCTCCTGATTTAGTAACATCGCCTGGGACTGACCTCAGTGAATGGATGGAGAAGGCGTTGACAAGTGTATATCCCTTAGGCAAGTAAGTAAGGAGTTCTGTGCTCTCTTCTCTTAGGGATGCAGAAGATGCTGTCTATGGAAGGAATGGATATGGATTCGGTGACTCCAAGCTTCGTGTAGAATACCCTCGCTCCTCTGGTGCCAAATTTAGTGGCCCTATGGGAGGCGGAGAAAGAGGCGAAGGAGGGGGTCCTAAGGGGAGGTTTGGGCCTCCAACTCGGAGATCTGAGTTCCGGGTGATAGTGACTGGTAGGTGGACGTTCTGAGTCGTAGACAGTTGTTTTTGTCTCTCTCTCTTGGCGGACTGGAGGTCAAAGGGACTAAGTGGAGGTCAAGTCAGCTGCCCAAAACAAACAGGAACAAAACGGTAAAAGCTCTAACTGATCATGTTGACTGCATATACCCAAACACCGGCCATAGTGACTGGTATGTTTTATCATTCATTTTTGTTTTACCCATTGGTAGTTCTCTATTGTATGTCCTCTTATATAGCTTAGACATTCCTATTTCTTAGGTTTCAATCTGGCAGTCAGATCATATGCCACTTTTTTTCTTTCAAATCAAGGGAAAATATTAGTTGAAAGACTGACAGTATTTGCATACTTATGGTGTCCCTCAAAGCTTTGCATGAAAATGTAGACACAAATGTGAATTGGAGGTATGCCACTTGAAACAGGTCTATAAGAATCTGTAGTTGAAAAGGCGTAGTTGATTGTATCAACATAATCACTTTTCCACTCCACTAAGCATTATGCAGACTTAGCAGCTTCTTGTATGACAATGTGCTGTCTCCCCTCCCAGGCTTGCCCCCATCAGGGAGCTGGCAGGATCTTAAAGACCACATGCGTGAGGCAGGGGATGTTTGTTTCGCCGACGTGCAGCGGGATGGTGAAGGGGTGGTGGAGTTTGTCCGTCGGGAGGACATGGAGTATGCCCTGCGCAGACTGGACAGGACTGAGTTCCGCTCCCATCAGGTGAGTACACCTCGCCACAGCAAAACATCTCAAATAGGAGTGCATTTGCGAGTTACAAGCTTATTCAAGCCCATGACGGAAGATTGTCTCCTCAGTCATTTGCTCTGTATGTCCTTCAGGGGGAGATGGCAAACATTCGTGTCCACGGAGAACATGGTGCCAGTTATGGTCGCTCGCAGTCCCGCTCCAGATCCCCCCGGGGGCGTGGCTACTCACCACCTCCTTACAAAAGCAGAGGGTCCCCTCCACAGCGCTACCAGTCACCACCACGGCGCCATGTGTCCCGCCATAGCCCCCCAGCGAGGCGACACCCAGTAACACACCACAGCCCACCCCCACGCCACTATCGGTAGACCAGCCAGCCATTCACAAGAGGGCACTGATGATTAGGGGCAGTTTAATTATGTTTTGTTTATACCAGTTCTCCTCCCTGACACACACAAATAATTGTCCCCCTTTTGCTTGCTATGTGCATTCCATGGTCAGTCACCCCTGCCTTCTTGTTGGCCTTAATATGGTTGATTTATTTTCCTGTTGATTGATGTAAACTTCAGTTCCCTGTGTCAGCGCACTGTATTGAGCTGAGTTCTGGTGAGACCATTTGTTAACTTGTCAATTTACTGGTCTTGCTGCTCTTGGTCATGTATGAACATGATCCATTTGTGATGAACACTGCCCTGAGTGTGACTCAACAAAAACTAAATGTGAAGATCTGCCTGCAATGTCTATTTTTAAATGAATTGTAAGTGTGGACCTCCAAGTGTCTGAATACCTTTTGGAAATTGTTTGATTGTAATCTGCTGGTAAACCTGAAATCCTTAAATTTGTTTTATTTTAAATAAATGTCAAACTTTTTAATCAGTTCATTCCTTCCCCTCTCAATGTTTTGGTAACTGGTGGTGGCTGAATTGAAGATCATTTTGTTTTTCAAACCAAGCACCTGCAATGGGTTGTCACGTTGCAGATTGGGTTTCATGCTATACCTTTTGTCATTTCTGGTCCATCCTCAGAGCTGAAAATATGAATTGGTAGTAGTAATGAAACATGATTATTCTATTTATTGCTTTGCCAATGTATATGTTAATCACATTACATTGCATCACTGAACTAAACACATTCCAGTAAAAAAAAATAATACTTTGAGCAAAGAGACCCACAACTTCTACTCTTGTACAGTATTAACCAAGTCCAATGCATCCACATTGATGTCCTCTTCAGTTGTCTTGAGGGACATTATGCCAGGACACTAATAGACATTGACAATTCCAGAATTTAAAAAAGTTCAATAAAACTCCCTTTGCAAAGCATCATAATCATTTTACAATGATCATCTGAAGTGCCCACCACATATCCATCTTGTGACCATGGATGTTTATTGGTCAGACCCAAATGTCTGGATTCATAGGTTCCTTTTAATCAATAGCCAAAATCCAATCCCAATTGTCATTCAGCACTTTGGATCCTTCATATGAATGCTCTTTAGTCTCCACACGAGGACAGCGACCTCAAAACCCCTTTCAAGCTAAATTGGTGGACACGCTGTTCATGTTCCATTGCATGCCCAGTAAGCGATGCCAGTGAGTCATAAGGCAACGTTGTTGGGGTGATCCATCTCATCGGTCACCTTTCTCTTTATTTGGGCCCATGAATTCTACGCCATCAATGGGAATGTCCTTTTCTTTTATGGCCTTCTGCGAATACAAGCACACCATATGTTGCTGTAACATTAGATACATGCATCTGACGTTTAAAAAGACAATGGATTGAGGACAATAGGCTATCATGAAGTGAGTATATTTACATTCATATATTGGAAATATGACCTGTGTTTCAGTCCTGTGAAAAATAGACTTGTGGCCTGACAGCTGACACATTGGTGTTGCATAATTTTGGTTAGCTAACAGTACGTGGTACAGCAGTTATCAATGCGTGGTGATGATGAACAGGCAGATAGCTAACATACGTCCGTGTTTGATATCATGTATTTACCTGGACACAATGCTGATATTTCTTGAACATTTCGGTACAGGGATCACCGCTTCGATCTCCCTTCAAGAATTTCTCAGCAAACCAACGGTTAAAGCACTGGTCATATTCCCGTTTTAGGTCAGTGCAGCCCTCTCCAACACTATTCATCTTCAATGCGGAATAACCATAGACCGTCTGAGAATAACAAATACTGAAAGAATAAAGATGACGATTAATTATTGAATTTATTGCAAGCAAAAGTCTCTTCCGCACAGTTCTCTTGACTTCCCTTGAACCATATGATCTATTTAGCCAGACACCATTGCGTACTTTGATGGCGTAATAAACAAGCGACACATTGTTAAAGCAACAGCACACTTTGGCTACAGGCAAACAATTTTACACCAAAGACCGCACAGAGAGTGAAACGAATTAAACCAAACTTTGCACAATGTTGAATCCAAAATATACTGATTGTTTAATGCACAGCAAAGTAATAACAAAAACAATTCAAGAATACATTGAAAAAATAAGAGTATTTTTCTCATATGTTTGTCGGTATATTTATCTATTGTCGTCAAGCAACAAATCACATGTACAGTGGCCTACGTGTGTGTACATATCTGATATTACACAGTATAGCTACATTGTTATACTCACAGATACTTTTGAATATTAGCCTGTGTGTGTTTCAAATAATTGTACAGTTACCATTACAGTACAACAGCAATACACGCAGACATTTAGCCGATAAAGAGAAGATAAGAGAAATTTAAGCACTTAATACAAAAACACTGGAATACATGGGGGACAATATGTTTAAGATACAGCCAGGGGTTTCAGCAAGTGTTCCTGCGATGTTGGAGAGGTGCAAGCTTTTTGGCTGCACCTTTACTCTGTGAATGGTTCTAACTGATGGGAAGTGTATGAAGGAAATGTACAAACAAGATCTCATTTGGTTATCATATTGAGAATATCCCTGCACAAGATAGCTACATTTAAGGCAAAACAAATACAAAAACATTCTGAAGCAATATGCAAAGAGTTTTTGTTTTTAAAATGGTACATTCACCAAGTGAACAATTACATTTTTTTCATAAACTTATTGATTATAATGTTAATTACCTGAACATAGGAAAGTGCTTTTAGGGACAGACAGAAATACTGCATTGTGCAATTATTGTAGTGTGACAACAGCTTCAGTATGGTTCACCTGACGATTTCAGGAATAAAAATCATGATTGAGAAGCGTGATTTTAAAATACTGACCACTATGTCTGCTTTTGTCAATTGTTGGTTTAGCTTTCATACAAATACAAGTTACGATTTTCAGAATACATTAATTCTATGTGACTTTCTCACAATTTTCACAATTTTGGACACTGAGTGAAAGGGGAGGAAAAGACACATGCTGGATCACTTGTTTTCTATGAGAGTCTGCACTTTGAGGACCAAGTCTCGAGCCATCGTTAGGACCTGCGGGATGTTGTGATGCTCAGCCATTTCTGAAGAGGGAAATCAAATCAAAAACACACCGTGTCACTCGAGCCTAGCCGCTTGTGCTGATTTACATATGAGTGTAGCCTTTGGGAGGTAGCTAGGCTTTTTGCCTTTGTCAGCAAGCACAGTAAAGGCAGTTGGTACCTTCAGATCATACATTTAGCAAGCAAACACTCAGTGACAATGAAATAACTGAATGATCAAATATTCCATTGCATAACAGCATCTAACGTCATCGTTTAGCCTCACCGTTGAAGAACTTGATGATGTCAGTGAAGTCCATGTTGTTCTCCAGGATGATGTCTCGGTACATCTCCACCAGTGCCAGAGCGATGAAGAGGACAAAATGAGTGGAGGAGGTATATGTGGCTGCCCAGATGCTCTCCCACACGGAGAACACATCATCATACAACATCTCTGGAGGAAGAATGACACATCAGGTTATATACAGAGTAGGACTATCAGATGTGACCTGCCTGCAGAAGAGTCATGTTAATTAAATAAAAACATTGACAATGACATTTTCCAAAATCTATACAGGTCCTTCATATTGTATACCTTGAACACGATTAATTTAAGTTTTAACGTCATCAGCATGAACTATTTCCTTAGGTTCCAATGTGAAATCCCCCCTTTCTGTTCGATTTCATCACCATACAGATAGTGTATGCGGTCAAACACGCCCATGCAGATGCCAGTACCTCTTTTGAAGTCTAGCAGGAACCAGCGGTAGCAGAAGTAGAAGTGAGTGTAGTCTCCATTCATCTGCATCAGTTCAAAGAGCTCTGAATCAAGGATCTAGTGGGGGAAAAATGGCAAGTGCCTTTATTTTACTACAATGTAATATCACTGTACTTATAATAATGTGCATGTGTGATTGAGTATGTACATGCACGTGTATGGTACCTGGATTAGGGAGCGCATGTTGGCAAAGTGTGAGTCCATGGCCCCTCCATGGGGGAAGTTCTGATTCATCCTCTTCATCAATTCAGAGAAGCAGCTGAAAGCCATGACCTCTGAGACACACATCAACAGCAAATTATTCATCGTATCTTACTCATGGCTGTGAATAATGCAGTTCAAGGAGAGCTATTGCTAATGCAGACTGACCGTCATCCAGAATGACCAGTAAAGGAGCCAGCAGATCACACATGCCCTGGACATAGCCAATCTCCAGATGCTGCCACACATAACTGCACATTATGTTGCGTAGTTTCTCCAGGTTAGCAGGGGTGAAGTACCAGTAGGTTCTGTCACAGCGTCTCACGTCCTTATCAATGCGATGCAGGTTGAGCAAGTACAAGTCCAGCTGCTCTTGCTGCACAGAGTGACAAAGGGGACTAAGGTTAGTTAAAGCGGTTCATGTTCAAATGGCTACTGTTTCATGATTCATTCCAGCATTGTGACAGCTCTGTTTGTAGTTGGGTATTTTATTAGGATCCACATTAGCTGTTGCAAAAGCAGCAGCTACACTTCCTGGGGTCCACACAAAACATAATACGAAATGACATAATGCAGAGCATCAATAGAAAAGAACAGCTGAAGGACAGTACTACATACATTTTATAAAAAGGCACATGTAGCCTACATATCAATGCATACACACAAAATATCTAGGTCAAATAGGGGAGCGGTGTTGTGCCGCATGATGTTGCTTTATCTGTTTTTTTTAAACCAGGTTTGCTGTTTATTTGAGCAATATGAGATGGAAGGAAGTTCCATGCAATAAGGGCTCTATATAATACTGTACGTTTTCTTGAATTTATTCAGGATTTGGGGACTGAAAAAGACCCCTGGTGGCATGTCTGGTGGGATAAGTGTATTGTATGTTGAACCAACTCTTAGCCAATCAACCGCTAAAATCGGCAACATGCATTACAGTGCACACAGGTAACTCATTTGGAGTACTTACAGAGTAGGTAGTCCCTGCAGGGGACACTACCACTGGTGAAACCTCAGGTTTGAGTTCACCTGTCACAACCAATAAGTCAGACTGGGGGTAGAGACTCTCCATCTCAGGCTCCTCCTCAGACAGGGTTGGCTCAGTTCCATCAAGACTGGTGTTGGAGCTTGCATGCAGGACAGGTTCCCCTGAAGCAACTCTCCCCAGGGCCAAGAAGGGGGCAGCAGGGGGGGCCATCAGGCCGGACAAGGGTCTTGCCCAGGCCGTGGGAATGTCCTCCATCTCTAAGGCAGAGGGCGAGTCATCAGAATCTAGTGTATCAGGAGAACGCATAGAGTGGGCTGTCACTGTAACACTGGCCCTGGCCTCTAGCTGAGGTGGCTTCAGTACTGGCATGCAAGGTGCATGTTTCTCTGAATCTATGGCAACTGTCATTTCTGCAGCTTTGGTATTGCTTTTCTCAGGGACACTGGCCTCCACAGTGTCTAATGTTTTGGTTTCGGCTATTTCTGAAACCTTTTCTTCAGTACTACCCATGTCTTTCTCACAAACACAAGCTTCGCTGGTTTGAGGTGTTTTAATTTTTTGTAATTCAGATTCTGTGATTTCTTCAATGTCAGAGAAGTTTGGGTCCTCTTTTTCAGCAATACCAGCCTCCACTGCTATTGTTGAAGCTTTGCTTCCTTCTGTTAAAGATGGCTCTGTGGCACAGGATGGTTCTGACACTGAGGCTTTGCTCTCTAGTGTTTTATTAACTGTGGCCTCGCCTAGTGGTGGAGCTGGAATATATACATTAGAAACCTCCGTTTCTAGTATGAGAATATCAGTATTCTCAGTTGCGTACGCAGCTCTCACAGGCAGCTTTGGGTCTTTTGTGGTGGAAACTTCAGACAACCCATTTCCTGCAACTTTGTTTTCAGTTTCAGTATTTCCTAAGGACTTCACGTCTTCTTTGTCAGAACCGCTTTCTTTAACCCTCTCTGGGATTTGTATGATTTCTACCGATTCAGAGCATTCAACCACTTTACTCTCTGGGGCTTTGGACTCTTGTGTTGGAGCCTTAGGATGCTCCTCCCCTGCCTTGTCATCAACTGTTATCGTGACCTTTGGTTCCTCTGTTGATCTTGAGACAGGGAGATCTTCGGTTAGCTTTGACCCAGCTTGGGTCTCTGCCACTGGCCTAGATGCAGCTCCCTGGGGCTCTGATGGCTCTGGTGATGGCTGAGTGGCAACTGTTTTGACAGTTAAATCAGTTGCAGGAAGTTTTGTTGCAGGGCTGTTGTTGTTTGTGCTTTGGGGCTGTTCTGGAAGACCTGAGCCAACAGAGATTTTTTGGGGTGAGTCTCCAGATTCTGAGGTAACATTTCGGTTGGCCACATCTGGGCAGTCTATCATTGGAATTTTGGACACCTCTTTGCCTTCCTCTGGCTTCATCTCGGATTCTATCGGATCCACCTCCTCCACAGACCCAAATGCCTGCAACACCGGACAACAGACAGTGAATACCCAGCATTATAAAGTCTCCCTACTATTGTAAGGCACAACTTCACAAGTATTCAGTATTAAGGGAAACTATAATGTTATGTGGTGATGTATTAAGCCCCAGAAAGAAAGCCTCCTGTACCTGTGTGCTACTGCTGGAGTCACTCTGGGCAATCTGTTTCTCTGAACTGGTGCTCTGTGAGGACTGGTGTAGGATATGGGGTCAAATGCCATCCAGGAAGAGAACACCATGAAGAATCATATGTTAGTACAGTATGTTAACCATATGCCAACGAGTCACTAACTCTGTCATGTATTACCCTCATCAAATGGGACAGGTAGGACCCCCTTACATCAGTGCTGATGGTGGAGTCTCGCTGCACTGGTCCTGGTCTTTCCACAGAATTGCACTTGGCTATGGCTTCAGCATGCTTCTCCCCCTCCCTCTGCTTGACGATGGCCTCACAGCCCAGCCACTCCTTCATAGTCTGCTCATAGTAGGCCCGCACCTGCTTATCCACCTACACACACACACAGATGAACACACAGGGTCACTGGTATGTAATGGTATTACACATGACCCACCTCCCTACTTGGATTCCAGAGGTAGTAGTTTTACGTCATGACAATATAACAGTACTCACCTCCAGCCTACGTTTCTGGGTCATATCGAAGTGGTAGTGTCCCAGCAGGAATGGCCAGACCTCCTTGCGTATTGTAGGGGCCACACCACCATAGTACACCATCCGCATAAGCTCATGCTCATCATACGCCTGAGAAAACGTTGTGAACGTGATTACATATTGACTCAATACAGAAACATACAAGTTCAGTACGATCATCGGTTGCAGTGGAATGTTGATGTTGGTGAATGCAGATACATTCAAGCTGTGACCTGTTAGCTAAGTCATAAAGAGCATGCACAGTCACTGCAGGTTGTGGTTGTGTGTACAGTATTTTTAGAGCAGATTGTACAGTAGATCTTACAGAGCAGTCCTGGAGGAAGCTGCTCCAGACATCCACAGTCAGCCCTCCTCGGGCATCATGAGGCACGTTAGGGTCAATGATGGTAGGGTTGACCAGGGCAGAGAGGTGGATACGAACGGTGGACAGGTGACGGCAGTAGGCAAGCCCTTCAATGAAGAAGTGAAGAAACACGCATGGTTATCAATCCAGCCATAACACGAAGACTATAGCATTCGAATCAGTCTTTCCTAAAGGAATTCATGATGCATGTACTCACAGCCATAGAAAGCACGGGAAATGATCTGGTACTTCATGGTGTCACAGAGGAGTTTCAGGGGAGCCCTGTCCTGGTTGCAGCCGTTGGATAGTGAGCCAACAGGGGATCCGTTCTGAGAGCAGGAGAAACAGGAGGACTTCCTGGGGGTGGGGTGCCACATGTTCACCGCCTGGTCCATCAGCTCTGGAGCCACTAGACACCAAACAGGATCAATGGTATCATCAGCAGGATCATCGTCATCATTGTCATTAGCAACATGATCATCTAGAACTGATGGAGGATTTGGGTGACTTTCTCTAATAATATACACTACCGGTCAAATGTTTCACAACATTTACTCATTCAAAGGTTTCTTAATTTTTACTATTTTCTACATTGTAGAATAATAGTGAAGATATCAAAACTATGAAATAACACATATGGAATCATGTAGTAACAAAAAAAGTGTTAAACAAATCAAAATATATTTATATTTGAGAATATTCAAATAGCCACCCTTTGCCTTGATGACAGCTTTGCACACTCTTGGCATTCTCTCAACCAGCTTCACCCCTGAATGCTTAAATAACCAACAGTCTTGAAGGAGTTCCCACATATTCTGAGCACTTGTTGGCTACTTTTCCTTTATTCTGAGATTCGACTCATCCCAAACCATCTCAATTTGGCTGAGGTCAGGTGATTGTGGGAGGCCAGGTCATCTGATGCAGCACTCCATCACTCTCCTTGGCCAAATAGCCCTTACGCAGCCTGGAGGTTTGTTGGGTCATTGTCCTGTTAAAAAAACAAATTATAGACCCACTAAGAGCAAACAAAATGGGATGGTGTATCGCTGCAGAATGCTGTGGTAGCCATGCTGGTTAGGTATGCCTTGAATTCTAAATAAAATCACAGACAGTGTCACCATCACACCACCTCCTCCATGCTTCACAGTGGGAACCACACATGCGGACATCATCTGATCACCTACTCTGCGTCTCACAAAGACATTGTGGTTGGAACCAAAATCTCACATTTTGACTCATCAGACCAAAGGACAGATTTCCACCAATCTAATGTATATTGCTCGTGTTTCTTGGCCCAAGCAATTCTCTTCTTATTATTGGTGTCCTTTAGTAGTGGTTTCTTTGCAGCAATTCGACCATGAAGGCCTGATTCACGCTCTGAACAGTTGATGTTGAGATGTGTCTGTTACTTGAACTCTAATGAACTTATCCTCTGTGGCAGAGTTAACTTTGGGTCTTCCTTTCCTGTGGCGGTCCTCATGAGAGCCAGTTTCATCATAGAGCTTGATGGTTTTTGCGACTGCACTTGAAGAAACGTTCAAAGTTCTTGAAATGTTCCGGATTGACTGACCTTCATGTCTTAAAGTAATGGTGGACTGTATTTTCTCTTTGCTTATTTGAGCTGTTCTTGCCATAATATGGACTTGGACTTTTACCAAATAAGCTATCTTCTGTATACCTTGTCACAACACAACTGATTGGCTCAAACACATTAAGAAGGAAAGAAATTCCACAAATGTACTTTTAAGAAGACACCTGTTAATTGAAATTCCATGAAGCTGATTGAGAGAATGCCAAGAGTGTGCAAAGCTGTCATCAAGGCAAAGGGTGACTATTTGAATCATCTCAAATATAAAATATACTTTTTTGGTTACTACATGATTCCGTATGTGTTATTTCATAGTTTTGATGTCTTCACTATTATTCTACATTGTAGACAATAGTAAAAATACAGAAAAACCCTTGAATGAGTAGGTGTTCTTAAACTTTTGACCGGTAGTGTATATGCTTTTTTTTTAAACATGGAAACATTGACAAACCAAGCCAGAAGATAGAGGTGTGACAAAGACAACTTCATGCCCATGCATGGTCTCAAATCCAGGGTAACCAATGTAAGGTGTTCACAGGGCTACAGGCACAGGGGCTGGACAGAGAGGGGCTGAGGGAAGGGCAATGGTCAACAAAACGAACGGTGAGAGAAAAATAAATCATGAAAAAGTATATTATGTACAAATTTCAACAGAAAATCGACATAGAATAAGGAGATCACAAGTGAAATTACCAAAGTCTGACGGAGTACCAGGGAGCAGGATCCGGAAGACATAGTCAGTGGCCTCGTCCTCCTCTTTATCCGACACAGACTCCACAGACCCCTGCGGACTCCTCTTCCGCAACTTAGGGAAAACCTTTCCCTGTGGGCAAAGGAAGGTAGTGCACTCAGTATAAGACATTAACATGGTGTTATTATGATTCGCAAGAGTGATTAAAGTTGATACCCTAAAACTCAGATCCCCATCATTTCATTGTGATGCAAGACTAGGCTAAATATAATTAATGATCCAGCCAATCTCAAGTCAGTCATCTTTTCCTTTTCTGTTTAAAAACAACAACAATTTTTAGTAATTTAGCAGTCTTATCCAGAATGACGTACAGTTAGTGCAGTCATCTTAAGATAGCTAGGTGAGACAACATGTCACAATCATAACAAGTACACTTTCCCTCAATAAAGTAGTTAACAGCAAAGTCAGTGGTACAGTAGTAGGAAAATTACATTTGTATAATTTTTTTGGGGGACCTCGTCTTTGGTCTGCAACTTTCCTTCATGGTGGTTTGAGGACGTATTAAGACCCCACTCACTCCTAGACTCTCTGTGCCACTCCTAGGTTGTATAGTCTTTCCCTGCTCCACAGGGTAATATACCAGAACCTTAACAATGCTATATTCTACAGCAGCCTGTAAATTATAGTCTCAGCTCTAATACGATTACCACTTTTATCATCACAACCCCTCTAAAAACTTCCTCATGGGGTTCCCTTTGCTTTGGCAGGTCAGGGTTGATATTATCTACTTAGAGGCTAAATTGGTGGATAAGATCAATGAAATTACAGTGTCAGTGTAAAAGTATCCCTCTGGCAGCAGTGCACAGTACTAACACAGAGATCAGAGTTGCCCTCAGTCCAACAACATCCACTCTGCTATAGATTAGTTGTTTCTAATGCTACAAGAAACAAAAATCATACCATCACGTTTCAATTGGTTTAGTGAATGTGGACATAATAGCTACAGTAAACATTAATTGAGATCTGAAACATTGTCATGAATTCCAAATGTGAGGGTTATATCTGGTGCATGTTAGGACATGTCTATGTTCCATGCTGACCTTTCCCCTCTGGGACCACAGAGGGGGGTCGAGTTGTCCGTGTGGCAGCAGGCCTGTCTCCAGGCAGGTCAGGAACTGGAGCAGGTGTCCTCCCCGGGGGAACCGCAGCGGAGGCCTCTGGATCCCATCCTGACTCACCAGAACCACTGTTCCACCGCTGTCCACTAGGAAAAAACGTGAATTCAAGGTCAAGAAGACACACACAAACACATGGATACAAAGATATATGCCTACATAATTAAAATAGGTTCCTCCTGTACCTTGCTGATGGCAGTGCAGATAAACAATCTCCTCCAGGCGAATAGTCATGGCAAAGTCCCAGTAAACACTGGGAAAATCAATATGAGAAATTGCTGAGATTTAAACAATATCCAATTATATAAATTGGCATGTCCTTTGTAGACACCTATGAGTGTCAGAATAGGTTTCTTTACTGTGATTTGATATTACATTACCTTTTTTCAGTGTCATCTGCCACAGTGCCATTCATGAGCTGGTTGGGGGTCCATTTCAGGGTCATGAGATCTGCAGTCTGGTGGAGAGACAGGTACCCTGGGATAGCCTCCATATCATCCCTCTGTAGACCAAGACAGGAGATTTGTAGAAAGCATTCCTTGCTGTTTAAACAGTGATGAAAAGCAATGCCAAGTCCTTTAACACGCAGAGAGAGACACACACACACACACAAACACACCGGCTGCACCAGGACGTTGTTTTTGCCAAACAGCAGTGTAGCCCTGTTGTTCTGATGGAGGGACTCAACGTAGTCCCGAGCCCACAGGATGGGCCTGTCCTCCATACTGCCACTGGACTGCCTCTTCTGGATCTATTAGAAAATATAATTGTATTCGAGACCATTGGACCATTTTTTATGCATCATATATTATACACGCACACATCATTCGTTTAAACACATAATCCACACACTGACCAGGGCAGGTCGCCTGGAGGGGGAGTCCTGGCGACAGTGGCCACTGTGGATGCGGTGTCTCTGGACGAGCTCATCAGCAGAGGGGTCTGTCCAGAAGTGGTCAGCTGTCTTCACCTTAGTGTACTCCAGAGCACAGGGGCCGACTGCAAGGCATAAGGGCAAGACAACACTGAGATCCACAACAGTTTTCATGTAGAAAGGTGTAGTCACTATTTCTAACTTCTAAAGCACTGTACTGAACCATCACCATCCAGAGTGAAAGTTAGTGTTACCAGCAATGTCAATGTTACCCTTACAGTAGAAGGTAAATGCACTTGTCTATTATAAGTGTGAGTACAAAGTCAATTTGGAGTTAGTTACCAGTATGTTTAACTTCAAAACCACAGAATTATGGCCTTATCTGAAATAAGGCAATTTCCACTGTAAAGCACTAGTCTCCAATGTCATGTTAACCTACAGACTATCTCAGGGGGAGTCAAATTCACTGTAATGTGCCATTCATTGTGCTATTTCTTATCTTATCAGAGATCTGTCCGGCCACATCTTGGCAAGAGAGGCCATAAGAAGAGGTTCCATCAATACCTAACAGAGAGGCAAGGATTGGTCCATCCACAGGATCCATTAGAATGGCCTCACTGTCATAGAACGTACTGGAAAAGAGAAAATCACGTTTCCTCAAAATGGTGCAAGAAGAACCATTGCTGCATGTTCACTGAAAAGCGACTAGAAATACAGATGTCAGATCTTAATTTGACCCGTTTAATTGCAGCAGGAAAATAATCTTGCAGCAGGAGGATTTGAATATCTGAAGAAATATTTAGAATGGCGCCAAGAAGCAGCTGGAATACATTGCAGTACCGTACCCACGTTGTACCTTAGACTGGAGGTCCACTGTGCCCCGGTTCAAGTAGTCTATGTAGGCTATGTGCAGGCTACAGCGCATCTCGTGTGAATTCTTATGTGGATTATAATAAATTGACATATTTGTAGAGGTAGATATATTTTTTTGTTAGGTAAAATCTTTTTTTTTTTTAATCAACTGTTTTATTATATGTTCAAGGCAAGTCATAATGCTGCCCTACAGTAGGCTACACCTTAACCACAGCCTACTGTAGCCTATCAAAACTAATTGCACACATAGGCTTATAATATCATATGTAAAGACGCGATGAAATTGAGAATAGTGAGGTATCCTACGGAATGGAGTGCAATGGTGGATGAAAGAGTGACTCAGATTGTAAAACCCCCAAGAATTTAGGAACCCAGAGAATACATGTGGGTGTATATATAGGAGAAGATCATAGCATTCAGACATGTATGTGTGTGTGAAACACACACACACACACACACACACACACACACACACACACACACACACACACACACACACGCGTATCTATTGCCAACAAGGGTTTTGCCACCAAGTACTAAGTCATGTTTTGCAGGAGTCAAATACTTATTTCCCTCATTAAAATGCAAATCAATTTATAACATTTTTGACATGAGTTTTTCTGGATTTTTTGTTGTTGTTATTCTGTCTCTCACTGTTCAAATAAACCTACCATTAAAATTATAGACTGATCATTTCTTTGTCAGTGGGCAAACGTACAAAATCAGCAGGGGATCAAATACTTTTTTTCCCCCTCACTATATATGAATGCTATGATCTTCTCACATACGAGATATTGCCTCACATGCTGGTCAAAAGCATGGCTAAAATCTATCCAAACCTGTACACCTGAGTTATCTGTGGTTCCTCATATGTAAGACGACAGCTGATGATAGTGTTGTTGTTGTTGTTAGAATGATATATTATTTGATGTGATGTATTGGTATGTTGTGTTGTTTTAGTGAGTATGTTTATTGTGGCTGAGTAATTGTCCTTAGCTGCACTGGCACCCACGGGTGCAAATGATCTTTTGGCTAACCCCGCCACATTTAAATGGATGTTGAATTATTGTAATATTGATTAATGTGCATTGTCCCCTATAAATAAATATATATATGTATGAATGTGTGTATGAGAAAAGAGAATATATATATTATACATACGGTTGATCTGGGGGGGTGTTGGGGTTTTAAAATCTGCACCATTTCACTCCATTCCGTAGGATATCTCACTATTCTCAATTTCATCTCGTCTTTACATCTGATATAAGCCTGTGTGTGCAATTAGTTTTTTATAGGCTACAGTAGGCTCTGGTTTAGGTGTATTCATTTTAATAGGCTACAATAGGCTGTAGTTTAGGTATATTAATTTTGATAGGCGAGAGTAGGCTATAATTTAGGTATAGCCTACTGTAGGGCTGCATTTCAGACCGTGTCATAGACCAATATCTATCTTGTGTTAAGCTATATAAAATGGCAGTTGTTGATGTGTATGGCTGCATTTCACATAAACTTATGTACATTTGAATGTTGCAGTAATAGGACCTATAGGTCTACAGTAACAATAGGACATTTATTCGCTGCAACTCCCGTACGGACTCGGGAGAGGCGAAGGTCGAGAGCCATGAGTCTTCCGAAACACAACCCAACCAAGCCGCACTGCTTCTTGACCCAATGCCCATTCAACCCGGAAGCCAGCCGCACCAATATGTCAGAGGAAACACTGTACACCTGGGATATGTTTCGTATTGCGTCAGACAACAACATTGACGAATACGCTGATTCAGTGAGCGAGTTCATTAGAATGTGCGTTGAAGATGTCCTTCCCATAGCAACGATTAAAACATTCCCAAACCAGAAACCGTGGATTGATGGCAGCATTCGCGTGAAACTGAAAGCGCGCGAACCACTGCTTTTAATCAGGGCAAGGTGACCGGAAACATGACCGAATACAAACAGTGTAACTATTCCCTCCGCAAGGCAATCAAACAAGCTAAGCGTCAGTATAGAGACAAAGTAGAATCTCAATTCAACGGCTCAGACACAAGAGGTATGTGGCAGGGTCTACAGTCAATCACGGATTACAAAAAGAAAACCAGCCCCGTCACGGACCAGGATGTCTTGCTCCCAGGCAGACTAAATAACTTTTTTGTGCGCTTTGAGGACAATACAGTGCCACTGACACGGCCCGCAACTAAAACATGCGGACTCTCCTTCACTGTAGCCGACATGAGGAAAACATTTAAACGTGGCCCAGACGGAATCCCCAGCCGCGCCCTCAGAGCATGCGCAGACCAGCTGGCTGGTGTGTTTACGGACATATTCAATCAATCCCTATCCCAGTCTGTTGTTCCCACATGCTTCAAGAGGGCCACCATTGTTCCTGTTCCCAAGAAAGCTAAGGAAACTGAGCTAAACGACTACCGCCCCGTAGCACTCACTTCCGTCATCATGAAGTGCTTTGAGAGACTAGTCAAGGACCATATCACCTCCACCCTACCTGACACCCTAGACCCACTCCAATTTGCTTACCGCCCAAATTGGTCCACAGACGATGCAATCTCAACCACACTGCACACTGCCCTAACCCATCTGGACAAGAGGAATACCTATGTGAGAATGCTGTTCATCGACTACAGCTCGGCATTTAACACCATAGTGCCCTCCAAGCTCGTCATCAAGCTCGAGAGTCTGGGTCTCGACCCCGCCCTGTGCAACTGGGTACTGGACTTCCTGACGGGCCGCCCCCAGGTGGCGAGGGTAGGCAACAACATCTCCACCCCGCTGATCCTCAACACTGGGGCCCCACAAGGGTGTGTTCTGAGCCCTCTCCTGTACTTCCTGTTCACCCACGACTGCGTGGCCACGCACGCCTCCAACTTAATCATCAAGTTTGCGGACGACACAACAGTGGTAGGCTTGATTACCAACAGCAGCGCCTATTCAACCTCAGGAGGCTGAAGAAATTCAGCTTGTCACCAAAAGCACTCACAAACTTCACCGCCTGGTATGGCAACTGCTCCGTCCACAACCGTAAGACTATCCAGAGGGTAGTGAGGTCTGCACAACGCATCACCGGGGGCAAACTACCTGCCCTCCAGGACACCTACACCACCCGATGTCACAGGAAGGCCATAAAGATCATCAAGGACACCAACCATCCGAGCCACTGTCTGTTCACCCCGGTATCATCCAGAAAGCGAGGTCAGTACAGGTGCATCAAAGCTGGGACCGAGAGACTGAAACACAGCTTCTATCTCAAGGCCATCAGACTATTAAACAGCCACCACTAACATTGAGTGGCTGCTGCCAACACACTGACACTGACTCAACTCCAGCCACTTTAATAATGGGAATTGATGGGAAATGATGTAAAATATATCACTAGCCACTTTAAAAAATGCTACCTAATATAATGTTTACATACCCTACATTATCCATCTCATATGTATACGTATATACTGTACTCTATATCATCTACTGCATCTTTATGTAATACATGTATCACTAGCCACTTTAACTATGCCACTTTGTTTACATACTCATCTCATATGTCTTGCCTATGCCGCTCTGTACCATCACTCATTCATATATCTTTATGTACATATTCTTTATCCCCTTACACTTGTGTCTATAAGGTAGTAGTTTTGAAATTGTTAGCTAGATTACTTGTTGGTTATTACTGCATTGTCGGAACTAGAAGCACAAGCATTTCGCTACACTAGCATGAACATCTGCTAACCATGTGTATGTGACAAATACAATTTGATTTGATTTGACCTGGTCAGCATGCACTGCGCCCGGCTCGCCACAGGAGTCGCTAGTGCGCAATGAGACAAGGATATCCCTGCTGGCCAAACCCTCCCTAAACCGGACAACGCCCCATGGGCATCCCGGTTGCGGCCGGCTGCGACAGAGCCTGGGCTCGAACCCTGAATCTCTGGTGGCACAGCTAGCACTGCGATGCAGTGCCTTAGACCACTGCGCCACCCGGGAGGCGGGTCTGGTGCTTTTAGTTTGAGCGAGTGAGAAAGGGAGAATGATTTTGATGGCTGGCACTGCTCTGAAATGACTGGACTATTCCCACATGGAGATAAAGAGAACTGAGGATTTTCAGTGAATGTATGTAAATCACAAGCCCCATTTGAAATTTCCTGATGCGCAGGGGGAAAAAATGTGACAAGCGAGTGATCAAATTAAGATCGGACATCTGTAGTATACATATTGAGCAGCTACGATTGTTGGTATTTGTAAGATCAAACACAATGTCAGACTTTCAGCTGGAATCTGATCTGTTGATTGATTAGTAACCTGCTGTTCTCCACTAGGTACATGACAATCTTGTCCAGAAGCTTCTCCATGAGAGCAGTGCGGATCCACAGGTTCCTCAAGCCCTGAGGGGGGGAGGTTGGTCAATCCGGGTTGCTTCTGAACACTGCCATTATTTAGTTGAGCCTGTCTGCTGGAGAATACAGAGAGAAGTGTTTGATACACATTTTGTATTAATTTATGGCATACTAGTGTGTGTATGTGCGTGGAGGGGGGGGGGGGGGGGGGTTTAGGAGTAATGACTAGTCAAGATCAATGTCTTACTTGGTCTCGATGAGCTGCTCTAGTTCCTGGACCTTCTGACAGAGTTCCTCCGCCGGGGTGAAGCTCTTCCCCACCTTCATGAAGAGTGCTGCTACCTTATTACTGCAAAGGAGGCCCGCTGCTCGCCTCTTCAGCCCATGGAGCACACATGCCTCCACTACAGCTGTAGACACACGGAAACACATAGTATTGAATATACAGACACCAACAGTACACACAGAGTTTGGTTTCAAAACCAACTTTCCCCAAAGCGATATTCATTAAGCTATGATTGCATACACTGTCAACAACAAGTAAACCACATGCAGAGTTTGCTAATTAGATTTTCAGGCGCAACCAGTGAAAACCCTTGGACAGTCTGAGTGCTACTGCAGGGAAGCAGAGACGGGTTAGAGGGAAGGTGCAGGTGGCTCTCAGCAGGACCAGAAATAGACTAAAAACTGACAAACGATGTTTACTGTTGCTAGGATATCCGTGGATGTGTAGAGGTGTAGTATCAACACCTTTGCATAGTGTCTGCTGTCAGTTAAATTTAACACAGATGGACCGACACATCTCTATGGCTGTGGCCGGTGCCAACCTAAAATCAAGCTGTGTTCGGTTGAGAACGTGACCGTACACACTTTGGGGTAGTAGGAGGTGGCCAGGCTTGACATTTCAACACCACAGGATGATGCCCAATGTCACTTGCTCTGTAAATGTCAATGTAGTCATGAGAAATTAATTTTAAAAATGTTCTGACTCAGATTTTTTATGTGAAATTAACATAATACCTATGGCATTTACCTCCGTACAATTCAACCAGCAATAATCCACCTACTTTTGACTCCATAATCTTACTGCTGTGCTCTTAATGTAACAATAATCCTATGTGTCACATCACAAGTGTGAAATGTGAGGCTGTGAAACCAGAGTGATGGGGTGGAGGACAATTGTGAAGAGATTACAAAGCACTAGTTCGAACCAACTGTAATTCTTTAGTTGACGGAGAATAGCAGCACTGCTCGAGTCTGCGATGAGAGAGAAAGGTGCTCTTTCTTTTTCATTTTGTTATTAACTTATATTTTCAAGCATAGCAATTCCTAATAGAGGTAGTGTAAACATAATTGTTGGCGTCATCATTATTATTGTCTAGCTCCCCTACCCATTCCCCAAACTACCTTGAGTCAGTATGTGTGATCTCCAATCAGCAGCGTGGTCTGGGTCACTGCGTGTCCAGCCCCCGTACCCTTTCCCAACCACTGAGGAGATTCCCACTTGCACTTTGCAGAGTATTGCTCTATGCCGTGACAGCAATAGATTGGTATAGTTTTGTAATTTTTTAACCACCAGTTGCCCTTTTCTGAGTATTGATAAATGTTTTTCTATGAGAGAGGGCTCACCCTTCCTTTTTACCCATTTGTGGTGTTTCAGTAAATAGTCTCTTAGCTGTAAATAGCTAAAGAAATCTGACTTTGGCAGATGGAAGTCTGAACTTATTTCACCGAATGATTTAATTTGGTTGTTCTTCAAGACTTGGTGTACACATTGCAAAGTAAGTAATGACCACCATTTGGAAACCTGAATCGATTGATAATGGGGAAATATCTGTAAGATCTGCAGTACCAGTTAGAGATGATATACCCATAGGCAGATGGAGACTTTTTAAAACTTTCCTCCAAAACTGGAGCGTATGCTTTGACCATGGGTTCTTACTATCACGGTCTGTCCTCTTACCCAAGTAATCATTGGTTGCAATTGGGTGGCCCAGAAGTCCCACCTACCTTTTGGTAGGTGCTCTTTGGAGATAAGGTTACTTTCATCTCACCAAAAAATATTATGTATTTCTTGCCACGATCTCTTACTTCTTTCTATCCACTCTACTCTGGCTCTTATTACAATAGTAATGGTCTTCGGTCAAAGATGAGAAACCAAGCAGGTAAGTATCTGTTACACATACTGGAAGCCAAGCAGTCATTCATTTAAATCAACACTTCAACCTACCCAGACCAGCTATGCAGCTAGGCTTGCCCATCAACTATGGCATGCACCCTCCCTCCCATCCCGTCACAAGAGCACAGCACTGCCATGTGGCACTAAAGTCCTTCAGTGGGCTTGTAATAATTAAGTACCTCACTGTGATTGTTTAGAAATTGGAATGGTCAAAAAGAAACAAAAATAGCTTCTTAGCAAAGAGTCATTTCTCAAGCAATAATTTTTCTAGGAGGGGAAAACTGAAAACTAACTGTTATTGGTAGAGGTTTGGAACTCTATTTCTTATTGGTCAATTGACTAATTTACCATCTGGGGATGTCACCAGGCAGGCCAAAACTCCATCCCACTAAAACAGGGTGAAATTTCAGGTCGTCTTTTTAAACAGCTTCCCTAGAAGGGAAATATCATAATTTTCACAATATTATTCCAACCTCCTTATGTGGAAATATATATAAATCACAAGACTATCACAGTTTTGACTGCACTGGGCCTTTAATTGGGGGTTAACAAACCATAAAAACTCAAAATGAGCAAGTCGAAACTCTAATGAGCCATATGAACTGTAAATTCAATAAGTAATATATTACGACATGAACACACTCACCACAGAAGGATATGATATGGCTGCTGTCTGCATGCACAAACTTCCGAGTCACTGACTCCTCCATGATCTGTTTCACCTGAGAAAAAGAGAGAGAGACAAAGGTGAGGTGGGATTTGATATGACAGGCACTTAAAGAGACAGGGTCTGACTAGAGTAGGCACAGAAAGAGAAGAAATCAAAGTGCAGAAGGAGGCAAGGATGGGGAGCGATTTTGCAACAATAGATAAAAAAAAGTCTGGGGTTGAGATACAGTATATATTTACTATCACCAACTAGGACTCTCTTCCTTGCTGCATGACCTGGTGCTAGTCATGTCCCTTTTGTGATGTGGCCTCCACATGCAAACCTCACACTCCTGTTTACCATCCCAGGGGGCATGTGACCAATGATTGCCTTCATGAGACGAGAAGAATTGCTGCCAATAACTTGGCAGAATAAGAGTGTTTCTCTAGCATGTGCCTGTGTACATGAGTGTGACTGCCTGTTTGCTTGCGTGTTCATGCATGCGTGTGTGCGAGAGAGAGACTGTTTTTCCATCATCTAAAAAAATGGCACAAAGATGGACAGGGCTATCCATACAAATTAGAACACGATACAATATGCTGCTAATAATGCTCTTTTACTTTTCAGGGCAAAATAAAATAACATCTCATAAACGGAGCTAGAACAGAGGACACACCAGCATGCAGCTACAAAGAAAATAAGCCAGACAGGGAGTTGGTCTCTTCTCTCCCTTTCAGGTTTCTGTAGTGCTGCAGCCCAACTATACCATATGCCAGACAATTTTCCTTTGAAGAATGGTCTGGCTGTAGCTAACAGATAAGTGCGAGGAGTCCCCAAATAATAAACCGTGACTTTATGTCACAAGAACAACATCCTTATCACTTTAATTGGATAGTTTGTAGAGCATCTGCAGATGGATTGTATACAAACTATCAGTAACATTTCAACTTACTATCTACTAATCCTAACCCCAGCCATAACACTAACCCTAAACTTAACCATAACCATAACCTTAGCAAGCAGTTTCTTATCAACAGATAGTTTGTTGATATTACAACCATATGTAGAGCATCTGGACTATCCAAATAAAGTGTGACCACTATCTGGACTATCCAAATAAAGTGTGACCACGATCTGGACTATCCAAATAAAGTGTGACCACGATCTGGACTATCCAAATAAAGTGTGACCACTATCTGGACTATCCAAATAAAGTGTGACCACATCCTTTAGGCCTAATTTCCAGACACAGGATGAAGCAAGATATCATCTGATCAATTGATTACGTGATTTTTCATATAAAAGAGAGAGGGGTAATAGGCTATCCGAGATATGAGCATGCCCAGTGAATTGAGCTGCCCTCCATTACAGCATTAGCATTCAGATAAAAGAAAAACACACGTAAAAGCGGTTATCAATAATCCTAATGATGCTGCTCTTGGCTCTGCACTGTGACATGCACACGTATTCACGTCAAGCAGAGATAACAGATACATTACTGCTACTTTGATCGTGGCGTTATTGCCTAGGCCTGCCTACTGATACCAAATCATTGCTATGTATCTGGATATATACACGTATTTCAATCCAGGTCGCCCTGAACGCATCCTTTATAATAAAATCACGATCCAAAGAATATAATATCCTGTTAGGCTACATGTATCCTTATGATCAATTTTATTAAAGCATATACACCAGACTTCCCGGTGTCTCCAATTTACAATCTTATTTTGGGCATCAAAATACAACAGAACGGCTAATAATTTGTCGTTAAAAACATTGCAAATACTGAAGGCACTCACCTCTTTCTTCACATTGCGCAGCAATTTCTGACGCGTCTCGGCCTCTGGAATGAAAAAGCATAACGATATCATTGAAAGTTGGTGAGGCATTCAAGACAATTTTGATATTTTATAACATAGCCTATTCAAATCGAAAAACCTAATTTACCTCCCATTGCGCCCCGTTGTTGCTGTTGATTCAATCGCACAAGGCCAGCTATTTGCTTCAAATGAGTCCCTCTCTTCAATTTACACTCTGGCAGATTGGGAATATGCGACCGAACGCCCCCTTTAAAGCGACACGGTGCAGTACACAGCCAATTCTTGATGATAGGGCTTGTATTTGCAGTCTATGGTTGATAAAGAATGCACGGACGCACGCAGGTAGGCTACACACACAGGCAGGTACATGCGCACGCTCTCTCACTCACCCATTCACACAACATAAGGGGTTAAATGTGTGGGTTGAAAGATATTCCACTGTTCCAAGGTATTCTAACTGTCCACTGTTTTATTTTGCAGTGTAATCTGTGATTATCTCCACCTAATATATTATGAGAGTATACCTAATCTGCATTAGGTTTACCAATATTGTCAAAATTACAGCTAGTGAAAATTAAGAGCTAGCCAGGCCTACAAATAGCTTCAACGTACCACTACCTCCATTGTAATCAATGTGAACATTTGACAAATATAATAGGCTATAATCACGCGGTGTATCAACAATAAATTATTAGTACCACAATATGAGGTAAACATATATAGAATTTTGGTGTTTGCGTTTTCAATGACAACCCAGATGCCTCTCGCTTTCTGTTGTTGACGTCAGATAACGGGAGGGAGCCAGGGAGGGCTCTTTGGAGAGGGGATCTTGATGATAATGAGATAGCATAGACAGTTAGCATTTTCCCTTATCAAATTCCCTGACCTCGTCGTTGTAGCTACATTAGATACTAGCATAGTGTGTCTCGTGAGTTTCCGTTGAACCGGATAGTTTAAAGGGCTTTCTCTATACAACCAGCTAGTTTGCGCGCTTACGGGATGTCAAAGCGTCTGCGCAACAGAGACTGTCAGGTCTGCGCTGACTGTAGCGCCCCGGGTAAGCTAAGCGATGGCTGGCTAGC
The DNA here is from genome assembly GCF_021184085.1 of Oncorhynchus gorbuscha. Classification (NCBI taxonomy): domain Eukaryota; kingdom Metazoa; phylum Chordata; class Actinopteri; order Salmoniformes; family Salmonidae; genus Oncorhynchus; species Oncorhynchus gorbuscha. The sequence goes on along the minus strand of NC_060183.1, from coordinate 47,177,185 downwards.
CTTATGAATTTAGCAAGAAAGCTATCTTATGCTAGCAATTGTATTTCATGGAATGATAGCCCAAGCCCTTTTAGTCTTTGTTTGCTTTATTTTCACTTTCAATGGGATTCACAGTCTTGAAACGTTAGTTCCAACAATGCATCGCGTTGCTTGCAACTAGCTACATACTTGCTGCTATGACAATGATATCTACGTTAACAAAGAAGAATGGGGAAGTCCGCTACAGTAGCCTTAGCCGTCTGTTGCTAACTAGCAGGTCTCAACTTTAATGTTCCTAGCTAGCTGGTTAACTTATGGCTAGCTAGACTTTACAAGAGTCATTCTTTTTTTGTTTTAGCTTGCAAGTTAACGTTAGTTGGGGTATATCTCGTTTATATTGTGTAAAATCGTTAGCTATGACATTTGTAGCTAGGGAGTTGCTGTCTGGCTGAAATCATAAAACAAGTATGCATGAAGAATGATTTGTACACTCAACCTGGTTTCAGAGCACTTCGTTTTATTATGTACGTAAATCCGTTTTTGGTGTGATATGTTAAGTTTCGTATGGTATGTATTAATTTGTGAATATCTTTCAGTGTAACCCATTTCGTATGATATGTTATGAATTACAATTCCTATTTTATGTTATGCCTTTTCAAACATAAAATATGTTGGGCTCCCGAATAGCGCAGTGGTCTTAAGGCACTCAGTGCAAGACCCGTCACTAAAGTCCCTGGTTCGAATCCAGGCTGTATCACATAGGGTGGCACACCATTTGCCAAGTGTCAGCAGGGGTAGGCTGTCATTGTAAATAATAATTTGTTCTGTTCTTTAAATAAAAAATATGATTTGCTAAAGTTTTATGTCACAGATTTGCAAACTTAAAATATGTTACGAATTTGCAAAACGTATGATATGTGGCAAATTTGCTAAACGTATATGCTATGAATTCTTGCTAGGTTGCTAACGTTAGCGAGCTAGGGGTTAGGGTTAAGTTTAGGAGTTAGATTAATGGGTTAGGTACATGCTAAAATTCTAAAATTGTCCCAGATGAGATTTTAACTTGCAACCTTTGGGTAGCTAGATGTTCGTGTTATACATCCACCATGACCAACCAACATACTTTCAGTTTTTGCCTTAAGTAACCATCTGTTTTATGTAACCATACCAAACGTAACATATCATACTGAATGGAATGTCTTGGATTTACGTACGGAATAATAGGAAATGCTCTGAGAACAGGCTGGTGCACTGGATGCATGACTTTTATTCTTTATGGTGTTTGTGTGTGGACTTGGAGCCTTTGTAGTAATATTGAGTCTAATCTTGTGTGTGTGTTTTCCAGGCCCATGTTGGGGCTCAGTGAACAGGGGTGTGCTGGTCTGTGATGAGTGCTGCAGCATCCACCGGGGTCTGGGACGACACAGTTCCCAAGTCCGACACCTGACCCATACACCATGGCCCCCCTCCCAACTACAGGTGGGCACCTCACACAAACTCACACAGTAGTACTGACACAAGAACAGTCAGTGGTGTAAAGTACATTGGTAGTCTTTAAAGTAATTTGACTTAAGTTGTTATTTTGGGTATCTGTACTTTACTATTTTATATTTTTGACAAATTTTAATTCACTACATTCCTTAAGAAGATAATGCTCATTTTAATCCAAACATTTTCCTTGATACCCTAAAGTACTCGTTACATTTTGAATGCTTAGCAGGACAGAAAATGGTCCAATTCACACACTATCATGAGAATTCCTGGTCATTGCTACTGCCTCTGATCTGGCAGACTCACTAAACACACATGCTTCGTTTGTAAATTATGTCTGAGTGTTGGAGTGTTCCCCTGGTTTGCTGTCTAGTTTGCTTAATTAAAGTATATTTTACTCAAGTAGAATTTCAGGGTGACTTTCACTTTTACTTGAGTCATTTTCTATTGTGGTATCTTTGCTTTTACCATCAGAGAACTTCTTCAAATGTTGTTTTTCCCCTATCAATTGGTTTTATTGTTTGCTTCTTTTATAGATGGTTCAGACATTGTACAGCAATGGGTCCAACTCCATCTGGGAGCACTGCCTTCTGGATCCCTCGTCTATCTCGAGTGGAAAACGCAAGGCCAACCCCCAGGACAGAGTCCAGTGAGTGGAACACATTTAAAACTTTTTGTTGAAGGTTAAACAATGGAACTTTCAACAATGTCATGACAAAGCATAAGCATCTAGTCTCGCCATGATCTATCACCATCAGTGTGGGACTCTCTGTTGTATTAAAGTGCCATTGGGGTTAGGACAGTCTCAGAGGTTTATTAGTGTGTGTCTGTTCCCTTTCCAGTCCCCATAAAACGGAGTTCATCAAGGCCAAATATCAGATGCTGGCTTATGTCCATCGAATGCCCTGTCGAGAGGATGACAGTGTCACTACGAAGGACCTCAGTAAGGTGAGAGATTGCAGCTAGAACATCCCCTGGATTGCAAGCTTCGTTGCCATTGAGATCATTCATTTGCCAATTTATTTAAAAAAAACTGTTTTTAGCTAACCAAACCTCTCTTTGGTGTTGCCTCTAGCAACTCCACTCCAGTGTTCGGACTGGGAACCTGGAGACGTGCCTGAGACTGTTGTCTTTGGGAGCCCAGGCCAACTTCTTCCACCCGGTATGTCAAAAATAGCCTGAACTGTATCAATACATAATGGAATGATTATGAGCCTGCACATTATTACAACAGTGCCCACACAGTGTCCAGTGTCATATTGTTTTGGGGTGGTGGCCTGTTTGTTCTTCAGGAAAAAGGAAACACTCCGCTGCATGTAGCAGCTAAGGCAGGCCAGGTGTCGCAGGCAGAGTTGCTGGCTGTGTATGGGGCGGATCCCGATGCCCTAGACATGGGGGGTAAGACCCCTATTGACTACGCAAGGTAAAGCAGGCTTCATACTCTTTTATACTGCACGGGAGCAATCCATAACCCCTGATGGTTGCACAACTCTTTCACAGAGAACGGTTTATGAGGCTGCCTAGTACTAAAGTTTATTTGAAGAATCTACATGATTACAGATGTCAACTCGCTGAATAAAATATAACTTTACCACCCTTGGCTTTATTGTAGAGCGTTCTTAGAAATAAATAGTGCTATAGTTGGCATTTACAGTAAACAGAAATTGACCTCAACGCCACTAATATTGATGTGGAGAAGAATCATGACCTTTTATACCTGTTCTGCTCAGACAAGCAGGTCATCAGGAGCTGGCAGACAGACTGGTAGAGATCCAGTATGAACTCACTGACTGCTTGGCATTTTACCTCTGTGGGAGAAGGCCAGGTAAGAGTGCAGAGAAGGGGGGGGGGTTATAGGGAGATGGTGATTCATTGATGAATTGAACAATGATTTTTGTTTGTTCTAATCTGACTGTGTTTGCCTACTAGATCATAGAAACGGACAGCACTTCATAATTCCACAAATGGCTGACCGGTAAGAACTGAACCCAACACCATTGCTTGCTTATGGAGTAATAGAATGCTGTTCAGGCATCTTTGTGACATTTTACAAAAACCTCAGTCTGATAAGGCCAAAATGAAATGCATCTGTGTGTATCCATAGTAACTGAGGTTAAAACATAATTCCTTTACCACACCATTGTTTATCTCCCTTTGCTTTCATATGTTAATGGAAAAGAAATGTGTAAGTATGTCAACTGTTGGCTATAATTTATTGTCTTGCATTTGCTATATAAACTGATGAGATATAGATTGTGTGTGTCTGTGTGTACCAGCACCAGTCAAAAGTTGGTTGGTTGAGAGAATGCCAAGAGTGTGCAAAGCTGTCATCAAGGCAAAGGGTGTCTACTTTGAAGAATCTCAAATGTATTTTGATTTGTTTAACACCTCTTTGGTTATTATATACAATTCTATATGTGTTATTTCATAGTTTTGATAACTTCACTATTATTCTATAATGTATGAAATACAAAAAATAAAGAAAAACACTTGAATGACTAGGTGTGTCCAAACTGTTGACTGGTAGTGTGTGTGTGTGTGTGTGTGTGTGTGTGTGTGTGTGTGTGTGTGTGTGGTGTGTGTGTGTGTGTGTGTGTGTGTAATTTATATGTTATTTTATTTATTATTTTTGTCCACAGCAGTCTGGATTTGTCAGAATTTGCAAAAGCTGCAAAGAAAAAACTCCAGTCTGTGAGTGAAATGAAACTTTTTGTTTTATTATGGTCCTTTTGACATACCAGTGATATGATTTTACTGTGGCTTGTGATTTCAGCTCACCAACCATCAGTTTGAAGAGCTTGCCATGGACGTTTATGATGAAGTGGACAGAAGAGAAACTGATGCAGGTGAACAGATACAGTGACATTTGATTGTTTGTAGTAGGGTCGTTCTTGAATTGCGGTGCCATTTTGTGGCCCTTGCCTATGCAACCAAAAAAAAAACACTTTACAATGACATAGTTACACATCACGTTTGATTATTTTGAACTGTTTATCAAGGATAAAACATAATGAAAGTATTTTTTTACTGCAAACTTTTATTTAAAGGACTTAGGGTAAGAAAATGGGTTGTCGAAGTAGTGACGTGTAGCGTTATATTGACATGTTTTGGGGATTTAGAGATCTATTATTTTGAATGCTAAAAGGTGAACAAAAGTAGTTAATGTATTGTATATTTCTATAACAAATGAGTAATGTCTGTCCCTCAGTTTTGTCATTGGTGTTACTGCCTTAAATCACTCATTTAAAGATCTTCAAGGACCTTGAGCATTCCCTCCAGCAGCAAACTGTTATCGGGGGAGGGGTCTCTATTAAAGAAGTGTCTTTTATGTCATACATTTGAGGATTCCGTTGATACTTTGGTATGTCTGAGTCCAAAGTGTCACTTGGTGTTACTCAGTTTGAATGAAGAGAAATAACAATGTGAGCAAAATGATTAATGGTATCATTTAGTGAAGGGACCTTAGATTTGGGCATCTGTGGCCTCCATTTTAAGAAAATGTTCAATAACCTAAAATGTCTCATTGGTATTATCATGGTTAGTGTTTCTAGCTCCTACTGGTGGCACAATGTTATTTCAAGTAATTAAGCTGCCATATCAGTTGATTTTAAATGGAAAGACGTACCGAAATGCATTTTCTTCTAAAATGCCATGCCCAAATGCCACTGCAATTCAAGACTGACCCAGTAGGTTTAGCAGAAATTGTGATTGCTTATAAGTGTTTGATAAAGGTATCACTAGGTGTGTTTTAATAGATTATTAATATGAAACAAATTATGTATATCTATGGTTTGTCTTTGCTGTATCAGTGTGGCTGGTGACTCAGAACCACGGCACTCTGGTAACCGACACAACTGTGGTGCCTTTCCTCCCTGTCAACCCTGAGTACTCATCCACCAGAAACCAGGCAAGTCAACTACAAATGCAATTCACTGTTATTTCAAATTGGTGGGTCTCTTTCCCAAGCTATTAGGTGAGTTTTATGCATTTGATTGAAGAGTCTTAACTTCCAAAACAGCCGCTTCATAATGTTGTCTTGTTTTGCAGGGCCGGCAGAAGCTAGCGAGGTTCAACGCACATGAATTTGCAACACTCGTCATTGACATATTAACTGACGCCAAACGTCGGCAACGTGGGAACTCCTGTAAAAGTCCCAGAGGTATAGTACAGTAATCTGAAGCTACTTTACTTACATTTGGCACTTTGGAACAAAGCTCATTACTCTACCCACCATGGCATGGTTGTTGCGTGGTCCACTCCTCTGACCGTTGCTCTCTCTCCTCAGAGGACATAGAGCTCATCCTGGAGGGAATCAACAGGAGTGATAACCAGGATAATGAAGACCAGCCAGATTATGACAGTGTGGCGTCTGATGAAGATCCAGAGCGGGAACCAGCCCCTGGGAAGAATGGGAAAGATGGCAGGACCAAGGTAACACCATATTTGTCGTTTTTTTAGTTTCGCTTTTCATTACCATTAACATAGTATTGGCATAGCCATTATGTGAAACTGACACTATTTGAACTACTTTGCAGATATGAAACAAAGACATTATCATTCAAAAAATATCAAATTCAGTTTGTTACAAAAACCAACATTTTGTAAGATGTTTTAAAAATGGGTTCTATTTGCATAATTCATATTCACCAATACATTTCTTGGTAGTCTAATAAATATTTATAATAGTTGTAAATCACAGCTTGTACGTTGTTTGCTGTCTTTAGCCGTTCGGATGAAAGAAAAGTGTGGGTCTCAACACAAACTAGCCAGGGCAGTTATCACAAGTCATAACGTGGCAAGCTTATCTATTTAGCTATGTATTTATTTGGCAAGCTAAAAACACAGAGCCTCGTAGCTAGCAAGTTGGAGGGATGGGATGTCATCTTATACCAGTGGGTGAGTGGCAGCTTCGGTGGCTAGCTACAAGTTGCATTTGGTTAGCTTGCATGTGACTCGCTTTGCTGAACTTGAATGGTTGTTATCCACAGTTAGTGCATATCCCTTAGTTGTCAATCAAATGTATTGGGAATGTTTGTTTTTTTGATAGTGGGTGCGGGACCTATGTGTGCACGCCCTTTCATATTTTTGGGGAATAATACTATAGATGTAATTTAACTGTAAAAAAGTAGGCTTTTAATGTGACATGAACACCACCCAGCATGATGTTTTCATCAAATCACTTCAAAAAGGAGGCTACCTGCGCATGTTCAATCCACTCCATAAGGATTCCAGCATCTAAAACAATGCACTATGCACCCGCCATTCACCTTAAAAAAACAAGTCTAATGATATTTGTTGATTGTCACTAGGTTCACTTGTAGCCTATAATGATTGATTGATTGCGTACACTATTGTCCGAACACGTCATGGTTCCAGCTAGTCATCTCCTGGCTACTTTCACCCCTTATCATTTCTGACATTTGGTAGGCTATTTGTTAGCCAACTTTTCTATAATTAGACAAGCCTATATGCAGCTTCTCTTCTGTCTTTACTTGTTGCTCTAGAAGACATTTTTTTTATTTTTATAGATTGCATCAATAATAATTAGCCTAATCTAGTTGACATCAGTAAAGTTATTTTCCATTTCTGCTCTGAGCGAGGATGTGTAGGAACCGGGGAGAAAATACATTAGCCTAACTAAAACAGCGAAAAGATTTTCCCTGCAAAACTTTGAAATTACATGAGTTGGACCAGTTTCAAGGATATGAAAAGCTGTGAAAACGATCCAAAATGAATCTGATACATTTAAGTTGGACTTGGATGCATATTTTATGTGGTTGACATAGGCTATGGTCTCCTTTTATTTCACTGACAAAGACTGCATGTTTGCACGGTCCCTAACTGTGCATTTTCATTATCTCAAGATGCTGAATGAAAACATTCCTTCACTTCTATTCCTGAGACAATTGTAAATTTGGTGTATAGTTTCACTGCAAGAAATACTATACCGAACAAAAATATAAACGCAACATGCAACAATTTCAAAGATTTAATTGAGTTACAGTTCATATAAGGAAATCTGTCGATTTGAAATAAATTACCTTTTAATAAAATGCCTTTTTTTTTTTAAAGGTAGGGGCGTAGATCAGAAAACCAGTCAGTATATGGTGTGACCACCATTTTCCTCATGCAGCGCAACATCTCCTTCGGATAAAGTTGATTGTGGCCTGTGGAATGTTGTCCCACTCCTCTTCAATGGCTGTGCGAAGTTGATGAATATTGGCAAGAACTGGAACATGCTGTCATCCACATTGACCCAGAGAATCCCAAACATGCTCAATGGGTGACATGTCTGGTGGGTATACAGGCCATGGAACAACTGGAACATTTTCAGCTTCCAGGAGTTGTGTACAGATCCTTGTGGTGTGGGGCTGTTCATTATCATGCTGAAACATGAGGTCAATGGCAGCGGATAAATGGCACCACAATGGGCCTCGGGATCTTGTCACGGTATCTCTGAATTCAAATTTCCATGATAAAATGCAATTGTGTTCGTTGTCGTAGCTTATGCCTGCCCATACCATAACCCCACTGCCACCATTGGGCACTCTGTTCTTAATGTTGACATCAGCAAACCGCTCGCCCACACGACGCCATACACTTGGTCTGCAGTTGTGAGGCCGGTTGGACGTACTGCCAATTTCAATCTATAAAACGACGGAAGCGGTTTATAGCAGACAAATTAACATTAAATTCTCTGGCAACAGCTCTGGTGGACATTCCGGCAGTTAGCATTCCAATTGCACGCTCCCTCAACTTGAGACATCTGTGGCATTGTGTTGTGTGACAACTGCACATTTTAGTGGCCTTTTATTGTCCCCACCATAAGGTGCACCAGTGTAATAATCATGCTGTTTAATCAGCTTCTTGATATGCCACACTTTTTAGGTGGATGGATTAGGAGAAATGCTCACTAACAGGGATGTAAATGAATGTGTGCACAAGTTCAGTATATATTATATTATGCTACAGTCAGTGTCCGTAACTATAGTAGGCTAAAACACATTTGTATTTTTAGTTCAAAGGAGCTGTCGCACCCTGCAACCCTACTTCCTTCGTCAGCCAGGGCGAGTAGGCTACTATTCCTAATCGTATCCGTGCAATTTGGACTGCCAACTAGGACCACATGCTGAAAAAGTTTGAGACGGTTTATCCCTCACTAGATTTGAGCTCATTCGTTGTTGATGTGCATACAGTATCCGATTGAGGGAGAGCGAGCCTACCTTTTTTTGGGAGGGGGGTTGGTCGTTGTAAAGTTCTCCAAAGTAAGATGACTTCCATGGTATTTACATACTGTATTTAAAGAGAACCATTAAGGTGTATTTGTGGCTTTTGCAATTGCTTTTTAATGATCTAAAGTCGCGCTGTTGCTGCTCTGTCGTCGTCTTCCTCAGGGTGTGTATGAACAGATTTGAATCACATGGAATGGTGCTAAATGTGCAACTTTTAAAATCTCCATCCCACCATGCTTCCCCATCCTTCAGAGCTCCGAGTCGTCGGACTTGTCTGATGGACCCATTACGTTGCATGAGTTCATGGAGGTGAAGAGCGCCCTCACGGCCTCCGAGGCCAAGATACAGCAGCTACTCAAGGTCAACTGTCACCTGAGTGAGGAGCTCCAGTTGATGCAGAGCAAGGTACGTTTTATGACTTTGGCATTATAACAACCCACCGATCCCACAGTAAGTCTAGTAGCTTTATGCAGATTCAGATGTTTGCAGACCCACAAGAACTGCTCCCTTGTTGTGTTGGTCCTTCTCATGTTTCTTATGTTGTCGGTGCAAATAGGTATTTGGGTATTTGGTTGAACACGTTCAGATTGTAATTCATATATGACAGGAACCTTTAGCTCATTCAAGGAAGCAGCTGGTTTGTTGTTTTCTCATGAGAAGTTGAGAACAATAGTTTGGGAGTGTCCTTCGTGACCAGACCAGGGCTATTTACAGAAAAGGAAGTGAAAACACAGTGGAAGTGCAGCTGCCTGGTCATGGAGAGTCTGGATAGAGATTTTTCTCCATCCAAACCTGCACTGATATACTCACATTCTCCATGGTATTATCACCTTAGGTTTCACACACAGGCCTTTTTTTTTAGGCTATTACACAGAAATAATGCTGATATTCTGAACTTCTGTCCCCTCCAGCTGAACTCCCTGCAGACTGAGAAGTCCTCCCTGAGATGGCAGACACCCAGTGGCCAACAGCACCCCGGGACCTCTCCGGCCGCCCCCCTCTCCCCGGGGGCCGCCCCATGTCCATGTATGAAACGGGCTCGGCCATGAGGCAGTATCCCCACAGGGGCGTGCCTCCTCGCCGTGACGACAGCCTCACCGTCCAGCCCCTCCCTACAAACGTAAGTTCAGAGGTCACACCGCTCCCTCCTGGACTGTTCTATGCCGTTCACTGTGGACCGTTGCCTTCAGAATTTTTGGTTTGTGGTAATTATTTTTAAGCATATTTGGTTTGGTTTGTGGCAATTCAGTTTTTGTTTGTGCATTTACCCCCGCCCCTTTCTCCTGTAGAATACAGTCAACTCCCTTTATGTGAACTTGGTTTGAACCCTTTCTAGATTGGGAGGGGTCCTTTGGGGAACGCCTCGTCCTCCCTCCCTACCTTCCCCTCCTCCCTGTCCTGGTCGCGGGACGAGCGAGCTCGAAGGGTTAAGTACCTAATCTTCCCTCTGAGAGGATGGGGGCAGCTGCCCCAGGGAAGGGGTGCTATCCCCTCTGCCTTGCCACTTCCTCTCCTCCTGTACCATCTCCTCATACTCTATCCTTCAACTGCTGCTGTACCTCACTGCCTCTCCTCTCCGCATGGTATGGCTGGCTGCATGCACCACTCTGCTGCTGTTCTTCACTAACCCTTCATCCCCCAGACAGCACTGCTGTGTCGAATACCTGAAGAAACTCTCTGGTTTTAGAAATGCCAGAGTTATACATTGGTGTCTGTGTGTTTTCAAAGGCCCCGAAACACGACAAGTACACTGTGGTGTTTCCATACATCCTGTCAGAAGGCTACAGGGTTGTTGAAACAGATGAGGAATACAGAATGTCATCGTTCATTGTAGTGTGAACCGTGTTTACAAGCCATAGGGGGTGGACAACCATCTGCACTGAAGCCCTTAACCGTACCACAGGAATATCGATCTAATTGACTGCTTATTGCCACAGAGCTGGTCCCTGGTTCAAACGTACTACCTCGTTTTCCTCTCTGCTTTGAAACCAGTTGAGGTCTGGTTTAATATGAAATGGCTTTTTAGGTTCAGAGAGCATGATTCTGATCCGTCTGCTTCATCAAGCACGTTCAGACTGTGGTAGCGTTTGTGCGGCTGTTCTCTCACCAGATTCAAAGGTTGTCTGCAAACTAAACTAAGAGACGAGCATCATCTTACTTGATCATTCATCCCATTGTAGGGTTGTAGCCTGGAGGGACAGAGCCGCATGCTGGAGAGTGACTATGACAACACACCAAACCACACAGGACTGGAGGAGTCCGGGTAGGACTTTTGATTTAAAATGTCTATAGTAGAAAAATATTGTATATTTCTGACTTCTGTATGTAAAATGTGGAAACATTTTAGCAGTCGCTCATATACAAAGTGATCCACAAGTGAGGGAGTGCCTAACCGTAGAACCTCTCCTCTCCCCATACAGTATGGGCAGGAACAGCAGTTGGCTCGGGGATAGCAGTACAGCAGAGCAGGGGGAGGATGAGACTGAGGCTGACTCCACCCTGCCCTGCACAGAGGACGTCATTTGTAAGACGGAGCAGATCACCAAGAATATTCAGGAGCTGCTGAGGGCCGCGCAGGAGAACAAACATGAGAGGTAAGGTCAGGGAAACACAGAAAACTACAATCAGCAGTTAGAGAAAATATCTCTTGACTTAAAGGTTTGTGTGAAACTTTCCCTATCGGTTCTAAATACGGGAAATGGTGCTGCTCATATATTGTTCCTTCACCTATCCATCTTTCAACCTTCAGTAATTGTGATATTCATTTACATTACATTTACATTTAAGTCATTTAGCAGACGCTCTTATCCAGAGCGACTTACAAATTGGTGCATTCACCTTATGACATCCAGTGGAACAACCACTTTACAATAGTGCATCTAAATATTTTAAGGGGGGTGAGAAGGATTACTTTATCCTATCCTAGGTATTCCTTAAAGAGGTGGGGTTTCAGGTGTCTCCGGAAGGTGGTGATTGACTCCGCTGTCCTGGCGTCGTGAGGGAGTTTGTTCCACCATTGGGGAGCCAGAGCAGCGAACAGTTTTGACTGAGCTGAGCGGGAACTGTACTTCCTCAGTGGTAGGGAGGCGAGCAGGCCAGAGGTGGATGAACGCAGTGCCCTTATTTGGGTGTAGGGCCTGATCAGAGCCTGGAGGTACTGAGGTGCCGTTCCCCTCACAGCTCCGTAGGCAAGCACCATGGTCTTGTAGCGGATGCGAGCTTCAACTGGAAGCCAGTGGAGAGAGCGGAGGAGCGGGGTGACGTGAGAGAACTTGGGAAGGTTGAACACTAGACGGGCTGCGGCGTTCTGGATGAGTTGTAGGGGTTTAATGGCACAGGCAGGGAGCCCAGCCAACAGCGAGTTGCAGTAATCCAGACGGGAGATGACAAGTGCCTGGATTAGGACCTGCGCCGCTTCCTGTGTGAGGCAGGGTCGTACTCTGCGGATGTTGTAGAGCATGAACCTACAGGAACGGGCCACCGCCTTGATGTTAGTTAATATTCAGAGGATGTATCCTGTTTTTCATTCTGTTCTTCTCCTGAGTTCAGTTTTAACTGTCCTGCATTCCCACTCTGTCCTCCCCTTCCTGTCCTTGTGTCTTCCTGTCTGACTTTCTTCCTCACGGTGTGGGCTAGCTCCAGGCCAGGAAGTCTAGGCCGCTTCTCTGGCTTGCTGCCCTGCTGTGAGGGGGCCGGCCGCGGACGGACTTGTCTCTACAGCCTGGTGCCCTGCTCTGACAGGGCTGCCCAGGGCTGTCTATCTACCCTGCTGCCCTGTTCTGAGAGTGCTGAGGGGGCCCCTGCTTCCTCTCTCCAGGCCCCCCCTGGCTCATGGTACTCTGGCCTCGGTCCCTGTCTCCCAGGCACTATCACCTTCTCCTCAGTCTGTGTGCTGAGGGGCGGGGGCGTGTGTCAAACGTAGCTGGCAGGAAACAAAGAGGACGATGTCTCAGATTCCCCTTTGGAATGCCAGATACAGTGCATTCGGAAAGTATTCAGACCCCCTTTTCCACATTTTGTTACGTTGCAGCCTTATTCTAAAATGTGTCAAATAAAGCATTTTCCTCATCAATCTACATACAATATCCCATAATGACAAAGTGAAAACATTGAAAAAATTATTTTTGCACATTTATTACAAATTTTAAAAAAGAAACCTTATTTACATACGTAATTTAGACCCTTTGCAATGAGACTTGAAATTGGGCTCAGGGTCATCCTGTTTCCATTGATCATCCTTGAGATGTTTTTACAAATCATTTGGAGTCCACCTGTGGTAAATTCAATTGATTGTAGAATTTAAAAAATGAGCTGGCGCACACAAAATGATTTTATGTGAATGTGCTGACTAACGGCGAATAAAAATACAGTCGCACACTTCACATATCAACTCCCAGTCATTTATTTTTATAGTTTAAAATTCAATTGATTGGACATGATTTGGAAAGGCACTCACCTGTCTGTATAATGTCCCACAGTTGACAGCGCATGTCAGAGCAAAAACCAAGCCATGAGGTTGAAGGAATTGTCCGTAGAGCTCCGAGACAGGATTGTGTCAACACAGATCTGGGGAAGGGTACCAAAACAGCATTGAAGGTCCCCAAGAGTTTTCTTTTCTTTTTACTATTTTCTACATTGTAGAATAATAATGAAGACCTCTCAACTATGAAATAACAGTTATGGAATAATGTACTAACCAAAAAACTGTTAAGCAAATCAAAATATATTTTGTAATTTAGATTCTTAGTAGCCACCCTTTGTCTTGATGACAGGTTTGCACACTCTCTTGGCATTCTTTCAACCAGCTTTTCCTGTAATGCTTAAACAACAGTCTTGAAGGAGTTCCCACATGCTGAGCACTTGTTGGCTGCTTTTCCTTCACTCTGCGGTCCAACTGATCCCAAACCATCTCATTTGGGTTGAGGTCGGGTGATTGTGAAGGCCAGGTCATCTGATGCAGCACCCCATCACTCTCCTTCTTGGCCAAATAGCCCTTACGCAGCCTTTGTGATAATCTCACAAAGCGCAAACCAGATGGGATGGTGTATTGCTGCAGAATGCTGTGGTAGCCATGCTGATTAAGTATGCCTTGAATTCTACATTTTTTTTTTTTTTTTTTTTGTGTGTAGATTTGAGGGGGGGGACAATTTAATTATGGAATAAGGCTGTAATGTAACAATGTGGAAAAAGTCAAGGGGTCTGAATACTTTCTGAATGCACTGTACAGGCCTATGGGGCTTTTACATGTCAACACACAGGACATTCTTTATTCTTAGATTTTAGTCTGTGTTTGGGGTGGGGGTTCTGTTTTTATTAAATACAGATTCACACTGGCTATTCATTCAGTGTTTATACAATCCACTTGAATTCAAACTGTTCTCTTTAACACAAACCTTCACTATTGGCCCCCGTTTGACTAAAGCTGTGTCGTATTTGCTTTTTCGCTTGTGTGCCAAACCCCACTCCAGATGGTGACCACAGAACACTGCTGAAGAATTTCACCCTGCCAATTTGTATGCGTCCTCAGTCTACTGGGTTATATCGGAGACATTGTTATTGATTGAAATGGTGGAAAGTTATGATGCATTCCATTATCTGATTTCTAAGCCATGTGTTGGTTTCAAACAATGATTCATTGTTGATGATGTTTTCAGGGCGTAACAGACTCCACTTCATCATATAGTCGACGGGGGAAAATATGGGTGGTTCTTGAATTACGTTGGCATTTGGGCTTCTTTTTTTTCATTTAAATGTATTTGGATACATCTTCCCATTCTAAATGAACCTATAGGTTAACTTAATGACTTAATGACTTTAAATCATTTCTACCATTATGATAACATTGTGCCACCAGTAAGAGTAGTAACACCAATGATGGTAACACCAATGAGAAGTTTAAGAAATCATCTTTAAAGAATTGACCTTCCATTTCAGAAAATCCCAATTTACCAAAGTGATATGATTAATCAATTTGCTCACAATGTTATTTCCCTTCATTTAAATTGACTAGCACTAATGGACACTTTGGGTTTACACACACCAAACGATCATTGGAATCCTCAAATGTAGACAGACTAAAAGGTTGTGTTTAGCTAATAATTTAGATGAATATAGATCCCTCCCTCTAACAGTTTGCTGCTGGAGAGAATGCTCAAGGTCCTTGTGTAACTTTGTAATCTGTGATTTAAGGCAATAACACCGATGACAGTAAACTGAAAGACACATTGTATTAGTAAAGAAAATCAGTATTTTAATAGCCTTTGATTTTATTGATCTATACAATATATGAAATACTTTTGTTTGCTGTCTAGCATCCAAAATAGATCTCTAAATACACCAAAACATGTCATAATTAGGTTTGAGCGGTATCCAGATTTAATTTCATATACCGTCCTCTCATCTGGGTATTTACGGTATTACTGGCTTAGTACACAAGGGGGTGGCAAAAAAACGGGAAAAAAACTTTTGGCGTCTGACCAGAATGCCAACAAATGTAGCACAAGTAATAGTGAATTTCCATGGATGCTGCTAGCTAAATATGCTAACAAGCCCAAACTGAAATAAACAAATTGCAATGACAGGCAATCCAGGTCATAAAGTTATACATACAGTACCAGTCAAAAGTTTGGACACATCTACTCATTCAAGTGTTGTTGTTTTTTTACTATTTTCTACATTGTAGAATAATAGTGAAGACATCAAAACTATGAAATATCACATATGGAATCATGTAGTAATCAAAAAAGTGTTAAACAAATCAAAATATATTTTAGATTTGAGATTCTTCAAAGTAGCCACCCTTTGCCTTGATGACAGCTTTGCTTACTCTTGGCATCCTCTCAACCAGCTTAATGAGGAATGGTTTTTGAACAGTCTTGAAGGAGTTCCCACATGCTGAGCACTTGTTGGCTGCTTTTCCTTCACTCTGCAGTCCAACTCAACCCAAACCATCTCAATTGGGTTAAGGTTGGGTGATTGTGGAGGCCAGGTCATCTGATGCAGCACTCATCACTCTCCTTCTTGGCCAAATAGCCCTTACACAGCCTGGAGGTGTGTTTTGGGTCATTGTCCTGTTGAAAAACAAAAATATTACATTTGGACTCACCAGACCAAAGGACAGATTTCCACCGGTCTAATGTCCATTGCTTGTGTTTCATGGCCCAAGCAAGTCTCTCTTCTCCTTATTGGTGTCCTTTTTAGTAGTGGTTTCTTTGCAGAAATTCAACCATGAAGGCCTAATTCACTCAGTCTCCTCTGGACAGTTGATGTTGAGATGTCTGTTACTTGAACTCTGAAGCATTTATTTGGGCTGCAATCTGAGGTGCAGGTAACTCTAATGAACGTATCCTCTGCGGCAGAGGTAACTCTGGGTCTTCCTTTCCTGTGGCATTCCTCATGAGAGCCTGTTTTGTCATAGCACTTGATGGTTTTTGCAACTGCACTTGAAGAAACGTTCAAAGTTCTTGAAATGTTCCGGATTGACTGACCTTCATGTCTTAAAGTAACGATGCTGTCATTTCTCTTTGCTTTATTTGAGCTGTTTTGCTATAATAAAATGAAATATTACCTTTTAATTAAAACAATAGGAAATGTAGCAGGCTACATTCTTTCTAGAATACAAATTAGAAACATGATGTCCATGCATCGTCTTTATTTTTTCATTATAAGCTCATTTACTTGCCAAATAGCGTTGCACTTCTGTCGTCATCTGAAAATGAAGCTATTGTCCTGCGAATGTTTTGCACTAATCTATTTTCTGAGAAGTAAAACTATACTTTCATGTCCTTGATCATTCTATTGAAGCAAGAAAACACGTGACTTTCAATATAAAACGCTACCCATGTCATTACACATCTGGACTCACCTGCTCCCTCTTTCTCCCGTGGTGCCATTTTACAAACAAACACGTGACTCGCTCAACTGTTCTGGGGAACTACGGTAAGCTTCATAATATGTGACGGGTGAAATGAAGAACGCAATCTGCTGAATCTCCTAACTTATTGCACAAGTTGACTGCAGGTATTTACTTAAAAGTAGCTACAAATATGACAATTTATAGAAAATCTTTAAATAGTTTCAACGGTATTTACAGTATTGAATAATAAATAAGTTAAATAAAACAGAAACCATATTTGTCATGTTTTTGTCATTTTAAAGTGTTGTTACAGGCTGTCCCTTGACTTTGGCACCATTTACCACCATAATTCAAGAATTATCCATGCAGTACTGGTGTTCAATTTCCTCAAATGGAGCACATGTTTGCTATTAATGAAGACCCTTCAGTATATTCTATTTTGTCTGCTCCATGATGGACATAACCAGGGCTGCTAATTCTCTCACTTGTCCACTAATAAACCTCCACCAGGACATGGCTTGCTGATTTTGTTCTTTAAGAAGTGTCTTTATGTAGTAAGGGGATCAATGGCTTTGCAAGCTTCTGGAAACATTCCTAAGTATTCAACATATTTGTTTAACTGTCTTACTGAGAAGAGAAAAAACTGGGCCAGAGTTATCTACTAACACCTATGTTGGAAAAAGGATCACTCGCTTATTTGATGTTTTCTTCCTCCTCCCCCCTCAGCTTTGTACCGTGCTCAGAAAGGATCCATGTGGCTGTGAGAGAGATGGCCATCCTGTTTCCAAAGGTAAGCTGGGATGACCAACTGAGACACTCCTCCTTTGTATGCAAGAGCCAGAGTGTTTTTTTGTTTGGTAAACATGGATGGGAAATGAATGTCCTGCATCTTAGCTCAGCTGGTGTTCTGTTGTTAGATGTTGCACTCTTTTTTTTTCTTCAGGGTGGCCGAGGAAAGTTTATGCAATCACACACACACACACACACACAATGGCAGTAAATCCACTCCTTACACTGCAGTGTGAATAGGACCGTTAATGGCATATGTTTTGCCAACAGTACCTCCTGCCTCCTCTCTCCTTTACTCAGAGGCCATGCTCAGACACAGTGCGAGGGTCTCTGCGGCTGCTCACCTCTAGTGCCAGCCGGCTCCATGGGGAGTGCCAGAAGGCCTCGCCCCACAACCCTTGCCCCTCCGACATGCAGCTGGTCACGCAGCAGGTCATCCAGTGTGCCTATGACATTGCCAAGGCTGCCAAGCAACTCGTCACTGTGACAACCAAAGAGAACAGCAACTGATGTTTTTTTTAACCCAAGGACTAACATCCCTTTTTAGATATTGGAGAGATATATATATTATCAGTACTAATTTCAAGTTGGTGTTTATCAGTGTTACCATTGTTATTTGTATGCCACCATTTTTATTTAAAGTACTCAATTCGTCTTAGTAAATTTTCTAGTGAAGAATGTTTACAGAAAGTGTACCTTGCGAAATGTGGGTCACCCAAGGGATTTGTCCATCGGTTTGTCTGTTAGGCAGGTCATCATACTCTACCAGTATGAGTATATCTATCTGGGATTACCTCAAAAAGAGACATTCGTTACTATTTTGCAACATTACACATTTTAAACAGCCTTGGATCAATTTCAGGTGGTTGAACATTTGTGGTTGCTGGGAGTGCTTGTTCTTGGTGCTCTCTGCTATGCAACGAGGACAGTTGGCTGTCCAAAGCTTTCAAACAGTTCGCTTTTAACTTCTTATTCAAGGCCAAACACATTGGGATCTTAAACCTAGTCAAATCCATAATTATTGGCACCCTTGATGATGATGAACAAAAAAAATACTAAAATAAATACACCTGACCATAGCACTGCCTGGTGTTTGATAAACGGCATTGGCACATTGGATTGGTGGATCTTTGATGTTATGGGACTATTTTGCTTCCACTGGTCCTGGGTGCCCGTGTTAAGGTCAACAGCAGCATGAACTTTACCCAGTACCAGGACATTTGAACCAAAAACCTGGTTGCCAATGCCAGGAGGCTGACACTTGGCTGCAAGTGGATCTCCCAGCAAGACAATAACCCTAAGCACTAATGAAAATCCACAAAGAAATTGTTAAGTGACCACAAAATCAACATTTTCCAATGGCCATCTCATTCTCCAGACTTGAACACCCAGTGGTTTAAATTGAAGAGGGCACTCCATAAGAGCACGAGGAATGCTCTAAGATCCCTCCCAACGTGTTCTCCAATCTCATAATACATTTTAGCAAAAGGCTATCCTCACAAGGGGAGGGTGATAAACTATTGAAAACAGGGGTGCCAATAATTTTGACTTGTTTTATTTTTGAGCCAACAATATAGCTCAGTATTTGTATTTTTTGATACAGTATTTTTTGCTGATCTTTATCAAGGGTGCCAACCATTATGGGCCTGATTGTAGCTTCGTGGAATAGTGAGCCATGATGTGTCCATTACAACGTTTTCCTCAAGGTATTTTCCATTAATGCCATTTTTATGTTTCATGCCAAAGCCATAAAGGTGAGGACAACGCCCAAGTCCGTTTTCCATTGTTCAGTTTCTTTTCGTAGTTGTTTGAGCTCAAAAGGTATAGCAAAAAAAGGATCCAATGTAGCCATACCTCACACACATGCCCAATATCAATTTTGTTTTAGTGTAGTGTGTTTATGACGTTTATCCCAAAGGGATACTCAAAACAGCCGACCCAAATTCTATAATTTGTTTTATAAAAAATATAAGAATAGATGGTTTGTACATTTTTATACTTAATTCATACAACCCATCTCTATATTCTATGTATGAATACAATCTCACACTTGACAAATTGTCAACATTTTATTTTCTTAAACTTATTAACACGTAAAGTTCCCTCGTATTCTATGCTGTTTTAAGGCATGCAAGTTTTCATATTGGTGATGTCTTCTATACAGCATTTGGATTTCAATATATCCACAGGCAATCAGATGTGCTTGTGATCTCTCTCACTCTGTGTGTGTGTGTGTGTGTGTGTGTGTGTCCCATTAATTTACATTGTCTTTCTTGTGCTGCAAGTGGTAAAACATGTTAATCTAATAGGGTTTTAAGATGTGTTAAAAGCATTTGTCCTTTTTATATGTATTATGGGCCATACAGTCATGTGGGGGTCATGTGTTGTCCAGGGGTGTGGGGGAGTGAGGATCATTTGTGTGCCATTGCGTGTTATGAGCCAGACAACAGTCATACAGTTACTTACATTGTGATTGAAATAAAGAACTGCCTTTTAAAGTAATAAACTTGAATTTATAACTCGACTACTAGTTTGCTTTATATTACTCAATCTATAAATAATGAATAGGCCTACCTCAACTATTAGGCGACAGTTTGTTCTGTTCTGTCATATCCTTCCGATTTAATTGTTCCATTTTTTTTCTTCTTTATTGCTAATTTTATCAGAGTAATGTTTTGTACAGTAGCGTTGCCCATTGAATAAATCACAGGTGTGTTCCGTGTCTAAACGTGACATGCCATTCGCGTATTTCATTCAAACGTGTTTTAAAAAAATAAAATAACTCTTGAATGGACGTAAAGTGAGAAGCACTCCCACGCCAACTTGGTGTTCCTTGCCAAAGTATACAGTTCAGTTGCCTTGCACAGTGAACACGGAAGAAAGCAATTGTGATCATTCAGGTTAGTCGTATTATTTCAGAAAACGATAGTACTATTAATGGATAACCAATTCAGAAAGCTTCCAGCCGACAACGCAGTGAATACAAAGTTGTTTCTGGAGTCAGTGGCATATCTTCCACCTTTTGTTTGGTGAGTAGACCACCTGACTATCCTTGTTATTCATTAAATTGCAGTCGCTCAAACTCTCCTTCAACGATACCTTTTTATCTAGAAAATATTGTCGCTTCATTCTCTTTCTGTCTCACTATCCATGGTTGTCGAACGACATTTTGAAATAAACTAAACTTACATTGCTATTTAGTCTTAACAAAACACAGGTTTGATATGCCACGTTCATGTCATGTCGGAATTTCTGACTTGCTTACCTACTCGGAAGAGTCAGAACGAGTTATGTATATAAACCTCGGATTGCTGATGCTATGTAATTGCCAATAAGAGGGTTTGAAGCCACCAGCCGGCCATATTGGCAGTCTTCCATAGGAATGAATGGAGCTCTACAGTATTTAATTTAAATGTTTAATATAGGCTATTTAAGTAGTGACGGCAATAACATTAGAACTTTATAGAAGTTATACTAAGAAAAAAAGTTTTGTTTAGTTCATATATAAAAGTATGCATTAAGGTGGCTGTAGTAGAATAAATGTGGCAAAAACAAATGTAGACCTGAATGAATGCATTTCTATGGCTTCCAAAATATTTTATACAATGGACGGGGAGTCCCAAGATGGAGGTTTCAAAACAGAGCCCCCAGTCATCAATACTAAACTGAAATATAAATGCAACATGTAAAGTGTTAGTTTCATAAGCTGAAATAGAGGATAGCAGAAATGTTTGATGCACACAAAAGCAAATTGCTCTAATTTTGTGCACCAATTTGTTTACATCCCTGTAAGTGAGAATGTCTCCTTTGCCACGTGACAGGTGTGGCGTATCGACAAAGCTGATTAAACGGCATGATCATTACACAGGTGCACCTTGTGCCGGGCACAAAAGGCCACTCTAAAATGTGCAGTTTTGTCCCACAACACAATAGATATCTCAAGTTTTGAGGGAGTGTGCAATTGGCACGCTGACTGCAGGAATGTCCACCAGGGACTCTCAATCACGGCCAGTTGTGATACAGCCTGGATCCGAACCAGGGTGTCTGTAGTGACGCCTCTAGCACTGAGATGTAGTGCCTTAGAATGCTGCGCCACTCGGGAGCCATTGACCTAGGTGAATAATAACATTATGTGGAGTGAGTACAGCGTTATAATTACTTGGTCAATGTCAGACTTGCAAAGATTACTATCACCCATACTAATAAAGTACCATAATGGAATTTTGAATGAGCCGCAAGTATCTTTGTGGATGGTTCAATCATAGGCTCATCTTGGGATTTAAATGGGATATTGTCTGTTGTAACAACCTTGCACAATGTTGTTTTGATATCTTGGTAATTTCAATGAATAGTCTAGGCATACGGTTTACGAATCTGATTTTAATTAAGTATTGTATTAAGGTAGTGAAACCAAAGGAGTGAAACCCCAGCACAAGAGGAACCATGTGAATGTGGGTTTGTATGGAGCTGCTGTAGCCCCTCTCTTTCCTCCCACACTACACACTGCATTGACCTCCTTGTGACTTCAGATTATATGAATGGACCCTTTTCTCTATTGATTGCCCAACAAGAAACAATCATAGAATTCCCATAAGCATTGTGGGAGAAAAATTCAATTTATAATCTTTTCCTCCCCCCAAGGTGTCCAGCTACGTCCAAGATGCTGAGTCTGCATATACTCACAACTGCTTGATTGCATTTCAATTCAATGTTTCATTCCTCTCCTTCTTTCCAGACTGCCTGGGGTCAAAAGTATTTGCTCCTATCAAATCAGACATCAGTGGCAATATAACAGTAAGCATGTTTTCCACACACTGTAATTGTGCCTTGTGTGTAACCCTACTGCAACTTACGTCTATAACTAATGCCTAAGCCTTAACATTTGGATGGTAATATTTTCCTTCCAGAAAATCCGAGGTGTGTTTGACAAGGACCCTGCCAAGTATGCAACTCTACAGCAGATAGTGGAGGCAGAGAAGGAGACACGTGGCACAGAGTGGCCCAAAGTGGGAGCCACCTTGGCCCTAATGTGGCTGAAGAGGTGAGCTCAGAATCATCACATCTGAATGTGTTAGAGGTTTGTACTGCCTAAAGGCCGTGAAATTGTGTGTTTATGCCTAGATAGAGACCTACACTTCATTAATAATGGTGGGACTGAAATCAGGTGAGTTAAGCTGATTGTCCTCTCCCACAGAGGTCTCTGTTTCATTCAGATCCTGCTGCAGAGCTTGGCAGACGGAGAGAAAGACGAGAACAACCCTCACCTCATCCGTGTTAACATCACCAAAGCCTACGACCAGGCCCTGAAGAAATACCACGGCTGTCTCGTGCAGAAGATCTTTAAGGTGAGACCATGTGACTAGTCATGTGGTAGCATAGTCTTGACGTCCTTTGACCCTTGACCGGGTTTTCTACTTAACCCTGGTGCTCAAGCACCTCTGAGTGTATTGCTTTCATATTGAACTTCATTCACCCAAAGCGAAACATGTATAAATATAATAACTGAAAACTACATAATTGAATTTGAGTGTGTATGAACTGCTTAGTGAAGGTGTACTATGTAACAGACCTGGGTTCAAATACAATTTAGGGTATTACTTTCAAAGACATTTGGAAGTAAGTATTTAGAAAAGTTTTATTTGAAAAGGCAAGTAGTTGAATATGGGAATACATTTGGAAATACACTTGGAAAGTATTTGAAAATACTCAAATACACTGACTCAAATACACTCCCATGCATTAAACCAGGTATTTGAAAATATACAATCTTCCGAAAACATCTGAAACCGTATCTCTTCAAAGAAGAGTGGATTTTAAATAATACATCTCACACACACACACACACACACACACACACACACACACACACACACACACACACACACACACACACACACACACACACACACACACACACACACACACACACACACACACACACACACAAAGGCACATATTTTCCTACTAGTACTGACTTTGCCAATAACTTCTTTATTGAGAAAAATGTACTTAATACAACTGTGATATGTTGTTGTCCCACCGAGCTGTCTTAAGATGAATGCACTAACTGTAAGTCGCTCTAGATAAGAGCGTCTGCTAAATTACTCAAATGTAAACTAATATTTGAAAGAGGTATTTGAAAATACTTTCAAATAGTAGGCTATTTATAGGAAATTATGGTAACCCTTTACTTGACACCCAGCATCATAACACTTTCTGACACGGTCATAACCATGTCATAATTTCATAACTGATGTAATATGGTCATAACACTGTCATGACCCATACATTGACACCTGTTGTGACTTATATTGCATTATTTTGTGGCTGGTTATGACACCTACATAAGGGTGTTAAAACTCACATTTCTTTAGATGTATTTTCTCCCTGCCAAGAAGTTTCCTTTCATTTGAAAGTTTGTTTCTTAAGTCCTTTGTTGTTGTTTGAAATCATATTTTAAATAAGTTGACACTGTCATGAAGCATTAAGACCATCCTGTGTCACTTGGACCAAGAAAATACACTTTATGACACTGTCAAGGATTATGACCGTCATATGACTGTCTGGTTTATATGATTATCACGTACATGCCCTTATGTCAGTCGTCAGTCACCAAGAGGGTGTCTTGTCCTGCTCCTGAAATCTGCTCCAGCATTCATTCCTGTCATCCGGAACAGAGCATTTGGGTAGGTTGCATGTCTGACATCAATGTGTGTGCAATTACATTGATAATTTAATACGGTAAATTTCAGAAAATGCTTCAAATAACATAAACATACTGTTGAGGCTATGGTGTAATGAACTGTTTTGCCTTGTGTGGTGGGTTTTGACACTCTTATGTAGGTGTCATAACCAGCCATAAAATAACGCAATATATATCACAACAGTCCTAAATATATGACAGTGTTATGACCATATTATAACAAGTTATGTCAGCTGTTATGACATGGTTATGACCTCGTCAGTTGTACAACTCAATGCATTCAACTGAAATATGTCTTCCACATTTAACCCAACCCCTCTGAATTAGAAAGGTGCGGGGGGCTGCCATAATCGGCATCCACCTCTTCGGTGCCCGGGGAACAATGGGTTAACTGCCTTGCTCAGGGGCAGAACGACAGATTTTTACCTTGTCAGCTTGGGGATTCGAACCAGCAACCTTTCGGTTACTGGCCCAACGCACAGTGGCCAAGTAGGCTACTGTGGCTATTTGATCATAATGTAGGCCTACCAGAGTGGCCTACCATCAAAAACAACACTTTAACATGGAAATAGCTGTTTTATCATTCAGCCTACAGAAGCAGCCAATGTGTGGTGTTCAATGTTGGCCTACATTCCATGAGACATTCCATGAGAACATGCAGGGCTTGACATTAACCTGTTTATCCTTCAGACAAGGAGGTGACTGAAAATGTGATGTTTGATGCAAGAAACCTCTTTACATTTAAAAATATATATATTATTACTATACCATTATTATAGAGAATCAGACAAATTATGCTACTCTCTACCTATTGTCTATTTAGCTTATTCAAGACTGTCTCAAAATACAACACTACCCCTTTACCTGACTAGTTTTTCAAAGATGGCTAGAAAGGCACATATTTTGTGCTCTTGTAGAAAGCAATCCCTCCCCCATTGCTGACTAGAAATTAGCTATAACTGGGCTAATAACTAACTAACTAGCAAAGGATATGAACAAATGTGCACAGGTGGCTACATGCAGCTCTCACTTTGATATCAAAACAAGCTCATCTACTCGTGACGGCTCATGCTATAAACACAGTCCAGTTCAAAGTGAATGTCACAGATCCATATATGGACATGGCTGTTTATAGGCCTACTGCAGCTCTGCAGGTTATGGTGCACCGTTCTGTGTAGAGTAGGGGCCTGAGTAGTGCCTGTCACTGCAATAGAATCCTACTCCAATACACTCTGCCCACATGAACATCTCTTGCACAGTTAGTTTTGCTCTGGTATGTTACATTGAAAGTGGCTAACATTGCGTTGATTCGACCAAAATTCCCACAGTAGAGCAAAACATTGATAGTGTTAACTAAAGGGGAAAACAATACAAAATTAAGTGAAGTTCAATCTCGTGCTTCTCTGCGCGGGCTGATATTTCTTCTAAACCTGCAGCTTAGATGTAATATTGGTCATATTGTGTTATGACATTGGATGTCAAGTAAAGTGTTTGTGAAATTATCTGATAATACTTTCAAATACTTCCAATATAAGTAGTTGATTCAGGCCATATCATTTGAAAATACTCAAATACACAGAAAATAAGTATTTAAATAACATGTACTCAAATATACACGTATTTGAGTACACACACACACACAGCTGTATTTCTCCCTGTCCACTCCAGGCGGTGTTGCTTGCAGCACCCTACAAGTCAGACTTTATCAAGGCCCTGTCAAAAGGTCAAGAGGTCACAGAGGAGGACTGCATGGCTAGTGTATGCCAGTTCCTCGTCAATTTCACAGCCACTGTGGATGCCATCTATGAGATGTGCACAACGCTGAATGCAGAGCTGGACTGTAGCGTGTGATGTTGTCCCCCAAACCGGACTGCAGCAGCATCCTGCTTGTTACTTTCTTTGCCTTCTGTTTTTCGTCCTTTCTCTCAGGTGATGGGACATTCCATCTTTTGAGGGTTGAGGATTCTATTTCAAAGAAGACGTTTTCATCCGTGTCACCATTTTTATTATTACTTTTCTGTCCCTCCTTTTAAATCCCTCCCTACTGAATGTTGATAGTTTGGCCCATGATGAGTTGCTACTGGACAGAAAGTGGCATATTCCGTGTTGAGTGTTTTTTAATTCGTACAGGTCTAGCACAGCTCTTGGTGCGGTCTGATGCTGCTACACATGATTCACCACAGGTAAGAGACATTCAGAAGTGATATCCTGAGATCTGGTCAGTGTTATTTTAATACAGCATCTCTTTCTCTGTGGGAGGGGAGAATATTCCTGCTATTGATTCGCATTGCACATGACTCATAAAATTCCTACTGTAACTCTGCCAAGAAATGTGAAAAAAAAAGCTTGGTCCCAGGGATGTACTGGGCCGTACACACTACCCTCTGTAGTGCCTTGTGGTCGGAGGCCGAGCAGTTGCCATACCAGGCAGTGATGCAACCAGTCAGGATGCTCTCGATGGTGCAGCTGTAGAACCTTTTGACGAGGACCCATGCCAAATCTTTTCAGTCTCCTGAGGGGGAATAGGTTTTGTTGTGCCCTCTTCATTCTCTTGGTGTGCTTGGACCATGATAGTTTGTTGGTGATGTGAGCACCGCGGAACTTGAAGCTCTCAACCTGCTCCACTGCAGTTCTGTCGATGAGAATGGGGTGTGTGCTCGGTCCTCTTTTTCCTGTAGTCCACAATCATCTCCTTTGTCCTGGCACCACGGCCAGATCTCTGACCTCCCTATAGGCTGTCTCATCGTTGTCGCTGATCAGGCCTACCACTGTTGTGTCATCGGCAAACTTAATGATGGTGTTGGAGTTGTGCCTGGTCGTGCAGTCATGAGTGAACAGGGAGTACAGGAGGGAACCGAGCATGCACCCCTGAGGGGCCCCTGTGTTGAGGATCAGCATGGCGGATGTGTTGTTACCTACCCTTACCACCTGGAGGGTTACCCATCAGGAATTATAGGATCCAGTTGCAGAGGGAGGTGTTTAGTCCCAGGGTCCTTAGTTTATTGATGAGCTTTGAGGGGCACTATGGTGTTGAACGCTGAGCTGTAGTCAATGAGTAGCATTCTTACATAGGTGTTCTTAAGTTGTCTATGAGTGATGTTTTGTTTGCGTGGCTTTTGCATGCTTGTTTGAACAACTGAACATTTAGTTGTGTAGGGTTGCACTTCTTTCATGTCTTTTTGTGTTAACGATTTCAGTCTGTAAGAGTTTCCATTAGTGGAATCCATATTTTCAGTTCCTTCAATTTTGTCAACACAATGCCAAAAAGTATTTGGCACATACATGTACATGTCAGTTTCCTTCACTATTGGGTTGTCATACTTCATACTATTTTGAAAGCATTTATTTTTCAGAAAGGTTATTTCAGAAATTGTAATGTATTTGCTAATTGTTGGAAACTGAGGGGAGTCATTCTATAGTGTGGGTGACATCAAAATAACAAAGTCAATGCATATATTTATTAATTTGCAAGAAACATGCTTGGGTTTGTACTGTATATATACCTGGAAAATGGTTATGTGCATTGCTCACATCAAATCTCTGAATGCCCTGTAGATTTCAAATGATGAACCGAATTTATATTGCATTTTAAACATTAAAATGTGAATTGAAGTACTGTGTATTGAGTCACGGTGTCCTTCATCACTTTATACCAAAAGCCAATGGATAAAACCAGCTCCTGCCTACCTGTCATAAGAAGCAATTCACTTGTCAACCTCATGGGGGGGACATTTACCAAATAAATATGAATTCATTGACTGTGTCCTTCTCATGGGATGCAGTTGCAACTTTTATCCAATAGAGGTCACCTTCTGTTTATTTACACACAACATAAAAAATGTGTACATACTTTATGTGATCTAAATAAAATGGCATGTATTTGATAACATTT
The DNA here is from genome assembly GCF_021184085.1 of Oncorhynchus gorbuscha. Taxonomy (NCBI): domain Eukaryota; kingdom Metazoa; phylum Chordata; class Actinopteri; order Salmoniformes; family Salmonidae; genus Oncorhynchus; species Oncorhynchus gorbuscha. The sequence goes on along the minus strand of NC_060183.1, from coordinate 47,149,244 downwards.
CACCCTCTACATTTACTTAGCATCTTTATTACCAATAGTTTTATGCAGTCAATGTAATGGGGTGACCGCTCTAATGAGAGAGCCTTCCCCTTTTCACCGACCCCCATTATCTCCCCTCTCTGTCCCTGAGGGACTGTGGTAGTGCTAAAGGACAGAGTGGCTCCTGTCCCTCTAATCCTTTGTGAGCGTGTGCTGTGCAGGTTGAACAGGCCTCTTAATCCTGCAGGTTTATCAGCACAGCTGCCTCAAAGCCCAGCCAGGAGCCAGGACACAGACAGCCAGGATAGACAGACAGCCTGGGAGGAACAGGAAGGGAAGCCTCCCGGCAGGGCAGACAAAAAGACCAGAGACGGGGCCTCACCGACAGCTCCACCTTTACGACAGGTCTACTCAGCACCTAAACACTGAAGAAACAAAGCTAAATCAACAGCCCCCATTTACAGCAGTAGTGTCAAACATGCGGTCCCGATCTGATTTATTGCGTCCCCATTTGTGCGCCTAACATGAATGATCTTTTTTACATACAGTGCCTTCAGAAATGATTCATACTCCTTGACTAAATCAATTTTTTTTGTGTTAGTCTGAATTCAAAATGTATTATTTATATGTTTTTCTCACCCATCTACACACAATACCCCATAATGACAAACTGAAAACATGTTTTTTGAGATTTGTGCAAATTTATTGAAAATGAAACACGTAAATATCTCATTTACATAAGTATTCACACCCCTTTGCTATTACACTCCATATTGAGCTCCGGTGCATCCAATTTCATTTGATCATCCTGTGGACCACCTGTGGCCAATTCAATTGTTTGGACAGGATTAAGAAAGAAACACACCTGTCTATATGAGGGTCCACAGTTGTCAGAGCAGAAGCTATACCATGAAGTCCAGGGAACTGTCCATAGATGTCCAAGATTTGCGTTACAACAGGACAATGACCGCAAACATACAGCCAAGGCAACGCTGGAATGGCTTCAGAACAAGAATGTGAAAGTCCTTGAGTGGCCCAGCTAATTCCATTGAAAATCTGCTTACAATCTAATTTAACAAAGCCTGAGAAAATCTGCAATGAAGAATGGGAGAAAATCCCCAAATCCAGATGTGCAGAGCTGATACATACCCAAGACGACTCAAAGCTGTAATCGCCGCCAAATGTGCTTCTACTGATTCAGGGGTGTGAATACTTATGTAAATGAGATTTATGTATTTCATTTTTAGTAAATTTGGCAAATATAAAAAATAACATGTTTTCACTTTGTCATTATGTGGTATTGTGTGTAGATTGGTAAGAATGTTTTTATTTTGAATTTGGGCTGTAAACAACAAAATGTGGTATAAGTCATGGGGTGTGAATACTTTAAAGTATAAGCAAGCACAATGGCAATTTTAGCATGTAAATCTTGGTGGGGCAAAAAATGTGGGATGCATGCAAGAAAAGCCACTACACAACAACACCACAACACTAAACAATACATTAATTGCACTACACCACTGATACACCTGGCTATCAGTGGAGCCTTGTCTGGCAGTGAAACAGATCATTCAGCATAATTTACTACATAGATGACATTTACATTTACATTTAAGTCATTTAGCAGACGCTCTTATCCAGAGCGACTTACAAATTGGTGACATGGTTGACTTGCTGAAACAAATGTGGTTTCTACTGACAATTGAGATGAACAAACTATGGCATAAGGGGACGACATGCGTATAAGAGGCAATCCATAATTCTGATAAGACATTTATGAGCGAGCTCGGACGGACGTAGTCAATATAACTATCAGCACGTTTGAAATGTACAACGACAGAATTCAGAACATGGGCCATTCTTACGGTGTTCTCCCTGTACACCAAGTCAGAACTGTAGGATAAATAAAGGGGACATATAAGCAGACAATGAAAGCTCTTACAATAATCGATCATTACATTTCTCAAAAACAGGTTATAGGTTACATGTGCACCACCAAGTCAGAACAGTAGGCCAAATGAAGTGGTGAAACTTTGTCATTAAAGTCTGGCATTCTCTGGATTTATGGTGCTTTCAAGACAACTGAGAACTCGGGGGGGGGGGGGGGGTTGAATCATGATGACGTCAGTGATCTTCGGGTGTTAGCTCTAGAAAGAGGCCAGAGTAACCGATTTACAATTTCGAGTTGGATGAAAGTTCAAAACGTATTTTCCCAGTCGTAGCTCCTCTTTCCCCCCCAGGTTCCCAGTTGTCTTGAACTGTCTAAAGTCAGATTTTACCGTTCCGAGTTAAGTTGTTTTGAGAGTGGCACAAATCATGCTTCATTGACAGTATGGCCAATGTTAAATGTTAATAATTTTAAACTACGAAAAGAGACCCTTAATCTTAGATTTGGGAACACACAGTCACTCCACTGAATAGGAGTCTAAAGATTGCTTTGCAATACTTGCAGTTAGCCACTGATTCCTTCCAAACCACTCATTGTTGAATTTGCAATTTCCAACTTGTTGTGTAAGCCTTTATGTCCAATGGCTGATGAGCACTGATACATTTTATCTAACATTTCTCTTCATTATTTCTCTTCATATGACAAGGATTAAAAATAATTTGCCAGTAGATTGTCGACTTGATTCATGATGATGACCTCTAGTTAAGATTTTGAAAGTATGATGTTGTATGATCCGTATTATCAAAGCTACTGTAGATATAACGTGATTTGACATCATTTTATCTGTGTCCAATGACCTTGAGCCTTCTTGGATGGACACTTCTAATGTAACATTTAGCAATGTAACAATGGCAGCACTCAAGGGAATTTAATTTTCGAGCTCTACCCTTAGATTTGGCGGTGACATAGTGTCCCCATGAGTGACAAAACACTGAGCCAATCACAGTGCAACGCTCCGTATTTTCTGCTGGCTTGCCCCACCGCCACAGAAAGCACCGAGCTAGGCTGGAACATCTGCATTTTGGAGCTGCCTTACTCAAGAAAACCAAAAAGAGACCATGTTTGTTATGCAGCTTTATTAACTCAATAATATATATATATATTTACATTGTTTGCAAACTGATATGTATTAATGCCAAAATAACAAGCAAAACAGGCTCTGCCCCACCTGCCCTTAATAACGGGTCATCACTGTGTAAGCAGAAGTGCTTTTCTTTCTATTTCAGTTTCTTTACACTGACGTTTAACCCTTCTCCTGATGTTTGCGTTAATAAAAATGGCCAAACTAACTGACATCATCAGATCTTTTGTGAGCTGACATTTTCGTAATGATGCAAAACCAGTGTTGAAGACACAGAACTTCCGGCTCCAGGCTAAATATTCAACAGCTCAGAGTTGGCTAGCCCATTTCTGAAGAATGGGATAATAAACATTCTTAAAAGTAATATATTCTTGCACATTTATCCTGAGGAGAGCATGCATTTTTCACACACAAATGCAACACTGCAGGGAGAGGAGTGAGGGAAGGCCTATGGAATCGTATTTCCATATACAGTACCAGTCAAAAGTTTGGACACACCTACTCATTCCAGGGTGTTTCTTTATTTTTACTATCTTCTACATTGAAGAATAATAGTGAAGACATCAAAACTACGAAATAACACATATGGAATAATGTAGTAACCAAAAAAAGTGTTAAATTTAAATATATTTTATATTTGAGATCCTTCAAAGTAGCCAACCTTTGCCTTGATATGACAGCTTTGCACACTCTTGGCATTCTCTCAACCAGCTTCATGAGGTAGTCACCTGGAACGCATTTAATTTAACAGGTGTGCCTTGTTAAAAGTTAATTTGTGGAATTTGAGCCAATCAGTTGTGTTGTGACAAGGTATATATATATAAAATATAAAAGATAGCCCTATTTGGTAAAAGACCAAGTCCATATTATGGCAAGAATAGCTCAAGTAAGAGAAACGACAGTCCATCATGACTTTAAGACATGAAGGTCAGTCAATCCGGAACATTTCAAGCTGCAGAGGATACGTTCCTTAGAGTTAACTGCACCTCAGATTGCAACCAAAATAAATGCTTCACAGAGTTCAAGTAAGAGACACATCTCAACATCAACTGTTCAGAGGAGACTGCGTGAATCAGGCCTACATGGTCAAATTGCTGCAAAGAAACCAACACTAAAGAACACCAATAAGAAGAGACTTGCTTGGGGCAAGAAACACAAGCAATGGACATTAGACCAGGGGAAATCTGTCTTTTGGTCTGGTCCAAATTTGAGATTTTAGGTTCTAAGCGCTGTGTCTTTGTGAGACGCAGAGTAGGTGAATGAATGATCTCCGCATGTATGGTTCCCAACGTGAAGCATGGAGGAGGTGGTGCTTTGCTGGTGACACTGTCTGTGATTTATTTCGAATTCAAGAAACACTTAACTAGCATGACTACCACAGCTTTCTGCTGTGATACGCCATCCCATCTGGTTTGCGCTTAGTGGGATTATCATTTGTTTTTCAACAGGACAATGACCCAAAACACACCTCCAGGCTGTGTAAGGGCTATTTGACCAAGAAAGAGAGTGATGGAGTGCTGCATCAATGTCCTGGCCTCCGCAACCACCCGAGCTCAATCCAATAGACGGATTGGGATGAGTTGGCCTGCAGAGTGAAGGAAAAGTGTTCAGCCAACAAGTGCTCAGCATATGTGGGAAGTCCTTCAAGACTGTTGGAAAAGCATTCCTCAATTTTCTTTCGCATTATATAGGATACACACCTTGGCATAATAACATTTAAATATTTCACTTCAGAGAACTTAAACTTATTTTACTCTCTAATGAACTTTCTCACTTGCTTGCAATTGTACTTTATCTGAACGCAGTTGAGTCGAACCGCCTCCTTTGCCTGCAGTACTTCAACTTGTGCACCAAAAAACAACTGAAACAAAGTGCTGGGTTTAAATTTTTTATTTGACAATCTTAACTAAGAATAGGGGATTGGGTATGGTAGTCTGGGGTCGTACATGTACTCGTGTAAATGTTGTAATTTCAACATGTTTGTCGAGGCCTCACTGTTCAATATTATAATTGCACTTCATAGTCATTGAGTCGGTTACTTGTTGTTCACCAACATAAATCCTAACTGGTTGAAGAAAATAAAAAGCAATTATCTTAGACAGTGCTGACAAAGATTCTTTATATAGCCATACTTCTCAGGCCATCAAATAAACCACTAATGAAATAAATACATCTAATCTTTAGAAAGAAAACATTGACAGAAAAGCAGTGACTGTATAAGGAATGCCTGTTCTCCAGTGATTGTGAAAACAGGACACCTATCCAGTGAACTCGACTAATTTGTAAATCAAATGGTCTTCCATGGAATTTGATAGTCACACTTTCACAGTTCACCTGTCATCCGGGAAACTCTGAGGTACTCCTGAAGATTAAGGTAGTATTTGTGTCATTCAGACCTAAAGGATGAATGATGAATGTCAACAAAAGCTAAGAAAATAGCAAGATGTGAACATATTAGATAATCAAAATGGCACATCCTGTCCACAAAGTCTGTGTTGTTTTGGGTAAAACATAATTATCTGTCATGCTAATAAATTAAATGATCAAACATTAACGGTGATGGCTTGCAGATGTCTGGCCTGTGACATGCAGCCTAGCAACAGCCTGGTAACAGATAGTCAGTAATCAATCAAAGACCAGACAAAACATTAACAAAAACAAGGTCAATCATTATATAAAATACATTATGCTCCATTAGCAGCCAACACAGGTTATGCCAAACAAAAATACAAAACAACAAAAAAATATTCAAGTGTTTATTTGAAAATAACAGATCCCAGACACCTTTCCCCATGTCTAACCCATTCTTTTCCATTCTTACAGCAGTGCATTATAATCAGTGACCTTTATTGGTCAATTAAGTGTTAAGGGTTAAAGCATGACAGTCTTGAGCCCTGGAGCTGTGCCCTTGTATCCCCCATGTATAAAATGGTCCAGTTTGGCACTTTGTAAAAGGGCAATAGGAGGATTGCCTGCACGTCACCTTTTCCCCATACTTGAATTTACAACATTTTGAAATGCTTTAAAAATTAAACAATGGATAGATGGACAAATAAGCCCCAAAACACCATTCTGACATAGTGCACAGCACTGGAATCTTTGAGGAACTTCCAGAAGATGTGAACTGATATGATTGGATAACAAACCCTCCGAAATGAAAACATTAAGATGTCAAATGAGATGACCCTTTAGGTCATGATTATCATTACCCTTTAAAAGGTTTAAAACACTTGGTCACATCCAAACCACATAGCCCTCTACCAATACAACCCACACATACACACTAAATAAAAGGTACTGTACATTTCTCATTCTGAGGTGGTCGCTTCAAAATGAAACGCTGCATCCATAGAGTTCCTGTTATACAGTGTATTTCCTGTTATACAGTATATTTCCTGTTATACAGTAAACAGTGCTTTCAGAAAGTATTCAGACCCCTTGCCTTTTCCCACATTGTTGTTACAGCCTTATTCTAAAACTGATTAAATTGTTGTTTCCCCCCTCATCAAGCTACACACAATACCCCATAATGACAAAGCAAAAAAAGCTCTTTATAATGTTTAGCAAATGGGCCTTCAAGTGGCGCAGCGGTCTATGGCACTGCATTGCTGTGCTAGCTGCGTGACTACAGATCCTGGTTCGATACAAGGTTGTCGCAGCCGGCCGAGACCGGGAGACCCATGAGGCAATGCACAATTAGCCCAGCGTCATCTGGGTTAGGGGAGGGTTTGGCAGGAATGGATGTCCTTGTCCCATGGAGCTCTCACAACTCCTGTCGCGGGACGGGCGCATGCACTCTGACACGGTCGCCAGGTGTACAGTGTTTCTCCGACACATTGGACATACAACCTTTGGCAGCGATTACAGCTTTGAGTCTTCTTGGGTATGATGCTAAAAGCTTGGCACACCTGTATTTGCAAGTCCAGGCCACTCATGGACATTCAAATACTTGTCCCGAAGCCACTCCTGCATTGTCTTGGCTGTGTGCTCTGGAGCAGGTTTTCACCAATGATCTCTCTGTACTTTGCTCCGTTCATCTTTCCTTCTTTCCTGTCCAGTCTCCCAGTCCCTGCTACTGAAAAACATCCTCACTGCATGATGCTGCCACCACCATGCTTCACTATAGGGATAGGGCCAGGTTTCCTCCAAACGTGACACTTGGTATTCAAGAGTTCAATCTTGGTTTCATCAGACCAGAGAACTCCAAGCTGGCTGTCATGTACCTTTTACTGAGGAGTGGCTTCCGTCTAACCAATCTAAACATAAAGGCCTGATTGGTGGAGTGCTGCAGAGATGATTGTCATCCTGGAAGTTTTCCCATCTCCATAGAAGAACTCTAGAGCTCTGTCAGAGTGACCATCGGGTTCTTGGTCACCTCCATGATCAAGGCTCTTCTCCCCCGATTGCTCAGTTTGGCCAGGCGGCCAGCTTTAGGAAGAGTCTTGGTGGTTCCAGACTTCTTCCATTTTAGAACAAAGGAGGCCACTGTGGTCTTGGGGACCGTCAATGCTGTAAGCATTTTTTTGGTACTCTTCCCTCGACACAATCCTGTCTCAGAACTCTTACACACAATTACTTTGACCTCATGGCTTGTTTTTTTCTCTGACATGTCCTGTCAACCTTATATAGACAGGTGTGTGCCTTTCCAAATCAATTGAATTTACCACGGGTAGATTTACCACAATATACTACAATCAAGTTGTAGAAACATCAAGGACGATCAATGGAAACAGGATGCACCTGAGCTCAATTTCGTGTCTCATACCAAAGGGTCTGAATACTTAGATAAATAAGATATTTCTGTTTTAAAAGTTTTATACATTTGGATTTTTTTTTTTTATGTTGCTATTTAAAAAAAAATCAATTTTAGAAGAAGGCTGTAACGTAACAAAATGTGGAAAAAGTCAAGGGGTCTAAATACTTTCCGAAGGCACTGTATGCCCTGTGTGGATATGTCCCGTCTTATCGGAACACAGGCAGCTGAATGTGGGTGTGCTGTAGGTTGTGGTCCAGTAGCTGGGGCATCCCCACCGCCTCATAGCCCCGTCCCAGCATGCGCTCCTTAATGCAGGGTGGGTGGATCTCACTGATCAGGCACTCCAGAGACTGCAAGCTGCTGCTCAGCACAGAGGCGTGGCACAGGCTGGTGCTGGGCATCCCAAAACAGAGGCCCAGGCTTTGGTCTGTGGCATAGGCCTGGGGATGAGGGTGGGGGTGGGGGTGGAGCTGGCGGTTGGGGTGATGGTTTGGATGAGGGTGGGAGAGCCCCATGTCTCTGGGCAGGACAATAGAGGAGCCAGGCACCAGCTCCTGAGGGTTGTAACAGTCGCTGTCCGGAGTGACCAGAACACTGTTCCAGGGAGGGGCGAAGTACTGGCCCACAGAGAACTCCCCATGCATGGCAGCACAGTTCAGAGGGGAGGAGCTAACCCGGTCCTGCCCTATCCCTGCTCCTGCCCCGTTAGTGCCTGCACTGAGGGGATGAGGCCTATAGGAGAGCTGTGCCGAGCAGGCCAAAGGGAGACAAGTCTCTGGAGAGCGGCTGACCACGGCACCTCCCCCGCTGCCCATCCGAGCATTGTTGTATATCCTTAGCGCCCCCTGTTGATAGTGCTGCTGCTGTTGTTTGTGCTGCCATGTGCTATAATCCACTCTGTCCAGGTAGCCAGCCTTGGCCATGTCTGCACTCTGGGTGGGCAGCACGGCCCCCGAATATGCCAGACTGCTCTGGGGCGCTACTCCCAGCGTAAAGCCAGAATCTGAGCAGGCTACAGCAGCCACAGCTTGAAGGGAAGGGCTTGGCTGGGCCCCTCCCCTGTGCTGCAGGGCCTGGCTGTGGGTGTGTCTGTTCATCTGCCTCAGCAGGCTCTGGACATCCAGATCCGGCTGAGGGGCCAGAGTCTGCCCTACCGGGGTGGGAATGACTGACACAGCCCCAATGATATTAGAGGGTACAGACACATGTGGCCCGTCATGAGGCTTGCAGGAGCCTATGCGGTAGCTCTTCTGCTGCCCGTGTCTGTTGTTACAGAAAAGGTTGTATGGTGCCACTGCAGTTTGGGCGGGGGAATGTTTAGTCCTCTTGCCCTCAGAGTTTTTCAGTACGCCTTTGACCATGGAGACGGAGGCCTTTACAACACCCAGTAGGCCCTGGTAGCCTCCTGAGTAGGGACTGTAGTGCTGGGTGCATGTGGTGTCCAGGCCGTTGACCGTCCTGTTCAGCTGTTTGTGCTGCGGCACTCTGATGTTAGATGGGAAGATCTTGATGGACAGGGGGCTGCTGGCCGTCTTCTGGGCAAAGGCATCCAGCTCTGCAGGGGAAGGATACCGAGGGCCATTCATGGAGACCAGCTCACCTGCAACACAAACACAAAAAGAAATGGTTATACTTCCAGAAGAGTTCTCTCACACCATGTGCCTGGTTATAAAGTACAAGGGCAGGCTTGATGATACTTGCCAGCTGGGACTAAAATAAAAACAATCAATTGACCTTTCCACAAAAGCTGTTTTGCAAAAACACTCCTCGTGATAAATATTCAAACAAATAAAAAAATCATGTAAGAACAGAGAACACAATGTCCAAGGAGCAGAGCTGAGACCAATAGACCAATAAAAACACACTTATTGTAATATCTCCTCCATTTCCCTTTCACACTCTCCAGTTTCACCCCCCCCCCCTCCCCCCTCTCTTTAGGAAGATGAACAGTCGACATCTGCATCTCTTATAAACTCATTTGGGGGAGGGAAACACCTACGGCACTGTTTGATCAGTGCTTTATCAAATTAATTTGGACTTATTTCAACCCAGAATCGGATTACCCTGGGAAATCAGGGAGTGGAGCAGGAGGCAACGGGGGAGAGAGAGAAAGCCAATTTTGTCGCAGCGGCTCAAGTGGGATTCATTTGGTGACATTTGGCCATGAAACTACCGTCAGATGTACCCGAGTTAAAAGCTGGAGCGGATGGGACTGGAAGTGAAGAAATTACAGCTGTGCTCATGTGCTTATATTGTTGGCCAATCGAAATCAGAAATGTAAAGCTGTTGTGGTTTCTCATACAGTCTGACAGCCAATATCCTTGAAAGAAAATGATGAGGAGAATCATGTTTTTATTCCTTGTAATTACATCTTCTAATTTCACTGATTGAAAAGAAACACTCATGTCCTACCATGTAGCCCTATATCCAACCATCTCTATTGTGACTTGAAGATGACGATCGCTTTCAAATCTTCCAAGGGTGCCTACCTGTGAAGTAAAAATTCAGCTAGCCTCTTACAGACCTGTATTACCTGCGATGTAAAAGCCTGGAGCTTAAACTGAGAAGTCAGGACACACTGAGAAAGAGCACTCTCCACAGGGAAGGCTATTGAATGGTCTACGGGAACGCTGAGGGGACAAACCAAGATTGGATTTAAAACGCCATTATTCAGGCAATTTCATGGCTGCTTAGCTCACAGCGACAAAGGAGACGCGCAAAAGGCGCTCCATTTAAAAGCAATAAATCACCTGACAGAAATTACCACCGCCCCTCTGAACGACACTTATGGAATTCCTGACATGAAAACCAAAAGTGCTGAAATGAACCTACTCTATCGTCAGCGGAAAATCACTGCCACAGCACACAGAACAAGGCAGAGAGAGAGAGAGGCGACAAAGGGAGCGTGAAAAACAAAACACTTCATTTCGTTTTCAATAACAAAACCCATTTGAAGAGGCACTTCAGCCGCGCAAAGGGAGAACTCACTTGTTGTGCCCGTTCGGAATTGATTGGGGAGTTAATTTCATTTCAGGCCCACAATGAGCCTCCAACTGTGAAAATGATTCAATCTACAAGATCCATCTCATAAAAGGAAATACAATTGGCTGTTTAAAATGGAGGAAAGAGGAGAGGTGGAGTGTTTTATCCATCCAAGCATCTCCCAGTGGAGCCAAGGGAACAGAACAGAACAGCACCGCAGCAGTGCCAGCAGCAGCCGGAGTGAATTCCACAGAGAGATACAACAGAGAGAAACACTAGTTATTTATGTATCACTATACACCAGTGGTAAAGAAAACAAGGACATCTGGGAGTGTTAAACAGATGCCTACTCAACCTCTAGACGTCGAAACAACCCTGTGATCCTGCATGAACATCAAGTCTCTCATTAAAGGTGAAAAACAAATTCAGTAAGGAGAACACTTTTTGAAAACGGGGAGTTACTGCCTGGACTTGTCCAATACGAGCAGAGATGTTCTTTTTTCCCGTTGCAGAATGTTTTGATACTGTGTGTCACACTGAACAAGGACCCAGGAGTGTATAAAGAATGAGCTGCCTTTAACTGCCTTCTGGTCAAAACAGGGAGAGAGTTCATGACCCTTCGACAGTTAGAACTAGAGCAGATTAGTGCTTTCGTGCTCACCTGAAAGCACTAATCTACTCTACGTTAATGAGTTGACCTACTTCAGTGATATAATATCTATTATAAACCCAGTAGTTTGGGTCCTGGATGCTGACTGTGTAGACTATGCCAGCAAATATACCATGGGTATGACGCAGAGATACTTGTTCACTGCTCTATTTAGGTTGGTAACTGGTTTATAAAGGCAATAAGGCACCTCAGGGGTTGTGGCATATGGCCAATATACCATGGCTAAGGGCTGTATCCAGGCACGACGCGAAGAACAGCACTTAGCCGTGGTATATTGTCCATATACAAACGTTTGTGGTCATACACACGTCCTTCAAAATGCAGGTGCTGGGCTAATAAAAGAATACTTGGGAAGAACAGGAAGCCCCGCACACTGTTTATGCTCCCAATTCACCGCTTTATGGACCATATATACAGGACTTATTGGTTAATTACAGAAACCCACTTCAAGGCATCATCGGGATCTTCCATCACAACACACCAGCATCAATCAGAAGTGCTGTACCACGCAAAGAGCGATCTATTCTGCTCCGAATCATCTCTCGCACCCAATTACCACAGCGAGATAAATATTGTGAAACCAATCACGGAGTGCCGTTGGTGCCATCCTTGTTTGGTATGGAGTCAATGTTTTGCCCTGATCCCTCCAGATTGGCTTGGTTTTCCGTAAACAATTCAAAAAACACTCGGAATGCTAACTCATCTTCAAAGGCCGTCTCGCTCCATAAATCCACAGATTACAGCCCCGTCAGCGGCACAAAGACGCAGTGTGGCCATGCCACCACAGTAACGGGCTCATGTGGCAACACACAGGCCTCGGCTGGTTTGAAACTCACCCGCTCAAATATTAAAGTCACTTATCAATTGAATACCATTGGCAGTGGCACGAATGGCATATCACAGCAGTCAGGGGGTTTCAAATGAAAGTGGAAACCTGGAATTATGTGGATTGCTGTGCTGCTGTGCACCAGGAGCTGCCTCAGTGTGAACTCAGTGTTTAGGATCAGAAGAGAAGCTAAAGCCAGAGAGCGAGCTACAGTCACGTCTGATGTCAGAGTCTATTCCTCTAGTTTCTCTAGAATTTCTCCATCCAGAATTAACCACAGGCACATTCTGGAAATCAAATGAACAATTTTCAGCAGCCTGATCCCGTGTATCTGTATGTGAGGAGTTGTGTGTGTGTGTGTGTGTGTGTGTGTGTGTGTGTGTGTGTGTGTGTGTGTGTGTGTGTGTGTGTGTGTGTGTGTGTGTGTGTGTGTGTGTGTGTGTGTGTGTGTGTGTGTGTGTACACATTTCCATGCATGAATGTATGTAGGCCTAATAGTTAACGTTTACAATATGTCAAACATAAACTGTCAATGAGAAACAGATTGGGGAGATGCTGTACAGCGTTATGTACTCTTCACCATGCCACAGTCTTCCGTAACCCTGCACTGAATCCACCTCCGTACAATCCCACACCACGCTTTCAGTCGCGGGAAGCTGGCTAATCTTTTTTCCCATGGTCAAGCTTAATGCAATACCCCACAGATCAGAGTGGAGACCTCGTTGTTTTGGAGCGGTTTGAGTTAATCACTGATTAACAGGCAAAACAAGCCCCTGAGCCAGGGCTAAAAACTGCAGTTGGAGTGGCTCATTGAATTTCCAGTTCCACAGAAAACAACTGCTGCTCTTCTGGTTCTCACAAAACACCAAGACCAACAGAAGGAACCGAACAAAATGACCTTTACATCTCCCTCCATTACAATGATCACGAAAACCAGTAATGTAGTCCTATGCTTGGTGATTGTCCTTGTGCAACTATCACAAAAAAAATCCTTAGCAGACAAATTTGAAAAACAGGGCAAGAAGCCCAAAAGTCTAGGTTGTGCGAAAGGTATTTGGTGTTAAATGCCTGTAAGATTAAAATGTTTGTTTGATAAACATGATTAATGAATAATCCTCACTGGGGACGCGCCACACAGCAGCACTCACGGAGGTCAATTAGTGCAGTTCTCAGAAATCACCAGCAAACACACACACACACACACACACACACACACACACACACACACACACACACACACACACACACACACACACACACACACACACACACACACACACACACACACACACACACAACATCGTGTTACACACCAGTGTTTCACGATGGCGATCCAAACATTAATAATATCAACACCACTATACACTAACCGTACCTACCTGCCCTACACAACCACAGACTCTCCTTGACAACTAGGCTGATTAACACATTAAAAACCTAGGCCGCTGCGTTGCCATGACAACCACTGGTACGAGCACAGTTGGCCCTAATAAGCCCACTCATTAGGGCCCATGTAATTAATTGACCCTGACTCCATTCAGCTCCTAGCGCCAAGGCACTGTAATTGACTACCCCCCCCTGCTGCTCAGGCAGTGCAAGAACACTTCATTTCGACTATCTGGACCTGCCTCACGTCCCACACAATACAGTACAATACAATACAGTACAGTACACCATACAGCTCCACATGGTTACTTTACTTTCCTTTCAATTTGACCGAGGCATACAGTAACTGCTGTGAATGAAAATGAAGTCAGAAACCTCATGCATGCATTCAATATCCATGAGGGGAGTGGGGATCTCGGGCGCCGTCTGGATCTTACGGTAGAGCATCTGAATGGTGTCTAGCTGTGCACAGGTCGGTGCTCTTATACAGCAGAGGTATTGAGATGCAGCGCCTGCAGCGCTCTTCACCTCTGTATCCATATTAACATGCATTAATATTAATGGAGTATGAGGAGGTTAGCTGGGTCGAGGCGGAGGCCTCCTCACATAGATCCGGAGTGAGAGTAGGGAGGCTGGACAGAGCCCCTGTGTTCCAGTCCTCTGTGTGCAGACCTACATACTCAACTCCACCGAGGTTACTATTCCTGAGCTCCTGACCCTGGCAAACCAGAGGCTCATCAGCCCCAAGACACAGAACGAGAGAAAGACAAAGCACTGATACACACACACACACACACAGAGCCTAGCACTCCATTCAGTCTACCGCTCCCTCGCTCTCATTATTTAGTCCTCTTCGTCCCGGGTGGGACATAAGGCCGCCCGCTCTCATACACACATGAAGAGAAACTGCGCTCATTCAACCCATTAACATCCCATCCCTCGCTTTCTCTCTCTCTCTCGCTCTCTGTAATCTCTTCATGAGGGGTGTTGGTCGTGGAACAGAATAACCTCAGTGGTGAACACTTAGTTATTTGTGCTTGAAGAGACACAGGCGGGTAACTCTTTACGCGAGTGTCACTCCCCATTTGTCTCTGTGCCACTCTGCTCAGCAGCCCCGGGGAAAGCAGTGCGCCGCTCTAAAAGAGCCCTCCGGAAAGACAGGCCGGCAGCGTGGGAAAAAGCATTCCTGGCTCTGATCTGCCGTTCAGGCCAAGAGCAGAGTAGAGCAGAGCACTCATTAACTTTCATCACATAAACCGTCGCACTCAGTCACACTTCCTCATATTTAAGAGATGGGTTGTCATTGTCAGAGATTCCTCTGTGAAACCAAACCACAGACCGACAAACCATTCTAATGGATGTCTAAACCTGCAACCTCAATCCTCTGCGAAAGCTTTTCAACAAAAATCTGTGTGAAAACCACTCTTTCAACACAGAATCCCAATGGGAAAAACATCAACTCAAAAACCTTTTAGAGAACTATTCTGGGTCTAATCAAGTCCAACCAGCAGGCTCCAATCAGTAGAGCAGTTTGTTTCGTATGGATGTGCTTGAAATGTCAGGTTAGTGCTGGAGGGAAGGGGGGATGGATGCTGCTCCACACAGACGCGCGCACCCCCCGATAACATATGAACACGTCAGAAGCAGTGACAAAGAAAAGCTGTAAAACTAACATCTTCTCAGCCTCATTGCAAAATGTGTAGAATTGTAGGAAATTAGCTGTAGTACACCACTGACACACACACACACACACACACACACACACACACACACACACACACACACACACACACACACACACACACACACACACACACACACACACACACACACACACACACACACACACACACACACACACACACACAGCTCCGGGAGGGAGGAATGATTCCTGCAGGTAAACAGGATGTGAAAGGCGCCCGTGGTTCTGCCTGAGGCAAACTAGGTCCTTCTGTTCCAGCATTTAGCAGACAAGTGCTCTACTGATTCCCAATTAATATTTAATAATGAGAGACAAAAAGGGGTGTTTCACCCCGGGAGAGAGATGAGGGAGGGACATGGGGATATGAGACTGCTAGTCTCCCAGAGAGCATTAGTGGAAGGTTTCAATGTGAAGGAAAGCTGAGGGATACACAGGATTTGTTTTCATGGCCCAAATCTGGGAAGTGAAGCTAGAGAAATACAATATACATTACAAATCCATCAGCTTGCATTTAGTCTGAAAGTCTCCACACAATTACTCATCGGCCAAGAGGTTAATCACTCAGACGATTTATGCATTTTCCATAGGCAATTTATATCACAAATAAAAAATGGAATATGTTATTACGCTAGCTATGTGGGGATAGGCACGGCGTGATATGCGGTTTCCCATAAATTTATGTCATAAACTCCCACAGAAGTCTGACAGAGCAGTATAAAACACAGTGATTAAACATTATCTCTGAATTGAATCATGGAAATATGACACGTAAACTCAGAATGCCCTGTGCTGGTTTCATCAGCCGACAACTGCCACAACATATACTCTCATTAAATGTGATAATAATGTGCACTGGCAGTGAGAATAATAAACACGGTCTTTTGAAACCTCTGTTTATGACATGGATTACATGGCTTGCAATCACTTATCAACTGATTAACACATGTGCTTGAGCAAGCATTTACTTTGATCCAAGTTCAAAAGGAAGATCCTGAATTGGTTAGGGAATGAGGTCATCTCTAGCTTGTGTTACATAGGGGAGAGCGGGGTAAGTTGAGCCAAAGGGTTAGTTGAGCCACCCTTTGTTTGTAGGAAACAATACACACAATGAATCATGTGACCAAATATTTAGGAAGAGGTCATTTTTTGTGGAGACTATGAAGGAAGACATGGGGAAAAGTGGTAAACAGATTTTCACAAAGTCAAATGAATTTTATGTGTTATAGGTTTCATGATGCTTGTATCTAAACCCAAAGAAGATTGTTTTATACATCAGTTGGGGTCTCTATAAGCTACAATATGAGGTCCTAAACTGAGCATGAAAGTGCATCCTTGAAGCTGTGTGGGATAATAGTCTAAATGTTTGCCTTAGGATAAGTTGAGCCAATGGCCACCATACCCCATACAGATAATGGATGACATTGTCAGTTTTATGTATAATATGCATAGTATTTTTTTATTTATTGTTACAGAGCAGACATCATAATGCCCCGTAAAAAAAGCAGCGGGTCTAGCCCCCTTAGTAGCCTCAAATGCAGAAATCTTGCTTACGAATTGGCACAACAAAACGAAAGTCCTGTTCCAGAAATAAGGGTAAGTGATATTGAGCAGAGACGTCTGAATGAAGGCATACAGCAAAGATAGGAATCATGTATCAACACATATGTAGCAACCCCAAAAAATGTTCAACAAATCTAAATATATTTTATATTTGAGATTCTTCAAAGTAGCCACCCTTTGCCTCGATGACACACTCTTGGTGTTCTCTCAACTAGCTGGAATGCATTTCAATTAACAGGTGTGCCTTGTTAAAAGTACATTTGTGGAATTTCTTTCCTTCTTAATGTGTTTGAACCAATCAGTTGTGTTGTGACAAAGTAGGAGGGTATACAGAAGATAGCTTATTTGTCAAAAGACCAAGTCCATATTATGGCAAGAACAGCTCAAATAAGCAAAGAGAAACGACAGTCCATCATTACTTTAAGACACGAAGGCCAGTTAAACAGGAACATTTCAAGAACTTTGAAAGTTTCTTCAAGAGCAGTCGCAAAAACCAAGCGCTATGATGAAACTGGCTCTCATGAGGACCGCCACAGGAAAGGAAGACCCAGAGTTACCTCTACTGCAGAGGATACATTCATTAGAGCTACAAGCCTCAGAAATTGCAGCCCAAATAAATGCGTCCCAGAGTTCAAGTAAAAGACACATCTCAATATCAACTGTTGCGTAAATCAGGCCTTCATCAGGCCTTCATAGTCAAATTGCTGCAAAGAAACCACTACTAAAGGGCACCAATAAGAAAAAGATACTTGTTTGGGCCAAGAAACATGAGCAATGGACATTAGACTGGTGGAAATCTGTCCTTTGGTCTGATGAGTCCAAATTTGAGATTTTTGGTTACAACCACGTGTCTTTGTGAAACGCAGAGTAGGTGAACAGATGATATCCGCATGTGTGGTTCCCACCATGAAGCATGGAGGAGGTGGTGTGATGGTGCTTTGCTGGTGACACTGTCAGTGATTTATTTAGAATTCAAGGCACACTTGAATTGGGACAATGACCCAACACACCTCCAGGCTGTGTAAGGGCTATTTGATCAAGAAAGAGAGTGATGGAATGCTGCATCAGATGACCTGGCCTCCACAATCACCCGACCCCAACCCAATTGAGATGGTTCGGGATGAGTTGGACCGCAGAGTAAAGGAAAAGCAGCCGACAAGTGCTCAGCATATGTGGGAACTCCTTGAAGACTGTTGGAAAAGCATTCCAGGTGACTACCTCATGAAGCTGGTTGAGAGAATGCCAAGAGTGTGCAAAGCTGTCAAGTCAAAGGGTGGGTACTTGGAAGAATCTCAAATATGTTTTGGTTATAACATGATTCCATATGTGTTATTTCATAGTTTGATGTCTCCACTATTATTATACAATGTAGAGCAGTCAAACTAAACAAAAACCCTTGAATGAATAGGTGTCCAAACTTTTGACTGGTACTGTATTTGTTAGAAATAATAATATATTTTCCTTGACATAGTGATGCTGAATGTAAAAAACACCTCAACATACCCCACTCTCCCCTATGTCATTTAGGTCTCAGAGCGAGAGTGGCCATGACAACAGGGTTTTCTTTGACTGTGTACCAGCCATATAATGCTGCAAAAAGCAGCATAAATAGCAGAGAACACCTGAATAATAAACTGTAAGCACTGTGTTTAGAGTTAAAATGGCAGAGCGTGCAAGTACATGTGAAAGAGCCATATAATAAGGTAAGAAGTGTAAAATAGTTATATTGGCAAAAGTTCAGGGCTGACTAGGAGAAGGTATGTGGGTGGGGGGTTGTGTGCTAGTATGCCCTTGGCAGGGCAAATCATCATCATCAGCAACAACAACCGGGCCAGCCAACATAACAGCGTTCCGCTCCATCATTGATCAGTGCTCTTAAGAATGAAATGAAAGAGTGCAAGATGACTACCTGTGATAAGACACAGAGCATCCACATAGATCTGAGTGGGAGATACCAACCCTGCACAGTTCTCTTCAGCAGGCCAGACAGCCAGGCAGGCAGCGGTAGATAGGCCAAGGTGAACTTGCCCTTCCTCACCACAGAACAGCCCTGTGGTCTCCTGCTCCGTAGCCCTGCAGGCAGAACTCCACACCTCCGATGCAGCATAGAGACGAGTGGCATAATTGAAGCCAATCAACTCCATCAGATGAAGGCACTGTGGTACAAATGGTTGCTACAGGAGAGTCTGGTTTACCCGGGTGCAACGCTCTACTTCTCTGAACTAAACTACAGTTGTGTATGTAAAGTGAAACTTTACTTTCCCCCAAAAAATCTTATACAGGGCTTTCTTTCGCGAAATCCGACTGTCACTACACAGAGCCACAAATTAAACAAAATGTGTCTCTGTAGTGAAATGTAGAGTCAGAGGCTGTTGTCAAAAGGAGATGATTGTGGACTACAGGAAAAGGAGGACCGAGCACGCATCCATTCTCATCGATGGGGTTGTAGTGGAACAGGTTGAGAGCTTCAAGTTCCTTGGTGTCCACATCACCAACAAACTATCATGGTCCAAACACACTAAGACAGTCATGAAGAGGGCACGACAAAGCCTATTCCCCCTCATGAGACTGAAAAGATTTGGCATGGGTCTTCAGATCCTCAAAAGGTTCTACAACTGCACCAGAGAGCATCCTGACTCTTTGCATCATTGCCTGGTATGGCAACTGCTTGGCCTCCAACCGCAAGGCACTACAGAGGGTAGTGCGTACATCACTGGGGCCAAGCTTCCTGCCATCCAGGACCTCTATACCCGGCGGTGTCAGAGGAAGGCCCTAAAAATTGTCAAAGACTCCCGCCACCCCAGTTATAGACTGTGGTCTCTGCTAACGCACGGCAAGCGGTAGCGGAGCGCCAACTCGAGGTCCAAAAGGCTTCTTAACAGCTTCTACCCCCAAGCCATAAGAACAGCTAATCCAAGAGCTACCTAGACCCCTATTTTACACTGCTGCTGAACATATTACCACAATTACCTCAACTAACCAGTGCCCCCGCACATTGACTCTGTACCGGTACCCCCTGTCTATAGCCTCCACATTGACTCTGTACCGGTACCCCCGTCTATAGCCTCCACATTGACTCTGTACCGGTACCCCCTGTATATAGCCTCCACATTGACTCTGTACCGGTACCCCCTGTATATAGCCTCCACATTGACTCTGTACCGGTACCCCCTGTATATAGCCTCCACATTGACTCTGTACCCCCCTGTACCCCACATTGACTCTGTATATAGCCTCCACATTGACTCTGTACCGGTACCTGTGTACCCTGTATATAGCCTCCACATTGACTCTGTATATAGCCTCCACATTGACTCTGTACCGGTACCCCCTGTATATAGCCTCCACATTGACTCTGTACCTGTACCCCACATGTATATAGCCTCCACATTGACTCTGTACCGGTACTCTGACTCTGTACCGGTACCCCCTGTATATAGCCTCCACATTGACTCTGTACCTGTACCCCCTGTATATAGCCTCCACATTGACTCTGTACCTGTACCCCCTGTATATAGCCTCCACATTGACTCTGTACTGGTACCCCCTGTATATAGCCTCCACATTGACTCTGTACTGGTACCCCCCTGTATATAGCCTCCACATTGACTCTGTACTGGTACCCCCTGTATATAGCCTCCACATTGACTCTGTACTGGTACCCCCTGTATATAGCCTCCACATTGACTCTGTACTGGTACCCCCCTGTATATAGCCTCCACATAGACTCTGTACCGGTACCCCCTGTATATAGCCTCCACATGGACTCTGTACCGGTACCCCCTGTATATAGCCTCGCTATTTTTATTTTACTGCTGCTGTTTTAATTATTTTCTATTTTTCACTTAGCACTTTAAAGAAAAAGAATTGTTGGTTAAGGGTTTGTAAGTAAGCATTTCACTGTAAGGTAACCTGTTGTATTTGGCGCATGTGACAAATACACATTTGATTTGATTTGTCCTGCGCTGCTGAGAGCAGAGACACGGGGACTCACTTTGCCGTGTGCTGGGCTGCTGCTGCTGCGGAGCATCCAGGATCTTGGGGGTGCAGACCAGACGCTGAGATGAGAGGTTCTGCTGCCGTCTCTGTAGGCAGGCTAACATGGCTGCTGCTTTCTGGGATCTACAGCCGCTCGGACCTTGGGGGATCCTGAGAGAGACCGAGAGAAAAGAAAAAAAACACACCAGTTAGACTTTTTATCATGTATTAAATTATAAGCAGCTGGCAGTTGAACTGAATGCAAAACCTTTTATCTAATCTTAAGTCAAAGCCCTGAAAGCAAACTGCTACCATGCTGATGGATGTTTTGCCCCTCAGGAGTTTCCCGTGCTCACTCTCTTTCCTTTTAAGCCCTAAATTTTAAAAAAAATGTTCCCACTCGGGTCTGTAACACCATATTCTAACTCAGCAACCCCCCCCCCCCCTTTGAACTACAGAGGCTACACATCTAAGAATGTAATATCACTTAACATCAAGCCAACTTCCCCCACTCTGCTCAGATGCTATGATGGGTATTTTCTGCTCTCCATCTTACTCTGTTGCAAATAACACAGCGCAATTTACAAGGCCTGTTGTTGCTGTCGGCTGTATCCTTTACCAAGTCACTGGCCCGGAGTTCAGGAAGTCTAGAATGTCTCTATGAATTGATGCTGATATAGATCAGGAGTGAAAAGCCAAAAGCAGCCCTCTCGCACAAATGGCTTCGGCACACAACGATACACTCCCCTCCATATGTACAGTGCATTCAGAAAGTATTCAAACCCTTTTACTTTTCCCACATTTTGTTGTGTTAGCCTACAGCCCAAACTTCAAATGTATTACATTGAGAGTGCCCATGATCTACACACAATACCCCATAATGTCAAAGTGGAATTTTGTTTGTAGAACATTTTAGAAATGAAAAAAAAAAAATGAAATGGTTTAAGTACTCAAGCCCTTTGTTATGGCAAGCCTAAATAAGTTCAGGAGTAAAAATGTGCTTCACAAAGTGCATAATTAGTTGTATGGACTCATTTTGTGTTCATTAATAGTGGTTAAATGATTTTTGAGTGACTGTATCCCACACATACAAATAATTGTAAGGTCCCTCAAATCGAGTAGTGAATTTCAAGCACAGATTTAACCAAAGACAAGTGAGGATGAGGACAAATAAAAAAGCTGACACTGAATATCCCTTTGAGCATTGTGAAGTTATTCATTATACTGTGGATGGTGAATCAATACACCCAGTCACCTCAAAGATACAGGCGTCCTTTCTTAACTCAGTTGCCGGAGGGGAAGGAAACTGCTTAGGGATTTCACCATGAGGACAATGGTGATTTTAAAACAGGTACAGAGTCGAATGGCTGTGATTTCAGAAAACTGAGGATGGATCAACAACATTGTAGTTACTCCACAATACTCACCTAAATGACAGAGTGAAAAGACAAATATTCCAAAACACATTGTTTGCAACAAGGCACTTAAACAAAACTGTAGAAAATGTGGCAAAGAAAGTTCATTTTTGTCCTAAATACAAAGCACTGTTTGGGACAAATCCAGCACATCACCGAGTACCACTTCATATTTTCAGGAATGGTGGTGGCTGCATCATGCTATTAGTATTCTTATCATCAGCAAGGACTAGAGAGTTTTTTTTGTAAAAAATGTAAATAAAACTGTAACACAGCCATAAGCACAGGCAAAATCCTAGAAGAAAAGCTGGTTCGGTCAGCTTTCCAACAGACACTGGGAGACAAATTCAACTTTCAGCCAGAATATAACCTAAAACACAAGGCCAAATCTACACTGGAGTCGCTAAACCAAGATGATATTGAATGTTCCTGAGTGGCCTAGTTACGGTTTTGACTTAAATCTACTTAAATCTATGCCAAGACCTGAAAATTGTCATCTAGCACTAGCTAGCATAGTGGATAGAGCGTAGGACCAGTAACAGAAAGGTTGTTGGATCGAATCCCCGAGCTGACATGGTAAAAATCTGTTGTTCTGCCCCTGAACAAGGCAGTTAACCCACTGTTCCCTGGTAGGCCGTCATTGTAAATAAGAATTGGTTCTTAACTGACTTGCCTAGTTTAATTTTAAAAATAAAGTCAACAAATCAATTTGATAGAACTTGAAGAATTTTCAAAATAATAATTGCCAAGTATTGTACAATCCAGGTGTGCAAAGATTTACCCCAAAAGACTAATCGCCGTCAAAGGTGCTTCTACAAAGTATTGACTCAGGGGTGTGAATACTTATGTAAATTAGATATCTGTATTTATTTTTCAATACATTTGCAAAAATGTCTAAAAACATGTTTTAAATGTCATTATGGGATGAGAAAATTCTAAATCAATTTTGAATTCAGGCTGCAACAGCAAAATGTGTAATAAGTCAAGTGGTATGAATACTTTCTGAAGGCACTACAGAAGCAAAAAATATATATATTTGGCTCTATGCCCCAGAATTTGAGATAGAATGTTCCATATTAGGCAACGGTACAGAATGTTGAGGGAACTTTCTTACATATCGGTTTTACCATTTGGAAATGAAAGCACTTACGAATTCTTCAAATGGAGTGGGGGGGGGAATAAAGCTTAAGTGCTTGGACAAATTTACTTAGTGTATTAAAGTAGTCAAAAATGTTTGTATTTTGTCTCATATTCCTTGCACTCAATGACTACATCAAGCTTGTAACTACAAATGTGTTAGATGCATTTTGGCGGTTTGTTCTGGATTGTGCCTTTTTGTAGTCATTTTTTATTGTAAGTAAGAAAGATGTTCTGAACACTTCTACATCTATGTGGATGCTACCATGATTATAGATAATCATGAATAAAAATTGTGACTAATGATGAGATGGTTACAGAGGCACAGTGATCATACCCACAAAGAAACGCTAACCTCCCCTGTTATTGGTCAATGTGAGAGGTCTAGCCTCTAAACAGCATCTCACTCATAAATATTCATGATTCATTCAGTCCCAATTTTTTTCCCTCAATCACGGCATTATCAGGATTAACTTAGAAGTGTTCAGAAACATCTTATCTACTCACTTAGAAAGAAACTTACTCCCAGTCTTCATTCACCATTCAGTTACTATTGGGCAAAAACATAACTGCAAATGCATCCAACGAGATTCTCGCCACACAAGCTTGAGGGTCATTGTGTGCAAGGAATATGGGACCAAATACTGAACTTTTAACTACTTTGATGCACTAATAGTGAATTTGTCCAAATACTTCTGACTTCTTCACATGGGGTGGGGACTAGTTGAATTAAGTGCTATCATTTCTAAAATGGTAAAACAGATACACATGAAAATACCTTCAAATAAAAAGGTGAAATATTTGATCAAATCCAAAAATGCTCAAATATATAAGCCAAATTCACAATTTTAGCTTAATTGTCTAAATACATATGGAAGGGGAGTGTAGGTGTGTTTGCGTTTGATTAAGAAATATTTTACCCCAGTATCTTTGATTATAGTTATCATTTTAATACTAGACTTAAGCAGAGTACTATATCCTACTCTCTATAGATAGGTGCATAGGCCTATATACCGGCAACAACATCTAAATGGTACTGTATGGTCAGCAAATCTTTTACTTCTATCCAAAAAACAGCACCCCTGAAGTTTCAATTCAAGTGAATGTCTTGCACACAGCTGTCTCAGAGCGGCTTCATTTCCTTATTCTCCCGGTCTTCCTCTTTTCTTTTACAATTCTTTGGCTTGTTTTCATTTCTCCCTCAATGTCCACAGGCCAGCTTAAGTCAGTCAGCCACAGGATAGAGAGCTCAGTGACTGGCTACAGAAACATGATTACCTCCACCCCAAAAGAAAGGAGGAACAGAGTGGCTTTCATTCTAGTCAGGTGCCTGAAGAGACCCCCCCCCCACCCCCCCAACTCTCTCACCCCTTTCGTCCTCTCCTCCCCCACCTGCCTCTCCTCTCACAATGTGACAGCCCCACTTCAAACCACCCAGCACAGCCTCTTTCTCTCGCTCTCTCATCTGATCACACACAGCTGACAAGCTAAAAGCCTCTCTATGGTCAGACTCCATTTTGAAAAGAATACCAATTTCACAACAACCCTTCCATTACCACGCATTTGTCAAAAGAGGGTTGAGGAGAAAAGGCACAGAGAAAGAGAAATCTCCAGGGAAATGCCTCCACTACTTTACTGTTTTGAAAAATGAGACGGGTATCAGAATAACTGCCATTACTCTCCCAATTTCCTCCCGATTAAAAATGCATCAAGGCAGGCATTATTCACAGAGAGAGGCCGCTGCTTTATTTAAGCTAAATTAAAAAGGAAGCTAGAAAAAGGAAATGGCATGCATAACTGGCAGAATGTTGTTTTCGTCCCATCAAAATGTGAAAGTAAAATAAAAACAGTTATTTTAGGGCTCTAAAAGTACTTTTGCATTCTCAATTAGACTGCCTTTAAAAAAGGACAGAGTACAGACAGATGAAAAAGTGAGTTCAGAGAGTACCAGCGCCATTGAGATAAAGGGCTCCTTCCATTGCCCGTCAGACCTTTTTTCCAGCTCCTACTCGCTCAGTGATATCCCCATCAGTTCTCCTTACTTTAGATGAGCATGCATTCAAAAAATACAAATACATGAAACTCAACAGCTCACATTGTTAAAACTGTAACTAAAACACAAGATATCTGAAGTCTCTGCTAACTGTCAATCAGGCAGCCATCTGCCAGCAAGAAGACAACTGTCAAGGTACAATGATCGACACAGCTCTACTCAAGCCTTATGACAATGACCCAATTGGGATTTCAAGCATGGTCATCTATCCAATTCCCCACCTGCTTTATTTTTTTTTCTTGTTAGCATTGCCGACATTCACAAAACCTCTAAAAACTGCTGAGTGCTGACCAGATTTTTCTCAAATGAACCATGCAGTTTAACACCAGCTAATATGTACCTCAGCTCCTGATTTGACCTAAAAACCTCAGCTTAGTCCCATAGATCTACTCAGCTCCTCCTCTTCTTCTGCCAACCAATCGCCTGGGAGCTTTATGCTCCCTATTATTTTTGTCTGCAAGGTCTCCACAGTGATGGATAATAAATAAATAATAATAAAATAAAAAAAAAAAAGGGGACAAAGTTTGAGTGGCAAGGACAGTAAATCCTTGGCACTTTGGGGTGACACCAGTGGCTGCGATAAGAGGCGTTATCAGGCGTGATGCAGGTCCGCTGAGGGTATGCCACATTGATAAGACCCCTGGCTCTGCACTCCATCTTTTGTCTCCCAAGGTTTCCCCTGATAAGGACGTTTTGGCAGACAAATTGGCCGCTCCATCAGTGATGGGCTAAGGGCTTTTGGGGGGGGGTCTGCGGGAATGGCATTGGAAAATAAAATGTCTCATTTGACAAGTTATTGCCTTTTGTCCTGGGCTCGGGAAGAAAGAGGATTGTTTATTGGGAGATAACAAGGTCACTTTGAGAGGGAGAAGGGTAGTGATGGGGAGCTAGATGGCTGTCATGGTTTAAATGAACAGAGGTCTAAAAGTGATCCTCTTATATTCTTACTGGATCCAGATGGTCCCCCAAGGACATGTAGTCTATCCTTCAGAGTAGCCTACCCTCGAGAGAGCAATTGATAAGGCACATAAACCTGATCTCTCTTATCTAGAAAGTTTGCCTTAGATTTACTGAAATCATTTGTCAGACTGAAAAGGTCTTACACCAGGCAAAAATATTTTCAGTTTTCAGAATCACACAGTCAAAGTGACGTAGCCTAATAGTTTGTTTGACAGACAGTAAACACATCAGTTAGAATTATGAGCCAGGTATATTCCTCAAAATGAGTTTGCTTATCTAAACACCAGACAATTGTCCTTTCGGATCAAGCCATGGCTGTTTATCCAGGAACTTGGCAGAAGAGAGTATCCTCCTTAGCTTCCTCCCTGATTTTTGCATCCATCAACAGCAACAGTATGAGAGTCAGTTAGCGACTGATGAAGAGTGGGTTGACTTGGTGGCTGGCTGTCATTTGTGAAACACCCCTATGGGAGGAGGTCAGCGCTTGACTTGTACTGAAAAAAAGGGCCGGTATTGTTTATTTGGGTGCAGGAACTCAACAATGGCTTTGACCTAATGTTCTTTAGGGTGTTTTCACATGTGAAATTCAGCACCCTGGTTCGGCTTCCGGAAGTGTTCGTGAGAATTCTACAGAATAAGTTTTGCTTTCACAAGACCTTAAAATCGTTTCAGGTTGCGGTTAGCAAGATAACATTACGTTAGCGAGCTAGCATGTTTACAACAGGCAAAAAAGGTTCCACGCCACTCACACTGCCGTGTCACAATACCTTGTACTCTGGGTGTTGGATCCGCTACTCCCGCAGGTCCAGGATTAGTTTCAGGCAGAGTTCGTTTGCATTTCACACATTCTTTATTGACCAGATCAGGGTACCAAATGCTCCAGGATCATGAAAGGATACGTGAAAGCGCCCTAAATAGGTGCAGGAACTCAAGCAGTAGATCATTTGAGGTGCCAGCACCTACTCTGTTGCAGTAAGAAAGCTGGCTGTGCATTGACACTGGAAGAAGAATACTGATGTATGATCTCATACGGATTAACCTTGGAGTGTCGAAGACTATGGTTTTGACAATTAATGGAAACAATTTATGAAACGTCGTGCAGGATAGATTCTCTCTCAAACAAGAACGTGTTGAATAAACAACCTCCGAAAGTGTGAAAGGCCATTCAGATTTTTTTACTTTAAAATATGCCAAAAAAAAAATTTGATTCCAAGGTTAACAAACCATACAACTCCATGCACAAGGACTACTTTGAACAATTTACACAAAACATATTCACTAAAAGAACTGCGTAGATGCAACGTTTATGGCAGAATTACGGTAAAATCTCCCTCAGTTTCTTTAATGCGTTCACGTTTTCCCAAAGCTATTAAATATCTGCTCCGAATTTAAATATTCAAATATGTCTTCGGAAAGAACGGGGTGTCAGCTATGACATGACACCTTGAGTTTGAAAAAAAATGTTGGTTATTGAACTACAGTAAGTGAAGTGGATTTACACTCGGTAACAGAATTACGGTA
The DNA here is from genome assembly GCF_021184085.1 of Oncorhynchus gorbuscha. NCBI lineage: Eukaryota > Metazoa > Chordata > Actinopteri > Salmoniformes > Salmonidae > Oncorhynchus > Oncorhynchus gorbuscha. Next base: position 47,121,290 of record NC_060183.1, on the reverse strand, counting down.
ACGGAATTTGGTGCAGAATTATATATCATGGGTCCCTGATCTGTACTACACAGAAATGTAGAATTATGTATATAAATGCCATTCTCTTCATGGTGATGTTTGCTGAATAGGTACACAAAGTTAGAAATATGCAAGATCATAATTTGCATACATATGTATTATTTTACATACTGGCTATTATTCTAATTAGTTCCTTCCCCAAACAAAATCAAATTTGTTAGTCAGGACCAACCAGTCCAAATCTATGTACAGTGCCTTAAAACAGTAATCACACCCCTTGACTTTTTCCCCCACACTGTGTTACAGCTACAGGGTAGCCTGGTTAGAGCGTTGGACTAGTAACCGGAAGGTTGCAAGTTCAAACCCCCGAGCTGACAAGGTACAAATCTGTCGTTCTGCCCCTGAACAGGCACTGTTCCTAGGCAGTCATTGAAAGTAAGAATTTGTTCCTAACTGACTTGCCTAGTTAAATAAAAGGTAAAAAATCTACACAAAATACCCCAGAATGACAAAGCAAAAATAAGATTTATTAAAAATTTTAAAAGAAACCATCACATTTGTATTAGTATTCAGACCCTTTACTTTGTTGAAACACCTTTTGCAGCGATTACAGCCTAGAGTCTTCTTGGGTATGATGCTGGAAGCTTGGCACATCTGTATTTGGAGAGTTTCTCCCATTCTTTTATGCAGATCATCTCAAGCTTTGTCAGGTTGGATGGGGAGCGTCGCTGCACAGCTATTTTCAGGTCTCTCCAGAGATGTAAGATTGGGTTCAATACTGGGCTCCGGCTTGGCCACTCAAGTACATTCAGTGACTTGTCCTGAAGCCACTCAGTCTCCCGCGTCTAAGGCATTGATTCACAGTGCTAGTAGGCATCACGATAGACCCAAGTTCAATCCCGGGCTGTATCACAACCGGCAGTGATCGGGAGACCCAGAGGGCGGCGCACAATTGGCCCAGCATCGTCTGGGTTAGGGTAGGGTTTAGCCGAGGGGGCTTTGCAAGAGAATCAAATCAAAAATCAAATCAAATGTATTTATATAGCCCTTCGTACATCAGCTGATATCTCAAAGTGCTGTACAGAAACCCAGCCTAAAACCCCAAACAGCAAGCAATGCAGGTGTAGAAGCACTGTGGCTAGGAAAAACTCCCTAGAAAAGGTCAAAACCTAGGAAGAAACCTAGAGAGGAACCAGGCTAATAATATTGTTCCTCATGGTCTAAAAGTCCTTTAGGCAAACTCCAAGTGGACTCTCATATGCCTTTTACTAAAGAGTGGCTTCCATCTGGCCACTCTACCATAAAGGCCTCATTGGTGGAGTGCTGCAGAGATGGTCGTGTTTCTGGAAGGTTCTCCCATCTTCACAGAGCAACTCTGGAGCACTTTAAGAGAGTGACCATCGGGTTCTTGATCACCTCCCTGACCAATGCCCTTCTCCCCCGATTGCTCAGTCAAGCCGGGCGGCCAGCTCTAGGAAGAGTCTTGGTGGTTCCAAGCTTCTTCCATTTAAGAATGATGGAGGCCACTGTGTTCTTGGGGACCTTCAATGCTGCAGAATTGTTTTGGTACTCTTCCCCAGATCTGTGCCTCGACACAATCCCCTACATACAATTCCTTCAACCTCATGGCTAGGTTTTTGCTCTGACATGCACTGTCAACTGTGGGACCTTCTATAGACTGGTGTGTGCCTTTCCAAATCATGTCCAATCAATTGAATTTACCACAGATGGACTCCAATCAAGTTGTGGAAACATCTCAAGAATGATCAATGGAAACAGGATGCACCGGAGCTCAATTTCCAGTCTCATAGCAAAGGGTCTGAATACTTACGTAAATAATGTATTTGTATATATTTTGTCATTGTCATTATGGAGTATTGTATGGAGATTGATGAGGATTTTAAAAAATATATATATTTTAGAACAAGGCCGTAATGTAACAAAATGTACTCTACTCTACTGTGCTTCACGTACAGTACTGTCCAAGCATGTAAAACATAGACGTCTATGATTGGTTCAGATTTGGTCCGGTCACCAATCATGGAGGCCTATGCTTACTCAAGGCCGATCCAGACCAAAAATCAATGTCTGACGAGAAATCAAGGCCGGTCCGGAATGGTAAAAAAAATATTACGTCTGTGGACATGGAAATCAAAGCCGGGGGGGGGGCTCATGGGTAGGTATCAGCAAGAGCCAGGGGGGGGGGGGGGGGCTCATGGGTAGGTATCAGCAAGAGCCAGGAGAGTTAACATTAACTGGAGAGAGGGAGGAGTTGTCCAGATGGTTTTCACACTCTCGCTTTGACGACCATACAACAGAAAGAAATCAGTTATGAACTGAACATGGCATAACAGAATGCCAGTGGAAGGTAGGACAGTAGCAGGTGACCCAACTGCGAATACTATGATTTCCCCATTGTAGCCAATTCAATTGTATTAATTCCATTACTGTTTTGTCCGTAATTATGTTACTGATTTGGTAATAGAAGTACACATTTTAATCACTTAATAATGCAGAAACAAACATTGAAATCAGTAAAAATAATAAGTAATTGGCAGGTCTACCTTTACTTACTTCTGTGAACATTCATTATCCTGTCTCCTCATGAAGGAGAAACATTTGAAAATATCTTAAGATACATGGATTTCTTGGTCATGGAATTACAAGGCACAAGGCAATGCTTCTTAAAACGTACAGAAGGCAAAAAAAGTATCCAAAACGAAATATATAAAAGTGCTGATATTAGTTGGCAGCAGGGTTTTCGTTAGCCGTCAATGAAACTGTTCCTGGCCAAAATGACCAGGAGAAAAAAATCCCATTGCAATATAATTATTTTCATTGATTGATGTAAATACATTTGACCGTCAGGCTTATCGGTCCACTTTACAATGTGAGCTGGAGGCAGTATGCATGTTTGAATGTTTTATTTAATATTATTCTGCATGTCTTACCTTGCTTTAATGTAGCCTATTGGCAAAATATGACCATGGAAACATGGAGGCAATTGATTTAAAAACACTTCATAGGCAGCGCATGAGTTTCAAGTTTGGGGAAGCTTTATCCTACCCTTTCTACCATTCTGCGTGCCAGTTATGATTTTCATATGCGCATTTTCATGGAACAGTTATTTCAATCATAATCATTTAAATTTCTCAAAAATCATTGAATTAAAATGATCAAATGTAAAAGTTAAAAGTCAACTAATGTGACTTTGCCATATGCACATTGACACACAGAGATCCATTGGTGGCTAGAGAAAACGGGGTCATGGAACTCATTGCCAAAAGTCTACATCTGCATTGGCCCATAACTGCCATTGCTCTTTCACACTGAGGATTGGTGATTATCAAGAGGGAGATTGCTAGAAAGATTTTTTCAAATAGCTTACTGTGAGGAACTATCGTTTTAATATATTATCATTTGCAATGGATGTTAAAAAAAACACTTTACTACATTTCCAAGCAGGACAGGTACTTCTATGCATCCTCAGGCGCGTGCGCTCCCTCAACATTGACAGGACAGAGAAACCAGACATGCTCATTGATCACTCCTCACATGGTGTACTCAAAACAAAAGACAACGAAAAAAAATGAAAAATATCATAAATTATGTTTATGAAATAAACCAAAACTGGCAGAAGTGCAGCAGGTTGTGAACTCTGCAAACAACGTTGACTCAGAATGAGAATTGTAAATGACTGTAATTACATGTATTAACAGAAATTAATGCAACCAAATGACAGGGATTAACGGTAGATTTACTACTTGTGACAAACTCAGCAAAAAAAGAAAAAGAAACGGCCCCTTTTCAGGATCCTGTCGTTCAAAGATCATTCGTAAAAATCCAAATAAATTCACAGATCTTCAATGTAAAGGGTTTAAACACTGTTTCCCATGCTTGTTCAATGAACCATTAACAATTAATGAACATGCACCTGTGGAACGGTCATTAAGACACTACAGCTTACAGACGGTAGGCAATTAAGAACACAATTACGAAAACTTAGGACACTAAAGAGGCCTTTCTACTGACTCTGAAAAACAGCAAAAGAAAGATGCCCGGGATCCCTGCTCATCTGCGTGAACGTGCCTTAGGCATGCTGCATGGAGGCATGAGGACTGCATATGTGGCCAGGGCAATGAATTGCAATGTCCGTACTGTGAGATGCCTAAGACAGTGCTACAGGGAGACAGGGAGACAGGAAAGACAGCTGATCGTCCTCGCAGTGACAGACCACGTGTAACAACACCTGCAGAGGATCTATACATCCGAACTTCACACCTGCGGGACAGGTACAGGATGGCAACAACTGCCCGAGTTACACCAGGAACACACATTGCTTCCATCAGTGCTCAGACTGTTCGCAATAGGCTGAGAGAGGATGGACTGAGGGCATGTAGGCCTGTTGTAAGGCAGGTCCTCACCAGACATCACCGGCAACGTCGTCTATGCGCACAAACCCACCGTCACTGGACCAGCCAGGACTCCCAGGACTGGAAAAGAGTGCTCTTCACTGATGAGTTGCGGTTTTGTCTCACCAGGGGTGATGGTCGGATTTGCGTTTATCGTCGAAGGAATGAGCGTTAAGGCCGGTACTCTGGAACGGGATCGATTTGGAGGTGCAGGGTCCGTCATGGTCTGGGGCGGTGTGTCTCACAGCAAGAACGGGCAAATCTGGTGCAGTCCATGAGTAGGAAATGCACTGCTGCACTTAATGCAGCTGGTGGCCACAGATACTGACTACAGATACTGACTGTTAATTTAGATTTTTCAATCCCCCCCTCCTTTGTTCAGGGACACATTATTCCATTTCTGTTAGTCACATGTCTGTGGAACTTGTTCAGTTTGTCTCAGTTGTTGAATCTTGTTATGTTAATACAAATATTTACACATGTTAAGTTTGCTGAAAATAAACGCTGTTGACAGCGAGAGGATGTTTATTTTTTTGCTGAGTTTATATTATGGGGAATTTATTTAAAAAATAAAAGGGCAAACAATTCACACAATGAAAGCGAAATGATTGGCAGGAGACAGCTGAGCCATTCTGGAGAGAGACTGACCTATATCGTCGCCATACACACTCCTCTTTGTCAAAATTTGAAATTATACTCACAGATATTTGATGCTTTTCACGTACATTCACAACTCAATAATCAGCTAGGCCTATTGCCACACATGCAGCCCAAATTGCGGGCTTCCCAAATACGCATACGAGTTTGCGATTTGAAACAATCCACAGCTATTTTTAAAGAATCTAATGATCCTCAATTCCTCTGTGCTAATCCATGCTTTCGGTGAAGTATTTTGAATGATTTCATTTATTTCTGTATCAAGGAGTAATTATATAATTTGGGCAAATGTATTCCCCCCAACCCCCCCATTTACTCCACTATTGGACCCACCGCTATGCCATTTCTCTCCTGTTCTATTGGTTTTCATGTCAACTTTATTTAGATGTCAAGAAGCCAATCCTAGTCATATTAACAACCTATCCTAGTCATATTAACAACCTATCCTAGTCATATTAACAACCTATCCTAGTCATATTAACATCCTATCCTAGTCATATTAACAACCTATCCTAGTCATATTAACAACCTATCCTAGTCATATTAACAACCTATCCTAGTCATATTAACAACCTATCCTATCAACCTATCCTAGTCATATTAACAACCTATCCTAGTCATATTAACAACCTATCCTAGTCATATTAACAACCTATCCTAGTCATATTAACAACCTCCTATCCTATCCTAGTCATATTAACAACCTATCCTAGTCATATTAACAACCTATCCTAGTCATATTAACAACCTATCCTAGTCATATTAACAACCTATCCTAGTCATATTAACAACCTATCCTAGTCATATTAACAACCTATCCTAGTCATATTAACAACCTATCCTAGTCATATTAACAACCTATCCAACCTAGTCATATTAACAACCTATCCTATCCTAGTCATATTAACAACCTATCCATATTAACAACCTATCCTAGTCATATTAACAACCTATCCTAGTCATATTAACAACCTATCCTAGTCATATTAACAACCTATCCTAGTCATATTAACAACCTATCCTAGTCCTATCATATTAACAACCTATCCTAGTCATATTAACAACCTATCCTAGTCATATTAACAACCTATCCTAGTCATATTAACAACCTATCCTAGTCATATTAACAACCTATCCTAGTCATATTAACATCCTATCCTAGTCATATTAACAACCTATCCTAGTCATATTAACAACCTATCCTAGTCATATTAACAACCTATCCTAGTCATATTAACAACCTATCCTAGTCATATTAACATCCTATCCTAGTCATATTAACAACCTATCCTAGTCATATTAACATCCTATCCTAGTCATATTAACATCCTATCCTAGTCATATTAACAACCTATCCTAGTCATATTAACAACCTATCCTAGTCATATTAACATCCTATCCTAGTCATATTAACATCCTATCCTAGTCATAACATCCTATCCTAGTCATATTAACAACCTATCCTAGTCATATTAACAACCTATCCTAGTCATATTAACAGTCATATTAACATCCTATCCTAGTCATAACAACCTAACATACATCCTATCCTAGTCATATTAACAACCTATCCTAGTCATCCTAGTCATATTAACAACCTATCCTAGTCATATTAACATCCTATCCTAGTCATATTAACAACCTATCCTAGTCATATTAACAACCTATCCTAGTCATATTAACAACCTATCCTAGTCATATTAACATCCTATCCTAGTTGTTGCATCTTTAGATCCCCCCCTTTTCTTAGTTTTCCCGCGAATTGCATTTTGGCAAATGTTTGAAAAGGACGTTTTATTGGCTGCTTCATTACATGAGTTGCATGTTCTGTTCAGATGCATTACCAGAATCGACATGTGATTTCTGTCATTCTGAGCACCGGGGGTAGACGCACTAATTTCTTATGAACCCAATGCATATGGGTCCAGAAAATGTCTCAAATAGCCAGTCAATTTAAATATTCTCTGTCACGTTGTCAGGTGTCACATTTTCCTAACAGTCACCCTGGTTGGCAGGGGTCGTCGCTTCAACATTATTGTGTTTTGATGTATTTCTAATAGATTGATTGGTTGTTTAGAAACAAAACCGACACGTGTGCAACTATGGGGCAAAACAGACAGGGTTGGCTTAGATTGTTGCCGACATGTATATTATATTTAGTCTCCAAATACATTTGCAAAACGAGCACTTGTCTATCAAATACATCGTTGCTGTTGTTAACTAGCTAGCGTATTTTTGCCATATTGGCATGGACATGAAATCAGTCAAAACACCTTAAAAACAAGACATGGTATCAATAACATAATAAAAACTTACTGAAATGAGCCACCTACGATTCCCCACGTGGCAGCTTCCTGTCATTGTTGCTAGCAATCTGACCATTCAGAATCATAACAAATCACAGCTTCCGCCCCATCGATGGGCGCACATCATCTTTCATGACGTTTCCAGCCAACCCTTCTATCTTCTAAGACTTTTTCATGGTAGATGTTTTCTAAGATCCCCTTTCCTATCTGTTTGACTAGAAATTAAAGCCATTGCCTTATTTTTAAGATGGAAAATGGTTGAAAAATGTATCTATGTATAATTTCCTTAAAATATAGACAGCCTTCACTTGACACCCAATTTGATATCCTCTTATGAACTTCACGTTGGTGCTCATGGGTCCTTTTACATGGAAATTAAGCAGATAAAAAGGCTGTGATCTACCTGACCTTCCAGACGCTTCTCTCCTCTGAACGGCCTCCAGGGCCTTGACTGGAGCAGAGTAACATTGCCCTGTAACCCTTCCTTTCAATACTAAAACGCACAGACAAAAAAAAACACAAACTCGCTAACCCCCCTCCCTCAACCCCTCCACCCCATTCCTCGCCCAATCCCCTCAGCTTGTCTTTGCAGTTCTTAGAATCCTCAGTTAATAATTAGATTATCATGAAAAAAGGTTTTAGGCTGAGAGCCCTTTTCACTCTCTAGTTGGATTCATTTGAGTGCTTCGCTAACGTCCTTCCTTCCCTAACCACTGTGAAATCCCTGACAGGTCCAAATGCAAACACAGACACAGGAGGTACAAACTTCATACAGTAACGTTGACCTAATTTAACTTTTTTATGTCTCTACACTGAGTGGCCTCCTTACAGCGTCATCACCCTGAATAGCAGAGTTATAACCTTGCAAAGAGCGGTCAGCCACCTACAGGCTCTTTATAACCTGAAATGTACGCACCCTGCAACAACGGTGTTACAGTACACTGGTAAAAAAAAACATTGGATAAGACTTACCATTAGTGATGTGGTCACAAAGACCTGCAAAACCACGGGTTCTGTTTGGGGATGACAGTAAAAATGGGTATAAAATGACTGCTTTAAAAGCACTGAAAATGCAGGAGGTTTTGTGAATAATCCATGCCAAAAGTGAGCCCTAAAGTATTAACAAGTTCCATCAATGACCTGCAATGCCAGACTGATAGCTTGCAGTCACACTTAAAGACTATCTAGTGACTCTCAAAGGCCTCCTCTAAATGGACGCAGGATCTTGCCAAAGCGATGGAGCCAGGGAGACAGGGCAAGCAGTCTGGTCAGAGTCTAAAACAGACTGACAGACAGCACTGCTACTGCAGCTGCCGGTTTCATCTCTGCACCCCCTCATGCATTTTTAATGGAATCTATTACTCCCGGATTAGCCGATAAGAGCCATCCTGTTTAAATTCTATAATAGTTTCCATAATTGGTATCAGAACATGGTTTGAGAGAGACAGATTTTCTTCCTCTTATGCGCCATTTTTTTTAACAAAAAAAGAAAACAAGGTTGAATTGCAGGACATCCAAACAACCCAGAACAGCTCTGCTCCACACAATGAGCACAAGGCCTGAGGCCGACAACAATGAGCCTCATTTCCATTGAGATTAGCTTCTATAAAAAGGTATTACAACGGTGTTAAGCAGGGTTTGGAGGATTGTTATTTCTATACAAAGCATGCACTTGCTCGAAAATGTATGGAAAATAAATACAATGGGTCGATATGAATATCCCTCGAGAGACATCTGGCAGATGCATTTTGAGAGCAGGAGGGTATGAGAAGCCTAGACTCAGTAGAGTATTCAAATTCAGTTAAACGTTTCTTTAGACCTTGGCCAAGTACATGCAAAAGCAAATAAATAACTAAATAAATAACTAAAATTGCAAACCAAAAATAAAATTCTCTACTAGAATGAAAGAAAAAAATATATTTTACCACAGACACATTGTCAACATGGGGGGAGTAGGTAACCTGAACATACAGCCCATGTAGGCTAATCATAAATCCCATGAACTCGTTCAGTTCTGTCAGGGCATCATTAACGGTTCTCACAGTAGGGAGCCTTGGTACAGAGCCTTGGGCTCCCTCAACCCTGTCCTTGCACAGGTGCCAAGGTAAAATCACTGCTCGTGCTTTGGGCATGGAGCCTGGCAATAGCCGAGGGAGCATGAAAAGTAAACAGGGCCTTATCTTATCCTCATCCCACACACCGACTGGATAACCCTGGGGAACATTGGCCAACCTTGACTTCTAGTGTGTGTGTGTGATATATACACACACACACACACACACACACACACACACACACACACACACACACACACACACACACACACACACACACACACACACACACACACACACACACACACACACACACACACACACACACACACACAGTTAGTGAGGCAGAGTGCACAGACAGATCTCTCCCGTCTGTTGTCCATACAGATGTTCGTCAACAAAATGCCCCATTCCTGGGCTTCCCGTCCCACACCACTGACACTTTGTATTGGCTGCATCAGAGATCATTATTTAGTCTGCCTCTATTAATAACCAACAACAATATTTACGTTGATATGCCCGCTGTGTGCTCTGCATGTAAATGTCATCATAATGTAAAATAAAATAAATGTTTATTAACTGTGGACTACCACATTGGATGGCCTTGAATTTGGAATGAATGCTTTCACGACAAAATACAGTTCCTCTGTATGACATGTTAGACTTTGTGCTTCCCATAAAGCATGCTCTTTTACCCTGAACAGTGTCTGACAGGTTTTAATGGGTGTGGGTGGGCTGACAAATGGGCAGAGAGAGAGAGAGGACTGCTCACTGAGGGCACTGACAAGATGCCTGGATCTAATCAAAACACACCTTAAGCTATCAGACCACAGCCCAACAACTACAGCCATAACAGATGTTTGTTTGCAATGAATCAACTTGAGAAATGGTCCATGCCTTACAAAAACATTCATATTATGCTGCGGGTACTCCAGCTTTCTGACAGATGAAGCTTTGACAAACAAAGAAAATCCCAAGTCATTGTAATGAGCACTGTTCAAAAGCTAGCTCGGGTTAAAACATACACACAACGTCAGAGCAATAACTATCCGTTTTGATCTACAGATGCTTTGCGTCTATGATCCGCCCACTGACTGCCAGTCTCACCTGCTGGGAGTGGAAACCCAAAAAGATGAACCCAGGCAATAAACAAAAGGCCTGTCTTTGTCTTTAATCAGTTAGAGCACACATGGAGATGGAAGCTTTTCTAGTCAAAACATAGTGACAGATGTTCTTCTGTCTCTCTCTACAGATTAGCATGGTTGGAGAAGAGTCTACAGAACCAGACTAGACTGGACTGGCTTATACCGCAGACAGGGCAGACTCAAGTCAAGTTAGACCTCTCGTGAATATTCTCATATTCTCATAGATTCTCATCTCAAGCAATCATTGTTACTGGGCTTTACAAGTACTTTGATTGAGTTTATGCTCTCAATCTAGCCAAGAACAAATCCTTTAATTAGTCTCTGTATGTCCTTAGGATCTTGATGTAAGAATGGATTATTAAACCCTAACTGTTTGTTTTGCTTACCCACCCTCTAGAGACGAAGTGGCAGCTATGCCTGCCTGATGGAAAAATGTTCCTACAGTATAGCTTTGGCTACAGTGCCTTTCACTGCCAAACTCCTCCATACACCCCCCCCCCCCCCCCACCCCCTCTCTCTCCTGTCAGAGCAGGCAAGGCCATTCATTATGCTGTTAAGGGTCACTGATTCCTTCAAGTCATTAAACATTTTAATAAAAACAGAGAAGTCATGAGAAAAGATTGGCAAAATGCTCCCTGCAGGGTAATCACACTGGAGAGAACTCCTTTTCCACACTTAATGATAAGCTCTGGTCCTCACAGGGCGGCATGGAAAAACCAAACCGTTCTTGGAGAAAGAGGACTTTAGTCCCTGGACTAATCCAAAATGACCTCTGCCTGCTGCCTTCCCAGTAAGGGCAGATAACATTGCTTCGCGTGCAATCAGGCAGTATGTGTATTCTTGGAGGTTTCTGAGCACCATAATGTACACAAAACAACGGGCTGTTTCAAATGGCAAGCACAGCAACGACAGCCCCCAGAGCTCCCCCTCCCCAATGACCCCAGAGATCCAATCTAACCCCCACCCTTAACCCCCTGTCTCTTAGCCTCCTCATCCCATCAAAATAAAATAAAAAGACCAATTAGGCAGATTTCAAAAGATGGCAGCTAGCTCATAATTACACATGACATTGTTAGGAGATAAAAGGTGATTACTATGGATGCATGGGAGAAATAGCTTAGCAACCAAGCCATTGACAATATCCTTTTAAGCAGAGCAGGGGGATTGGCCGTCCATGCACTCTCTGAGGTCACTTTACCTCCACTGACTCTCTCGATCTCACAAACACAAAAAGAGCAAACAGTCACTGGGCAGGAAACACAACTTCCCAATAGTAGGTTAACATCAACAAACCATCTTGGTAATAATAGCCATTTTGTTTTGCCCCATGACTAGGCCTAATAGCCTAGCTGTGTGTTGGATATGAAGCGCAAAGGACTGCATAAAGGGAAAGACTGGTTGAACATATCAATTCTATCTCGCAGTTCACCGGCACTTGAGAGTGGGTGGGCCTGCTGCACACAGTAGGCAATATAGCCTCCTGCAGAGTAACTGCGGGATACATAATACAATGTGATATTCGTGTAGCCCCTACCTGTGGTGTTGCAGAATTATTTTCAATGTCTTTTTTTTTTTGTCATCACTCTTTCTTTCTTTTAGCCGGTGGAGAAATGTGGGGTGTGCATGTCACCTACACACTCCAAAATCATTTCCAAATCTCTTGGTGAAATGATAGCAGCGAAGATATTCATAGAACTCCAGGCTAAATATGCACAAACCTCATTGGTTTGAAACATAGCAGAGCATAACATGCAACAAAGAGGCATAACATACGATCCATCCATTATCCCTGCACATTGTAAATATGGCACTGAGACTGACCCTGTACGTGGTATGCTTACTTACTTACTTACTTTATCGTGTTCCTCTTATTTCTTGTGTTTTTTTGTTGTTCTACCTTAAGTTATTTTTAGTATTGTTATTGATTACTGCATTGTTGGGTTTTTGCAAGAAATGCATTTCACTGTACTTGTGCACGTGACATTAAAACTTGGGTGGCTAGACGAGTGGACCGGGGGGGGGCAACGCAGAACCTTCAAAAGAGCTACTCCTATGGTGACCTGCATGGAGAACAGAGAGAAACAAGGCAGCAGATGACAAATCCCCATCATGGATCAGGAGATAAAATGCTGATGGGTGTGAGGTGATCTGTTGAAAACCCCAGGGAGAAGTACACATGACTGTTTGTAATTCTACCCGCTGGCCTCTGATACACTGACTACAGGCTGGCCAAGCCATAAAAAGCTACGCGTTTTAACTGTTTCTCAGATCAAGAAAAAGCACAAGCCAAGCCAATATCTAGAATGTTAATTAGAGCAGAGTATGCCGATATATCAGTTTTGCTACTAGGCTACTCAGTAAAATGTCTGACATCCCCACTAGGCCTGGGTTATATCACTCCAGTATAATAAACACAAGGACACTTTCCTTCCTCCAACCCAAATGTTCCCCAAAATGAAGGATGTTGTCTGTCAAAACCAATACAGACATTACAGGCAAAGCCAAAGCAATTTCAGAGTAATTACATTGACTTTATGCTCAGTCATATATTAAACATACAGCACTACACACAGAGTGGCAGCTGAAAGTAACATTTTTTTTTGCCACTGCTATTCAAACTGCAGACTTGACAGAATTATTAAAGTAGAGCCCAGTCAAACGGATTGAATGTCAACTCAAGATGTGTGAATAAAGCAATTTCCTTAGTGGGGATGTGGGGGAGGGTAAGTCAGAGCATTTTTCATTTAGTTTAATTACATTCGCTCTACTCAAAAGGCCATAATGTTTATTTCATGATTTAAATATATTCAGAGGCAATCCCATAATGATGCTAAATTATGTGAGTGGGCAGGAGTGGGAGCAGGTCCTCCCTAATTTAGTTTCAGATGCTTTATGGTATAACATTTATACAGACAGAGGCCTTTCAGGTACTGAGGCAAGAGACATGGAGACGGATGGAATGAGTTCTCAGGACTATTCATCATCAGTGCCTGACTTGGGCAGGAGCTCACTGGAGCATAGTACCGGCACCTCAAATGTTCTACAGCTATAAAGCTTATAGAATATTAGCTCAAAAGTATTGTGGAGCTCCTGCACCTAAATATAAACAAAATGAGTACCGGCACCTATTTCAGTCCAAGTCAAGTACTGTCCATCATACATATGGACTGATGTGCTTCAAAAGACGACACGGAGAACATAAACTGAAAACTTTGCATTTCAGACTTAGTCTGGTTGAAATGTGCTTTTAAAGATGTCTTCAATAAAAAATGTTTTAGTTTTGTCATTGCCAGAAAAGTCAGATAGTAGAGTAAGTTGTTAATTACCCATGATGCCGCTCTTTTATTGCTAAACCTCAGAAGGGAAGAAGATGTGACCGCTCTCTACCCAATAAATGATCTGACACCACCAGGAAAGCATGCAGGATAGAATTTCACACCTCGGCATATAATCCATGGCCCTTTACTGCGGCCAACCTTCAGCTCTGCCTCTAGGTGCAATGAGGTGTGAGGATTCCTCCTCCGGCTTTGCCAATAGACGTGGAAGATAGCCTTCGGATGCAGCTTTGAAGGGCCAATAATATACTTCAAAGCATTTCCTGTAACCACTGGGTTTCTGACACATAAGTCCTCCTTTATTGCAGGCTGTACATCTGCCAAAAAAAACACTCTGCTCACCTCAGAGACAGAGTGGAACGTCATGCCAGACTAGACCCGTTTGGAGCTTTCAATCAGTGACGGGTTCCATAACAGACGGAAGTAGTTTGGGGGTACCGTGCTGAAGACCTCTATATTGGTCCGCTAATACAGGACTAGTAAAAGGCCCAGTGGGTCAATTTATTTGGAAAAGTCTGATAATTACCTGTACAAAAAAAGTTACTGATAATACTTGTGGAATAAAAAAAACAATTACTTGATATATGTTTTCCAGTTTCTTGAAATACTTTTGCAACTTATTTCTGTGAAAACTGAAATGCCTTATTCATTCCTCTTCCATTTTAGTAGATGCTCTTATCCAGAGCAACTTATAGTAGTGAGTGCATACATTTTCATACTGGTCCCGCAGGAATCAAACCCACAACCCATGCATTGCGAGCGCCATGCTCTACCAGCTGAGCCACATGAGTACTCAATTACTGTATTGCACATTGTTTTTCTTCATGGTGATGGAAAGTCTACAGGAACAAACCTAGATGACCAGCCTATGTACTATACAGTAATGTACATTTACATTGTGGTTTGTAAAGACGGTAGATTAACACTGCACAACACATTGTAGTTTTCCATGTTATTTGACCAATAAAAATATTTAATTTGATGTGGAGGTTGTGTGTCTTTATCCATAACTTTACACCTTTTGATGTAAATGTTTGAGGTTAGGGTTTTGTTCTTTCTGGATTCCATTAGAATGACAATTGCAGAAAAAGGGACAGGGCAAGTCTGCTAATACGAGTAAAAAAAAAATATATATATATATATAATATATATACATATAAACATTTTTTATTTTAAATTATTTTTTAGTGGGTGGAGCAGTACCCTCCGCAGCTATGACTAGTTCCAAATGCGCACAAAGGGGGAACTGAAAAACGCTAGTCTAATACTCAACATAAATTTAAAGAATAAACGTAGCAGTTAGGTATCTGGATATGCCTTAATACGGAGCGGACCATCAAAAACATGAAAGTAGCCTTCCACCCTGTGTCCCAGTCCGATATATTTAATATTATAGTATTGCACAAATCTGTCCCACAGTCTCTCGAAGTAGGTCCAATAGATGCCGCATTCGGGGGCAGAGTGTTTCCATAAAACAGTTAATCCAAAGGAAAGTAATTCTAGACTACAGGACAAATAATGAACAAGTCTAGACTGGGTCTGGGACCATACGCATATTAGTGGGCTACTGGTCTCATTGCGCACAAGACATTGATGGATTAACTTAATTAATTCACCTTTATTTGATCCAAGTAGAACAATCTAGGCAATATAAATGCACCACGTTTCATAAAAGGAGATTGATTTCCCTCCCATTCCCATCATTCTTAAGGTCTACAAATCTTAACCATAGCCTAGTCAAATGAATGCACCTGCTGATGAGCGCAAACAATGCATTAAACTGAATCGATAGCCTGGCGAGATTTTGTCAAATGAAGTAATGCAACGAAGACTAGAATAGGACATAAAAACTATTTCTTACATACAGTGTTCAGTGTTATCATAAGGCTTGTTTATCTTTGGCTCGCCACTGCTGGATGGTTGTTCCCCTGTTCGGAAGGCGTATTTCCTTTTCCAAAGAGACGTTGCTGAAGTCCGATGAGACTGGGAATTATCGGTCTGAAAATATCCATGAGAACCACTTTTAAAAAGTATGTTCGAGATGCCAAATGGGTTGATATTGAAAATGAATTCGTGTGTAGCTATATTCAGTTCAATTTGTCTCCCATGTCCTCTTCTCTTCCCAAAGCCGACCGAAATGAAAGATGTCGAAGCGCAAGGAATGAATTCTCCCGACTGCACAAACCGGGCATCCGACCAATCAATTAAGAGTACATTTGAATATTCCCACGGCTCAACCAATCGTTTGAAACAGAAGGCGGTAACCACGGTGACGCCGCAAGCGTCTAGGTGAGCACGTTGTTATTTCGCGGAAAAACTTAAAGGGGTATTGCATGGCTTCTGTCAGGGTCTCACTCTACAACAAAGGAGATTAAAATATGTTTAATTTACTCATGGTTGTTCGATTAGCACATGATCGAACACAAATATAACCTACACCAATAGATAGATGGTTTCTGAAATAAGACGTTTTGAGTGTCATCAATTAGGCTACCACAGAAATGAAGCCTTTACTAAAAGGCTTTCCAGCTGACCTGAAGGCTTCAGCATGCGTCAGTTCAGCTGGCGCCTAGATTTAGCTAGCCAAACCGAACTAGTGTGCTTGCATACTTGGTTAAAAGACCTTAGCTATTTTTTTAAAAGCTACATTAGTACTGTTTGTCCATTTTGAGACCCTGTAGACAGTATACACTTCCTCAAAATAGTACAAATTACTCTAAGATAACTCAAGAAATCTGTCATTAATTTTTAAGATTTTGTCAAAGAGATCTTAGTGGGGCAATTTTACATCTCAGGGACAGATCCAAATGTACTGGGGGGAGAGGCTGGTCCAACTTAAGGTGTCATAAAAAATTAAGTGTGCCCCCCTCCCCAAAGTAAAAAATATTTTTACATGACCCTCCCCTTGTACTGTAAAATAAATGGAACACCCTCCCCCTCATCAAATTAACTCAAAATAATGTTTACAACCACAAATAACAATAGCTGTGTTTATAAACGTGGATGGACTTTGCTATTTCAGCATGCTTTTGTGTCACAGTCGATGCCACGCAGGGCTACGGCCAGAAAGTTAAGGGTTCGCCAAAGACCACAGACAAGCTCCCTCTCCCTGCCTGTTTCATTACACTACAATCAGAACCGGCTGCAGACAATTATCAGCCAGGGGAGGAAATCAGATTTTCAACATTTTGATGCCATTTATAATTCTATAAAATATATGCAAAAGAAATTCCACCAACAGGTTTCTTTGCCAATAAACCACACAACCAATAAAAAAACATACAGACTTTGGGCACATCGACATCATGGTTTGTGTATGACACCACAATAAAAAGACTATGTCCATCTCGACAAAGAGAAAATACATCCCTCCTACCTTGTAGGCTTACCCAGTATTGAAGGCTTGGCTTGACAATCTCCGAAGGTCATTCAACTTTTTGGGTGTTTTGTAACAGATGTCTCTTTCCATTCATTAATTGGCCTCTGCACAGTTTGGATTGATTGATTTAATTTTTCCATTAAAGAAATTAAAAATAATTATATACAAAATGGTATCGTCTGCGTAGAGGTGGATCAGAGAATCACCAGCAGCAAGAGGGACATCATTGATGTATACAGAGAAAACAGTCAGCCCAAGAATTGAACCCTGTGGCACCCCCATTGAGACTGCCAGAGGTCCGGACAACAGGCCCTCCGATTTGACACACTGAACTCTGTCTGAGAAGTAGTTGGTGAACCAGGCAAGGCAGTCATTTGAGAAGCCAAGGCTGTTGAGTCTGCCGATAAGAATGCTGTGATTGACAGAGTCGAAAGCCTTGACAAGGTCGATAAATACGGCTACACAGTATTGCCTTATCGATGGCGGTTATGATTTCGTTTAGGACCTTGAGCATGGCTGAGGTGCACCCATGACCAGCTCAGAAATCAGATTGCATAGCGGAGAATGTACAGTGGGATTTGAAATGGTCAGTGATCTGTTTGTTAACTTGGCTTTCAAAGACCTTAGAAAGGCAGGGTAGGATAGATATAGGTCTGTAACATTTGGGGTCCAGGGTGTCTCCCCTTTTTGAAGAGGGGGATGACCGCGGCAGCTTCCAATCTTTGGGGATCTCAGACAATACGAAAGAGAGGTTGAACATTCCAGTAATAGGAGTTGCAACAATTGCTCTGGATAATTTTAGAAAGAGAGGGTCCAGATTGTCTAGCCCAGCTGATTTGTACTGGTCCAGGTTTTGCAGCTCTTTCAGAACATCAGCTATCTGGATTTGGATGAAGGAGAAATGGGGAGGCTTGGGCAAGGTGATGTGGGGGGTGCAGAGCTGTTGACCGGGGTATGGGTAGCCCGGTGGAAGGCATGGCCAGCCGTATAAAAATTTGTGTTGAAATTCTCGATTATCGTAGATTTATCGGTGGTAACAGTGTTTCAAAATCTCGGTGCAGTGGGCAGCTGGGAGGAGGTGCTCTTATTGTCCATGGACTTTTCAGTGTCCCAGAACTTTTTGGAGTTTGTACTACAGGATGCAAATTTCTGTTTGAAAAAGCTAGCCTTTGCTTTCCTAACAGCCTGTGTATATTGAAAAGTTGCATATCGCGGGGGCTAATCGATGCTAATGCAGAATGCCACAGGATGTTTTTGTGCTGGTCAAGGTCAGTCAGGTCTGGAGTGAACCAAGGCCTATATCTGTTCCTGGTTCTACATTTTTTGAATGGGGCATGCTTATTTAAGATGGTGAGGAAAGCACTTTTAAAGAATAACCAGGCATCCTCTACTGACGGAATGAGGACAATATCCTTCCAGGATACCCGGGCCAGGTCGATTAGAAGGCCTGCTTGCTGAAGTGTTTTAGGGAGCGTTTGACAGTGATGAGGGGTGGGCTTTTGACCACAGACCCATTACAGATGCAGGCAATGAGGCAGTGATCACTGAGATCCTGGTTGAAGACAGCAAAGGTGTATTTAGAGAGCAGGTTGGTCAGGATGATATCTATGAGGGTGCCCGTGTTTACGGATTTTGGGTTGTACCTGGTTGGTTCCATGATAATTTGGGTGAAATTGAGGGCGTCTAGCTTAGATTGTAGGATGGCCGGGGTGTTAAACATATCCCAGTTTAGGTCACCTAGCAGTACAAACTCTGAAGATAAATGGGGGGAAATTAATTCACATATGGTGTCCAGGGCACAGCTGGGGGCTGAGGGGGGTCTGTAACAAGCAGCAACAGTGAGAGACATATTTATGGAAAGGTGGATTTTTAAAAGTAGAAGCTCGAACTGTTTGGGCACAGACCTGGATAGCATGACATAACTCTTCAGGCTAACTCTGCAGTAGATTGCAACTCCACCCTCTTTGGCAGTTCTATCTTGGCGGAAAATGTTGTAGTTGGGGATGGACATTTCAGAGGTTTGGTGGCCTTCCTAAGCCAGGATTCAGACACGGCTAGGACATCAGGGTTGGCGGAGTATGCTAAAGCAGTGAGAACAAAATAACTTAGGGAGGAAGCTTCTGATGTCAACATGCATGAAACCAAGGTTTTTACGGTTACTGAAGTCAACAAATGAGAGCGCCTGGGGATTAGGAGTGGAACTGTGGGCAACAGGGCCTGGGTTAACCTCTACATCACCAGAGGAATAGAAGAGTAGGAGGATAAGGGTACGGCTAAAGGCTAGCAAAACTGGTCGTCTAGTGTGTTGGGGACAGAGAATAAAAAGAGCATATTTCTGGGCGCGGTAGAATAGATTCAAGGCATAATGTACAGACAAGGGTATGGACGTAACAGAGACACAGACACAATACACAGATAGACACAGACACATTACAGAGATACAGACACTCTCAGGAATCAAGGTAAGACCAAGATGCAGACTGTCGAAGTAACAATGTTTATTGTAGTAACAGGGGCAGGTAAAAACAGGCCAGGGCAAGGCAAAGGTACAGGACTGCAGGCAGACTCAGGGTCAGGCAGAGTTCAGTAATCCAGAGGTGGAGAAAAGGTACAGGAGAGCAAGCAGGCTCAGGGAGAGGCACAGAGAGGTCAGGCCGGTGGGTACAGGGTCAGGACAGGCAAAGTTCAAAACCAAGGAGAACGAGAAAGGAGAGGCTGGGAAAAGATCAGCGCTGACAGGAAAACCACAGGTAAGTTTGAACAAGCAAGACAAACGGGCAACAAACAGACAGGGAACACGGGTATAAATAATAGGGGATAATCAGGAATATGACCTAAGAAAGGGAATTTTTAGTAGGATTAAATGTCAGGAATTGTGAAAAACTGAGTTTAAATGTAGTTGGCTAAGGTGTGTGTAAACTTCCAACTTCAATTGTGTGTATATATATAGTATATAAATGAAGAGAAGCTTAGGCCTAACCCCAGAGAGTAAGAGATATGCCCGTGGCATGCTACGACACCAATATGCATTTCTTTATGTCAGATGGCTACTGTGTCTGCTACACAGAAATAGATGTACAGAAGGAGGCTAATTCGTACATTTTCTATAAAAATATAGTGTATAAGCATTATATTGTTAGATTATAGGAGTAATTCTGGTAGGGCTGAAACAGACTTCCTCACCTGAAGTTCAACTGTCAGAGTCAGTTGGAGCGCCGGAGCGCACTGCCTTCATATCATAGGCCTGCAGTAGCTAAAGCTTAATAATAGCCACACCATACCAAACCTTCACCAACGTTTATAAATGCTATTGGGGTAATATAAAAAGTAAGTCAAGGCATTATTTATAGAGAGAAAACAGAAGCAGAACAGCGAATGTAAACCAGGGAAAAAACACACTACAATCACTAATGTTGACCTATCACCAGCTAAGGGGCGTAGACTTCGGCTCCGATCTTCAACTTCCCTCTCGATAATGTTTTTGTGCCTGAACACCAGAAAAAAAAACACTCACTGAAGTCCTAAACTAACAAAAAACATCACAAAATGTTGTGTGATATATGCATGAACTCTACCGAACTGTTTAGGCTGGGAAGCACGCGGACGCCTTTATTTAGTACACTTTGAAAGGGCTTTAAAATAAATCTGAGATCAAAATACAACATTTACTGTAGGTAGGCTGGCCTACATAGATAGTATTGTAATATGTGGAATGGGAGCTTTGACTAAACAGTAAACTTCAAGCTTACACACCTGAATGGGAATTGAAGTCAGACGTCTGTCAACCTTTCCATCGCAAATTATAATTTCATCAGCAATATGGCCTTACAGCAGACACAGCTTTCATTCAAAACACAGTCTCCATGGTAACTATTGATAGCTGCTTGTTAGGGCTTGTTGCTAGAAAATGATTACTTTCTGATGGTGCGAGGGACTCAATCCCCCCCCCCCCGCTAGATAGAGGTACATTGAATCCTTTTTGTCTGACAGAATTACAGCTCAATTTGAATTTCTCAATCTCGTCATACAGAACTCTACTTCATGCTATCAGAAAATGTGTGAACACTTGCAGGCGTGCATGTGTGTGCATGTGTTTGAGCTTGACTGAATTGAGCATCAGCTCAAAATGCACCACAGGCCAATCATAAACAGATTGAATTGGATTGTTCACGAGGTCGTTGAGTTCAACCTGAAGTGCCTCATTCTTTTATACATGTATTTTATTACACTTCCAAAAGGTTTGAGTGCTGTATTCTTTGTCTGGTATGTTGTGTATGTAGGGATGGTTTCAAGGTTGTGTGATAACTGATTGACTGTGACTGTACTGGTGATTCCAAATGAAATACCACTGGCACAAGCCAAATTGCTCCAACAGTAATTGTAGTATGAACATTTTAGATTGTTCACATCGGGGCTACATGGGGCTATATTTATTGCAAACAGTATTTCCAAGCATATATAGTATTTGCAAGCTTTATCTGGGTAGTTGTCTTTCATCTCTAATGTCTAATGGCAACACAGCAGGGGCTGTCTGCCTGAGGGATCTAGGGTGTACCTGTGTGTGTGTATTTGTGTGTGTGTGTGTCTGTGTGTGCGTGCGCGTGTGTGTGTGTTTGTGTGCGTGTGTGTCTGTCTGTGCGTGCGTGCATGTGTGTGTATGTGCGTGTTTGTGTGAGTAAGTGTGTGCATGTGTGTGTGCTTGTGTGTGCGTGTCCAGGCCAATGCTCCTGCAGCTCATACTGTGCTCTGCTCTCAGAAGGGACTCTACTCCCACTGGCTGGCTTTTAGGGTAAAACAGCTGCACCCATCTCTGCCCTTAAGCTTCCTACCCCCTACCCCGCCATCCTGCATCTGTGACCTCATTTCCTATTTACGCAGACATGCAGAAACACCTCATGACCACATCATCATTTCATTTGCAGTTGCTCAATTAGCCTTCAAACAGCCCTGTCATTTTATCCACATATTAAACACATCACAGTTCACTCTGTAGCACAGATAGGCTTACTGCTCACCTCAGTGAATATTTATAACGCTGTGTGAGCCAATAAACACCTTAAAAAAGACATACTTAAAATCTGAACTTTAATTGTGCCCTAAAGTAAATTTGACAGCTGTGTTCTTTAAAAAAAGGAAATTGGACCCTCATTATGCACAATGTCATATAAATTACCATTTGAAACCTACATGTACAGCTGCTTTCATGAAGAATATTGAAATATGTTTTGACAATACCCCTGAGTGCCATTCTTCAATTTCAAAAAGGGCTCCCAATGGCAAATGAGGTTACCATGCCAACCCGGGTTCTATATGATATACAATACATGGAGAAATGTTATCCTCGTAACTGTTGTTGCTGCCAGCCTTACACAATGCAAAACACACAAATTAATTTATAAATAAGCGGATTGATCAAAGGGAAACTACTTTGATCCCCTTGAGCTTGTGACAGCAGAATAATTTGTAAAAGGGTCCCTCCGCTTTTAGTCTATCAGGGCTCCTTACGCAAAATGAAAAAATGCTTTTAGGCTTACTTCATTTGTGTTAAACCACCGTTTACAGTTGTTACTGACAATACTGCAGGTGCTGGTTGTCAATCATAGACAGGGAACAATACACCCTGATTGTAATACATTCTCCAGGACAGTAAGAATACCCCTGTATAATAGAATTAGTGTAGAAATAGAACATTTACTCTTTGGATGAATTTTAAAATCCTTCCTTTGAATCAATCCATGTGGAAAAAAACACAGTGGATTTTTTTCGGTTTTCTTTTTTCAATCATCTTCTCAATTTGATGTTTCGTTGCAAAAAAATGACTTTCCAAAGCAGATTGACGTTCATTTAGCAACTAAGCACAACCATCAAGGGAGAGCATTAAGTGAATTTCAACAGTAAAAGAGCAGTCACTCATCTGAACGTGTGTTTAAATTTACATTAGATTCTCAAACAGACTTTTGCAGCATGTTAATTACCCCCTTTCACTCAAACAATATTCTGCTAAGGTATGTCAACATGTTTACAATACTGTGTCTATTTCCATGTTATTTTGGCAAACTCCAGTTATTCTTCCTCATGTAAGTCATATGAATCTCTATAGTCTACAACAAAAAAAGGAAGGGACACATTTTCTGATAGCATGAAGTGGAACTGTACAAAGAGATTGAGAAATTAAAATTGGGATATATTTCTGTCAGACAAAAAGGGTTCAATGTACCTCTAGCTAGATTTAACACACACACACACACACACACACACACACGCACACGCACTCACGCAAACACACACACACGCACGCACACACACGCACACACACACACACAGCTGAAATGGTCTATTTAAAAAGACAATTCGGTTTTAAATGAATGCTTGAAAAAGCGGTGAAAAATCAACATCTTGTATATATTGCTGTTTTATCCCCGAGAAGAGAAACAACAAGAAGAGAGACTGAGATCATTTTTATCCAGAAAGCCGCTTATCAAAAACAATAGCATGTCCAAGGGGACATGCTGAGGGATGCAAATATGGATACATTTTGCCTGGGAAATACAGTATAACAAAGAGAAACAACATGCGAAAGCTGCCTGTGCAATCTGTGAAAGTATTTTAGGGAATGCAGGAAAAATTTAATTATAGATTGAAAACCATCCACGTGATTACTTTTACCCTGAAAGGCTGAGACAGATGTCTTTGTGCTTATATTAATCAATCAGAACATGATGATAATCTAATCACTGCATTACCATGTCAGATTTACACATTCAAAAATGGGTGTTATGAAAGTGTTCATGAATATTAACCAAGCCAGAATCCTAATCTGGCATTTTTGTTAAATCTGGTTATAATGGTCATGCTCATATATATATATATATAAAAACATTTATTTCATACAGCAGACAAGATCTGCTTGGTTTGAATAATCAACATGATAAAGTATGTTTGCAGACTTTTGTTTAGACTCAGGCCTATTCACTGACAGATGTTCTCAAAATATTAACCAAGCCCCCCTGTGTTCTCCCAACTCCCATATAGTTACATCCTATCTCAGCCATGCCATTTGGCTGCTGCCCTGGACTCTTCCACTTCCGCTAGCTGTCTGTCACCGCTGAGGATGTCAGGCAGGCCCTCCCTCTACCGAGTGTCCTCATCAGAGCAGAATGAACCTGGCGCTGACACTAATAAAGAATACCATCTGTGCCTGGCAGGCGGAAGGAAAGAGGCGAATGAACCAATGAACTTCTCTGTAGCATCTCCTCTCTCACCACATGCCACTGGCTCCCCTGAGCTCTGTCATGATGAAAGGGGAAGAGTGCAGGGGTAATTCAATTCCAGCAGGGGTCAGGGGCGACCCCGGTAGAACTATCTGTAAAAGGGTCAGGAGAGACATTATGACTGTGAGATTCAGAGACTAATGGGGGAAGAAGCATTATCGTCAAATTGCGCCTTCTCTCAGACCATCACATCCAGTTCAATAACCTATGGGGAGGAAGACAATAGCCCCTAGTCTCAGGTAGTGGAGAGGTGAAGCTGTATTATAGCCTACATTATCTCTGAGAGAGGACTTCTATATATTATATAAACATACACAAATACTAGGTCTACATGTGTGTTCATGGTGCCTCTTATTTATTTTCTGTCTTCTTGAGAATCCACTTTCAGCTTAAAATAAAAACAATTTTTCTCTCACATGGATTTGGGATCATATGAGAATATGATTATTTCATAATGTATATTGCCACCTGCTGGCTAACATTGCCTCTCATAAAATCATACTGCACTCCACAATGACAGTTTTAGAACATTACACATCTTGAATACTGTCTGATTGGAGTGTGGGCCAATGGGTGTGGAAAAAATGATCAGAGTTGTATTCATTACACTGATTCTGTTACAAAACATTGTGTCTGTGGCAAAACGTTTTGCAACAGAAACAGTTTACTCAAAATGGCAAATGTTTTGCAACGAAAACGAGAGTTTCTATTGGTCAAATGCAGGTAGGTCCTCCCCCCAAAAAGGAGAAAGAACTGTGGATGTACAAATAATCAATCCATTAAGTGGAATGTTATGATTATCGGAGTAGGGAACCGATAAAAGGTGTCATCTGGCGTCTCGATGGACATTAAGCCGTCGTGGTTAAAGAGGAACAGGAATAGTTGACATCGCTTAACACACACTGTGAATGGAAAGGAGGAAAAGCTTTCTCTATTATTGATGTTTGATGAAGAAGCTATCCCAAACCATGTAAAGTTGGTATATATGAGATATGCGATGCGAGTTTATGTACAAAAGTCCATTCAATGTCATAAATATAAAACGATTGACCACGTGTAAAGTGTTTGCAAACGGAATATCATTGTTGAAGAGTCTGAGGATGCACGGTGTTGCAATTGTGATGGGAATCACGTTCCAGAGTTCCCTGAGTGAAGGTCAAATTAGGAAGGATCAGGGCTGTTGAGAAGGTCTCCTATGCAGAGGCAGTGAAAATTGTCGAAGCAGGGAGTAGAGATGATGAATGCAGTGGATGGCCAACAGTCTGTGGATGTCAGTCAGTTGTGAAATCTAATTGTGAAGAAGGTTGCTATTGTTGCGTTTATTGCGCAGGTGATAATTGCACAGGTCAAACATACAAAACATCTAAGGAACTGGAAATCAGTGTAAAAGCGGCTGAAAGATTCTTGGATCTCCAGGATTTTCACGGCTGAAACATTGGAGGGAATACTGTCTAACACACCGACAGCGTCATTTAATTTTGGTACACAAGAAGTACATTCATTTCCAAATAAACGCTGCGTTTGCCTTGCAGCATTGCATTCGGTGTGGTGCAAACGTTGGCTTTATCGACCATATGCTTCAAACTGTATGCATAGATGGCTGGACAGAACTGGTGTCAGAAGGTGTATTTTGAGCTTTTGTTGCATACATTTTCAGATTATGCTGCATACTATTTTGCACAAAAACACCACACTGAACGCCTGCAAGTGCCTCTGCAACTCAATGGTGCAAGGAAAACGCAGCGTTTCATTGGAAATAAAGTCATTTTGGTGTACCAAAACGCAATGACACTATCGGTGTGTTTGAAGGGTCAGGCCCCCGAGCTTGTGTAGGGATCTGAGTACATTTGACGAAGTAGAGTACGTTTACTTTTTTTCGTTAAAGTATCTACGTTTTTACCCCACACAGTAGGTTGCGGCAATACACATTTTGGGATATAGTCCGCTAATAAAAAGAAGAAGAAGAAGGTCCCTCCCCGTTTCGTTTGATCTGTTGGCTTGGTCAGTGCTATCACAGCTCGAACAATGAGACAGATATTTCACTGGACGTATAAATGTGAAGCTTCCGCATGGAGTTTCCAATCACTACCAAATATGGTAGTGAGAGGAAGCCCAGTGGCCGGCAGTGGGAGAAGATGGAACGAGATGGATTTTGGCCGACATTCTGCAAATGTTCTTATTAATGACACATTTGATCTCAGTACAGTTTTCTGTTCCCAAAACTATAATTTGTTTCGAACAGAGTGGACAATGTTTTGTAAACTTTACCCCTTGTTAAAGTAAAAAAATGCGTTGTTTAGAAGGAGTGCAAATGCGAATTTAGTTATTGCACACGCGCACTTCATATAGTAGGCGTTCCCTAACGGAAATATGCAAATAATTGCTAGAACGCGCCAATAGGATCTCGCTATCTCGTGCTTGGCTCTGATCACATCCTTGTTTGTTCTGCCCACTATGACTCACTTGTTCCCATTGGAAACGACTATCTTAGTTATACAAATCTTTGGTGCTATCGGTTCTTAAACGGTTTCCGTTGACTGACGTAATGAGTACACCACAGGAGGACGACAAGCACGAGTTTGTGAAGTAAGATATTATCTGAGTGTATTCGAGAACGTTTACGAGTCCATTTAAGTTAAATACATGTCTGGCACGTAATTGAATCAGGTCTTAGCTGCTATTAGCTAGGGTGGCTATGGAAAAGTTAGCTGTTGTAGTACATTCCTCAATGGGAATATATGGCCTAGCCCTAGCACTATAAGTTTCTCATAACCAATGATTATGGGGCAGATATTGTGAGAATTGGGCCATCCTAAGTACGTATCGTAGCCTAAAGAATACATGTAACTATCGATTGTGTACATGCAAATGCACTAGAGCTGCAGCACGTTGAATGTAATGACAGCATACATTATTACAAATGTACAACTATTTGTATTATGAGTCATATTGGAAAAGGCGGGGCATCGTTTTGTTTGAATTGACCAATGAGTTCGCGCCCCGATAGGTAAATAACAGGCGTAGGTAAACAGAATACGTGCTCCAGCTACATTGTTACAATATTCTCCACATGGAATCGTTCCACATCCCAAAATATATATATACGTAGGCTACAATGGCGTGTAGTAATTCTTCCGATTTAGACCATGGTTTTGCCAATTATGCATGTGATTTTGAAGAGAACGTGGCCAGAGTGGTTCAATAACATTTGATCTTTAGCCTATGACACAACGTACCATTTTATTTGTTGGTTATCTACTGTTTTAAGGCCTGGAACGTGTCATTTCTGATGCGAATGATTAGTAGTATATTCTTCAGAGTATATTTGTAACATGACTCTTCTCTGGATATGCCACATTTATTTATCATAGGTAGTGACAGCAACATGGAGGAAGTCATGAGCAGGCTGCAGACCCTGAACCCAGATCAGCTACGACAGGAGATTATCGGGGCAGGGCTGAAGTGTGGTCCCCTTACCACCACTACAAGAGCCATCTTTGAGAGGAAGCTGGCCAGAACCCTCCTGGAGAAGCAGGGAGGGGATGGAGGGGTGACTGGTGAAGGTAGCACCTCTAATGCAGAGCCTAATAGACCCTTAACAGATACAGTAGAAGCAGACCACGCCCTGGAACTCAAATCACCAGCAGAGGAGTGCAAAGAGACAGAGGAATTGGATGAACCAGAATTTCCCCTTGTTTACTATGGTGTATGTCCTCATTGGGAGGAGTCAGTGGTCACTGATGGTAAGACCTCTTTTTATCCTATGAATAGTGCAAGATAGAGATTGTCTCTGAGTTCAATGTGTGGTGAATGACTATGTTTTCCCCACCAGACAAAGTACATGTATATGTGGACAGGAAGAAAGCTCTGAGAGCCATGAGGACAATGAAAGAGTCCAGGTTTAAGTCCTTCTCAACACGAGAGGAAGCGGAGAAATTCTCAAAAGGCATCAATGAACATTGCCCAGCTGTAGCCAGCACAACTGCACCAGACGGGCCCCAGGGAGCGCTGCAACCTGTAGTCCACACAGGTGTGTCTGCTTCATAGCATAGCTTTATCTAATATAGAGCTACTATATAGATAGAAAGCTAGATGGATCATTCACCTCTTTTGTGTCATGTAAAATTAGCAAGAAAAAGGTTGACCGGCATGCATACAATGACACCCTTGTCCTCCCAGGAAGCCCTACCGCATCAGGGACTTTACCTGTGAACCTGGAAAGGGCTAATGAATTCCGCAGCCCCCGCACCCAGGACCTGACAGCCAAGCTGAGAAAGGCAGTGGAGAAGGGGGACAAGGAAGCCTTCAGCAAGCTGGTCTGGGCCAACCCACGCTACCTTATCGGATCTGGAGACAACCCCACCATCGTGCATGTATGCATTTGAGATAATTATTGTTTCTGTCATGTCCATGGGAGCAGAATAGTGCTTCACATTCTCTGGTGTGGAATAACTCTGTATTCCTGTTGTTTTTATAGGAAGGATGCCATTATAACGTCCTGCATGTGGCGGCCAAAGAGAACCAGTCAGGGATGGTCCAGCTCCTCCTGGACACTCTGGAGAGCCCAGACTTCATGAGACTCATGTATCCCGATGACCAGGAGGCCATGTTACACCAACGCATCCGCTACCTCGTTGACCTGTACCTCAACACACCTGACAAAGCAGTGAGAACTTGCAGTCTATGAACTGTAACTGTGTAATACAATGGGGGTTGGTAGTCAGCACAATGCACACAGACATTATAGTCTGTTAGTGTTAAATTGTGTACGTAAGGTATTCATGAGATGTACTGAATGTGTGTGATGTCCCTTTAGAGCAATGAAACTCCTCTTCACTTTGCCTGTAAGTTTGGCTGTCCAGACGTGGTCAACGTGCTGTGTTCTCATCCGGCCACTGATAAACACCGGCAGAACAAGTACAACCAGAAGCCCTCTACTGTAAGCCACATTACAGCTATGAAGAACCACTTAATTTGCACTAAAAACCCTTCTCTTAGTAAAGCATTCCATTTCTGTTCAGTAAGGTGTATTGTCCCCTGAATGTCATGCCAGAAAAGAGACGATTTAGAGGACTAAATACTTGACTTTATAAATGCCTTTACAGGTGATATGTGAGAGGAAAAACAAAACCTCTGACATAAAGAAGAAGATCAAGGAATATTTGGAGGGTACGTTTAGATGTTTGCCAACGGTGGCTATAAAACCTTTTTTATGTGTAAAAGCCAACTTGTGAACACATTGTTAACTTTGACCTTTTCTGACAGAACGGTGTTATGTTCCCTTGCTGAGGGATACAGACAACAGCTTCCAGCCTGTGATTGGTTTGCCATGGTCTCCAAGCCCACTGGAGGTGGATTTTCATTCGCTGGGATCAGGAGTGGCTGGGAGTCCCATAGACCCAGTCATGACTGTGAGAGCGTATGTGGGTCCCCTCAGTCCTTCAAAGGTAATCTCAATAGCTTGGAGTATTATACAATTAAATAATCCATCTGTAGAGGCTCAGGTCTTTGTCTCTAAACCCATTTTCTGTTTTGGTCTTCCAGGCAGATGAGTTCCATAGACTATGGAGAACTCCACCCAGGGATCGAGCAGAGTATTTCCACCGTATTCTCAAATCTGACCCTGACAGGGGTGCAGAGCGTGTGGGGAGGTGAGTGAATGGACAGTGGACCTGTGACCTTTTTTAAAGGTCAAATGCAGCTGTTTTTATCTCAAATTAAATTATTTCTGGGTAACAATGAAGTACCTTACTGTAATTGTTTTGAATTAAAATGGTTCCACCATCACAGCAAAACAGGTTGAAATTTCAGGGAGTCTTTTCAAGCAGCTCTTACACTAAGGGCATGATCATAATATTGTTCCAACCGTATAGTGTGGAAATACACTGAGTGCACAAAACATTAGGACCAGCTCATTCCATGATATAGACTGACCAGGTGAATCCTGGTGAAAGCTCTGATCCATAATTCATGTCACTTGTTATATCAACTTCAATCAGGGGAGGGGAGGACACGCGTTAAATTATTTTTATGCCTTGAAATAATTGAGACATGGATTGTGTATGTAGGTGAATGGGCAAGACAAAAGATTTTGAAGTGCCTTTGAACAGGGAATGAGGTGCCAGGCGCACCAGTTTGAGTGGGTCAAGAACTGCAACGCTGCTGGGTTTATCATACTCAACATTTTCTTGTGTATATCAAAAATGGTCCACTGCACAAAGGACATCCAGCCAACTTGACACAACTTTGGGAAGCATTGGAGTCAACATGGGCCAGCATCCCTGTGGAACGCTTTTGACATGAGTCCATGCTCTGATGAATTGAGGCTGTACTGATGGCAAAAGGGCGTGCAACTCAATATTAGGAAGGTGTTCCTAATGTTTTGTACACTCAGTGTATATGTAAAGCATAGGCAAATATAGTTTTTGACTGCAGTGAGCTTTTAATAGGCTAAACTCTAAGGAAACAAACAAGCACATTTGATCAAGTAACCGTAAACTTGCTGACGATCGATGAATGTAATGTCAAGGAAAAATGCAATGGCGACAGTTGGCATATTTTCTGATCGATCTGATCTCTCTCAACAGGGAGATTGCACATGGCATGGGGCATCCTTGGGCAGAGTACTGGGACTTCCTTCAGAGCTTCACTGACCTGTCTACAGAGGAGGGATGGAAGAGGCTGGAAGAGTATCTGGATAGGAAGGACCGAAGTGAGCTTCCCCGAGAAGAATATGGGAGGACAGAGGAGACCGGTGGTGGATTTAAAACATCAACACCCTCCAAAGGTAAGCATTTCCATAGAAAATCTACAACCTTACAAACATGTTATATCATATTATTTCATGCTTGAAATTATACAGGGAAATCCCAAAGTAATCTCAAATTCATGTGTTTTCCGTCATTTCAGAGGAGCAGAAAAACCACCAGAGCCATGCCCTGTCGAACCACATCCTAAATGACAAGAACTCCGCACCAGTGGAGAACAGTTCCCAGTCACCTGTGTGTAACCTCCTGCCAGAGTTTGAGAAAGCCAGTCTAAAGGTAGCATCTGGCACTGTGGAGGACTCAGAGAAGGCATGTCTGGCTCCCTCTGTACCTTGGAGAGAAGGCCTGGACCTGGGGGACGGTAGCTTCTGGAGGACCTGGGAGAGGAGTCGGGGGAAGAGGCAGGTGGAGGAGCTCTCTAACCCTAGCTCTGAGGAGTATCTGACTGCAGATGAGGGCTCAGACTCAGAGGGCCCAGATGGTCCCAGAGATGGTGGAGACCGGAGGAGAGACTCAGGATCCTCTAGCGCATCTTACAAATCAACGGAAGGAGACACCGCTAAGGACACAATTCTGATGACTGACACCCCTACAAGACGAAGACAGGAACTGTTTATGGATGGGTAAGTCTAGTCTTTGTTTATTTACTGTACATCAGTCAACCTGTCAAAATGATCTGTTGCAATTTAAACTGGTACAATAAATGTTTCTTTGTAGCCCAATGGAAATGCTAACCAATGTTATTTTACTCTTTCTTGCAGGGAATTTCCCACCAAGTTGGACAGTGAGGTCCTGTCTGCAATGAATAACATGGAGATTGACCTTGAGAGATACCCTTGCATTACTAAGTGGAAGACCACCATTCTGGCCTATCCCTCTTCACAGAGGCTAAGGTGAGATAGATACCTATTCTGTTTCTTTATGCTGTGTCAGCAGACATACAGTTAAAGTCGGAAGTTTACATATACCTTAGCCAAATACATTCACACTCAGTTTTTCATAATTCCTGACATTTAATCATAGTAAAAGTTCCATGTCTTAGGTCAGTTAGGATCATCACTTTATTTTAAGAATGTGAAATGTCAGAATAATAGTAGAGAATGATTTATTTCAGTTTTTATTTATTTTATCACATTCCCAGTGGGTCAGAAGTTGACATGCACTCAATTAGTATTTGGTAGCATTGCCTTTTAAATTGTTTAACTTGGGTCAAATGTTTCGGGTAGCCTTCCACAAGCTTCCCACAATAAGTTGGGTGAATTTTGTCCCATTCCTCCTGATAGAGCTGGTGTAACTGAATCAGGTTTATAGGCCTTGCTCGCACACACTTTTTCAGTTCTGCCCACAAATCTTCTATAGGATTGAGGTCAGGGCTTTGTGATGGCCACTCCAATACCTTGACTTTGTTGTCCTTAAGCCATTTTGCCACAACTTTGGAAGTATGTTTGGGGTCATTGTCCATTTGGAATACCCATTTGCGACCAAGCTTTAACTTCCTGACTGATGTCTTGAGATGTTGCTTCAATATATCCACCCTCATGATGCCACCAGTCCCTCCTGCAGCAAAGCACCCACACAACATGATGCTGCCATCCCCGTGCTTCAGTTGGGATGGTGTTCTTTGGCTTGCAAGCCTCCACTTTTTTCCTCCAAACATAACGATGGTCATTATGGCCAAACAGTTTTAATTTTGTTTCATCAGACCAGAGGATATTTCTTTGTCCCCATGTGCAGTTGCAAACCGTAGTCTGGCTTTTTTATGGTGGTTTTGGAGCAGTGGCTTCTTCCTTGCTGAGTGGCTCCTTCCTGAGTGGTATGACGGCTGCGTGGTCCCATGGTGTTTATACTTGCATACTATTGTTTGTACAGATGAATGTGGTACCTTCAGGCATTTGGAAATTGCTCCCAAGGATGAACTAGACTTGTGGTCTACAATTCTGAGGTCTTGGCTGATTTCTTTAGATTTTCTCATGATGTCAAGCAGAGGCGAGTTTGAAGGTAGGCCTTGAAATACACCCACGGGTATACCGCAAATGATGTCAAGTAGCCTATCAGAAGCTTCTAAAGCCATGACATAATTTCTGGAATATTCCAAGCTGTTTAAAGGCAGTGTATGTAAACTTCTGACCCACTGGAATTGTGATACAGTGAAATAATCTGTCTGTAAACAATTGTTGGGAATATTACTTGTCATGCACAAAGTATACAGTATGTCCTAACAGACTTGCCAAAATTATAGTTTAACAAATGTGGAGTGGTTGAAAAACGAGTTTTAATGACTCCAACCTATGTGTATGTAAACTTCCGACATCAACTGTATATTGTCTTCGATACTCTTGAGCGGTATACTACAAAGTAGGATTATGGAGTTAACTTGTCTTAATATTATGATGTAATTTTTTATTTTGTAGAAAAATGCATTTGAAATGGGCATGGTCTAATTGATTTAACAAAATAAAAAACATTAATTAAGCTTTTTTTTTTTTTAAATGAACCATTAAATCAAATGTTAGTTTCTGGCTAACTCATTGATCCTGCTTTGTTGTATAACTCTCAGGTGGTTAATGCTGCTGTTTTGTATTTCCAGCTGGCCAAGCCCAAAAAGGAGAAGCTTGACTGGGACACCAAACTGTTCTCCCAGCAGGCTCAGCTTTCACAGCCCAGGCCCCAACACCCAGAGCTGTTACTCCCAGACCATCCTCTGCAGGACTCTATTCCACTCCCCAACCTGACACAGGGGAACCACAAGCAAACAGGATATCATGTCCCACAATCTGAATGTGGTCCAACATCCTGTACCACCACATCAGGTCTATAGTCTGACTTTAGAACCCAGGCAGGGGACCACTACATTGCCATTTAACACGTTACATGTCCTTATTTTACCTTTGTGCTGTTTTCCATTCATGTAACTCTTTTGGCTTTTCTATGCAAGCCACTATTACCTTATCTGGTAACTATTGAGCTGATATTTGCACTAATGCATGTCCACAATGCAAGCATTCCCTTCTGCCGGATAGCATAGCTACAGATTACACTTTGAATTTACCTAATGGTGTACACTGCTCCCAATACTAAAGTGATACAGTATGTAATGTATTTACAATTTGCAATGATGCATTTTCTTATAAATGTTTTTATATTGTTAATTACTTAACTAGCTGATTCAGGGTAAATTTAAGAGTTTTAAATTATCTAATTGTTTTAATGTATACCTATACACAAACGGATATGAGGTAGTCGGTACATTTCCTCATGTTTATTCATAAAATGTCATATTAAAGCATTATCAAATCAATTTACTAAGAAATGGCACTCTGTAAAATACATTACAAATTATTTTTCCATACAAAACTTCAGTCAAAAGAATGATTCCCAACGTGGGCAAAACCATCTTAGAGGAGAAATGGTGGCTGCAGAAGGTCCGGTTACATGGGGCCAGCAGTGTTGGAAGGAGTGTCAGGTACGGGTAAGTTTTTCAGGAGGCATAAAGCCTGAGTCGCCCATCATCCTCAGTCCCACCCTGCCACTGGGTCTGATGGTGATCCAGGTGATGCTGCCGTTATTCAGGCCCAGCCGCAGCCAACCTTCTGGGGGAAACTGCAGAGCCCTGGATCAACCAAGAGAAACAGTTCCGACCTCACAATCAATGCCTAAAGAAATGTGTCCCGATTAAAGCATTACTACAGGAAACCAGGACCGTGGGACGATATCAGTGTTGAACATTGACAAGTAGATCATGTTTTTCCACACCTTTCCAGTAATCTGTGAACCTCTTGAATGTTCACCTCACCGAGGAGAAATCACTCACTATGAATTAGCTGAGCAATGCAACTCCATTAGCGTGTTGTAGAATACTTGACTAACCTGCACACAAAGTAGCGAATAACATTTGCGTGGCAGACAATGATCTCGTAGCTATCCTCTGTCTGCTTGCTGTCTGCACGGTGGATGTAGCGACGGAAGGCTGCCTCGATTCGAGCTCCATCTTCATGATACTGCAGAAACCAAAGCACCAGTACAGTGTGTGAGGGAAAGTTTGACAGCCAATTTTGTACAGCACTTTAACAGATTGCTTTGAAGCTCAAGTGCTAAATGGTTTGTATCGGTTAAGCCTTTAAGTGAATATCGCACAAAAAATAAGTGCAAGTGGGTAATTGTATCCATCTCCAGGACTAAGGATAGCAGATCACTCACCACACAGTCAGGTTTCCAGGAGATTGGTGGCACAGGCTCAATGGGAGCACCCTCTCTTAGCAGGTCACAGCTCACTTTGTCCACCTCTTAATGCAGAGAGAGCAAGTTGTTTAGTACTGTTCAGTTTGGAGGCTTAGAATTACAGTACCAGTCAAAAGTTTGGACACACCTACTCATTCAAGGGTTTTTATTTTTACTATTTTCTACATTGTAGAATAATAGTGAAGACATCAAAACTAGGAAATAACACATACGGAATCATGTAGCAAAATATTTTAGACTTTAGATTCTTCAAAGTAGCCACCATTTGTGCAAAGCTGTCATCAAGGCACTCTTGGCATTCCCTCAACCAGCTTCATGAGGTAGTCACCTGGCATGAATTTCAATTAACAGGTGTGCCTTGTTAAAGATAATTTGTGGAATTTCTTTCCTTCTTAAAATGTGTTTGAGCCAATCAGTTGTGTTGTGACAAGGTAGGGGGGTATATAGAAGATATCCCTATTTGGTAAAAGACCAAGTCCATATTATGGCAAGAACAGGTTAAATAGGCAAAGAGAAACATCAGTCCATCATTACTTTAAGGTCAGTCAATACAGAACATTTCAAGAACCTTTACAGTTTCTTCAAGTGCAGTTGCAAAAACCATCAATTGCTGATGAAGAAACTGGCTCTCATGTGGACCTCAACAGGAAAGGAAGACCCAGAGTTACATCTGCTGCAGAGGAAAGTATATTAGAGTTACCAGCCTCAGAAATTGCAGCCCAAATAAATGCTTCACAGAGTTCAAGTAACAGACACAAATCAACGGTTCAGAGGAGACGAAATCAGGCCTTCATGGTTGAATTGCTGAAAAGAAACCACTACTAAAAGGACACCAATAAGAAGAAGAGACTTGCTTGTGTTTCTTGGCCCAAACAATGAATATTACTGATGAAAACTGATGGAAATCTGTCCTTTGGTCTGATGAGTCCAAATTTGAGGTTTTTGTTTCCAACCGCCGTATCTTTGTGAGAAGCAGAGTAGGTGAATGGATGATCTTCGCATGTGTGGTTCCCACCGTGAAGCATGGAGGAGGTGGTGTGATGGTGTGGGGGGGGGGGGGGGCTTTACTGGTGACACGGTCTGTGATCTATTTAGAATTCAAGGCACACTTAACCAGCATGACTTCCAGAGCATTCTGCAGCGATACGCCATCCCATCTGGTTTGGGCTTAGTGGGTCTCATTTGTTTTTTTTTACCAGGCCAAAACACATAGAACAAAAACATAAAATACCCACCCACATCACACCTCCATTCAGAGCTCCAAGATGACGTCGAAGGACATGGCTGACGTTTTACATCCTCCCAACGTCACGTAGATTGCTTTGTATGTTTCTATTTTTACTTTGGTCAGGGTGTGATGTGGGTGGGTATTCTATGTTTTTGTTCTATGTTTGTATTTCTATGTGTTTGGCCTGGTAAAAAAAAATGAGTCCCACTAAGCCCAAACCAGATGGGATGGCGTATCGCTGCAGAATGCTCTGGAAGTCATGCTGGTTAAGTGTGCCTTGGATTTGGGGAGGGTGTTTAGTGTGAAAGGCCGAAACACCCTAGGAACCAAAGGTATACTACTGACGATGCGCTCCCCAAATTTCACCAAGCTCACTGTTCATGAACTCTTGGAAGTGCATGCACAAAGGATAGTAACATCTCATCCTGTGTTCTTGGAATCTGTCCTTTTTGCGTAACTTATTTTGGACATAATGTTGCTGCTACCGTCTCTTATGACCAAAAATATCTTTTGGACATGAGAACTGCGATTACTCACCGCGGACTGGAAGAAACTTTTTCCTTTAACAAGAAGGATATCCTGCTTTCACTGGAACAGGCCACGCCTTTTTCGTGAATACGCAGGAGAAGGGGCCGCAGATCGTGCTGCCTTCGGAGAATCCGTAGGCGAGCGAGTAAACTCCCACTGCTATCCGTTCTTTTTGCTAATGTGCAATCATTGGAAAATAAAATTGATGACCTACGATTAAGATTATCATACCAACGGGACATCAAAAACGAACATCTTATGTTTCACAGAGACGTGGCTGAACGACGATACGGACAATATAGATCTAGCGGTATTTTCCATGCACTGGCAGAACAGAGATGCTACCTCTGGTAAGACGAGGGGTGGGGGTGTGTGTCTATTTGTCAATAACAGCTGGGGCGCAAGGTCTAATATTAAGGAAGTCTCGAGGTATTGCTCGCCTGAGGTAGAGTACCTTATGATAAGCTGTAGACCACACTATCTATATTATTCGTAGCTGTCTATTTACTACAACAAAATGAAGCTGGCACGAAGACTGCTCTCAACCAACTCTAAGGCCATAAGAAAACAAGAAAATGATTACACAGAAGCGGCGCTCCTAGTGGCTGGGGATTTTAATGCAGGCAAACTTAAATTAGTTTTACCAAATTTTTTACCAGCATGTCACATGTGCAACCAGAGAAAAAAAATCCTAGACCACCTTTACTCCACACACAGAGATGCATACAAAGCTCTCCCCCGCCCTCCATTTGGCAAATCTGACCTGAATTCTATCCTCCTGATTCCTGCTAACAAGCAAAAACTAAAGCAGGAAGTACCAGTGACTCGCTCAATACGGAATTGGTCAGATGACGCGGATGCTACACTACAGGACTGTTTTGCTAGCAGACTGGAATATGTTCCGGGATTCATCCAATGGCATTGAGGAGGACTCCACATCAGTCAGTCATCGGCTTCATCATACGTACATAACCCAACCAGAAGCCATGGATTACAGGCAACATCCGGATCGAGCTAGGACTGCCGCTTTCAAGGAGCGGGAGACTAATCCAGACGTTTATAAGAAATCCCACTATGCCCTCAGAAAACCATCGAACAAGCCAAGCGTCAATACAGGATTAAGATTGAATCCTACTGCACCGGCTATGACGCTCGTCTGATGTGGCATGGCTTAAAAACTATTACGGATTACAAAGGGAAACACAGGCGCGAGCTGTCCAGTGATAAGAGCCTACCAGATGAGCTAAATGCCTTTTATGCTCGCTTCGAGGCAAGCAACGCTGCAGCATTCACAAGAGCACCAGCTGTTCTGGATGACTGTGTGATAAAGCTCTCGGTAGCCGATGTGAATAAAACCTTTAAAATAGGTCAACATTCACAAAGCCGCTGGGCCAGACGGATTACCAGGACGTGTACGCAAAGCATGCGTGGACCAACTGTTAAGTGTCTCCACTGACATTTTCAACCTCTCCCTAACCGAGTCTGTAATATCTACATGTTTTAAGCAGACGACCATAGTCCCTGTGCCCAAGAAAGCAAAGGTAACCTGCCTAAATGATTACCGCCCCGTGGCACTCACGTCGGTAGCCATGAAGTGGTTTGAAAGGCTGGTCATGGCTCACAACAGCATCCTCCCGGACACCCTAGACCCATTCCAATTTGCATACCGCCCCAACAGATCCACGCAATCTCCATCGCACTCCACATTGCCCTTTCCCACCTGGACAAAAGGAACACAGCCATGCTGATCCTTAACACTGGGGCCCCTCAGGGGTGTGTACTTAGCCCCCTCCTATATTCCCTGTTCACCCATGACTGTGTGGCAAACACGACTCCAACACCATCATTAAGTTTGCTGACAACACAACAGTGGTGGCCTGATCACCGACAACGATAAGACGGCCTATAGGAAGGTGGTCAGAAAACTGGCAGTGTGGTGCCAGGACAACAACCTCTCCCCCATTGTGAACAAGACAAAGGAGCTGATCGTGGACTACAGGAAAAGGCTGGCCAAACAGGCCCTCATTAACATCGACAGGGCTGTAGAGAAGCGGGTCGAGAGCTTCAAGTTCCTTGGTGTCCACATCACCAATGAACTAGCATGGTCCAAACATACCAAGACAGTCGTGAAGAGGGCACGACAAAACCTTTTCCCCCTTAGGAGACTGAAGACTTGGCATGGATCCCCAGATCCTCAAAGGTTCCTACAGCTCAGCATCTGACCGTAAGTCGCTACAGAGGGTAATGTGAACGGCCCAGTACATCACTGGGGCCAAGCTTCCTGCCATCCAGGACCTATACAATAGACGGTGTCAGAGGAAAGCCAATAAAATTGAGAGAGACTCCAGTCACCCAAGTTATACTGTTTTCTCTGCTACCGCACAGCAAGCGGTACCGGAGCACCAAGTCTAGGACCAGAAGGCTCCTCAACAGCTTCTACCCCCATGCCATAAGACTGCTGAACAATTAATAAAATCACCACTGGACAAGTTACATTGACCCCCACATCTTTTGTACACTGCTGATACTCACTGTTAATTATCCATGCATAGTCACTTCACCCCCACCTACATGTACAAATTACCTCAACTAACCGGTACCCCCGCACACTGACTCGGTACTGGTGCCCCTTGTATATAGCCTCGTTATTGTTATTCTTATTGTGTTACTTTTTGTTATTACTTTTTATTTTAGTCTACTTGGTAGATATTTTCCTAACTCTTTTTTATTTTAGTCTACTTGGTAGATATTTTCCTAACTCTTCTTGAACTGCACTGTTGGTTAAGAACTTGTAAGTAAGCATTTCACGGTAAAGTCTACACATGTTGTATTCGGCACATGTGACAAATAAAGTTTGATTTGATTTATAAGGGCTATTTGACCAAGAAGGAGAGTGATGAGTGCTGCGTCAGATGACCTGGCCACAATCACCCGACCTCAACCCAACTGAGATGGCAGCCAACAAGTTCTCAGCATATGTGGAAACTCCTTCAAGACTGTTGGAAAAGCATTCCAGGTAACTACCTCATGAAGCTGGTTGAGAGAATGCCAAGCGTGTGCAAATGGCAAGGCAAAGGTTGGCTACTTTGAAGAATCTCAAATACAAAAAATATTTTGATTTGTTTAACACTTTTTTGGTTACTACACGATTCCATATGTGTTATTTCATGGTTTTGATGTCTTCACTATTATTCTACAATGAAGGAAATAGTCAAAAATAAAGAAAAGCCCTTTAATGAGTAGGTGTCCAAACTTTTGACTGGTACTGTACTTTTGATTCGAGCTTAGAATGAGTGGTGTCCTGTTGTCTCTGACCTGGAAGATGCTTGCTGATGATGCTGGCAGTCTCTGTAGCACGGGTCATGGTGGAGTGGACCATGACATCATACTTCAACCCCAGGGCAGCCAATCGCTGACCAGTGTACTCAGCCTGCTCCCTGCCTATAAATCAATCAAACAATCAATCAATCAGTGCTTTATTGTATTCAATTTACTTCAGCCTCCTCACTGATATTTTTTTAATGGCTACAACACTAATCAATGCATTTCATATACATACCTAGAGGGGTTAGGACCCTCTCCTTGTCCACACTCCCATTCAGGTTGTACTGTGAGTGGCGGATCAGGAAGATGTGACGAGTCGCTTTGGGTTTGTTATTCTCCACCTCTGTGTTCAGTTCTTCACTGGTGATCTCTTTGTCCTTCTTTTTCTTCCCATTTATGAATGCCAGGGGGTCACGCCTCACAAATGAATCACATGAAAAAGCAGAGATCAGGGAATTATGAACCATATCGTTTCACTTCATACACAAATTCCCATAATGACAATCAATGATTGGATTGGTTCAATCTTACTCCCTTTACTGAGAGATGTGCTCATGAGAAATTAATTTAGGCTAATTATAGCTTACTTATCCCAGTTACTGTCCCAGCCATTCCCACTGGCAGTCACAGTGTGGTCGTGGCCTGGTGACCACGTCTGAGGCACTGCTGCTTGGAGAACACCTAGACCAGTCCATTTTCTTGAACTTCCGTTATGTTTCGTTTTTTCAAAAGGATATCCTTTCGGTTCAGCCATTGCCACAAGTACTGCTGTTCCACCAGCAAGCCCACACACCAGCTTTGTTAACCTCCTGAAAGACATCCTTGCCAGGAAAAGGATAACAAAACGATATCACCAAATCCAGACGCAACAACTACTGTAACAAACCTAAACTGATTTAGCTACCACATCTGAGACATTAACATTTTAAATAAATAATCGATGTGCGTGGACAATGACAGCAGTGGCGTATGCACTGAAAAGGCGATGCAACTACGGAAACGTAGGAAGGAAAAAAATACGGAAATAATAAACGCTACCTATCCAAACACAGCTTTACAGCCGTAGTACCCATATTTGCCACAGGATGTCAGTAGATAGCTAGCTATTTTCATTTGGCACAAAAAAAAAAAAACAATTCTGGCTTTGCCTAGCTCCAAGGCAACGCCGTGGCTTTACTCAGGAGGAGTCAGGATCATGGGGATGTCTCTCCCCACACAGAAAGCGGAGGGAAATTTGAAATTCTTCGAAATGATGGTATTAAAATGACATTTTTCATTATTTTTGTAGGTCGAACTATTGCAGTAATTGTAAACAAGAATAATATTTGAATGACATTAGAAATTACAGTTTAGATTAAGTGAAAATATTTTGGGTCGGTGTTAGCATTAGCTAGCTAACGTTAGCTAGCCAGCCAGCCAGCCAACGCTTCCTTGTTGTTTGTTGACGCCAAAGTAGCATACATGCTAGCTAGCTACCAGCTAAATCACTTTATTACCATTTGACTTGTGTGATATCTGACCTGTGATCGCTTCTCGGCATTTCGTTTAGCTAGCAAGTCCCTACCATTACAGAACATCAACTCGACCTGAGATGCTTGAAGATGATGCATGATGATTTCCCCATCAATACCTAGCAAGGCAGTACGCTAACGTTATCGATTAAAGATGGAGCTGAAGCTGGAGGTTGTGTTGTCAACGAGCATCAAACGGAAGAAACCATGGCCACGGTTCTGTTGGCTCGGATTGGTGAGGACACTGAACTGTCAATCATCCACACAGAGATATTGACATCCATCACTAGATAATGCAAATCATTTGATTGCACAGCTTGAACATGAAATGGACTAGTATTGAAAACGGTAGTATCTGTGCAGTTTGTGACTGTATCAAACGGTTGATTTGTCCAGGAGAAGGAGTCTGTTTTCCTGCTAGATGACAAGCGGATCAGTGAGATCAACATGGTGTCTGGACACACCAAGAAGAAGACCCCCAAGCTGCAGCCCCTGCTCCCCAGGGTGGTAACCATGGCCGCATCCCAGAACGGTACACTTTCAGTGGCCTTTACATTTCAAAACCATTTGATTCCATAGAAACACTGCAGTAATCCTCATTGCTAAATTGTAATTATTTTGCCACTATGGCCTATTTATTGCCTTACCTCCCAAATCTTACTACATTTGCACACACTGTTATTGACTGTATGCTTGTTTATCCCACGTGTAACTCTGTGTTGTTTGTGTCGCACTGCTTTGCTCCATCTTGGCCAGGTCGCAGTTGTAAATGAGAACTTGTTGGTTAAATAAAGGTGAAATAAATAAATTCCCATGATTCATTTCTGTTTGTAGGTGTGTGGCTTGCTGGATTGCTGGTCTCAGGAGAGATGTTTCTATGGAGCAGGGACAAAGACTTCTTGAAGACCGTGGCAGCAGTCCCGACAGAAGCTCAGCTCGTCACTGCAGCACAAGGTCTGTATGTGCTAAAGCCATTGTTACAATAAGCCATGTTCAAGCTTGCCAACACAGCTCCATGTACTTACTGCGTATGTGTGGGTATGTACACAGGGTCTGGCGTGTGCCTGTCTCTGGTAGTTTCAGGGGATGGGATGCGGGTGCTGCTGTTGACTGTGACAGGGCAGGTGTTCCTGTGGGAGTGTGTGCACGCGCGTGACCTGGCAGGGGTACGGGATGGTACTGCTAGAGGACGCTGGGCACAGATACAGCACCCTGGAAACACTGCTCTGCCATCCCCAAAGGACAAGGAGGCATCTCAACACAGCATCTTCGTCAGAGGGGAGGTGAGAAGGACTACTCTGTCCACAGGGATAGACATGATCCAGTTGGAAAAGTCTGACTAGTTTCCCTAGGAAATGTTTGTCATGCCCTTATCATTTCTTCTGGTCTTTTCCTTGTTTTACTGCCAGGCAGTGGGCGATATCTGCTTGTCAGCTTTTGTTTTCACCTCGGAGGTGGAGCTAAGTGTCACTTTCCTAAAGATCCAATGGGAAGAGGGTCAGAGGAGCAGGTGAGTGGACTGGGAACAACTTCTCAGGGTCAAGGGGTCAATACTGCTGCTCGCGCATTTACACTCCTCTATATACCTTTTTATTGTCATAATACAATCAAAGATCTTTGTTCTCACGTTGCTCATCTGGAACATCTTTGATTGGGATGTATGTTTTTTCCGTCAGTCCTGTGGGGTACAGTGTACGCTGGGTCACTAAGACATACCCCATGTCCTGCCTCACACCACCCTGTCGTCCGGTGAGGTCCAGGGGGTCACTGGTGCCAGCCTTCTCCCCTGATGGCCTGCTGTTAGCTGTAGTCCTGAACCAAAGAGACCCAAGGGCTACGCAGGTTCTCTTTGTCAGCACTCAGAACTTTGTGATTGTCTCCAGTGGACTGGGGGGGTGTGGCAGCAAGAAACTCGTCATTCCTTCTAAATACGTGAGGTAGGTACACAACTATAACAGGGAGTATGTACCGTAGACTCTGTGTGTGTTTTAGATGATAAAGATGACACCCTTGTATCTTGCAGGTCGTACTGGGTGGGCAGTGTGAGCTGGGCTGCGGGAGGGCTCTACCTGGCCTGTGTGCTGAAGAGGGGCTCCTTCCTCATGCTGGCTCGTCTGGGGGGGCTGCTCTCTCTGTCTACCTCAGGGTGCAGTGTGGACTATGGCCCTGCTCACTTCCTGCCCCTGCATCCGCTAGTCACTTACAGGTAAACAT
This sequence comes from Oncorhynchus gorbuscha, assembly GCF_021184085.1. NCBI lineage: Eukaryota > Metazoa > Chordata > Actinopteri > Salmoniformes > Salmonidae > Oncorhynchus > Oncorhynchus gorbuscha. The sequence goes on along the minus strand of NC_060183.1, from coordinate 47,076,920 downwards.
GAGAATGATTCCATTCATATAAGCAACCCATTTCAAATGGAAGGGTCAGTTTTGATAATCCTACATATTGTAGCCAACCTGACCAATTTGGATTTGTTCAAGTGTTCCATAAGTCATCCAACAGGAAATATACCATCAGTGTCTCTTCATCAATCAGTCCATCCATAGCCACATAATGGCAAACTAATTTGAACACACTCTAGATTATTTTATATCTGTTTTGATCCATTAGTCTCTCTACTTCCTTTTCCTTTCTTCTTCTCTCTCATCTGTAGTCATCCTCTTTCTCTATTTCTTCGCTCTCCTCTTGCAACATGGTCATTGTGTCCTTTTTCTCATGTCAGTATTTGAGGGGTTAACACGTGTTGGTCTTGATACTCAACACAGCACACTTGCACTATCTCCTAAACATAATTCACTTTCTCATTAGCTTGATGGCACTTGAAACACAAAACAAATCACTGACATTTCTGATGATTATTTCTACACAGTTGGTACAGTGCATTCGGAAAGTATTCAGACCCCTTGAATTTTTCCACATTTGGTTACCGTACAGCCATTAAATAAATAAAAAATGCCTCATCAATCTACACACAATCCCCTATAATGACAAAGCGAAAACAGGTTTTTTGAAATATTTGCAAATATATAATAAAATAAACTGATATCTTATTTACATAAGTATTCAGACCCTTTGCTATGAGACTCTATGAGAAATTGAGCTCAGGTGCATCCTGTTTCCATTGATCATCCTTGAGATGTTTGTACAACTTGATTGTAGTCCACCTGTGGTAAATTCAATTGATTGGACATGATTTGGAAAGGCACACACCTGTCTATATAATGTCCCACAGTTGACAGTGCATGTCAGAGCAAAAACCAAGCCGTGGGGTTGAAGGAATTGTCCATAGAGCTCCGATACAGGATTATGTCGAGGCACAGATCTGGGGAAGGGTACCAAAACATTTCTGCAGCATTGAAGGTTCCCAAGAACACAGTGGCCTCCATCATTCTTAAATGGAAGAAGTTTGGAACCACCAAGACTTCCTAGAGCTGACTGTCCGGCCAAACTGAGCAATCAGGGGAGAAGGGCCTTGGTCAGGGAGGTGATCACTCTGGCAGAGCTCCTCTGTGGAGATGGGAGAACCTTCCAGGAGAACAACCATCTCTGCAGCATTCCACCATCAGGCCTTTACGGTGAAGTGGTGGTTGCAGCATCAAGCTGTGGGGATGTTTTTCAGCAGCAGGGACTGGGAGACTAGTCAGGATCGAGGGAAAGATGAACGGAGCAAAGCACAGAGAGATCCTTGATGAAAACCTGCTCCAGAGCGCTCAGGACCTCAAATTGTGGCGAAGCTTTACCATCCAAAAGGACAACCACCCTAAGAACACCGCCAAGACAACGCAGGAATGGCTTCTGGACAGATCTCTGAATGTCCTTAAGTTTCCCAGCCAGAGCCCGGACTTGAACCTGGTCGAACCTCTCTGGAGAGACCTGAAAATAGCTGTGCAGAGACGCTCCAGATCCAACCTGACAGAGCTTGAGAGGATCTGCAGAGAGGAATGGGAGAAACTCCCCAAATACAGGTGTGCCAAGCTTGTAGCGTCATAACCAAAATGACTCGAGGGTATAATCGCTTCCAAAGGGGCTTCAACAAAGTACTGAGTAAAGGGTCTGAATACTTGCCAGCCGGGCACTGGAGCGAACACAGGTGAGGGGTCAGAAGAGGGTAGGGAGTTGAATGTAATTGGCTCCAGTGCTTTTAATTGTTTTGCTCTTGTGTAGTTGCTGAAATGCTCAATACTAATTTGGTCAATAGCTAAGATCAACGGGCCCGTATATTTCTCTTGTTTGCTCTTTTTTTTCTGCTGTAAATGTGATATTTCAGTTTTTTTTTAAATAAAAAAACATTTTTGCTTTGTCATTATGGGGTATTGTGTGCAGATGGATGAGGGGGAAAAACGATGTAATCAATTTTCGAATGAGGCTTTAATGTCACAAAATGTGGAAAAAGTCAAGGGGTCTGAATACTTTCCGAATGCACTGTACATGCCTGTCCCCTTGAAAACCATGTTAATATACTACTATAATATACTCATGAATGGTGATGCTTTTTCCCACCCTATATTAATCTCTCCCCTCACTGTCCCCTTTCCCAATCATCTCTAACTATCACCCCTCATCTCTCCTCAGACCTCCAGTCTCTGTCGGAGGGGCTGGGGTTGACCCTCTGTCCAGCTCCAGCCTGTCTGTACGGGATGTCCTGAGACAGCGCTACTCGGTGACCTGGCACCCGCGGCTGCCGTACCTCATTGTGTCTGATGGCTACATGGCCACAGTGCTGCGGGTCCCTGAGCAGCCCTCCCCCGCCACCCTCCTCAGGGCTCTGCTGCACGACACCAGCCAGGGCCTGGAGAGTGCCAGCCGGGCACTGGAGCGAACACAGGTGAGGGGTCAGGAGAGGGTAGGGAGTTGAATGTAATTGGCTCCAGTGCATTTCATTGTTTTGCTCTTGTGTAGTTGCTGAAATGCTCAATACTAATTCGGGTCAATAGCTAGGATCAACGGGCCCATATATTTCTCTTGTTGTTTGCTCTTTTTTTTCTGCTGTCTACCTTCTCTTTTCCCAGCCCCATGCCAGGGCGTGGCTGGAGTCCATATCCTGTCTGAATCCTAGTAGCAGTCTGCAGGAGCTGAGAGCCAGGCCCACACCTGTACCTACCCCAACAGCCACAGCTACATCCACCCTGCCCCTCTTCCTGCAGGACCAGGGAGACCTGGGGGACACCAGGGAGCTGATCCAGAGAGTTCAGGTCTGTCCATCAGCTGATTCTCACACACACACACACACACACACACACACACACACACACACACACACACACACACACACACACACACACACACACACACACACACACACACACACACACACACACACACACACACACACACACACACACACACACACACACACACACACTCAATGTTCTCTTCTCTTTGTCATAGTAAATGTTAATTTGTGTGTTACCTTAGGCTTTGTTTGAGGATGACTCTGATCTTGAAGGACCGCCCGCTGGTTCACATGTGGAGGACCACGGTCGGCTGGAGTTTGCCTCCATGTTCGACACCCTCCATGCCCTCTCAGACACCCTGGCTGATCTTGACCCCAGTTCTCGCCCTGACCCTGATGCTAGCTCTGCGGACTCAGAGAGGAGTCCCCCAGCCCTCCCTCCTGAGCTCCGGGGGGTCCACGGCAGCTTGCTGACAGCTTGGGCTCTGGGTGTGTCATTAGGTGGCGTTATGGAGCAGAGAGAGCGTCTGCTGAAGTACACAGTCTGCTGTGCGGTCCGCTTCGCTGCTCTCCTCCGTCTAATTTCCATCCCCAGCTCTCACACGGGAAAGAGAAAGAACAGCACCATTCCCTTCTCCTCCCGCCTCCTCCACCTCCTCAGAACCCTTCTCTCTTTCCTCCCCTGGGGTGCCCCTCACACAGGGGGGAGGAGTTGCCTGGGTTTGGTTGTGGAGCTAACTCAACAGCTAGTGGGCCTGCTCCTATCCTCGCCCCCTGACCTCTCTCAGACTGGCCAGGCTAGCTCTGAGCCCTCCTCCCAGACCCTGTCCACAGCTCTGCTCCTCCTGCAGCTGACCTCCCACAGTATGGACCACACCTATAGCCTCCAGCAGAAATGTGCCCACACAGATGTCTACTGTGTGCTATTCCTGCAGGAGGAGGGAAGAGGGCCATCACAACAGGATCTGCCTCTCCCCCAGTGGCCCTCTCGCAGGTAGAGTCAATCTCTTGTGCATGTGTGTATTCATGAGAGTGGGCGTGTGATTGATTTTTAACGTAGTGTCATTTTTGGCTCTTTAGTCTGATCTCTCTCATATCCCTCGGACATTATGACTCGGCAGATTGCGGGGAGCGTGGCGTGCAGTATACAGGCACACCCTGCAGTACTGGGAGGAGCTGAAGTACCGAAGGAGTGGTACGGACTGGAAGGAGGAGCAGGGCCGTGTGTCTGTCATCCTGTCCCAGATCCAGACAGCTCTACAGGGGATGGGAGAAAGGCTGGAGGAAGGGCCCACTCTGCTGAGCTACACAGGTAGGATGAACAGGAGCCTGTGTGAGCACTATAAAGTTGGTGGTTGTCTGGTTTCTGTACATTGAAGTGGTACTGTATATACAGTGCCTTGCGAAAGTATTCGGCCCCCTTGAACTTTGCGACCTTTTGCCACATTTCAGGTTTCAAACATAAAGATATAAAACTGTATTTTTTTTGTGAAGAATCAACAACAAGTGGGACACAATCATGAAGTGGAACGACATTTATTGGATATTTCAAACTTTTTTAACAAATCAAACACTGAAAAATTGGGCGTGCAAAATTATTCAGCCCCCTTAAGTTAATACTTTGTAGCGCCACCTTTTGCTGCGATTACAGCTGTAAGTCGCTTGGGGTATGTCTCTATCAGTTTTGCACATCGAGAGACTGAAATGTTTTCCCATTCCTCCTTGCAAAACAGCTCGAGCTCAGTGAGGTTGGATTTAGAGCATTTGTGAACAGCAGTTTTCAGTTCTTTCCACAGATTCTCGATTGGATTCAGGTCTGGACTTTGACTTGGCCATTCTAACACCTGGATATGTTTATTTTTGAACCATTCCATTGTAGATTTTGCTTTATGTTTTGGATCATTGTCTTGTTGGAAGACAAATCTCCATCCCAGTCTCAGGTCTTTTGCAGACTCCATCAGGTTTTCTTCCAGAATGGTCCTGTATTTGGCTCCATCCATCTTCCCATCAATTTTAACCATCTTCCCTGTCCCTGCTGAAGAAAAGCAGGCCCAAACCATGATGCTGCCACCACCATGTTTGACAGTGGGGATGGTGTGTTCAGGGTGATGGGCTGTGTTGCTTTTACGCCAAACATAACGTTTTGCATTGTTGCCAAAATGTTCAATTTTGGTTTCATCTGACCAGAGCACCTTCTTCCACATGTTTGGTGTGTCTCCCAGGTGGCTTGTGGCAAAATTTAAACAACACTTTTTATGGATATCTTTACGAAATGGCTTTCTTCTTGCCACTCTTCCATAAAGGCCAGCTTTGTGCAATATACAACTGATTGTTGTCCTATGGACAGAGTAACCCACCTCAGCTGTAGATCTCTGCAGTTCATCCAGAGTGATCATGGGCCTCTTGGCTGCATCTCTGATCAGTCTTCTCCTTGTATGAGCTGAAAGTTTAGAGGAACGGCCAGGTCTTGGTAGATTTGCAGTGGTCTGATACTCCTTCCATTTCAATATTATCGCTTGCACAGTGCTCCTTGGGATGTTTAAAGCTTGGGAAATCTTTTTGTATCCAAATCCGGCTTTAAACTTCTTCACAACAGTATCTCGGACCTGCCTGGTGTGTTCCTTGTTCTTCATAATGCTCTCTGCGCTTTTAACGGACCTCTGAGACTATCACAGTGCAGGTGCATTTATACGGAGACTTGATTACACACAGGTGGATTGTATTTATCATCATTAGTCATTTAGGTCAACATTGGATCATTCAGAGATCCTCACTGAACTTCTGGAGAGAGTTTGCTGCACTGAAAGTAAAGGGGCTGAATAATTTTGCACGCCCAATTTTTCAGTTTTTGATTTGTTAAAAAAGTTTGAAATATCCAATAAATGTCTTTCCACTTCATGATTGTGTCCCACTTGTTGCTGATTATTCACAAAAAAATACAGTTTTATATCTTTATGTTTGAAGCCTGAAATGTGGCAAAAGGTCGCAAAGTTCAAGGGGGCCGAATACTTTCGCAAGGCACTGTAAGTGATGACTCAAATGTGCAACCTTCTTTTGGGTCTCCAGGGGAACAGCACTTCCTGTTTGGTTCCTACTCAGAGAGTGCTCAGACTTGGAGAGCTGAGCTGTGGGCAGAGAGAGAGAGAGGTGAGATGGATAGTTTAGTTGATATGTGTGGTTTTGGGGGACAGTTTGAATCTAAAGGTGTCACCTCCTGTTCCCCAGATGGGCCTCGGAGTGCGTTCTTGGAGACACGTCTGTTGCTGTCCTTGCTGTATGGACTGCTGTTCCAGTACCGTCTGAAAGAGGCCCAGGGGCTGGGGGACCACATGGCCCGTCTGCTACTCCATCAGGCTGGACCACATGGGGACGATAGTGCCCACAACGCTGGTGTGTATGGATTTTGGTCAATCCAGGTTCATTGGAAGAGATTACCCCCAAAATTATCCATTTGTCTTTACAAAGCACTAAAGTGCAAAACTCATAAAAATTGGTTCAATGTCATGGCAAGAGACTGTATCTGTATCAGTTTTAAAAGTCATGTATTGTTGCTTGTTGATATTGACTTTATTTATCTGTTGGTTGTAGAGGAGGCTCTTCCTGGCTCCTGGCTGCCTGGAGAGGTCCACAGGGAGGCAGCCTGTGCTGTAGTTCAGACTCTGGGAAGGTTCATGGCCTCATATTTCACCAACCAGCCCCTTCTCATCCTGCCCCCTCACAGTGTGGATGTACTGCCTCCCTTACACCTCCCCCATGGTAAAAACTTCTCCATCAAAACACATACACACACACATTATTGGTCCATACAGGCCAGTGTGTTGGACAGTGTGTTTATTCCTATGTCTGTGTGTCCACTCTCTCCAGCACCAGGTGTAGGGCGCCTGGTGCCCCTGTGCCAGGAGGGTGTGGCGGGGGCTGTGCGGGGTCAGCAGCTGTCAGAGGTGTGGACGGTGGGCTATGCCCTGGACCTGCTGCTACAGGGGGGGCTGCTGCCGGAGGCCACCTGGCTGGCTCATCGTCTGGGGGACTGGAAGACTGCAGTCTCCCTGGGCCTGGCCTACACCACCTACTCCACAGAGCACTGCGACTTCACCGGGTCAGTGTGTGTTTGTCTGTACGTGTTAGAGCTGCCAGCTCATCAATTCACCACTGAGACATGTATGTGGATTGTGATGATTAAGTCAATGAGCTTTTGTGAGTTTCTGATGGTTGTCTGTTGCCACCTCAGGCTCAGGTGGCGAGAACTACATCTCCCAGCAGCCCTTGAGCCTGTGAGCCTCTTTCAAGGTCAGCTGGAGTCTCTACTGGGCAGGAAAGCCAGGTCAGAGGAGACCCAAGGAGACGAGGAGAACTACAAGAGCTTCACAGGTGTGTTGTGCCTGACGGTGGACCTCTGCTACTCCATTCTACAGTACAGTTTGCCTCCACATCTCCGTCTCTATCGCTCATATGCACTTTTCTATTTTCCTCTCCTTTATCATTCTCATCTCTCTCTCTCTTTCAGACTCTCTGGAAGGTGAGGACGTGGAGTTGTTGCAGGGTTCCGTGCAGGAGATCCTGAAGGCATCAGTCATGGCTGGGGTAGATGTGTTGTCTCAGCCCCTGGGGGCTCTACTGGACTCAGCCAAAGACCTGTCCTCCTGCCTTCCTGCTCTGGTGCCTATGGGCCTGTACCTGCCTGCGCCGCCACTCTACTGCCCCCAGCCTGCACCCAACACACAGGTACTACAGAACACAGCGTTTCCCCGGGAAAGCTGTAACAAGATGGTGCTGCTGAGCAAGGCCGGGGGGGATGCCCAGAGCCTTTGGACTGTTAACTGCCATTTCCTGTGCCTCTTACATTGTTTGGGGAGAACCCTGGAGTACCACCACACCCAATTTGAAGGGAGGGGGACTGAGACAATGTTCCACCACTATTCCAAACTTAAAATATAGAAATATCTAGAAATGGAACCGTTAGGTGTTATTCTATCTATATATTTGGTATGTTATTAGGATCCCCATTTAGCTGTTGCAAAAGCAGCAGCTACTCTTCCTGGGGACCACACAAAACATGAAACAATACAGAATGAGATAGTACAGAACATCATTACACAAGAACAGCTCAAGGACAGAACTACATACATACAATCATACACACAAACTATCTAGGTCAAATAGGGGAGAGGTGCTGTGAGGTGTTGCTTTATCTGTTTTTTGAAACCAGGTTTGCTGTTTATTTGAGAAACATGAGATGGAAGGATGTTCCATGCAATAAGGGCTCTATATAATACTGTACGTTGTTGAGTTTGTTTTGGATTTGGGGACTGTGAATAGATGTCTGGTGGAATAAGTCTGTGTGTCAGAGCTGTGTGTAAGTTGACTATGCAAACAACTTGGGATTTAACACATTAATGTTTCTTATAAAAATAAGTGATGCAGTCAGTCTCTCCTCAACTCTTAGCCAAGAAAGACTTGCATGTATAGTATTTATATCAGCCCTCTGATGACAATGAAGAGCAGAATGTGCCGCTCTGTTCTGGGCCAGCTGCAGCTAACTAGGTCTTTCCTTGCAGCACTGGACCACACAACTGGCAATAATAAAGATTAGACAAAACTAGAGCCTGAAGAACTTGCTTTATGGAGTGCGGTGTCAAAAAAGCAGAGCATCTCTTTATTACGGCCAGACCTCTCCCCATCTTTACAACCATTGAATCTATGTTTTGACCATGACTGTTTACAATCTAAGGTAACGCCAAGTAATTTAGTCTCCTCAACTTGTTCAACAGCCACACCATTCATTACCAGATTCAGCTGAGGTCTAGAACTTAGGGAATGATTTGTACCAAATACAATGCTCTTAGTGTTGGAGATGTTTAGGACCAGTTTATTACTGGCCACCCATTCCAAAACAGACTGCGACTCTTTGTTAAGGGTTTCAGTGACTTTATTTGCTGTGGTTGCTGATGCATACATGATTGAATCATCAGCATACATGGACACACATGCTTTGTTTAATGCCAGTGGCAGGTCATTGGTAAAAATAGAAAATAGTAGAGGGCCTAGAGAGCTGCCCTGCAGTACACCACACTTTACATGTTTGACATTAGAGGAGCTTCCATTAAATAAGACCCTTAGACTTATATTAGATAGATAGCTCAGAATCTACGATTTGGCAGAGGTTGAAAAGTCCTAACACAAGTTTTTTAAACAACAGGTTATGGTCAATAATATCAAAGGCTGCACTGAAATCTAACAGTACAGCTCCCACAGTCTTCTTCTTAATTTCTTTCAACCAATCATCAGTAATTTGTGTCAGTGCAGTACGTGTTGAGTGCCCTTCTCTATAAGTAGGCCAAAAGTCTGTTGTTTAATTTGTTTACAGAGAAATAGCATTGTATTTGGTCAAACACAATTCATTCCAACAGTTTGCTAAGAGCTGGCAGCAAGCCTATAGGTCTGCTGTTAGAACCAGTAAAGGTCGCTTTACCACTCTTGGGTAGCAGAATTACTTTGTCTTCCCTCCAGGCCTGAGGACAAAGACTCCTCTAGGCTCAGATGAAAAATATGACAGATAGAGTCAGCTATCATTCTCAGTAGCTTTCCATCTAAGTTGTCAATGCCAGGAGGTTTGTCATTATTGATCGATAACAACAAAACATCCACCTCTCCTACTAACTTTACAAAATTCATGCTTCCAATGCTTTTTTTTCAATATATATATATATATATATATATATTATGCATGAATACAATTGCTCACTGTTCATTGTTGGCATTTCCTGCCTGAGTTTGCCCACTTTGCCAATGAAATAATCATTACAATAATTGGCAACATCAAATGTTTTTGTTATGAATAAGCCAACTGATTCGATGAAAGACTGAGTTGAATTTGTCCTTCTGCCCATAATTTCATTTAAAAGTACTCCAAAGGTTTTTTCCATCGTTCTTTATATCATTGATCTTGACTTCATAACACAGCTTCTTCTTCTTTTTGTTGAGGTTAATCACGTCAATTTTTCAATTTGCAGTAAGTCAACCAGTTCGATGTGCAGCCACACTTATTAGCCACTCCTTTTGCCCCATCTCTTGCAACCATACAGTCAAATCCTCATCCATCCATGGAGCCGTAACAGTTCTAACAGTCCGTTTCTTAACAGGTGCGTGCTTATCAATAATTGGAAGAAGCAATTTCATAAATTCATCAAGTGCAGCATCTTGATGCTCCTCATTAATCACATCAGACCAACAAATATTTTTAATGTCATCCACATGAGTCACAGATAAATATTTAGTATGATCTCTCATACACTATTATAGGCCCAGCTGTTGGAACTTTGGCTTTCCTGGATATAGCCACTATACTGTGATCACTGCATCCAATGGGTACGGATACAGCTTTAGAACAAAGTTCTACAGCATTAGTAAAAATGTGATCGATACATGTGGATGATCTTGTTCCGGTATGTTTGTAAACACCCTGGTAGTTTTATTAATAGCCTGAACCAGATTACAGGCACCGGATACAGTAAGAAGCCTTCTCTTGAAAGGACAGCTTGATGAAAACCAGTCAATATTCAGGTCCCCAAGAAAGTAGACCTCTCTGTTTACATCACATACTCTATCAAGGATTTCACACATATTGTTTAGAAACTGACTGTTAGCACTTGGTGGCTGATAGCAACATCCCTAAAGAAAAGGCTTCAGATATGCCAAGTGAACCTGCAACCACAACACTTCAATAACACTTGACATAAGATCTTTTCTAAGAATTACAGGGATATGGCTCTGAATATATATATATATATATATATATATATATATATATATATATATATATATATATATATATATATATATATATATATACACAGAAACACCTCCCCCATAAGCATTTCTCTCTTCTATATATGTTATATCCTTGTACTGCTACTGCTGTATCATCAAAGGAATTATCTAAATGAGTGTCAAATGGCTAATATATGAGTGTTCTCTGATGTTAGCAAGTTATTGATTTCACGAACCTTTCTGATGCTGCATATATAATATGGGCTATTTTCAGCCCTTTTCTGGGTAGATTATCAGAGGTAGACATAATACTGAAAAGAGCAAACAAAGCAAGATAAAAAAAAATAGATCATTACATTCAGCAGTCCATTTATCAATTTGTGTGCATGTGTGTGTGCTGCGTGGTTGAAGCTATGAACCCATAGGTTTGGCTCTCTCATCCCTTCCAGGCTTGTGGGCGGGAGGGTGAACAATGAGCCTGTCATAGCAGATGTAAGCAATGTCCCCACACACTCTGGCAGCTTTCATGGCTGGGATCAGTTCTTTCCTCTTCTGGGGAACAGCTTTAGGATAGTCCTCGTTGAGGAAGATGTACGTTTCTCTCAAGTTCTTGGCTCTTTCCAGAACAGCTACCTTGTCCTTGAACCTCGGGAACTTGACCAACATCAGCCTGGGCCTGTCACCTTGGCCAGTGGTGGGTTTTCCAGTCCTGTGGGCGCGCTCCACCTAATCTTCCTGTGGTCTTCAATTACTCAGAGATCATTTCCCTCACCTTGTCCTTAGATTCTGCAATTCCGTTCCACAACCATGTTGTTCCACCTTGATTGTCCCCCGAGAGTCTGATTTATGTCATTGTTACTTAGGATCCGTCAGGGGGATTTGGGCAGCTGTTGGAGGGGGCGTCCCGTCACAGGGTGTCAGGGGTCCTCCAGAGGGTGCTGCTGCTCCTGAGGTCTGCCCGCTGCTCCCGTCCAGCTGCCCAGTGGTACATCAGCCACCTGCGACGCTCCCGACATCGCCTAGACAAGGTATTTCCTCCATTTCTCCTACACAAGGTACTGAACCCTCCTATCCTGTTCTTACCCCTGTCTCCAGCCCTCTTCCCCCATGCCATCCTGTTCTTACCCCTGTCTCCAGCCCTCTTCCCCCATGCCATCCTGTTCTTACCCCTGTCTCCAGCCCTCTTCCCCCATGCCATCCTGTTCTTACCCCTGTCTCCAGCCCTCTTCCCCCATGCCATCCTGTTCTTACCCCTGTCTCCAGCCCTCTTCCCCCATGCCATCCTGTTCTTACCCCTGTCTCCAGCCCTCTTCCCCCATGCCATCCTGTTCTTACCCCTGTCTCCAGCCCTCTGTCCCCACACCCTCTAACCCCCCTCCTGTCCTGTTTTATAGAATAGATTGTATGAATGTGACTATCTTTTTGAGTGAAATGAAATGATTTGGAGTGTTCTGCTGAGTCTCGTGGGGACTAACTTGGTGGTCGGCCTTTAGATCCGTCAGAAGTACTCCCAGCAGCAGTGTGTGACCAAGGCCTTCCCAGAGGCTCTGATGAAGTTTGTGACCCGCAGTGGATTCTTCAGACTGGGACCCAGTGGGGACGGAACCATGGACTCTGTCACTATACAAACTATCAGTAAGATACTTTTTTTGACTGTTTGTCACACCATTGAACTACATTCATCCATTGAAGCATGGCCTAATTCTGAGCCTTTTCCCTCTAGTCTGCTTCAGGGAGCTGTGTGGCCTGTGTTGGATGCTGAATGTCAGAGACCAGCTCTCAATGTCTTGCAGGAAGTATCAGGCTGCAAGGAACCATGGGAGAGATCCCCAGGTACCACACAAAGGCCTTTTTCCTGTGTTGCTTGGTATATCTTCTTCAGTGTGTGTGTGTGTGTGTGTGTGTGTGTGTGTGTGTGTGTGTGTGTGTGTGTGTGTGTGTGTGTGTGTGTGTGTGTGTGTGTGTGTGTGTGTGTGTGTGTGTGTGTGTGTGTGTGTGTGTGTGTGTGTGTGTGTGTGTGTGTGTGAGATCCTCTATAATCAATGATCTGTTAACAACTTGTTTATGTGTGTATTTCATCCTGTAGGTCCCAGCAGATGACAGCGAGGTGACCGCAGCCTGCGAGGAGGCTCTACACTGGGCCTGTCGTTTCCTTCCCTTCTCCCGATTCCTCAATGCTGAGGAGATCCTCCAGGACACCCTCCTCAGCTTGGTCTCTGAACTACCCCCTGTACCTCTGGTAAACCTGAGCCGGCAGTCACCTCATTCACAGGCATTCCTATTCGGTTCATTGTGTTTTTCCGCGTCCCACACAGGAGAGGTATAAAGTAGAGTGGAATCACATCTCTTACCCCAGTCTGTTGTCTTCCTCCAGGTGGCAGAGACTCTGGTGCACGCCTTCCCTGAGGAGGAGGAGTCAGTCAGGGTCCCTCTGAGAGAGAAGTACAACTCACTCCTGCGGAGACTGAGGCACTGCACTGTCCCAGGTAACTACTATCTACTAATGTCATTGCTCTTAACCTTTCTGCCCAGCAGAACGTAAAGAGAGTCAAAAATAATGTATGTATGTCATTTAGCAGACACTTTTATCAAAACTGACTTAGTCATGCGTCCATACGTTTTACGTCCGGGTGGTCCCGGGAATCAAACCCACTGTCTTGGCGTAAGGTAAGGCTAATGTTTCTTACTAATCTTCATTCGCTCCTTGACCTTCTCTTTCTCTCTTCCAGCCTCAGGACAGAATGGTGAGAAGAGGGATGAGGAGGAGGGAGAGGAGGTGATGATGATTCTGGTGCAGGAGCGGCTCAGACAGAGGAGGAAGGACCTGAAGCGTCTGGCCAGGCACCTGGCTCCCCTGGAGCTCTACCTATGGGAGAGGGAGGAGGAGCAGGACAGGGGGGGAGGAGGGCAGGGGGCTGTAGCCCTGCTGGAGAGATTCTCCCTGGGGGCCAGTCTGAGTAACAGCACCCTGACGGACTGTGGGCGCCCCCTGGTGTACAGCGATGGAGACACGGCCGAAAACTCTGTGGCTCTCTCACCTGACCTGCACAGCAGGCCTCCTCACAGGTAGACTCAGGCTTTCTTGATGAAATTTGTATCTGTCAGAACTATTTTTTAAAGAAATCAATCATTACTTTGAAACCTTGTCCTTTTTTGATTGGACAAAAGTTTCTCTTTGGCGGAATTTGTGGTGTAACCTATTTTTGTTTTCAGCATCAGCAAGAGAGTGAGGGTGCAGGACCGAGCAGACAAGCCTGGAAGTCAAGTAGAAGTAGTTGAGGGTGGGAGCACCCAGGAGGAAGACCAGAGCTGCACGGGCCCAGCCCAGGACCCTGCTGTGGGGGAGGACAGCCCCTCTCTTACCCTACCCGTGGTGGGGACCTGGGAGTTTGAGTTGGAGGATGCAGAGTACCTGCGTTTCCTGGAGCTCTTCCTCAGCTACGTGTTGGAGAAGGACGGTCCTGACCCAGACGCAGGCTGTGACCCTCCCCTGCTGAAGGGCTTCTGTAGCCAGCTGAGAGAGAGGGAGCTGCACTCCCTCACCTTCGATGTCCTCACCACCCTCCGCCGCCGCCAGAGAGATGGGCGCCAAGCGACCAGGAGGCAGGGGGGCAGTGACGCCCCCGTGTTCAGAGCAGGACACTGCTACAAACCAGTACTCGTTACCACCCCTTTGTTTCTCCACAGTGAGCCCCCTACACCCAGACCCAGCATGTCTGTCAGTGTCCTGTCCCTTCCTGGGCTCAGGACTGGCAGGCAGCAGGGGTTGTTTGGCTTCAGTCTGCAGGCCAGGTCAGCCAGCCCAGCTCCAGAACCCGCACCTCAAAGAAGCCGCCTTGGCTCGAAGTCGAGCCCCGGTCAGAGTTCTGTTCCCTGGGAGCAACCATCAGAGGGCTGGGCGTTCGGGCCCCTGTGCTCCGTGGAGGCTGTAGAACTGCAGCAGGAGCTGGAGCCCAAGCTGGAGGCCCAGTTCCCAGGGCTGGGCAGGCTGTTGGAGTGGATGGTGCGCTGGGCTGATAAGAGGGTGTTGCTGGGACAACCCAGCCGGATGAAGGAGAGGGAGGTGGGCGGAGGAGAGGTAGCTGGAGGTGGTGTGGTTATTCGGGTCAAAGCCTCGGCTCCTGCGGTGCTCACGGCCCTCAGCATGTTGGAGCACAGGTACACCGCCGCCCTGCTAGGCATGGACCACTACAACGCAAACTTACAGGTGAGTACATAGTGTTCTATGAACTGTTTATTAACCAGATATAAAGAGGTGAGTGGGCTGTGTGCCATGAGTGATGAGAACCACCAGACTTGGCATAGACCAGAATTCTCTGACAGGTTTCCTTTCTTCTCATTATCTCAAATCAAATGTTATTGGTCACATACACGTGATTAGGAGATGTTATTGCGGGTGTAGTGAAATGCTTGTGCTTCTAGCTCCGACAGTGCAGTAATATCTAATAAAGTACACAACATATACACCCAAATGTAAGTAGGAATGAATGAAGACTGTATACATATATGGACGAGCGATATCAGAGCGGAACGTACTAAGATACAGTAGAATAGTATAGAATACACTATATACATATGACATTTGTAATGCCAGATATGTAAACATTAAGTGACTAGTGTTCCATTCCTTAAAGTGCCCAGTGATTCCTAGTCTATGCCTATAGGCAGCAGCCTCTAATGTGCTAGTGATGGCTGTTTAACAATCTGATGGCCTTAAGATAGAAGCTGTTTTTCATTTCTCTCGGTCCCAGCTTTGATGCACCTGTACTGACCTCCCCTTCTGGATGGTAGCAGGGTGAACAGGCAGTGGCTCAGGTGGTTGTTGATCTTTTTGATCTTGATCTTTTTGGCCTTCCTGTGACATCGGGTGCTGTAGGTGTCCTGGAGGGCAGGTGGTTTGCCCCCGGTAATGTGTTGGGCAGACCGCACCACCCTCTGGAGAGCCTTGCGGTTGCGGGCGGTGCAGTTACCGTACCAGGTGGTGATACAGCCCGACAGGATGCTCTCAATTGTGCATCTGTAAAAGTTTGTGAGGGCTTTAGGTGACAAGACACATTTCTTTAGCCTCGAGGTTGAAGAGGCTCTGTTGCACCTTCTTCTGTAGCTCAGTTGGTAGAGCATGGCGCTTGTAACGCCAGGGTAGTGGGTTCGATCCCCGGGACCACCCATACGTAGAATGTATGCACACATGACTGTAAGTCGCTTTGGATAAAAGCGTCTGCTAAATGGCATATATTATTTTTTATTTTTTTCACCACACTGTCTCTGTGGGTGGTCCATTTTAGTTTGTCAGTGATGTGTACGCCAAGGAGCTTGAAAACTTTCCACCTTCTCCACTGCAGTCCCGATGTGGATAGGAGGGTGCACCATCTACTGTTTCCTGAAGTCCACGATCATCTCCTTTGTTTTGTTGACATTGAGTGAGATGTTGTTTTCCAGGCACCACACTCCCTCACCTCCTCCCTGTATGCTGTCTCGTCACCATTGGTAATCAAGCCTACTACTGTTGTGTCATCTGCAAACTTAATGATTGAGTTGGAGGCATACTTGGCCACGCAGTCATGGGTGAACAGGTAGTACAGGAGTGGACTGAGCACGCACCCTTGTGGAGCCCCAGTGTTGAGGATCAGCGGAGTGGAGGGGATGTTTCTTACCTTCACCACCTGGGGGTGGCCCGTCAGGAAGTCCAGGAACCAGTTGCAAAAGACGGGGTTCAGACCAAGGGCCTTGAGCTTAATGATGAGCTTGGAGGGTACTATGGTGTTGAATGCTGACCTATAGTCAATGAACAGCATAGGTATTCCTCTTGGCCAGATGGGATAGGGCTGTGTGCAGAGTGACGGCGATTGCATCGTCTTTTGATCTATTGGGGCGGTAAGCAAATTGAAGTGGGTCTAGCTTTCTTGGGAACAGGAAGAATGCTGGCCATCTTGAAGCAGACTGGGATAGGGAGATATTGAATATGCCCGTAAACACTCTCTCCTTTCTCCCCTCCACCCCCAGGTTCCAGAGAGGCAATGGACAGTGGCTCCAGTGTTGCAGCCTGAGGTTGGCTGGAAGCTGGAGAGGGAGAGCAGTGTGGATACAGGTTACCCTGCATCAGCTGGCACACCCATTACTCTGCCAGACCAGGATCCCCAACACTGCGAACTGTCCTAGTGAGTGTGTGTATGAGTGTTTTATCGTTTTCTTATGACTCAGAGAGGATCTTAATATATTTCTGTTCTACAGTGGCTCACAGACTGAGGGGGTGGAACGAGTGACATCCCAAGAGACCTCACAGCTTTCTGACCCTGTGGGAGTGAACTTAAACCCTGAGAGTGGGGTGGCAGACTTCCCAGACAACAAGTGTGACCTTTCTGCTGAAAAAGGAGAGGACAGCAATGCTGACGAGGCCTTGAGGTCGTCAGCCTCTCTCGCCATCCTCAACATCTCTGTCCACATCAAGAGCCTCCGTCCAACACTGAGCCCACCAGGCCAGGTGGGCACTGCCAATCACACCATGAGCGTTCCTCTATGTTGCTAGATGAAGTAGACTCAGGCTTTGGTTGACACCTGGTCACTAAGTTTGTCTATCCTTTCTTCTCCCCAGGCATTAACGCTGGCAGATCTACGGTGCTCAGAGAGGGAAGAGGACATTGTCAGCTCTCAGTGAGTTCTGGGTGTGGGAAACATAGGGAAAAGTGATTTTACTATTTTTACTATTTGACTCCAGAGCCAAACCGTGGCTGGTTGGTCGAGGTGAGTTGGTAAGCTATTGTTACCGTGGTGATAGTAAACAGAAGCTACAGTTTGGTATGACAGACCATAGAAATGGATTCTATTCATTCTATTTCTACGTGACCGACACTGGATTGTAACCAAAGCAGCAGCCAGTTACTAGAGGGCTTGTTTTATGTCTCTTTGGAAAAGTCATTTCACATCATGTTTATGTTTACATGAATGTTTGTGTGTTCTAGAGAGGAGGAGGCAGGGAATCTGCTGTCTCATGGCTCCCTGAGAAGACCATCAGATATTACTGAAGAAGTGACAAGAAATATGTACGTGAGCCCAAACAAAAACACAAACAAAAACACACTGTAACACACTATTGTTTTGTATCCTTTTAGTTCCATATAAAATATTACAGAGGTACTTTGGTTCACTACCCTTCAAATCTGCATTTGTGACATTTACCTGGTCTGTTTTCTCCTCCTCAGAACTCTGAGTGAGGGTTCAGGATCAGACGGCCCTCCCAATGCCAGCTTCCAACCCCTTCCCGGGGCAGGGCCTCAGGCTGGGGCTCAGGCAGCAGACTCTGCCCCTAATGGCGGACTGCCCCAGGAGAGCACCAATACGACCCCTGCCCCTGCCCCTGCCTCTGCTCCCAACCAGACCCTGCCTGCCCAGACAGACCCTGTCAGACAGCTCTTGCAGGATGAGCTATTCAGACTGGTCCAGGTGGATATAAACATCAGACAAGGCAGAGGAAAATACGTAAATGTATGTATGTAGCCATGGACTATTTCACGATTGCTTCGTGTTTCTCTCTTCAGTTGCAGCAGATCAACTTCATGAGTTTGATGCAGGTGGTCGGAGCGTCGTTTGTCAACCTCCCAATTTTACAGAACAACACACTCCCGGCCCAGTCCAATGTGTCCTATCCACACCCCAATACGCCTCTGTCCCACCCTAACACTCTCCTCCCTCACCTGAATCTGACCCCCTCCCAGAACAACATGTCCCCTATGCCTCAGACCCAGAGCTCGGTTCAGGCCCCTCTAGCCTCGGAGCCCCTGTCTGGGGGACACAGACGCGCAGACCAACCCCCCATCCACGAAATGCAGCCATTGGCCGTCCACCCTGAGCCGTTGAGAGATATCCAGGGGCAGACCAGGACATTGATCTCATCTCATGGGCTTCAGACCACTGTGGACCCCACCTGCAGTGCCCCTCTGCTACTGCCCTTTGGTGGTAGTTCACAGGTTACTGCTCCCTACAGCTCAGGACTGAAACTGCTTCAGCTGCACCCTCCCTTGCTGTCCCTCCAGCGGCATGGTAAAACGGCCCCTGTACGTGAGGCCTGGGGACCCCCGTCTGAGAGGAGACCCAGCACTACCGTGCCCCCCCACCTGAACCCCAGCCAGTATGACCCAGCCGCTCTGAGGAGGGCAGAGGAGAGATCGAGGGAGGCAGAGAGAGAGTCCACCGCGCCACCATCACACCTCAATCTGACACAGTATGCCCACTATCCCTCCAACCAGGCCCCCAGGAACACAATACCCCCGCTCCAGAATCCAGAGACCAGGGTGGAGAGGTCCAGAGGGGCTGAGCCCCGTCACCTGCCTCCTACCCTCCCATCCCACAGACCTCCCCCGGTCCACGGCCTTCCCCTCCTCCGCTTCCACCCTGACCCACGCCCCCCTACGACCTTCGCTCTCATACCCCTCCCACACTCCTCCAGGCCCCTGACTGTCACCCCAGCAGCCATGGGCCACAACCCCAGACTACAGCTACTCCAGAGGGACCCAGACCCTCCTAGGATGATGCTGCCCGAAGCCACCCCTCCGGCCCGCGTGCCACATCTCATCCCTCTGGGGGAGCTGATGGGCTGGGCTGCAGGGAGACAGAGGGGGGCAGAGGCCAGACTCCAACTCCTCAGAGTGGACCCACAGGCACAGAACCCTACCCCTGCAACACCCTCCACCAGCACCAACTCCAGCAGGAGGCAGAAGAGACGAGTGGAGAGGTTGAGGAGAGAGGGAGAGAAAGCAGAGGTCACATTTAGACCGGAGGACTCCATCATACTCCCGCTAGAGTGCAATGAGGACGAGCCTGCAGAGCCTGTTCTTGGGGAGGGCTATGTCTTCCCTCTTGGGACATTTGACTCCATGCTGACTGGTCAGGGATTGGTGGACAAGGCACTGTCTACTGCAGCTGAGCTCCATGCCTTTGCCTCTACACACAAGAGGCCTCCTGAGAGCCACGATGCCTGCACCAACACAGACCCAGCTTCTCCTCCCTCAGATACAGGCATTTCTGCCCAACCTACGGTCACTTCTGCTGCTTCTGGACATGCTGCTCTCCCTCCTGAATTGTTCCTGAATCTGCGGTTCCCTAGAGACCCTCCTGTCCACGACACAGAGACATCGGGGGAGAAACCCGAGAGAAACACGGTGAGAGGACTATTTCATGACAGAATCGAGTGGAACGTTCAGTACACCGGTACAGATCATCTTTACTGTTTCAGGCATTTTATGAAATGCTACTTAATGGTCTTATCTCTCTCTCCCTGCCTCTCCGGATGCACAGGGTCATCAGTTCATAAATGTGATAGATCTGGAGGGTGGGGCCCTGCTACAGGAGTTGCCATCGTGCCCCCGTCCTGCGGTGCGGGACCATGACGTCACCCTGTCTCAGCCCTCTCCCCCCACCTCAGCACAGCTCCACCTGCTGGCAGCCTCCGTCACCAACTCAGCCCCTTCGGAACTCACTGCAGACACCAGCACAGAGGACGACCAACCCCAAGCTCAGCCAAGTGGTCTGAGTCAATGTAATCGATTCACTCTGCTAAAACAACAGAGTTGTACGCCGTATATTGTCTCTGTCTGTAATATGTCCTGTGTCTCCTCCAGGCTTCTCTGTAGCGTCCCTCCCACCTGCCCACCCTGAGCCCAGTGGAGACCCAGTGACTCGCAGTCTGCTGCAGGAGAGGAGAGCCCCAGGCCGCTCCCTGGAGAGCCTTCGCGGAGCTCCATCCAGGGCCCCAGTGATCCAGGTGGCTGCCCGTCTGTCTGAGATGGACGCCCAGCTAGCTGCCTTGCAGAACATTGCAGATCACATGGAGAGAGAGTTTGCCAATACCAGACTGGTAACGTAGCTTTGGGATTTACATTTCTGCACCTCATCCTGCCTGTCTACTTGTCGGCCTGATGATTGGCAAGTCAGTGAGTCTGCTGATAGTCCGTATGTGTAATATGAAGTGTTCCCTCTCTTAGCTGGTGAGAACCATTGAGACTCTGGGTCCTGCCATGGCTCCTGAAAGGGTGGAGGGAAGAACACCAGTGAACAAGACAGTGACTCTGGCCGTCTCACCAGAAGGTCAGATCCACAGTGAAGGCGTCTCCTAGCAGAATTCGGGCAAGGCGACGCAGACGCCTGTGCTCGCATACTCCTTTCAAAAATGTGCATGGAAACTAGTTGTCTCTCTTAGAATGTCAACACACGTTTCATTGAGGAACCCCGTCCGTAGTTCCCACTCCTACTCGGAGTAGTACTTTTGACCAGTCACAGACGAAGGGGCGTGGACTTCAGCTACCGAACTTCGACTTGTGTGCTCAAACATAACCAAATGTTGCTATAATGTATGCGCTAACCGTTACGACTTGGAAGCGTGCGCCAGGCTTGACACCAGACCAAACGTCTTGACACCAGACCAAACGTCTTGACACCAGACCAAACGTCTTGACACCAGACCAAACGTCTTGACACCAGACCAAACGTCTTGACACCAGACCAAACGTCTTGACACCAGACCAAACGTCTTGACAACAACAACAGTTCTGCCATACCCCCCCTGACTCTGTATATGTGTGTATCCTCTCCTTTTGAGCAGGGTGGCGATCACGTCTGTCCGTGCATCATGACCCTGAGCTAGCGGGACTTCGACAGGAAGAGGAGGAGCAGGAGGAAGGACCTGATAGTGTCGTAGTCAGCTCCGCTCCTTGGGTTGTGAAACAGCCCTCCTCTCTTTCTCCTCACGCTCATGCTGTCCAGAGCACCTCGACCCTGCACCAGCCCACACCCACAGGTATAGCAGCACTCTGCAGCAAGCATTCCCACTGTGGGAATATAGTTGTGCTCGTAAAACAATTCTTAACATGTGTCAACAGATCGCTATTAGCTTAACTTGTCATGGCATTGTTGATACATTATTGGCCATTGGATCCTATGGAAATATCTCCCTAGTAGATAATGGTGAGCCATGATGGTGTTAGTGTGATTGCAGTTCTTATGAGTCCCTAGTGGTTCGGCAGGTGGTAGTGGTCTGTTGTGCCGTTTCCAGTTACCAGGCTACCATCGAATACTCCTCTTACTGGCTCACCACAGTTGTAACTTTAGTGTCTGTCTACCCGAGCACCACACATCCCTGCTTTGTGCCTCTAACCAGGCTGTCTGACCTGAGGTCTACAGTATATCAACTGGGGATCCGCCTGCGTAGAATGGCATCTCTGTCTGTGGTTGAATGGCATCTCTGTCTTGTCTGTGGTTGCAGGCCTGTGGTTGTCTCCCGTCAGACCAGAACCAGAGCAGCGTGTGTGGGACATGGGTCAAGGTAAGAGCCGTGTCAACACACACTGTCACACACACCTGGCTGGGACTCGGTGCTGTTTCCTAACTCTGCATACACACTTGTGCTGTAACCGATAGAGACTGCGAGTGGACACGTGTCCTTCTGCCCCTGAACAAGGCAGTACATCCCACATACAGGCACGCTCACCTTGTAATGGTACACCTGGTACTTGCATGTCTCTGGTGCTAGTTTGTGTTTCAGGTCGACATACTTGGAAGAGACACTGGACAGCTGCACAACTCACCCCCTTGCAGCAGCATTCAGATCTGTATCATCCTATTTAGTAAACTGTATGTTGATTGTGTTCCTCTTGCAGATTTAACAGACACTATGGATGGAGCACCTGGAACGTAAGTATGTGAAAACTGATATCGGTCATCTATTTAGGAACATGTTAAATGATCACTGTTGGTTACCCTCTGTGTGAGCATTATTCCATAGATGTGATTGTGGTTTGAACTATCACATATTATTCTCCTCCTGCCTTTCCGGTCTTCCTCAGATGGGCAGAGGAGACTCTGGGTCTCAGTGGGCTGAGTGATGTGGCAGACATCTTGACGGAGTTGGTGAGGGGGGGAGGCATCTCCCCCACGGCCCTGGGGCTGTCGCACACCCAAGCTGCCCGCCTCAACAGGTAGGAACCTGCATGGTGAACAGCTCTAAACCTACTCCTCCTCTGATTGTCACCATCTCGAGCACTTTTGACTGGCTCTCAGCAGTGATGTGTTTGTGATTGACAGCAGGCTGGACCAGCAACAGAGCGGCAGGGCGGGACAGAGGGGCATGCGAGCAGAGGAGGAGAGGCGAGAGCTGAGGGTTTGGATGAGAAGGAAACAGAGGGAGAAACTGGTCGAGTACCGCAGACAGAGGGAGGAGAAGAGGGAGAGGGAACGCAAACCCTTCTCGGCCCCAGTCACACTGGTGAGAGGCTTCTGACTCGCATTTACATTCTGTGTTCTGATTATGTTTTCAGTGCCTTCATTCAGACACCATTTCTCTTCACAGAAACCAACGTCCAAAGATATAAACATCAATAAGAAAATCAAGGAAGAGAAAGACAAGTATGAGCACGAACACAGATACAGACATACAGATAGATACACTACCGTTCAAAAGTTTGGGGTCACTTAGAAATGTCCTTGTTTTTGAAAGAAAAGCACTTTTCTTTGGTCAATTTTAAAATAACATCAAATTGAACAGATTGTTTATGTAGTAAATTACTATTGTAGCTGGAAACGGCAGATAAAAAATAAAAATAGTAATATCTACATAGGCGTACAGAGGCCCATTATCAGCAACCATCACTCCTGTGTTCCAATGGCACGTTGTGTTAGCTAATCCAAGTTTATAATTTGAAAGGCTAATTGATCATTAGAAAACCCTTTTGCAATTATGTTAGCACATCTGAAAACTGTCATCCTGATTAGAAGCAATAAAACTGGCCTATACGGTAATGTACATGCAAGTGTTCCAAGTACTAGAGGCGTGTATGTGTGTTGATATGTTGTGTATTTGGACCTTTAGGACGGTTCTGCTGGAGCACCACAATCAGC
This sequence comes from Oncorhynchus gorbuscha, assembly GCF_021184085.1. Taxonomy (NCBI): domain Eukaryota; kingdom Metazoa; phylum Chordata; class Actinopteri; order Salmoniformes; family Salmonidae; genus Oncorhynchus; species Oncorhynchus gorbuscha. Next base: position 47,053,473 of record NC_060183.1, on the reverse strand, counting down.
GGGCCCGCGATGCCTGTAGTCTGATCACAGACCTCCTCACCACCCCACTGACCCTGCCCACTAACGCCAACCGCACCCTGAACCTACCCTCCACCTCCTCACGACCCTCTTCCACACGACCCCTTACAGCTCAGACTGTCGGCAGCACCCGCAGCAGCCCCAGGTACACCTCGTAGGGTATTCACATCTGGGTGGTTTTTAAAGAACAATTTGGTTTTTAAGAACAGTTTTCAACAAATGTGTCTAAAACTATAATGAGAGGGATAGAGGATGATCCTTGTCGTTCTGTGACGTCCCAGAGGTCGTAGTCTCTCTGTTGGGGAGAGGAGGAGGACCAGTACCAAACCCCAGACTGGGAGAGCCCGCTCCCTCTCCTCTCCAGGGGTGACACCACGTTCAGAAAGAAGGCCTGCGTCATCAGGGGGGCAGGAGTCACTGACTTCCAGATTGGGACTGCACAGACCAGGTTAAGGCTTCTACCATCCACTAACAATCTCTTTTTGATTTTGGTGTTCTAAGAATATCTAGGGGTTTACGCTCAGAAAATGTATTGATATGTGATGACCTGGGATCCATAGCATTTAGAATGTTTGGGTAGAATGTTACCAGATGCAGTGACTGACCAGTGTGTCTGTTTCCTGGGCGTTAGCGAGTTGTCTGCCAGGGGATCGTCTCTCCCACGTGACCCGGCGGGGTATGATTACAGACCTGAGGGGCAGGACTGGGGCTGGGCTGATGACACCCAGCCAGCAAGGTGAGACACTGCCAAGCTGTTGAGTAATCTTAGTAGCCATGTTTAGGCAGGGTTGTGGAGTAACGGATTACAAAAACCCGGTAACTGTAATCCATTACCAGCCAAAATATTGTAAACAGATTACAGATACTTTTGAAAAACTAGATGATTACTTTTAAATTCAGAAAGAATGTTTGAGAGAGAACAAAAATCGTCAACATTTCTCTGCTTACTCAATGACATTCAAATCAGCATTGAAAAAAAGTGAAAGTTGAAGTGTGTTCCACCTGAGCAAGTCTGACCACAAGTCAGAGACCACTATGATGACACACCAAATGTGTTTGATGAATCGCGGTAAAAAAGCAGGAATAGGCTTTTGTAGGCTACAGTCTGAGCTGTCTTCCAATGGTGCAACTGCTGTCGGCACCCAAAGATTATCCAACTTCAATAAACGCCTGGAGTTAAGGATGAGTACAGTGGTGTAGTCTACGGCGATACGGATATCACTTATCTTTGCTGTCTACATAGCACATTGATGTGAATCACACTGCTGCTCTTTCATTTAGCTATCTGCTCCTTATGGATTGTGGTTGTTGTTGATGGCTGTTCACAAATCTAACTGTGTATTTGAACCCAATAATGGTTGAACTCAAGAAGTTTAAGCTGCCTATCAATCATTGTTTTTGATACCAGTGGACAGCCAGTGAAAAATGTGCTCTTGCAACTGCTGCATAGTGCGGATCCCAGCCAATGGAATAAAAGTGGGGTGTTCAATTTAATTCATGCTGATGATTAAAATAAATCCATAGGCTTAATGGACACATGCTCAAACTCGCACACTTATGATAGACTTAAAGGGGCAATCTGTAGTTGCTACATCCATTTTTGGATGTATAAATGTTATACACACATACAGTCAGTCAGTACCAGACAAAGGTTTGGACACACCTACTCATTCAAGGGATTTTCATTATTTTTACTATTTTCTACATTTTCAAATAATAGTGAAGACATCAAAACAGGAAATACACATGTGGAATCATGTAGTAACAAAAAGTGTTTTTTATATTTCAGATTATTCAAAGTAGCTACCCTTTGCCTTGATGACAGCTTTGTATTCTCTCAATCAGCTTCACCTGGAATGCTTTTCCAACTGTCTTGAAGGAGTTCCCACATATGCTGAGCACTTGTTGGCTCCTTTTCCTTCACTCTGCTGTCCAACTCATCCCAAACCATCTTAATTGGGTTGAGGTCGGGTGATTGTGGAGGCCAGGTCTTGGTCAAATAGCTCTTACACAGCCTGGAGGTGTGTTGGGTCATTTTCCTGTTAAAAAACAAATTAGAGTCCCAAGTGCAAACCAGATGGGATGGCGTATCGCTGTAGAATGCTATGGTAGCCATGCTGGTTAAGTGTTCCTTGAATTCTAAATAAATCACAGATAGTGTCACCAGCAAAACACCATCACACCACCTCCTCCATGCTTCACGGTGGTAACCACACATGCAGAGATCATCCATTCACCTACTCTGCATCTCACAAAGACAAGGTGGTTGGAACCAAAAATCTAAAATTTGGACTCATCAGACCAAAGGACAGATTTCCACCAGTCTAATGTCCATTGCTTGTGTTTCTTGGCCCAAGCAAGTCCTTTAGTGGTTTCTTTGCAGCAAATCTCCTCAGAACAGTTGATGTTGAGATGTGTCTGTTACTTGAACTCTGTGAAGCATTTATTCGGGCTGCAATTTCTGAGGCTGGTAACTCTAATGAACTTAATCTGTAGCAGAGGTAACTTTGCGTCTTCCTTTCCTGTGGCGGTCCTCATGAGAGACAGTTTCATCATAACACTTAATGGTTTTTGAGACTGCACTTGAAGAAACTTTCAAAGTTCTTGAAATGTTCCTCATTGACCAACGTTCATGTCTTAAAGTAATGATGGACTGTCATTTCTCTTTACTTATTTGAGCTGTTCTTGCCATAATATGGACTTGTTAATGTTAAATGTTAATGTTAAATGGTCTTTTACCAAATAGGGCTATCTTCTGTATACCCTCCTACTTTGTCACAACACAGCTGATTGCCTCAAATGCATTAAGAAGGAAAGAAATTCCACAAATTAACTTTTAACAAGGCACACCTGTTAATTTAAATGCATTCCAGGTGACTACCTTATGAAGCGAGTTAAGAGAATGCCACGAGTGTGCAAAGCTGTCATCAAGTCAAAGGGTGGCTACTTTGAAGAATCTGTTATTTGTTTAACACTTGTTTTTGTTTACTACATGATTCCACATGTTATTTCATAGTTTTGATGTCTTCACTATTATTCTACAATGTAGAAAAAATAAAAACCCTGGAAAGAGCAGGTGTGTCCCACATTTTGACTGATACTGTATATCCATTGATTCTTGAAGAATATAACTTATAAATGCCTCATGAGCTTAGTTCAAATGTCTCACTCCATGAGAACCCACAATATAAGCTTGTTTTTCCAATGTTTGTATGGCCTCATAACATGGTTAAAACAATAATTTTGATGTCATGGACGGTCAGTCCTTGTATCCATAGTTCTGTCTATTAATCTGAGAGTGGTTACATTTCTCCAAGCCCATCCCTCAGCTTTTTACCAAAACAGGCAGAGCGACAGTTTTGTTATGGTTTCATCTGTGGATTTTCCATTTAAACAGCTGTTTTCTCTGCTACCGCACGGCAAGCTGTACCGGAGTGCTAAGTCTAGGACTGAAAGGCTCCTCAACAGCTTCTACCCCAAAGTCATTAGACTGCTGAACAATTCATAAAATTCGCCACCGGTCAATTTACATTGACTCCCCATCCCCTCTTATACATTGCTGCTACTCGCTGTTTGTTTGTTACCGATGCATAGTCACTTCGCCCCCACCTACATGTACAGATTACCTCACCTAGCCTGTACCCAGGCACACTGACTTGGTACTGGCGCCCCCTGTATATAACCTTGTTATTGTGTTACTTTTTATTTTAACTTACTTGAATAAAATATTTACCTTCTTGAACTGCACAGTTGGTTAAGGGCTTGTAAGTAAGCATTTCACTGTAAAGTCTACACTGTTGGTTAAGGGCTTGTAAGTAAGCATTTCACTGTAAAGTCTACACAGTTGGTTAAGGGCTTGTAAGTAAGCATTTCACGGTAAAGTCTACACAGTTGGTTAAGGGCTTGTAAGTAAGCATTTCACTGTAAAGTCTACACAGTTGGTTAAGGGCTTGTAAGTAAGCATTTCACGGTAAAGTCTACACTTGTATTCAGCGCATGTGGCAAATAAAGTTTGATTTGATATTATCGAGATATCAAAGTGTCACCAACAAAAAGGTAGCTCTTTTCAGTAGTGCTCAAAGCATGCCATTCCATGAGCGCAGCATTTAATTTTCAACTCAACTCAATGACCCCAATCAGTCCTCCATGACAACATCATAAACAACACAGTAGGGCTGGCTAATAAGTCCTTCGTTTTGGGGTTATGCTCAGGTAAAACAATTTGGCTAATCTATACCTCCATATTTCTAAGTCCTATTCTTGAAGATCAAGGGGTATAACATTTATTGGAATGACTGGAATTCTGATAGGATTTGGTTTTTAAATGTAAAGATATCATTTAATTGTATTATTATATGTAGTAGAAAGCGATGGTTTATAAGAAGCCTACATAGCCAACCCCTAAAGTAAAGTTTTACATCCATTGCCAGCTATGTAAACTTTAACATTGATTTATCCTGCAATAGTTGTCGTTCAATTGGTAACATGCATTTTTGTCTTCTTCTAATGCCTCTCTTAAAGGGAAAGTCATCTAAAAGTAACTGCATGTAATCAGATTACATTACTGAGTTTAGGTAATCCATAAATTGTTACTGATTACAATTCTTGGACAGGTAACTGTAACGGATTACATTTAGAAAGTAACCGACCGAACCCTGTGTTTAGGTAATACAGATTAAAGTTATACCCTGTTTCGCCCTGTAGCGTGGAGAAGAGAAGTGATCCAGTCGTCATCTGGATGGAGAGGTGGAGGAGCAAGGGAACAGAGAGAGACTGAAGAGAGGGAGGAGGAGGTGGTGAGCCCATGGAACCCCCCTCCAGAGATCTGCAGGTTGCTGGGGCTGGAGAACTCAGAGGGCCAGGGTGGTGTGGTGGCTAGAGCTGGGGGAGCAGGGCTGGACAGACTTGATACCCTGTCAGAGAGCACTGGCAGCATCCTCAGCAAACTGGACTGGGCTGCCATTGAAAGCATTGTGGCCTCGGAAGGGGCCATCTGATTGACTTGGAGCATCCCCATCGGCATGCAGGGACGAGGATGACTATCTTGAGGGACAAGAGGAGCAGAGGGTCACAAGGGAAGGATCACAACACAACATTAAAACCGTTGATGTGCTTATATGCTGTGATATTACTTGAAAGCGTCTCAACTGTTCACGGGAGCATGTGGAGGGTAGTCAGTACTGTGTGTCTTGTCATGCATCCTCTTGGTACCAGCATGTACCAGAGAATCAGCATCATCATATTGGTACTCATGCCATATCTTTGTATTGTATGAGTTTGTCATGTCTATTTTTGGAGATCCAGTGTGTGTATATGACATTGTTGTTTTGGGTTTTAAATACCTGCGTATGTATTTATTTTTGTGTGAACTTATATAACCAGCTGATCTGGGCGGCAGGTAGCCTAGTAGTTTGAGTGTTGGACTAGTAAACGAAAGGTTACACGATTGAAGCCCGAGCTGACAAGGTAAAAATCTGTCGTTCTGCTCCTGAACAAGGCAGTTAACCCATTGTTCCTAGGCTGTCATTGAAAATAATAAGAATTTGTTCTTAACTGATCTGCCAAGTTAAATAAAGGTAAAATAAAACAACATGTTGATTTCCACTCAGGAAAAGTAATGAAATAGAGTTTGAATGTAGTCTTTGCTTTGTGGCATAGATCAACATTTAAAAAAATATATTTTTATAAAGACTTTGATAGTACTAAAAAGGGTAAGAATGCCTCTTTTGTAAGATACAGAATCTGCACAAATGGTCAATGACTGGAAGTGACAATATTATCAATAGCTAGAAATGACAACTACTTGGCAGTATTGGCGCTTTTGTTGAAATATTGAAGCAGCTTCCGGGTCACAGTTCAAGTAAACTTAAAAAAACATGGATCCTAACACAACGGGCAACGGTAAATATTACGTTATTAGCTGTTTTTTTCGGGGGGGTCAATTTTATAATTAAGCGAATAAATGGTTGCAGGGGACAATGTTCGCAGCAAGCATGATTATTCAATATAACGAATGTGAGAGAAATCATCCTTTTGTTGTTGCTGCTAGCTAGCTAGCTTGTTTGGTAGCTAGCTATCTGGCGTTAGCTACTACAGCATATCTGGCTACGACTATTCTTTAAATGAACAAAGCACGCCGAAATGTTTTCGTAATTAAACGGGTTCAACTGCAAAGTAGCTCAACCCAACAGAAGTCTGTATCCTCGTGCAGTTTGTAATGCGCTAGGTAGTCAAATGTATGTGTCATATGCACAGGGTACACAGACACAGTACAATGAGACGCTTACTTGCAGGTTCACCTCAACAATGTGACAACAGTATAATGTATGTAAAAAAAAAATCAATAACGATCAAATAGAAATTAAATGAAAATATGGGAATGAAAATATAATACAAAGGCACTCAAACAAGAACAATAGTTGCATGTGCGATAGGGGGTATGGTTAGCAAAGTATTTACATTTTGCAATATTTTTTGCAATGTAATAGAAGTCGTGTCGTATGTGTTTGTGCATAATATGTACATATGCGTGGGTGAGTGCATATGTGAGCTAGCTTGTGAAATACAATAGCCACTCTGGAGTGTAGTCAAGTCTATCAGGAAATTATGTATACAGTCTTGACTGATTTTTGGTTAGTTCTTGGTGTGACAATGGTAACATTAAGTATTGACAATGGTAGTAATTTCATGTTGAGAGAAAGTAGTGAATGAATGAAGCAGCTAGTGTGATTGAATCCTTTCCTTCTCTTTTAGCGTCTGACCAGAGTGATGGAGATATGGCCTCTGTCATGGGATTCTCTGGCTTTGGTAAGTGTTACTTCCATTGGTCTTCATATCGACCTGACGTCAACATGTTCACCAGAAATGTATTTTAATAGGTGAGTACAGCATTTTCACACCAGCGTTCCACTCTTCACTCCAGGAAAGAAAGCTCGCACCTTTGACCTGGATGCCATCTTTGAGCAGACCCGAAGAACAGCAATCGAGAGGAGTCAACAAGTATTAGGTTAGTGACAAATAGCTACGTGCCCTTTAACTCAGTGTATGTGTGTTTTAAGTGTCTAACCTCAGCTGTGTCTCCAGAGGAGAGGCAGAAAGAGGAAACTGGGGACAGCTCCCATACAGCCAAGGCATCAAGCTCCAAACAGAGAGACAGAGCCCCTGCACCCAGGTAACACAAACAACCCCATCCATCCTAACTGACCAATGACTTTCATATGCTCTGAGTTATATTAACTGTGTGGGAGGGTCATTTCAATTGGAGTGTTATTACCAGTATGCAGAATTGGCTAGATTATTAAAACCCATGGGTCTCTATCATATACTACCCAACAGGAAGAAGGAGGAGAGCAGTAGTGGCAGCGGCAATAGTGACGCAGACTCTGACTCAGAGCTTATTGGCCCCCCAGTGCCCAAACAACTGACTGGTCAGGAGGATGATGAGGACTTGGTGGGGCCACCACTACCACCAGGGTACAGAGGAAGCACAGCTGACGATGAAGACGACGACGACGATGATGATGATATGGAGGATGATGAAGATGATGTAAGTCTGTTTCCACTTATGACACAAGGAAACGACTAAACATTTTACAGTAGATTTGCTTGAGGCTAAAAACATCTGCTCCCATACTGTTGCTAAACCTTTACATGAGTACATACATTTCTGTCTGCAACAATAAACAATTTACATAAGCAGACCAAATAGGTTCATAATTATGATCTTTATACATTTCAGTCTGTAACACTGAACATTTTTTACAGTTCTGAAACCACATATTTATTTACATGGTGTGTTCTTACTATGTTATACCACTGGAGGCCAGTACACTCTTAGCATTTCATGAGACTTGCTTTATCATTCCCTTTTACACAATAATATATTGTGAGTCGACCCAGTGCAATCTTGGTGTACTGCTTGGGAAAGCAAGAGTTGGCTTACTCACACTACCACCTGATATACCATAACAAAAAGACATAATTTCAAAGTATGTAGGCCACCGAAATGCACCGCCCAAAGACACTTGGCCAGATGGTTTTCTCCTTAAAAAAGTGTTCTCCCTCATCTCCCCCTCTTTCTCTCTGAGTAGTAAAAGTCTCCTTGCTGTGTGTATGTTATAGGTGATATAGGCCAGACACCCAGCGTTCTCAGAGCAGGTGTGATTTGAGGCCGCCGTGGGGCTATGTGATGGATGGTGGCCTGTGACATGTCGGCCCCTGGTAATAACACGGCGCTCAGGCCAAACGCAGCCCTTCCATTGGGTGTAGGTGTAGCTAGTGGACCCTGCTGTGGGAGAAAACCAGCCTGTAGCATATCACAGCCCATTAAAGCTGAAATATTGTGTATGACAGTGCCACTCCACCTTCATCAACACATGTATGACAGGCAACTTCCTGTCCCTCTCTCTCTCTCAGAATCCAGTGAAGAAGATTCCAGACACTCATGAGATTACGCTGCAGCATGGCACCAAAACAGTAAGTATTTTCCAACTTTCCTCTCTATAACCCCCCCTCTATGTTTATTAACTGCGGTGTTCTATAACCTTTCCAAAGTGGATTCCAAACTGCTCATTGTTACTCATTGCACTCATGAGCCTGTTTAAATTTATATAGCACCCATTAATTTGGATATTTCCCTCCTAGGACTCATTAACAATAGAACTGCCTGGCCTTTGTCTATCAGTACCCGCTAGAGAACGTTGCCGGGCGTCTCCTTTAGACATTTACATTTAACATATGCATCAGATGCATATCAACCTGCAAGGTGCAACAAACATAAGCACCAATGCTTGATAAATAGTGCATCAACTATTATAAACATATATTATTTGTTTATGGGGTAGAACAGCTTTAATATTGCAGATAGATTGTAGCTTCCTTCATTGTAATTGTCTGCATCATTTCCAATCCCCCATGTATTTTGTTGTTGTATGTACAGTCATGGCCAAAAGTTTGAGAATGACACACATTTTAATTTTCACAAAGTCTGCTGCCTCAGTTTGTATGATGGCAAATTGCATATACTCCAGAATGTCATGAAGAGTGATCAGATGAATTGCAATTCATTGCAAAGTCCCTCTTTGCCATGCAAATGAACTGAATCCCCCAAAAACATTTCCGCTGCATTTCAGCCCTGCCACAAAAGGACCAGCTGACATCATGTCAGTGATTCTCTCGTTAACACAGGTGTGAGTGTTGACAAGGCTGGAGATCACTCTGTCATGCTGATTTAGTTCGAATAACAGACTGGAAGCTTCAAAGGAGGGTGGTGCTTGGAATCATTGTTCTTCCTCTGTCAATCATGGTTACCTGCAAGGAAACACGTGCCGTCAGCATTGCTTTGCACGAAAAGGGCTTCACAGGCAAGGATTTTGCTGCCAGTAAGATTGCACCTAAATCAACCATTTATCGAATCATCAAGAACTTCAAGGAGAGCGGTTCAATTGTTGTGAAGAAGGCTTCAGGGCGCCCAAGAAAGTCCAGCAAGCGCCAGGACCGTCTCCTAAAGTTGATTCAGCTGCAGGATTGGTGCACCACCAGTACAGAGCATGCTCAGGAATGGCAGCAGGCAGGTGTGAGTGCATCTGCACGAACAGTAAGGCGAAGACTTTTGGAGGATGGCCTGGTGTCAAGAATGGCAGCAAAGAAGCCACTTCTCTCCAGGAAAAACATCAGGGACAGACTGATATTCTGCAAAAGGTACAGTAAAGTCATTTTCTCTGATGAATCCCCTTTCCGATTGTTTGGGGAATCCGGAAAAAAACTTGTCCGGAGAAGAAAAGGTGAGCGCTACCATCAGTCCTGTGTCAAGCCAATGGTAAAGTATTCTGAGACCATTCATGTGTGGGGTTGCTTCTCAGCCAAGGGAGTGAGCTCACTCACAATTTTGCCTAAGAACACAGCCATGAATAAAGAATGGTACCAGCACATCCTCCGAGAGCAACTTCTCACCACCATCCAGGAACAGTTTGGTGACGAACAATGCCTTTTCCAGCATGATGGAGCACCTTGCCATAAGGCAAAAGAGATAACTACGTTGCTCGGGGAAAAAAACGTCAATATTTTGGGTCCATGGCCAGGAAACTTCCTAGACCTTAATCCCATTGAGAACTTGTGGTCAATCCTCAAGAGGCGGGTGGACAGACAAAAACCCACAAATTCTGACAAACTCCAAGCATTGATTATGCAAGAATGGGCTGCCATCAGTGTGTGTCCCAGAAGTGAATTGACATGCCAGGGTGGATTGCAGAGGTCTTGAAAAAGAAGGTTCAACACTGCAAATATGGACTCTTTGCATCAACTCCATGTAATTGTCAATAAAAGCCATTGACACTTATGAAATGCTTTTAATTATACTTCAGTATTCCATAGTAACATCTGACAAAAATATCTAAAGACACTGAAGCAGCAAACTTTGTGGAAATTAATATTTGTGTCATTCTCAAAACTTTTGGCCACAACTGTACAGTAGTAGTCAAAAGTTTGGACACACCTACTCATTCAAAGGTTTTTCTATATTTTTTGCTATTTTCTACATTGTAGAATAATAGTGAAGACATCAAAACTATGAAATAACATATGGAATCATGTAGTTACCAAAAAAGTGTTAAACAAATCTAAATATATTTTATAAAGTAGCCACCCTTTGCCTTGATGACAGCTTTCCACGCTCTTGGCATTCACTCAACCAGCTTCATGAGGTAGTCACCTGGAATGCATTTCAATTAACAGCTGTGCCTTGTTAAAAGTTAATTTGTGGAATTTCTTTCCTTAATGCATTTGAGCCAATCAGTTGTCTTGTGACAATGTATTGGGGGTTATACAGAGAGAGCCCTATTTGGTAAAATACCAAGTCCATATTATGGCAAGAACAGCTCAAATAAGCAAAGAGAAACGACAGTCCATCATTACTTTAAGACCTGAAGGATAAGTTAATTAGTTAACTGCACCTCAGATAGCAGCCCAAATAAATGCTTCAGAGTTCAATTAACAGACACATGACCTGTTCAGAGGGGACTGCGTGAATCAGGTCTTAATGGTCGAATTGCTCCAAAGAAACCACAACTAAAGGACACCAATAATAAGAAGAGACTTGCTTGAACCAAGAAATGCGAGCAATGGACATTAGACCGGTGGAAATCTGTCCTTTGGTCTGATGAGTCCAAATTTTAGATTTTGGTTCCAACCTCCTATCGTAGGGGAACAGATGATCTCCGCACACGTGTGTTTCCCACCGTGAAGCATGGAGGAGGTGTGATGGTGTGGGGGTGCTTTGCTGGTGACACTGCCAGAGATTTATTTGGAATTCATTGGACACTTAACCAGCATGGCTACCACACAATTCTGCAGCGATACGCCATCCCATCTGGTTTGTGCTTAGTGGGATTGTCATTTGTTTTTCAACAGGACAATGACCAAACACACCTCCAGGTTGTGTAAAGGCTATTTGACCAAGAAGGAGAGTGATGGAGTGCTGCATCAGATGACCTGGCCTCCACAATCACCCGACCTCAACCCAATTGAGATGGTTTGGGATGAGTTGGACCGCAGAGTGAAAGAAAAACAGCCAACAAGTGCTCAGCATATGTAGGAAATCCTTCATGACTGTTGGAAAAGCATTCCTCATGAAGCTGGTTGAGAGAATGCCAAGAGTGTACAAAGCTGTCATGAAGGCAAAAGGTTGCTACTTTGAAGAATCTCAAATATTTTGATTTGTTTAACAGTTTTTGGGGTTTCTACATGATTCCATATGTGTTCATAGTTTTCATGTCTTCACTATTATTCTACAATGTAGAAAATAGAAAAATAAAGAAAAACGCTTGAATGAGTAGATGTTCTCAAACTTGACCGATATGTGTGTGTACATACATACATACATACATACATACATACATACATACATACATACATACATACATACATACATACATACATACATACATACATACATACATACATACATACATACATACATACATACATACATACATACATACATACATACATACATACATACATACATACATACATACATACATACATACATACATACATACATACATACATACATACATACAGTTGAAGTCGGAAGTTTACATACACTTAGGTTGGAGTCATTAAAACTAGTTTTTCAACCAATTCCACACACTTCTTGTTAACAAACTATTATATAGTTTTGGCAAGTCGGTTAGGACATCTACTGTGTGCATGACACAAGTAATTTTTCCAACAATTGTTTACAGTCATCATCTGAGTCAATTGGAGGTGTACCTGTGTACCTGTGGATGTATTTCAAAGCCTACCTTCAAACTCAGTGCCTCTTTGCTTGACATCATGGGAAAATCAAAAGAAATCAGCCAAGACCTTAGAAAAAAAATGTAGATCTCCACAAGTCTGGTTTATCCTTGGGAGCCATTTCCAAATGCCTGAAGGTACCCCGCTCATCTGTACAAACAATAGTACGCAATTATAAACACTATGGGACCACGCAGCCGTCATACTGCTCAGGATGGAGACACATTCTGTGATGAACGTACTTTGGTGCAAAAAGTTCAAATCAATCCCAGAGCAACAACAAAGGACATGCTGGAGGAAATGGTAAAACAAGTCCTATATCGACACAACCTGAAAGGCTGCTCAACAAGGAAGAAGCCGCTGCTCCAAAACCGCCATAAAAAAGCCAGACTACGGTTTGCAACTGCACATGGGGACAAAGATCATACTTTTTGAAGAAATGTCCTCTGGTCTGATGAAACAGAAATAAAACTGTTTGGCCATAATGACCATTGTTGTGTTTGGAGGAAAAAGGGGGAGGCGTGCAGGTTGAAGAAAACCATCCCAACAGTGAATCACGGGAGTGGCAGCATCATGTTGGGGGTGCTTTGCTGCAGGAGGGACTGGTGCACTTTACAAAATAGATGGCATCATGAGGATGGAAAATTAGGTGGGTATATTGAAGCAACATCTCAAGACATCAGTCAGTAAGTTAAATCTTGGTCGCAAATGGGTCTTCCAAATGGACAATGACACCAAGCATACTTCCAAAGTTGTGGCAAAACGGCTTAAGGACAACAAAGTCAAGGTATTGGAGTGGCCATCACAAAGCCCTGACCTCAATCCCATAGAAAATGTGTGCAGAGATGAAAAGGTGTATGCGGGCAAGGAGGCCTACAAACCTGACTCAGTTACACCAGCTCTGTCAGGAGGAATGGCCCAAAATACACCCAACTTATTGTGGGAAGCTTGTGGAAGGCTACCCGAACCGTTTGACCCAAGTTAAATAATTCAAAGGCAGTGCTACCAAATACTAATTGAGTGTATGTCAACTTTTAGCCCTCAGGGAATGTGATGAAAGAAATGCTGAAAGAAATCACTCTCTCTACTATTATTCTGACATTTCACATTCTTAAAATAAAGTGGTTAACTTTCCTAAAACAGGGAATTTTTATTAGGATTTAATGTCAGGAATTGTGAAAAACGGAGTTGAAATGTATTCGGCTAAGGTGTATGTAAACTTCCGACTTCAACTGTGTATGTATATATTATAAAGGATTAATTTCAAGAATAATTATTTGTGGAAATAGATCAATAAAATAAAAAAACACACTAGTCATTTGTTTTGAGTCAAGAATATGTTTTGTATATTTCTACAATGACCTTAGACTTAGACCAGTCACACGGACACATGCACACATACACACAAACAATCACATGCACACACACAGACACATACACAAATCCATTTGATCAACTTTATTTGTAGATGTGATTAGTAATAGAGTAATTCATTAATAGTATAATGAATTAGTATAGTATAATGAAATAGTATAACTAATGAAAGAGTATTATAATTAAATAGTATAATTAGTATTTCTAGTAGTCAGCCAGGTTAAATTGTTTTCTGTATTCCTAAATAAAAGTGTCAGTGCATGAACAATTGTAAAGAATGAATTGCGTAAATAAACAGCATATTAGATTTTTAAGTTTATGTTACTCGTTTTTGCACAGTAGCCAGAGAAGTGCTGCTGCGAGTGTGGTCATGTGATGAATACATGGACAGCACTGATATTCTTGGAAATAGAGCTTTACTTGAATTATGAGAGTTATTTGACAAAGTTAAGTGTAATATAAATGACAGAATATCTTCTTTCAGATACTATATAGAAATCAAAGTGTTTTACCTGCATGTGACCTGACCTTCTGCTCAGTTGGTAGAGCATGGCGCTTGTAACGATTCAACCACCCATAAAATGTGATGATCCTTTCCATATATTATTATTATATTATTATTATATATTATGTGAAGGACGATTCAATAAAGTGATGATCCTTTCCCTGCCTCTTTAAATTACAAGATGCGCCCATCTCTTCATGTTCAATTTGACAACTGATAGGCCTCATGTTGTCACTCATCAGAATATTGAAAAATGTAATCCTGTCTATAGGTTAACTCTTATGTGTGAAATTTGGGTATAGTGTGTAGTTTCGATGTGCAGGCTGACTGGCGTCGTTTGTTTCTCACTCATGAAGTTAGATAGAATAATACGAAACATATCCTTTACTCTAAAGGCCTACTACAACACAGCATGATTTCATTTCCCTTACAGTACATTTGATTAGTAATAGAGTTACAGTAAATAAAACAGTCCTGTAACAGCATCTTTTTACAAGGTCAAATGTCAAAGACAATGGTATCAACTCACAAGGCGCACGGTCAAATTATTAACATGAGCGCCAATGCTGATAAAGAGGCATTACACTATTTTTTTCACAATTAAATCAACCTCTTCACCCTCCTTAACATTCAGTTGGGCCTAATTTAACTTCAATTGTGAAGTGCCTGGCTGGGTACCAACATCCTACAGCACATTGTCTTGCGGGTTAAGTTAGGAATAGGTGTGAAAAAAACGTAAAAGGCACTACATACTTCTCTGTGGTTTCAGAATTCTGACAAATGAGCTGTGTAAAATACGAACATTTAGAAAAGTCAGGGAAGCATCAGGACAAAGCTTTTTGGGGGGATTGATTTCTTTAATTTACTAAATCAAATGTCAGTGGCCGTTGGCCTATGGCGGTTCTAGCGTTAAAAGGCAAGGCAATGCACAATCCAGACAAACTAATGGGACCCTCAGCCAAGATTGTGTCCATTGTGCACTGAGCTGGCTGGTTAGGTGGTGTGCTGTTAACCCAGTAGCAACTAGGTGTTAGTTAAGTGGTTAAGGTCTCTGGCAGGTGAAAGTAACCTCTGTTTCCTCCCTCCCTCCCTCCTCAGGTGTCGGCCTTGGCATTGGACCCCTCTGGAGCCCGTCTGGTCACCGGGGGGATACGACTTTGACGTGCGCTTCTGGGACTTTGCTGGGATGGATGCAGCTCTGAATTCCTTCAGAACAATACAGCCCTGCGAATGGTGTGTCCACCACCTAGACTAGAACATACACATGCCTATCAAACGGAGTGCATTGGGAGCGTAACCCATTAGGTCGTCCACCCATGCAGCCAGAGCCATCAATAAACGAGGGATATTGGCCAAATGAGCCATTTTTACCTTTAAAAAAAAGAAGCTTATAACAAATGACAAAAACACTATTCCTTGTTTGTGATATGTAGCGTATGCAAAACTTTACAGCCAGTTGTCTTCTTGGTTTTTACTTTCCTTAAACAATAGTTGTCCACATCACGGTTCAGCTGTCGGAGATTTGAGTGATAAATGCATCAGGGCATTGCATGCATACACCTATAGCAGGGGTGTCAAACTCATTTCGCATCGTGGGCCACATACGGCCTAGGGAGATGTCAAGTGGGCCGGACCATTAAAATTATACC
Source organism: Oncorhynchus gorbuscha (assembly GCF_021184085.1). Taxonomy (NCBI): domain Eukaryota; kingdom Metazoa; phylum Chordata; class Actinopteri; order Salmoniformes; family Salmonidae; genus Oncorhynchus; species Oncorhynchus gorbuscha. Next base: position 47,037,633 of record NC_060183.1, on the reverse strand, counting down.
ATACTCTGCTATAAATAACCAAAATATCATGTCTTTCCTTTGTTTTGGTGTAAAGAAGCACAAGAACATTAGGAAAATATTGAAATTTAATGAACTATCCTTTTACAAAACATTTCATGAAACACCTCATATTTCCTTAGACAAATGTGCAATTTACTTTTATCATTCACAAATATGCATTGCTACTGATCCCAGACCCGCCAGCAATTCGTTAATCTTATCTCTTCTCAGTTGTCCTTGCAAGCCGTCATATTTTTCGCTGTGATGAGTCTCGTAGTGGCGTCGAATATTATATTCCTTCAATACCGAAACTTGTTGCAAACACACCAAGCACAAAGGTTTTCCGTGCATCTCTGTAAATAGGACGTGGTCCATTTTTCTTTGAAAATTCTACACTCCTTATCTACTTTTCTCCGTTTGGATAACGACATTTTGGCTAATGAGGGTGTAGCGGAGAGGTAGAGACCAAGGTATTAACAACGTCGTAACAAGCAGCAGATGGCGCATTGATACCGTCTGCTGTTTTCAGTCTGTCTCAGTGATGCGGCTTGTCTTCTACTCTGATGGAAAGAGTGCGCCCCTTAGCGGATAATCCACGAATTGCAGCGAATTAAAAATATTAATTCCATGTCTTTTATGCATTTTTTCCACTTTCAAATTATCCTGCGGGCCTGATCGAACCTCCTTGGGGGCCGGTTCCGGCCCGCGGGCCGTATGTTTGACACCCCTGACCTATAGGCTTAGGAGTCCACTGTATGATATTAATATATATGAAGAAAGAAACGTAGGCCTAGCCCCAGAGATAGATGTGCCGGTGGCAGATAGGCTACTGCGTCTGCTATACAGATATAGGTGTACAGAAGGAGGCTAATTCATGAATATGACCACATATTTTTTCTTTATTAAGATAAGCATTATATTGGTAGATAATAGGAGTAACTCTGGTCGTAATTGCAGCAATTACTAAGAAAGGCTGGTGCATACCGTAACCAACAAATGATAGCAATAGGCTAATAATATTAATTTTACAACAAGAGAATAGAAATTATTCACCAGCTATTTGTTTGGGGTGGAGATGGAATAAATGAAGGTGTGGTGGTGTCTACAGATATGCTATATTCTGACCTTGACTTAATTCCAACACCTTTACACGCGAGGAAACCATGAGTAAAGTCTAGTGAATCTACCGGTTCCAAGTGGAAAAAACATGGACTGAATTTTTGTAGGTAGAAATAAACACCATTCTCCATGCACTTTAATTTACACTGAGTTGCACCCCTTTTGCCCTCAGAACAGCCTCAAATCATCGGGGCATGGACTCTACATGGTATTAAGCATTCCACAGGTATGCTGGCCCATGTTGATTCCAATGCTTCCCACAGTTGTGTCAAGTTGGCTAGATGTCTTTTGGGTGGTGGACCATTCTTGATGCACAGGGGAAACTGCTGAGTGTGGAAAAAACCCTGCAGCGTTGCAGTACTTGACACACTGGCACCTACTACCATACCCTGTTCAAAGGCACTTGAATCTTTTGTCTTGCCCATTCACCCTCTGAATGGCACACATACAATCAATGTCTCAATTGTCTTGAGGCTTAAAAATCCTTCTTTAACCTGTCTCCTCCCCTTCATCTACACTGATTGAAGTGCATTTAACAGGTAACATCAATAAGGGATCATAGCATTCACCTGTGAGGCACACCTGAGTGAGCATGCATTTAAATAATGAGCATTTATTTATTTATTTTACCGGGCTGATGGTGCCTGCATCTTATGGTCAGTGTCAGCAGAGGGAGAGAGCAGCAGAGTCAGGGTCAGTCTCTCAACATCCTTCCGCTCTCCCTTTCCTCCACTGACCAAAAAGGGACATCGTCTTCCAACTGATGGCAAAACTCGAGTCGCACCGCATTATTTCTGCCTCATGCACAAATTGAACAAATGAACAAAGTGAAATATTCCTTGATATGAAAAAAGACCCAAGCCTCTAATATTAACAACACAAGCCTATAGAAACACTTTCCTACTCATTCATTACTGCTGCAGCGATACAAAGTGTTGACAGTGCAGAGTAAGAACTTCAACATAAACACAGCTCTTTGCTGTATTCATTGACAGTCTTCTTTAGTCATGGTTTTACATGTTATGAAATCTCACAGAATCAACTTTGCTGTAGCTTTGTACATTTTGAAATGGTTCAAAATGACAACAGTTGCCTTCCCGGCGCGCAGGGCAGCTGAATCGAGTACACTTACGGCAAACAGCCCAAGACGGGGGGGAAAAAATGTTTTTATTTTTACAGAAAAGTTTGCAGATCTACCAGGAATACCTTTGAGATCGACCAGTTCAATCTCGTGCATTTCTCTGTGGGCTGATATTTATTCTGCGGGACAGTCCCGGGGGAGCTGCGCGTGGCAGTCTCGGGCTAATGTTTTTTACACTCGGTGTATAACTTGATAAGAGCTATTGATAAATGAGTAATCTGTTTGGCTAAGGGAATTGTAAATATAAATGACACTTTTAAATCTATTTTATCTTATAATCGCTGGAGACAAATGTGAAACCACTCATATGGCAGCAACCTGAAGCAAATCAACTTAAAGTAAAGTTTTAAATTTAAATTGTACAGCATTTTAACTTGCACTGATGGCCACTGTTAATTATAGGCTACCCAGACTTCCTCTGTTTCCTATTTGTATCATGTTAAGTATTAGCCTCTGTCAGTATCGACTGTCAATATGCCTAAAAACCACATATATTCAACTTCCAATTTACTGTTAGTTCTATTCAGTTGCTATAGCCTACATCATTCCATTTAATGACATGTTTCGATTACCTTTGTTTGCTTCCTCTGTAAACGGCGTCACGGCCGTGTGGTTGTTGCTGAGGATCATTAGTAACAAAACATGTAGGGTGATTAAATGGTTATGTAGCGGAGAGCAGACCAAGTCGTAACAGTTTGAACCCGACGCATGGTGCAATAATTAATTGGCCGTGTCATCACACAGTCCCGTGGTTAGTGCAGGCAATAGACATGGATGTTGCCTACTATTGTACGCTATTCTCCCTATTATAATTCTGTGTACACTAATCTTCCAACATTACCATGGGTCGAAGAGCTGAATGTGGCAATTTCCCATATTTCGGTCCGTATTATTAGGTATGCTATTAGCAATAAGCATTACCACCTGTAGCCCAACTGATGCAGCATAGGCTGAAGCATGGGGTTGCCTGTCTGGATTTACCCTGTTGGGCTAATCATTAGTTAGATCCCAAATGTCATCTTTTAACTAGTTAGCATCCTATTGATGAATTTTATGTCCCAAAAATCTTGCATAAACACTGAATGTAGTGTAAGCCTATATGTTTAGGTAACTTGGGGTAAACCGCCACCCGGGGTAACACGTTCCCTGTTTGTACTTCTCCAAGAAACCACTTTATAGGGTGGCGTTTTAAATCAAAGTTACTCTACAATTGACCCGTTAGTTAGCCCCACTCTCCCCTATGCACTCACAGGGATTTGCAGAGGTGTACGGTGCTTAACCTTGACACTGCAGTTGGAGCATATTTAGGAGTTGACAAATAAATGAAGTTGGAATGGAAAGCTGGAATCGCCTTTTTAACAAAGGCCATTTAAACAGCCATTTAAACAATTAGAGGAATTGTTGTGCATTGACTGCTTGTCAGAATGTTTCCCTCCCTATGGCACTCGTAACTTAAATGCGCCTCGAGAGGAATATCTCACATAGAACACACAACAACAAGCCGACTATGTAAATAGATAAACTATTCTACTATGGGTTGTCTGATTGGTGGCCTGTTCTAGCGTGTTCAAAGTGCGCCACGGCATATTTTTTTCACGCCACATTTTTTTTTGCCATGGAGGCAATGATTGTGCCGCGGCGCAGCGCCACAGTTAAATGACTGCAGCGGAAACACTGTTCCAATATCCCATCGATCGATCTTGATATATGGCAACTTTCAGGACCACTCTATTTTTTTATTCACCAATATATTTAGTGTGTAAAGGCTCTCTAACTAAGCCTTTTTTTATGGTTCATAAATACTTTCCCAACCCTAAATAATCGACAAGATCAGAGTATTTTTAAGTCTACCAATTGGTGCTGAAACGGAGACGAATATGAATGTATTTAGATGGCTTTATTTAATTTATCCCTAATATTCTGAACCCGTTCTTTCAATATATTCTAGTGAGTCTGATATGCATAATATGCACCCCGGGACAATTTGTCCTGCTACAATTGTATTTATCGGCTTTTAATTGATTTTATTGGCCAAAAAAACGACAATTACCAGCTAAGGAAACCCTGCTATCAAAATGCTCATACACATGCACAAACATGTTGTTGTGTTGCTTCAGCGCACCTCATGTTAACTGTACTACCTCATGTCAGAGGAATGGATCTTCTGCCTTTAATTAAATGGACCTAACCTAAATACTGTATACTCGGATGCAGATGAGAGGAAGAGCTTGTGTATGTGTTTGTGTACATGTGTATTTAATGTTTGTTTCGTGGAACCCATCAATGAATACATTCTCTCAGGGGTTTTGAGAACCAATGGGCTGAGCTGGAGCGGGCTTTCCCTGAATCTTATTAGCCGAACCCCACGCCACATTTAGCCTGATTACAGAGCCGTCCAATAGTCTCCGCGGTCACTGACACACTAGGCCGTATTTGGAGAGCCCACTGTTTCTCCATCGCTAGAGTTAAAAACGAGGGGTTAGTTCCACTTCATGAGAACTTGATTGGGTCAGTATTGTAGACTCTTCCTCTGAAGGAAATGTAGTGATGGCTGTCTGTGCTCCAGACCCTGGAGGTAGGAACAGAGATGTTAACCCAGTTTTATTTCACTATGGTCCCACTCCCTAAGCGTTCAGCTCCCCGCACGAAACCTGGCTGGCCCCTCTACCCCCTGCTGGGCTAATGCAGTTTGATATCGACCTGAATTGCTATCTGCACTTTGGGAGAGTGGTTATGTGAGTGTGTTTGTGTGTGTGTTTGCGTGACACGTGTGGTGTGCGTGGAGTAGGAGGTAACAGTTCAGCGCATAGATTGGTATTGTGAATGGGTTGCTGGTGTAGCTAAATCCCAATCTTTGGGCTCATATTTGAAAATCTACACTCCTTTTCTTGCTGTAAAGAAGAAACCCAACTATGTGTAGTGCAGCCAAGGTTAGCTTCGGTGTGTGTTACATTCTTCTGTCCCAGTCTAACAGACTGTTCATTGTGTTGAGTCTGAGAGACAAGACAGAGAGAGGCCCAGACCTAGACATCTCCACTGTTGGTCTGTCTGGTCCAAATCAGATGGGCCAAACGTCTGACTGTTTCCGCTAACTCTCTGTGATGTCTGTTGTCACGGTTCCTATGGTAACAGGTTTTAGTCTAAAACTGCTTCAGGATTTAAAGCTGTTATATGACATTGCTGTAGCTCTGATGCCGTACACATTCAGACCTAGCAGATGTCTCTCACCAATTCAACAGAAACTCCCACAAAGACACTTACCGCACGCATTTCAGGAATGACCCATGGTAGCCACGGGAATGATAAGTAAAAAAGCTTTGCCTTTCTCATCCTCTCCCATTGTGTCCCCTCTCAGCCACCAGATTAGGTCCCTGCAATACAGCATCACTGGTGATGTCATCCTGGTGGTCTCTGGGAATGCCCAGGCCAAGGTGTTGGACCGTGACGGGTTCCCGGTCATGGAGTGTCCCAAGGGAGACCAGTACATCGTGGACATGGCTAACACCAAGGTACACACTCATCCACCACCTACTCTCTGATATGTGCTTCCTCTGTTACTGAGAAGGGAAGAGATATAGCCATCGGACACTATGGCCTTCCAGCCCCCCTGTCGGTGGCCACTCAAACAAGCATTCAGGCCTGGACCTTAGCTTTGTGTCAGGGATGACCCCTGCACTGTATGTTCTGCAGCTGCAGGTTAGTTTGTGTATGGGAGTAATGATGTGTACTGTACTTCCAGCTGGGAGCAGTCAGAGTGGAGTAGGAGAGGGTCACGATGGCATTCGTTCAATGCGTCGTGGGTGAACAGTTTTTGCTGTCGAAAAGGCCGTTGCTGATTGTCCATTCACAGAGCATGTTCTGCATGGTGGCTGAGACACCTGTGAGAATGATGTGATAGAGATGACTTCCCCAGTAGGAGAACTATTGTAGGGTGTCGCTCTGTCTCTCTACATTCCTGTGAATCCAATGCTCCATTGGGGCTGTTGCTGGCAGCAGGGTTTTGGGTAGTGAAGCTCTGCAGCTCTGCTGAAGGTGACCCAGCAAATGTAGTGTGTCCAAAACTAATTCTCTCACATCCCTACATCACCACCACACACACACACAAACACACACACACGCACTAGTCTCTCTCTTTCTCACTCACTCTATTCTGCTCTCTGTCTCTTGCACAGCACCCACCCATATGCTCTCTCACTCACTCACTCTCACTCACTCACTCACTCACTCACTCACTCACTCACTCACTCACTCACTCACTCACTCACGCACACACAGTGCGTGAGAGAGAGAGGGCTGAGAATTATCATGATACTTTGGTTAGCGATATGATATGCATTGTAATTTTCACGATTCTATATGTATTGCGATTCGATACTGTGATTTTATGGCAATTCGATGTTCTAAACATACTGCTCATCATGTCTGCTGCAGAGGGACAAGAGAGCCATGATAAAAATAAAAAATAAATGTTTTTCGTGTTTCACTCCAATTTTGTGGTGTCCAGTTGGTAGTTACAGTTTTGTCTCATCGCTGCAACTCCCATGCGGACTCGGGAGAGGCAAAGGTTGAGTGTCGTGCGTCCCCCAAAACACGACCCGCCATGCTGCACTGCTGCTTGACACACTGCTCGCTTAACCCGGAAGCCAGCCGCACAAATGTGTCGGAGGAAACGCCGTACACCTGTCGACCGTGTCAGCATGCATGTGCCCGGCCCGCCACAGGAGTCGCTAGAGCAAGTCAACAAATTGGATGCGGTCTATCTCACTTCCATCCGTTTTGTCACCAAAGCCCCATATACTACCCACCACTGTGACCTGTACGCTCTCGTTGGCTGTCCCTCACTTCATACTCGTTGCCAAACCCACTGTAGCAGCACCCACCCGTAGCACGTACTCCAGCAGGTATATCTCTCTAGTCACCCCCAAAGCCAATTCCTCCTTTGGCTGCCTTTCCTTCCAGTTCTCTGCTGCCAATGTCTGGAATGAATTGCAAAAATCACCAAAGCTGGAGACTCTTACCTCCCTCACTAGCTTTAAGCACCAGCTGTCAGAGCAGCTCACAGATCACTGCACCTGTACATAGCCCATCTGTAAATAGCCCTTCCAACTACCTCACCCCCATACTGTTATTTATTTATTTATCTTTCTCCTTTGCACCCCTGTATCTCTACTTGCACATTCATCTTCTGCACATCAATCACTCTAGTGTCTATTTGGTATATTGTAATTACTTCGCCCCCATGGCCTATTTATTGCCTTTACCTCCCTTTCTTACCTCATTTGCACACACTGTATATAGATTTTCTTCAACTGTATTATTGACTATATGTTTTGTTTATCCCATGTGTGTCAGTCTGGTTCTAATAAGTCCTCTCCTGTTCTGTTGGGGAGGAGGGGAATCAGAGGTGCATAGCAACGGTAGTTCCTCCAGTCCAATTAAAAGACTGTGAACAACCGGAGCTGTTTGTTTTGATGCCTTTTGCCAGAACGTGGAAGTAATTCAGTCATTTACAAAACCATATAAGCGCTAAACATACAACACCATTTGTGGACTGTACCCTAAGCATTACAAGTATAGGTTGAAATACATTTTTGTTCTCCATCTGTGAATATTCAACGGAGTCCTTGTATTTTACAGTATGGGGAGATATAGCATTTAAATGCTGTAAATGAGAGGAGAGAATGGCGGTTTGATAATTCGTGGTAAAGGGGGAACATAGTACAGTGGAAGCCGGGCCGTGTCCAGTCCCATGGTAAAAGGGCTAACAGGCAGGCCTCTCCAAAATTCACACACTGATGTGATTTTGCTCAACTCCTGTCCTTTCTGTCAGGTTGAGATATGTCATGTCTAAACTCTCGGCTGCACGTCGGAGAAATCCCCTGCCATCTCGGTGCAAGAGGGCCTCTCTCTGGGCAGTCGCTCTTTGAAGATGTTATTTGTTATGGCTATTTCTGTGAGTGCTTTTTTTTACCAGAGGAGAACCCTGCTGGAGGTCACAGTCCTATGAGCTCTCAGTTTTGAGGCAGAGGGAGCTCCACTGGGCCAGGCTGGCTCTGGTGTTTAGGGGTCAGTGGCTCAGTGTCAGGGGGGGGGGTTCTCCTTCCCTGTAGGTTCATCTCTTTTCTCTGGAGAAGGACCAAGGACTAACTAGGAGCAGTGAGATCAGGCTGCTATGCACGACGTGCCACTCCGTAAAATAGATGTTTGGTCGTTAATTGTTGAAATCCAGATTCCTCAGTGCTGATTGGGTCAAATTATAGCCATTTAACTACGTTTCTGTCTTTTTATTTCAGGGTCACACTGCCATGCTGAACAGCGGCTGTTGGCACCCCAAGATTAAGGACGAGTTTATGACCTGCTCCAACGACGGGTGAGTTGTATGTGCGTGTGCGTTTCTCTGTGCCGGTGAATCTGAGATTCACAGGGACAGACAAACGCACTGTTACAAGCTGACAGTGGTGGAAAAGTAGTCATTTGTCATACTTGAGTAAAGATACAGTGGGGCAAATAAGTATTTAGTCAGCCACCAATTGTGCAAGTTCTCCCACTTAAAAAGATGAGAGGCCTGTAATTTTCATTATATGTACACTTCAACTATGACAGACAAAATGAGAGAGAAAAAATCCAGAAAATCACATTGTAGGATTTTTAATGAATCTATTTGCAAATTATGGTGGAAAATAAGTATTTGGTCAACAACACAAGTTTATCTCAATACTTTGTTATATACCCTTTGTAGACAGACAGAGGTCAAACGTTTTCTGTAAGTATTCACAAGGTTTTCACACACTGTTGCTGGTATTTTGGCCCATTCCTCCATGCAGATCTCCTCTAGAGCAGTGATGTTTTCGGGCTGTTGCTGGGCAACACATATTTTCAACTCCCTCCAAATATTTTCTACGGGGTTGAGATCTGGAGACTGGCTAGGCCACTCCAGGACCTTGAAATGCTTCTTACGAAGCCACTCCTTCGTTGCCCGGGCGGTGTGTTTGGGGTCATTGTCATGCTGAAATACCCAGCCACGTTTCATCTTCAATGCCCTTGCTGATGGAAGGAGGTTTTCACTCAAAATCTCACGATACATGGCCCCATTCATTCTTTCCTTTACACGGATCAGTCGTCCTGGTCCCTTTGCAGAAAAACAGCCCCAAAGCATGATGTTTCCACCCCCATGCTTCACAGTAGGTATGGTGTTCTTTGGATGCAACTCAGCATTCTTTGTCCTCCAAACACGACGAGTTGAGTTTTTACCAAAAAGTTATATTTTGGTTTCATCTGACCATATGACATTCTCCCAATCTTCTTCTGGATCATCCAAATGCTCTCTAGCAAACTTCAGACGGGCCTGGACATGTATTGGCTTAAGCAGGGGGACACGTCTGGCACTGCAGGATTTGAGTCCTTGGCGGCGTAGTGTGTTACTGATGGTAGGCTTTGTTACTTTGGTCCCAGCTCTCTGCAGGTCATTCACTAGGTCCCCCCGTGTGGTTCTGGGATTTTTGCTCACCGTTCTTGTGATCATTTTGACCCCACAGGGTGAGATCTTGCGTGGAGCCCCAGATCGAGGGAGATTATCAGTGGTCTTCTATGTCTTCCATTTCCTAATAATTGCTCCCACAGTTGATTTCTTCAAACCAAGCTGCTTACCTATTGCAGATTCAGTCTTCCCAGCCTGGTGCAGGTCTACAATTTGGTGTCTGGTGTCCTTTGACAGCTCTTTGGACTTGGCCATAGTGGAGTTTGGAGTGTGACTGTTTGAGGTTGCGGACAGGTGTCTTTTATACTGATAACATGTTCAAACAGGTGCCATTAATACAGGTAACGAGTGGAGGACAGAGGAGCCTCTTAAAGAAGAAGTTACAGGTCTGTGAGAGCCAGAAATCTTGCTTGTTTGTAGGTGACCAAATACTTATTTTCCACCATAATTTGCAAATAAATTAATAAAAAAATCCTACAATGTGATTTTCTGGATTTTTTTCTCTCATTTTGTCTATCATAGTTGAAGTGTACCTATGATGAAAATTACAGGCCTCTCTCATCTTTTTAAGTGGGAGAACTTGCACAATTGGTGGCTGACTAAATACTTTTTGCCCCACTATACCTTAATAGAAAATGACTCAAGTAAAAGTCACTTGAGTAAAAGTTGGTTTTAAATATACTCAAGTATCAAAAGTAAATGGAATTGCTAAAATGTACTTAAGTATCAGTATTTAAAAAAATCTAATTCCTTATATTAAGTAAACCAGACTGCACCAATTTATATTTAAAATGTTTTTTAAAATTGTTGGATAGCCAGGGGCATACTCCAACACTCAGACATCATTTACATATGAAGGATTTGTGTTTAGTGAGTCCGCCAGATCAGAGGCAGAAGGAATGACCAGGGAGATTCTCTTGATAAGGGTGTGAATTGGACCATTTTCCTATCAAAATGTAACAAATACTTTTGGGTGTCAGGGAAAACGTATGGAGTAAAAAGTACATTATTTTCTTTAGGAATGTAGTGAAGTAAAAGTTGGCAAAAATATAAATAGTAAAGTACATATACCCCCCCAAAACTACTTAAGTAGTACTTTAAAGTATTTTTACTTAAGTACTTTACACCATTGCAAGCTGGCTAACACCCAGTACTCAACCCTGTGTACATAGTCATTGAAAACTGGTCACTTTAATCATGTTTGCATACTGTTTTACCCACTTCATATGTATAACTGTATTCTAGTCAAGGCTCATCGTATATATCTACTGCTGTTCACACCTTTTCTATTCATATACTGTCCATAATGTCAATACACACCATCATATACATGCAGTATATATTTATATTCCGTACTCTGACATCGCTCATTCTATTTCAGTATTTCTTAATTCCTTTATTTACATTTTTGGGGTTGCATGTATTGTTTGGCATTGTTAGTTATTACTGCACTGGTAATAATAGTCTCGGGCTGACTCTCTTCTCTGTATACATCAATGATGTCACTCTTGCTGCTGGTGATTCTCTGATCCACCTCTACGCAGATGACACCATTCTGTATACTACTGGTCCTTCTTTGGACACTGTGTTAACTAACCTCCAGATGAGCTTCAATGCCATACACCTCTCCTTCCATGGCCTCCAACTGCTCTTAAAAGCAAGTAAAACTAAATGCATGCTCTTCAACCGATCGCTGCCCGCACCTGCCCGCCCATCCAGCATCACTACTCTAGATGCTTCTGATTTGTGGACAAGTACAAATATCTAGGTGTCTGGTTAGACTGTAAAGTATCCTTCCAGACTCACATTAAGCATCTCCAATCCAAAATTAAATCTAGAATTGTCTTCCTATTTTGCAACAAAGCATCCTTCACTCATGCTGCCAAAAATACCCTCGTAAAACGGAATATCCTACCGATCCTTGACTTCTGCGATGTCATTTACAAAATAGCCTACAACACTCTACTCAAATCAAATCCAATTTTATTTGTTACATACACATGGTTAGCAGATGTTAATGCGAGTGTAGCGAAATGCTTGTGCTTCTAGTTCCGACAATGCAGTAAAAACCAACAAGTAATCTAGCTAACAATTCCAAAACTACTGTCTTATACACACAAGTGTAAGGGGATAAAGAATATGTACATAAAGATATATGAATGAGTGATGGTACAGAGCGGCATAGGCAAGATGCAGTAGATGGTATCGAGTACAGTATATACATATGAGATGAGTATGTAAACAAAGTGGCATAGTTAAAGTGGCTAGTGATACATGTATTACATGAAGATGTAGTAGATGATATAGAGTACAGTATATACGTATACATATGAGATGAATAATGTAGGGTATGTAAACATTATATTAGGTAGCATTGTTTAAAGTGGCTAGTGATATATTTTACATCATTTCCCATTATTAAAGTGGCTGGAGTTGAGTCAGTATGTTGGCAGCAGCCACTCAATGTTAGTGGTGGCTGTTTAACAGTCTGATGGCCGTGAAATAGAAGCTGTTTTTCAGTCTCTCGGTCCCAAGTTTGATGCACCTGTACTGACCTCGCCTTCTGGATGATAGCGGGGTGAACAGGCAGTGGTTCGGGTGGTTGTTGTCCTTGATGATCTTTATGGCCTTCCTGTAACATTGTGTGGTGTAGGTGTCCTGGAGGGCAGGTAGTTTGCCCCCGTTGATGCGTTGTGCAGACCTCACTACCCTCTGGAGAGCCTTACGGTTGTGGGCGGAGCAGTTGCCGTACCAGGCGGTGATACAGCCCGCCAGGATGCTCTCGATTGTGCATCTGTAGAAGTGTGTGAGTGCTTTTGGTGATAAGCCAAATTTCTTCAGCGTCCTGAGGTTGAAGAGGCGCTGCTGCGCCTTCTTCACAATGTTGTCTGTGTGGGTGGACCAATTCAGTTTGTCTGTGATGTGTATGCCGAGGAACTTAACTTGCTACCCTCTCCACTACTGTTCCATCTATGTGGATAGGGGGGTGTTCCCTCTGCTGTTTCCTGAAGTCCAGAATCATCTCCTTAGTTTTGTTGACGTTGAGTGTGAGGTTATTTTCCTAACACTACACTCCGAGGGCCCTCACCCCCTCCCTGTAGGCCGTCTCGTCGTTGTTGGTAATCAAGCCTACCACTGTGGTGTCGTCCGCAAACTTGTTGATTGAGTTGGAGGCGTGCGTGGCCACGCAGTCGTGGGTGAACAGGGAGTACAGGAGAGGGCTCAGAACGCACCCTTGTGGGGCCCCAGTGTTGAGGATCAGCGGGGTGGAGATGTTGTTGCCTACCCTCACCACCTGGGGTCGGCCCGTCAGGAAGTCCAGTACCCAGTTGCACAGGGCGTGGTCGAGACCCAGGGTCTCGAGCTTGATGACGAGCTTGGAGGGTACTATGGTGTTAAATGCCGAGCTGTAGTCGATGAACAGCATTCTCACATAGGTATTCCTCTTGTCCAGATGGGTTAGGGCAGTGTGCAGTGTGGTTGAGATTGCATCGTCTGTGGACCTATTTGGGCGGTAAGCAAATTGGAGTGGGTCTAGGGTGTCAGGTAAGGTGGAGGTGATATGGTCCTTGACTAGTCTCTCAAAGCACTTCATGATGACGGGAGTGAGTGCTACGGGGCGGTAGTCGTTTAGCTCAGTTACCTTAGCTTTCTTGGGAACAGGAACAATGGTGGCCCTCTTGAAGCATGTGGGAACAGCAGACTGGGATAGGGATTGATTGAATATGTCCGTAAACACACCAGCCAGCTGGTCTGCGCATGCTCTGAGGGCGCGGCTGGGCCTGCAGCCTTGCGAGGGTTGACACGTTTAAATGTTTTACTCACCTCGGCTGCAGTGAAGGAGAGGCCGCATGTTTTGGTTGCAGGCCGTGTCAGTGGCACTGTATTGTCTTCAAAGCGGGCAAAAAAATTATTTAGTCTGCCTGGGAGCAAAACATCCTGTTCCGTGACGGGGCTGGTTTTCATTTTGTAATCCGTGATTGACTGTAGACCCTGCCACGTACCTCTTGTGTCTGAGCCGTTGAATTGAGATTCTACTTTGTCTCTATACTGACGCTTAGCTTGTTTGATTGCCTTGCGGAGGGAATAGCTACACTGTTTGTATTCTGTCATATTTCCGGTCACCTTGCCCTGATTAAAAGCAGTGGTTTGCGCTTTCAGTTTCACGCGAATGCTGCCATCAATCCACAGTTTCTGGTTTGGGAATGTTTTAATCGTTGCTATGGGAACGACATCTTCAACGCACGTTCTAATGAACTCGCACACCGAATCAGCGTATTCGTCAATGTTGTTGTCTGACGCAATACGAAACATATCCCAGTCCACGTGATGGAAGCAGTCTTGGAGTGTGGAATCAGATTGGTCAGACCAGTGTTGAACAGACCTCAGCGGGGAGCTTCTTGTTTTAGTTTCTGTCTGTAGGCAGGGATCAACAAAATGGAGTCGTGGTTAGCTTTTCCGAAAGGAGGGCGGGGCAGGGCCTTATATGCTTCGCGGAAGTTAGAATAGCAGTGATCCAAGGTTTTGCCAGCCCTGGTTGCGCAATCGATATGCTGATACAATTTAGGGAGTCTTGTTTTCAGATTAGCCTTGTTAAAATCCCCAGCTACAATGAATGCAGCCTCCGGATAAATGGATTCCAGTTTGCAAAGAGTCAAATAATGTTCGTTCAGAGCCATCGATGTGTCTGCTTGGGGGGGGGGGTATATACGGCTGTGTTTATAATCGAAGAGAATTCCCTTGGTAGATAATGCGGTCGACATTTGATTGTGAGGAATTCTAAATCAGGTGAACAGAAGGACTTGAGTTCCTGTATGCTTTTGTGACCACACCACTTCTCGTTAGCCATAAGGCATACGCCCCCGCCCCTCTTCTTACCAGAAAGATGTTAGTTTCTGTCAGCGCGATGCGTGGAGAAACCAGCTGGCTGCACCGACTCCGATAGCGTCTCTCCAGTGAGCCATGTTTCCGTGAAGCAAAGAACGTTACAGTCTCTGATGTCCCTCAGGAATGCTAGCCTTGCTCGGATTTCATCAACCTTGTTCTCAAGAGACTGGACATTGGCGAGAAGTATACTGGGGAGTGGTGCACGATGAGCCCGTCTCCGGAGTCTGACCAGAAGACCGCTACGTTTCCTTCTTTTACGAAGTCGTTTTTTTGGGTCGCCGGCTGGGATCCATTCCGTTGTCCTGGGTGAAAGGCAGAACACAGGATCCGCTTCGCGAAAGTCATAGTCTTGGTCGTACTGTTGGTGAGTTGACGCTGCTCTTATATTCAGTAGTTCTTCTCGGCTGTATGTAATGAAACCTAAGATGACCTGGGGTACTAATGTAAGAAATAACACGTAAAAATTAAAAAAACTGCATAGTTTCCTAGGAACGCGAAGCGAGGCGGCCATCTCTGTCGGCGCCGGAAGTCTTAAGACTCAGCAAATTGGATGCAGTCTATCACAGTGCCATCCGTTTTATCATCAAAGCCCCATATACTACCCACCACTGCGACCTGAATTCTCTCGTTGGCTGGCTCTCGCTTAATATTTGTCAAACCCACTGGCTCCAGGTCATCTTTAAGTCTTTGCTAGGTAAAGCCCCGCCTTATCTCAGCTCACTGATCACCATAGCAGCACCCATCCGTAGCGCACGCTCCAGCAGGTATATTTCACTAGTCACCCCCAAAGCCAATTCCTCCTTTGGCCGACTTTCCTTCCAGTTCTCTGCGGGCAATGACTGGAACTAATTGCAAAAATCACTGAAGCTGGAGGCTCAAATCTCCCTCCACTAACTTTAAGCACCAGCTGTCAGAGCAGCTCACGGATCACTGCACCTGTACATAGCCCATCTGTAAATAGCCCATCCAACTACCTCATCCCCATACTGTTATTTAATTTATTTTGCTCCTTTGCATCACAGTATCTCTACTTGCACACTCATCTTCTGCTCATCTATCACTCCAGTGTTTAATTGCTATATTGTAATTATTTCGCCGTTATGGCCTATTTATTGCCTTTATTGCCTCCCTTATCCTACCTCATTTGCACATACTGCATATAGACTCTTTCTATTGCATTATTGGCTGTTTGTTTGTTTATTCCATGTGTAACACTGTGTTATTGTTTTTGTTGCACTGCTTTGCCTTATCTTGGCCAGGTCGCAGTTGTAAATGAGAACTTGTTCTCAACTCGCCTTCCTGGTTAAATGTTGTTTTTTTAAACTGCTGGAGCTAGGAACTTTCAAAGCGTTTCGCTATCCCCGCAATAACAGCTGCATTAGGCTGTTACCCGACCATTACAATTGTATTTGATTTAAATGAACACGGCACTAGGCTGTCTCCTACAGCTGGAGGGCTCTATCAGAGCTGGGATGAGTGGCTTGATTGGTTTGAAAAAGGCAGTAATGAGCTGAATAAGGGTGCACTGCCATGTCTCACTGCTTTCTCAGAATGGCACCGTGCAACTCATGCCTACTTGGTCACTAATCTTCCTAACAGCAGGATTATGTGGATCAGGACCCCCGCCAGAAAAGACACTAAACGATTCTTACAGGGAATAAACTAGTCGGATAACCTCACCGAAATGTAAGGACAGCAATGCCGGTGTATGATCACTAGAGTCTTTGTTTGAGCTGGGGTACAGTGGCTTATCCAGGATCAGCTGGAGGATTACAAATTAACATATCCCTTTAAGACTCATTTTCATTGAGATCACCTGGGCATCAATATGGCCCTCTCTGAAGTCTATTTCCAATTCAACAGTTACTAGGCAGTATAAGTTTGAGCTTCCAAAAATGCTGGTTTATCATTGCTGACAATATAAACTCAGCAAAAAAAGAAACGTCCTCACTGTCAACTGCGTTTATTTTCAGCAAACTTCACATGTGTAAATATTTGTATGAACATAAGATTCAACAACTGAAAGACAAACTGAACAAGTTCCACAGACATGTGACTAACAAATTGAATAATGTGTCCCTGAACAAAGGGGGGGTGGGTCAAAATCAAAAGTAACAGTCAGTATCTGTTGTGGCTACCAGCTGCATTAAGTACTGCAGTGCATCTCCTCCTCATGGACTGCACCAGATTTGCCCGTTCTTGCTGTGAGATGTTACCCCATTCTTCCACCAAGGCAAGTTCCCAGACATTTCTGGGGGTAATGGCTCTAGCCCTCACCCTCCGAACCAACAGGTCCCAGACGTGATCAATAGGATTGAGATCCGGGCTCTTCGCTGGCCATGGCAGAACACTGACATTCCTGTCTTGCAGGAAATCACGCACAGAACGAGCAGTATGGCTGGTGGCATTGTCATGCTGGAGAGTCATGTCAGGATGAGCCTGCAGGAAGGGTACCACATGGGGGAGGAGGATGTCTTCCCTGTAACGCACATCATTGAGATTGCCTGCAATGACGACAAGCTCAGTCCGATGATGCTGTGACACACCGCCCCAGACCATGACGGATCCTCCACCTCCAAATCGATCCCGCTCCAGAGTACAGTCCTCGGTGTAACGCTCATTCCTTCGACGATAAACACGAATCTGACCATCACCCCTGGTGAGACAAAAGCGCGACTCGTTAGAGAAGAGCACTTTTTGCCAGTCCTGTCTGGTCCAGCGACGGTGGGTTTGTGCCCATAGGCGACATTGTTGCCGGTGAGGACCTGCCTAACAACAGGCCTACAAGCCCTCAGTCCAGCCTCTCTCAGCCTATTGCGGACAGACTGAGCACTGATGGAGGGATTGTGCATTCCAGGTGTACCTCTGGCAGTTGTTGTTGCCATCCTGTACCTGTCCCGCAGGTGTAATGTTCGGATGTACCAATCCTGTGCAGGAGTTGTTACACGTGGTCTTCCACTGCGAGGACGATCAGCTGTCTGTCCTTTCTCCCTGTAGCGCTGTCTTATGCGCCTCACAGTACGGACATTGCAATTTATTGCCCTGGCCACATCTGCAGTCCTTATGCCTCCTTGCAGCATGCCTAAAGCACGTTCACGCAGATGAGTAGGGACCCTCTGTATCTTTGGTGTTTTTCAGTCAATAGAAAGGCAACTTTAATGTCCTAAGTTTTCATAACTGTGACCTTAATTGCCAACCGTCTGTAAGCTGTTAGTGTCTTAACGACCATTCCACAGGTGCATGTTCATTAATTGTTTATGGTTCATTGAACAAGCATGGGAAACATTGTTTAAACTCTTTACAATGAAGATCTGTGAAGTTATTTGGATTTTGAAAGACAGGGTCCTGAAAAAGGGACGTTTCTTTTTTGCTGGGTTTAGTTTCCCATCATCTCACTTGTCACCAGCAGGGAGTCCTCTAGGCTAAGCTATGCCTCT
Source organism: Oncorhynchus gorbuscha (assembly GCF_021184085.1). NCBI lineage: Eukaryota > Metazoa > Chordata > Actinopteri > Salmoniformes > Salmonidae > Oncorhynchus > Oncorhynchus gorbuscha. The sequence continues at coordinate 47,019,572 of NC_060183.1, read as the reverse complement.
GGGACCCTTGGTCTGTCCTCACCTCTCTCACAGCGTGGAGTCACCTCCTGGAGCTTTCATTGGGGAAAATCTCTGTTTTCAGAATACAATGGTAATACAATACAGAATTATCCATGTAACCTACTACACTTTCACAAGCCCTCTGTTTGTTATGTGTTCCTCTAGCCAATTGGTTTCCCCATAGAGCTTATCACAGGGGCTGTAGTGTTTCTGTGTTTAGGGGCGGGGTCCATGTGTGTGTCTCTGAACATGTTTATGTATGTGTGTATATGTGTGAGAGAGCGAGAGGGAGAGAACCCCAGTGATGAGTCTAAGTGAGTGTGACAGGCAGCGGAGCAGAAACCCAACACCATGATCAGGACTGAAAACAAGGCTGAGGAGGGTAGGGGCTGGGACCAGTGTTCACCTCTGACTGTCTCTTCTCCCTCCCAGATGTGGCGCTGGGGCTAGCTGCTTTATTTAGCTTTACTTTGGGTCCTGGGAATCCTCACGTGGCACGTTAGCACTGAGGTTTGCCAGCCCAGTTCTGGGAGTAGAGCAGATCAGAGCAGTGGATAGAGAGCCGTTTGCAGCCGCGGCCAGCTGTAGATGTGAAGGGTCCCCAGCGGGAGGATCCGAAGCGGGTCACTACAGCTCCCTGAGCCACAGGGACCAGGAGAGGAAGGGAATGTCCAGTGGCCAGCTTTCAGGACCTCCCTCTTCTTTCAAAGTCTCTCTCCCTCTCCTGCCCTCCATCCCTCCCCTTGGTTTCCCTCAATCACGTCTCACTCTAAGGCATCGGGGAACGGATGATTGTCGGGCGGATGTTGTGAAAGGGGATGTTTGGGACTTTTTATGACTGCCTCTTGTGAGCTCGGTGAGGTTCACTATGAGTAACTGAGGTCAGAACTGGAAGGGACTGAATGAGGCGTACGGTGAAGTGTTAGTCTCAATGAAGTGCTGCTGACAGTAAGAAACAGTTCATGCGTCGTCATTGGGTAATGATGATCAGCGTGGGAGGTACACCCAGTAGACCTCGCAGCACAGGGAGCTGGGCTGTAGCCTGGGTTTTCACCTCAGGCAGTTATCTAAAGGCCCAGTGATTCTGAGGGGGTTGTATGAAAATGTATGCGCTCACTACTGTAAGTCGCCCTGGATATGAGCGCCTGCTGAATGACTAAATTGGAAATGTTGTCTCCTCCCCACTCCTGCACTCCTGTTCAGTGGTCCCAGTGGGGAGCCTGGATGTCTTGGCTGCTGTGTGTGTGGCTCTGTCTGACAATGGGCCAGATAAACCAGGACCCAGGGCTTCTATTTCTGAAGACCAAAGGAGGGCCAGCCGTACCGCCTGGTGCCGTTCGCCTGTCTTCCTGACAACAGACCAGTGTTACCACCCAGATTTAATAGTCTCTCTCTCTCCCTCTATTGTTCTGAAGCCGCTTTTGATGTGCTGCTTTCGATGCTTTAATGTACTAGCTCTTTCAGGTCTCTACGATGACCTTTTTTTACAAGGAGCACGTGTGCCCCTATGTTGAAATATTTAGAAGCACAATGACACATATTTAAGATAACAAGCCGTTTTCTTTAGCAATGGTGCAAGCATGATGGTCATGTATTCTCCATGGCACTCGGGCTGCGGTACAGTGAAGTAATCATTGCAACAATTATCATCTAGGGTAGAGCCCTGTCTTTACCCACACTAAAAAAATACAACAAATTACTATAGAATTCTTTAGTAAACTGTAGAATACTATACTACGCACTGTAGTGTCTCTCAATCAGGTGTAGTACTTGTTGAAAAATACTATACTAAATACTACAGTATTATCCGCAAAACAAACACTAGTAAATACTACAGTAATGTCCACAAAACACCACAGTATTTATTAACTAACATTTACCCTGCCCATTCTCCTCCCCCATATCCCCATTTGTGCCACTCATTAGTGGAAAACCTACATGCCAAGTATACAGTCCATTCGGAAAATATTCAGATACCTTAACTTTTTCCACATTTTGTTACGTTACAGCCTTATTCTAAAATGGATAAAATAGAAAATGTCCCTCATCAATCTACACACGAATCCCGAGCTGACAAGGTAAAAATCAGTTATTCTGGCCCTGAATAAGGCAGTTAACCCACTGTTCCTAGGCCGTCATTGAAAATAAGAATTTGTTCTTAACTGACTTGCCTAGTTAAATAAAATAAATAAATAATAAAAGGTGCAAGGGTACCAAAAATGTTGTGCAACATTGAAGGTTTCCCAAGAACTCAGTGGCCATCATTCTTAAATGGACGAAGTTTGGAACCACCAAGACTCTTCCTAGAGCTGGCCTCACGGCCAAACTGAGCAATCGGGGAAGAAGGTCCTTGGTCAGGGAGGTGACCAAGAACCCAATTTGTCACTCTGATTGAGCGACAGAGTTCCTCTGTGTTGATGGGAGAACCTTCCAGAAGGACATCCATCTGCAGCACTCCACCAATCGGGCCTTTTTATGGTAGAGTGGCCAGACAGACTACTCCTCAGTAAAAGGCCCATGACAGCCCACTCAGAGTTTTCAAAAAGGCACCTAAGGACTCTCAGACCATGAGAAAAATATTCTCTGGTCTGATGAAACCAAGACTGAACTCTTTGGCCTGAATGCTAAGCATCACGTCTGTAAAAAACCTGGCACCATCCCTACTGTGAAGCATGGTGGTGGCAGCATCATGCTGTGGGGATGTTTTTCAGTGGCAGGGACTGGGAGACTAGTCAAGATTGAGGGAAAAATGAACAGAGCGAAGTACAGAGAGATCCTTTATAAAAATCTGCTCCAGTGCGCTCATGACCTCAGACGGGGGTGAAGGTTCACCTTCCAACAGGACAATGGTCCTAAGCACACAACCAAGACAATGCAGGAGTGGAATTGGGATAGGACTCTGAATGTCCTTGAGTGGCCCAGTCAGAGCCTGGACTTGAACCTGATCAAACATCTCTGGAGAGACCTGAAAATAGCTGTGCAGATACGCTCCCCATCCAACCTGACAGAGCCTGAGCGGATCTGCAGAGAAGAATGAAAGAAGCTCCCCAAATACAGGCGTGCCAAGCTTGTAGCATCATACCCAAGAAGGCTCATGGCTGTTATCTCTGCCAAAGGTGCTTCAGCAAAGTACTGAGTAAAGGGTCTGAGTACTTATGTAAACGTGATATTTTATTTTTAATTAATTTGCAAAAATGTTTGCAAAACCAATTTTTGCTTTGTCATTATGGGTGTATTGTTGAGGGATAAAAACGATTTAATCCATTTTAGAATAAGGCTGTAACGTAACAAAATGTGGAAACCGTCAAGGGGTCTGAATACTTTCCGAAGGCACTGTAGACCATATATTGTGTTCCTTACAGCAGGGGTTCTCAAAGTGGGTTCCACAGCCAGCTGTCTAAATAAATGACTATTACTAACAACACAAACAACTTTTGACCAAGGGATTGGTGGAATAAGTTTAAGTGTGTAATGCAATACAATGTAATATTATTATGTTCTTAATTAACCCTGGGCAACATTGGCCTGGGAGGCTCACATGGATATTGGTACAAAATGTTATCTTCGATGCTAAGAAATGGACCAAAATATAGAAATTTGCCCACATACAGAAATCTGGCCTGTATGATGCATTTTGCATCATATGAGCCAGATTTCTGTATTTTGAAAGTTACATATCTTGAAATCTTGAATGCTAACATGCAAAATGTTTTGTGACTATATTAGCAATGGACTTATGAAACAAATACCAAAATATTTGTTGAGGTGGAGTTTTCCTTTAAGGCAGCCCCCCCACACCTTTCTGAGGGTTTAGCTAAATGCGGAAGACACATTTCGGTTGACTGCATTCAGTTACTGACTAGGTATCCCCTTTCCCTTAACAGTACAGTATATTCTAGAGTTTTATTTTACTGTAAACTGTAGTATTTATTTACTGTAAATACTACAGTAAATATTACAGTATTCACTGGTGTTTTCATAGACTTTCTACAGTGAATACTACAGAACAGTCTGCAAAAACACTACAGTGAATACTCAGTATTTATATCATAGTATACTACAGTATGTTTTTACATGGGTTATTAGGCCTAAAATCTACAGCATATTCTCTGGTTGTCACATTCTGTGGATTCCTCTTCCCATGGCTGTGGCGGTCCTCTTTAAGTGTGACTAAACTATCCCAACATATTTCTATCAGAGGAATGTGACGAGAGATGTCGTTTCCCGATAAAGTAGCCCTGTGGCGCAGCAGTTGGAGTTAGACCGTATTGAAGCCCCTTTCAACATTCTCACTCTTGTTTGAGGTTAAATTGGCATACATGCCAAATAGCACGCTACCTAAACGCAAAGTGATTACTCATATTTGAAGCATAGGGCCCAAATACCTGCTAAGTGCGGTGTTACTTAAACAAATTCTCTGCTGAAAGAACACCTGTTTGAAAGCCTCAAGGAGAATAATATGTTTCAGGCCAAATAGTTTGCTCCTGGAAAGTGTAAAGACTTTGTTCCTCTGTGGGAGTATTTCTAGCCAAAATTGAGCTATGGGTTTTACTAAGTAAGACATGTTTTGACACAGATTAATAGGGATGGACACACACACACACACACACACACACACACACACACACACACACACACACACACACACACACACACACACACACACACACACACACACACACACACACACACACACACACACACACACACACACACACACACACACACACACACACACACACACACACACACACACACACACACACTAACCTTAATAACTGAGGAATGTTTTGCTGGATGCCAGGGATAACCTCCATGCTGGGCTGCAGGACAGGACTGGGATGTGGATTCAGATTGGCCCCAGAGGAGAGGAGAGCATGTCTCTGTCAGCCCCTGTCCTGGAGGTTCACCTGTCTGCTGTCTTTATCATACAGTACACCCCACCACTCCATGCACCATTCCATACAGTATATGATCTACACTGATGGAGGGGTGTGCCTTCAACTCAATAATACAAAGGGTTTCTTATTGTTTTGTACACTCAGTGTAGATGGCACATTCAGGAATCACCATTGTACATGATCTTTCTGGAAATGGACACCATTATGAATCTGCTTCATGCTCTCGGGCCACACCAGTATAATAACCATGATAAAGGATGTGTGAATTGAGCGAACCCCGTAAATCTTTGCTATGGGGTTTCTCGCACTGTAGCAGCCTCTGAGTTGAGCTCTCTCAAGTGTTTTATGTCCCGTCTCGATGTAAACTGATACTCCTCCCTGCTCTTGAGATCATCCCACTATCTCTTAATTGTTCATTTCTGGCATACTGTGCTTGTCAACTGAGTATTTTTCCCATTTTTCTATATGTAACCCTATGCTCTCAGCCCAAAGTATGGAGCTTGGAGATACCCTAATTTGGGCTTTTTGGAGGACTTGTGCAGGATCACAGGGCTATTAATTGTGATCTCCATGGCAATACGGAGATGTGGAGTGAGAACAGACCGATGTCCCAGGGGTCTGAGAGAACTTCTCATCCTCTCTGGGCATTGAGACACTCAGACACACCAGGTTCATCCACAGTCCAGCGGGTCTCTAACACCACGTCTCCCAGAGCCCGGCACCCCGCCTGCCTTACGGAGCTAGTGTTCCATATCCTGCTGCCCTGGAATGTAATTCAATGAAGAAAAATATGAACGCAAGATGCAACAATTTTGAGTTACAGTTCAATAAAGGAATCCAGTCAATTGAAACATACAGTTGAAGTCGGAAGTTTACATACACTTAGGTTGAAGTCATTAAAACTTGTTTTTCAACCACTCCACAAATGTATTGTTAACAAACTATAGTTTTGGTAAGTCGGTTAGGACATCTACTTTGTGCATGACACAAGTAATTTTTCCAACAATTGTTTACAGATGGATTATTTCACTTATAATTCACTGTATCACAATTCCAGTGTGTCAGATGTTTACATACACTAGTTGACTGTGCCTTTAAACAGCTTGGAAAATTCCAGAAAATTATGTCATGGCTTTAGAAGCTTCTGATAGGCTAATTGATATCATTTGAGTCAATTGGAGGTGTACCTGTGGATGTATTTCAAGGCCTACCTTCACTCAGTGCCTCTTTGCTTGACATCATGGGAAAATCACAAGAAATCATCCAAGACCTTAGAATTTTTGTTTTTTTTGTTTTAATTCTGCCAAATCGGTGTCCAAAAATAAATATTTCCGATTGTTGAAAACTTGAAATCGGCCATTCCGATTAATCGGTCGACCTCTAATGCCAATTGCATGCGTCCTCAAAACATCAGTGGCGTTGTAGTAGGCCTTGTACCCAGCACAAGGTGCACCTGTGTAATGAATGCTGTTTATTCAGCTTCTTGATATGCCACACCTGTCAGGTGGATGGATTATGTTGGCAAAGGAGAAATGCTCACTAACATGGATGTAAATACATTTGGCACAAAATCTGAGAAATAAGCTTTTTGTGCGTTTGGAAAATTTCTGGGATCTTTTATTCCCGCTCATGAAACATGGACCAACACTTTTTTGTTCACTATACTTACCACAACCAGATACTTTCAATTACAGACTGTTGCACAGAATGGATTGGATGTTGAACTCTATAACCTCGACCTGCTGCTATGGTGAGGCTACTCCTGTTTTATTGGAGCGAAAAGAGACTTTCATGGTAATTTCCTCCTGTGCTACTCCAATGGGTTCTAGGCTAATGGCTTACTTAACTTGTCAACCAATCAACCTGGATGAGCTACAGTCACTTTATCATTTGGTCTTTGGATGCAGATTCACTGCCCTACTTATTGAGCTTAATGAGGATCCATTAAACCAAGCTGACAATATTGATAAGCCTTTTTATCTCACTATTGAAGTGGATTTCAAATCCAGTGTACACACAGGAATCATAGCCACGGGAAGTAGGGTGGCGGTGGGGGTGCTACGTTTTCTTTGCCCAGGCTGAAGACGTCTATATCGGTCCATTAATGCAGGACTAGTAAAGGCCCAGTGCACTTCTTTTGTGGAGCATGTTTAAAACAAATGTATTTGAGAGTTTACCAGCATTTGTAACTTGAGTCTGGTAATTACAGTGGGGCAAAAAAGTATTTAGTCAGCCACCAATTGTGCAAGTTCTCCCACTTAAAAAGATGAGAGAGGCCTGTCATTTGCATCATAGGTACACTTCAACTATGACAGACAAAATGAAAAAAACAAATCCAGAAAATCACATTGTAGGATTTTTACTTAATTAATTTGCAAATTATGGTGAAAAATAAGTATTTGGTCACCTACAAACAAGCAAGGTTTCTGGCTCTCACAGACCTGTAACTTTTTCTTTAAGAGGCTCCTCTGTCCTCCACTCGTTACCTGTATTAATGGCGCCTGTTTGAACTTGTTATCAGTATAAAAGACACCTGTCCACAACCTCAAACAGTCACACTCCAAACTCCACTATGGCCAAGACCAAATAGCTTTACTAGTGCACTCTGATTTTTCAAGGGGTGTTCCCCAACTTCCCGCTGCTATGATGGGAATATCATATAATAGCAATGTGCTGTATATTTTATTCTGTATGCTATGTTTGTGCACGAAGGAGGCAATAAGTCAACATCTTCCCCGGCCTCACCTGGATGTCTGGTTGAACCTCCTGTGTTCGTCTATGTGTCTTGACTGCTCCACTTCCAGCAGTTTCTTTCCCCTTCTTATCTTGTACATCCTCTGAGATGGAGTAGCTTCCATTTTCCCCTCTAATCCCTATCAGTGATTATAACAGAGCCTCAGCGGGCCTCACAGCCGGGCCCCATCCCCGGGCCCCCAGCCATTCTAACACAGCCTGACACAGAGGCCCCTGCGCTTTGATCAGACTGTCCTTTATTACTCTCCTCCTTATCCCTCCATCTGGGGAGCTTTCCCATAATCCCAGCCACCCGGCCCTGGCAGACCTAACGACTGTCCCACAGATAGCATCTGAAGGCAGAGAGGGGGGGGCTAAACCTCGGGTTGATGTGTGAACGGCTGTGTTACCTAGTAAACCACACATGCATGACTGAGGCTGTATGGCTCTCGTCTTTTATCACAAACACCCCTCTGGGTCTTTAAGCGCTTACACAGGAAAAGGGGAGCGCTGATTGAGGCGAAAACAGGCTTGTTGGGGAAGGGAAAGAAAGGGTGGCGTGATACTTTGTGTGCCCCTCCGTGTTTTGGTTTCTTTATTGTTCTATACGTGAATGTTTTGTCACTTCATTGAAAAGAATTGAGTTGCGACTTGTGAGATGGTTGCTAAGTTGTTCGTTCATCACACAGGAACGTAGCACCCTTCTAAAGCGGGTGATGTTAGAGGGTCACCAAAATAATTTATTTGAAGAAACAGCTCCTAAATAACTTGAGTGCACCTGTAGTTTACAATCCACTAGGTTTTGCATTCCTTTGCGGTCATTCCTTGAATCCCTTCAACTTCCCACCTAATATGTGGTAGAGCATCCTTGCCTAGCTGCTGAGATGTGTGAGAGACCCAGGATCGGCCCAGCCGTGGTGGGATGGCGGTGGCCTCTGCTCCTGCCCTGTCAGCCATCAAGGCCATGTTTTGGAAAGAGGCTGGCTGAGATGAATTGAATTCCTGGTGTTGTGTGCTGCTACGTGAAAGGTTCTGCTGTCTTTAGTGTCTGGACAGACACCTAGGCTCCTATGTAGACAGAATAGAGACGTCTGTGAGCGAGCAGGTGGAACGATCTGTCACCCTGCACACTCCTGTCACCCACGACACGTAAGCAATACACACACACACACACACACACACACACACACACACACACACACACACACACACACACACACACACACACACACACACACACACACACACACACACACACACACACACACACACACACACACACACACACACACACAACATTCACATACGAATTCACATCACGCACTAAACTTGGTCACTGTGTTGCTAGTATGAGGATCAGCCTGAAAGCACTTCGTGCTAGCAACATTATTAAACACTTGTAAATTTGTGAGGTTTATTAAACAACTGCCAATACTCCCTCAAATGATCTGTCTTTGGCTGGCATCTGTGTCACCTTGTCAAACTTATCTAAACACAGTTGAGTGTGTGTCTGACTGTTGTAGTGTGTAGCGAGCCGTGGAGGAATCCATGCCTTGCTGTTAGTAGCAGCTCTGCGTGTTTATGCTCCTCTCCTGACCCTGTGACCCCCAAGGGTCAGGCCTGTTGAAACAGGCAGTGTGTCAGAGAGACACACATGCAAGAGAGACATACATTGGCACGGCTGGTCTGCTAGGCTGACACATGGCACCAGGCGCCTCTAGTGTCTGCCCTCTGACTCATGTTTGTGCTAGTCGGCTTCCACTTCCCCATCCTCCTTTCCCCTCTACTGTCCCCTCTGTCTCTACTCCATCTCTAGCTCGATTTTCTCTCATCCTGTACTCCCTTTTCCTCCCCCCTCCTCTTGTCTATCTCCTCAACCTCTTTAGAAGGGTGAACTACTGAGCGTCTATGTTAAGTGAGGTGAAGGTTATAATGTTGAGTGAGGTGGTAAGGAGGCGTGTGGAACTTACCTCCTTAAGGCATCCTTAGGATGGGAAACCAACCGTGTTGGTGAGGTTAAAGGTTACACTTCCTTTCCCCTCTGACCCTACAGGCCTTGGTGGTCCCAGTCACATGACTGTCCAGTGTCCACTTTGGTATGTTTTAAAAGCTGCAGAATGCCTGCTTTGAGCCTGTCTGACACGTATACATATTTCAGATCAAATTTATGGTTTGTTACCTGTAGAAAAAAATATGGCTATGTTTATATGACACCCTTTCAAACAGTCATTTTTTTCTCTCACCACTTTACCAGCATACTTCTTTTATACATAGTGTTGTGCAGCCCGGCACCGGTGACGGGTGGGAGTAGGGGTGTGCAGATGTGGGTATTTTAATAAACCCATTGAATATACACCATCACAAAGAAATGCGTTATTAATTAGTTCAAGCAGGACCTGATCAGTCAACATACATATATTTTATAATAATAATATAACAAAATATTAGTAATATGTTTCCCAAACTACGCAGGAACGTGTGGAACCCGTTATTCGTCAAAAAAGTTTTTTTTTTTTTAACAGAGACCACGCCCTTGTTTAGAATTTCTGGCCTGGGTAAAATTGTATGGGATGATTTTAATGTATTCATTTTTTTAATCACCTTTTCAAGGAATTACAGAGAATATATGCAACCTCCCTCAATATGCCTCCATTTGACTTTTACCACCCTGTCCCTGTATCACTCCTCTTCTAGTAGCCAAGTCAATATTTGGTTCAACACTTAGAATTGACTCAACCGTATACAACCAGCTCAGCTGTGTTTGTGTACATATCGGTGTTAGAAATATGTATGTTTGTTTTTTAATTCTTCCCATCCTGCGCCGTCTGTCTGCAGCACGGTTCAATAATGTGTTGAGCAGATGTAGGGAGTAAAATCAGGACTTCATGGAGGCTTCAGACACGCCTGTCAGGCTGATCTAGTGTTCCGTCTCTCTGCTCCGTTCCATAACCTCTCATCCTTCAACACATATCTGGCTGATACTATATGGAGGGGTATGGGAAGAAGGCTCAGAGACTAGGGAACATCTATATGATGTGAGTTACTGGCTGATAGGATTTGTGGCGTTGTAATAGGAGAGCTCTCAGAATACTTGGATGATAATGGAACGGTGGTATGTTGTGATTGTTAATGGATTTGAGGAGTTTCGAGTCGGGGATATTGTTGCACAGAGGTTTGGGCTACTGCTGATACAGTGCATCCGGAAAGTATTCAGACCCCTTGGCTTTTTCCACGGTTTGTTACGTTACAGCCTTATTCTTTGATGGATTACATTTATTATTTTCCCCTCATCAATCAACACACAACACCCCATAATGAGACATTTTAGGAAACTGAAATACCACAAGTATTCAGACCCTTTACTCAGCACCTTTGGCAGCGATTACAGCCTTGATTCTTCTTGAGTATGACACCTCAAGCTTGGCACACCTGTATTTGGGGAGGTTCTCCCATTCTTCTCTGCAGATCCTCTCAAGCTCTGGAGCAGGTTTTCATCAAGGATCTCTCTGTACTTTTCTCCGTTCCTCTTTCCCCTCGATCCTGACTATTCTCCCAGTCCCTGGTACTGAAAAACACTCCCACAGCATAATGCTGCCACCACCACGCTTCACTGTAGGGATGGTGCTAGGTTTCCTCCTGACGTGACTCTTACCATTCAGGCCAAAGAGTTCAATTGACCAAAGAATCTTGTTTCTCATGGTCTGAGTTCTTTAGGAGCCTTTTGTCAAACTCTAGCATAAAGGCTTGATTGTTGTCCTTCTGGAAGGTTCTCCCATCTCAGCAGAGGAACTTTGGAGCGCTGTCAGAGTGACCATCAGGTTCTTGGTCACCTCCCAGACCAAGGCCCTCCTCCCTTGATTGAGCAGTTTGAGCAGTCTGCCAGCTCTAGCAAGAGTCTTGGTGGTTCCAAACTTTTTCCATTTAAGAATGATGGAGGCCACTGTGTTCTTGGGGACCTTCAATACTGTAGAAATGTCTTGGTACCCTTCCCCAGTTCTGTGCCTCGACACAATCCTGTCTCCTCGCTCTACAGACAATTTCTTCGACCTCGAGGCTTGGTTTTGCTCTGACATGCACTGTCAACCGTGGGACCTTATATAGACAGGTGTGTGCCTTACCAAATCATTTCCAATCAATTGAATTTACTACAGGTGGACTCCAATCCAAGTTGTAGAAACATCTCAAGGATGATCAATGGAAAATGGATGCACCTGAGCGAAATTTCGAAGTCTCATAGCAAAGGGTCTGAATACTTAAATAAATAAGGTATTTTTGTTTTTAAATAATGTTGAACAATTTCTGAAAACCTGTTTCCACTTAGTCCTTATGGGGTATTGTGTGTAGATTCATGAGGATTTTTTATTTATTTAATCCATTTTAGAATAAGGCTGTAAAGGAACACAATGTGGAAAAATTCAAGGGGTCTGAATACGTTCCGAATACACTGTATGTTAATATCATGTGTCGTTTGAGCATCTTGTGTGTTGGTTCATAAACCTCTACTCTTTCTCACTGTGTTCTCAGTACTGTTCGAACATGGGACCTGAGCTCTAACAAGAAGCACAAGATGTGCTTCAAACCCCGCTCCCTGCAGGGGAAGAAAGTCACGCCCACATGTTGCACCTACAGCCGAGACGGGAAGCTGGTGGCAGCCGGCTGCCAGGACGGAACCATCCAGATCTGGGACAGGAACCTCAGCGTGAGTCTCTCTGTCTCACGCGCTGACTCGCACACGCATAAACGACCACACGCACGAACAAACACACACTACCTCACCATTGTCTCACACTGGCTTATGCACACACTGTTAGTCACACATGAAGGACTCCGAGCAGGAGGCCAGGGGATGGGGTCAGAGTTCAAAAGGTCCCCAACACTAAGCAGGACCCAGCAGTAAATAAAGCCATAGGTGGGAAAGTGGCGTTTGTGTTTTATAAATAGCCTTAATTCAAACCATCCTGTCTGTTTTTTCCCATCTGTCTTGTATCTGGTGTGATATAGGATGAGGGATGTGTGGTATGCGGATGGAGAGGTCTCTCTACGTGTGTGGTGGGGGGACATGGTTGAATAAGAATGTGTCGTATGTTAGTGGGACAGATGGTTAGGTTTGATCCTCATTGCTGAGATTGAGGATTGTTGGTTGTTAGGCAGACATTTATTGTTTTCGGTCACTGGGGTGGGGGTAACCGTTTACATTACCTCCACCCCCCCCCAAAAAAAAAATATAGGGGGTGGTATGCTGGTATAGACTTTACAGTGAAGTGCTTGCTTATGAACCATTCTAACTCAGAGTTGGATCCATTCCAATGCAGAGTTTATAAAATAATAATGCAAAATGGAATAGTGACTAACATGAGGAATAAAATGCACAATAATGGAGCTATATACAGTACAGGGAGTACCAGATCGATGTACATTTACATTTACATTTAAGTCATTTAGCAGACGCTCTTATCCAGAGCGACTTACAAATTGGTGCATTCACCTTATGACATCCAGTGGGACAGTCACTTAACAATAGTGCATCTAAAACTTAGGGGGGTGAGAGGGATTACTTATCCTATCATAGGTATTCCTTAAAGAGGTGGGGTTTCAGGTGTCTCCGGAAGGTGGTGATTGACTCCGCTGTCCTGGCGTCGTGAGGGAGTTTGTTCCACCATTGGGGGGCCAGGGCAGCGAACAGTTTTGACTGGGCTGAGCGGGAGCTGTACTTCCTCAGTGGTAGGGAGGCGAGCAGGCCAGAGGTGGATGAACGCAGTGCCCTTGTTTGGGTGTAGGGCCTGATCAGAGCCTGGAGGTACTGAGGTGCCGTTCCCCTCACAGCTCCGTAGGCAAGCACCATGGTCTTGTAGCGGATGCGAGCTTCAACTGGAAGCCAGTGGAGAGAACGGAGGAGCGGGGTGACGTGAGAGAACTTGGGAAGGTTGAACACCAGACGGGCTGCGGCGTTCTGGATGAGTTGAAGGGGTTTAATGGCACAGGCAGGGAGCCCAGCCAACAGCGAGTTGCAGTAATCCAGACGGGAGATGACAAGTGCCTGGATTAGGACCTGCGCCGCTTCCTGTGTGAGGCAGGGTCGTACTCTGCGGATGTTGTAGAGCATGAACCTACAGGAACGGGCCACCGCCTTGATGTTGGTTGAGAACGACAGGGTGTTGTCCAGGATCACGCCAAGGTTCTTGGCGCTCTGGGAGAGGAGGACACAATGGAGTTGTCAACCGTGATGGCGAGATCATGGAACGGGCAGTCCTTCCCGGGAGGAAGAGCAGCTCCGTCTTGCCGAGGTTCAGCTTGAGGTGGTGATCCGTCATCCACACTGATATGTCTGCCAGACATGCAGAGATGCGATCGCCACCTGGTCATCAGAAGGGGGAAAGGAGAAGATTAATTGTGTGTCGTCTGCATAGCAATGATAAGAGAGACCATGTGAGGTTATGACAGAGCCAAGTGACTTGGTGTATAGCGAGAATAGGAGAGGGCCAAGAACAGAGCCCTGGGGGACACCAGTGGTGAGAGCGCGTGGTGAGGAGATAGATTCTCGCCACGCCACCTGGTAGGAGCGACCTGTCAGGTAGGACGCAATCCAAGCGTGGGCCGCGCCGGAGATGCCCAACTCGGAGAGGGTGGAGAGGAGGATCTGATGGTTCACAGTATCGAAGGCAGCCGATAGATCTAGAAGGATGAGAGCAGAGGAGAGAGAGTTAGCTTTAGCAGTGCGGAGCGCCTCCGTGATACAGAGGAGAGCAGTCTCAGTTGAATGACTAGTCTTGAAACCTGACTGATTTGGATCAAGAAGGTCATTCAGAGAGAGATAGCGGGAGAGCTGGCCAAGGACGGCACGTTCAAGAGTTTTGGAGAGAAAAGAAAGAAGGGATACTGGTCTGTAATTGTTGACATCGGAGGGATCGAGTGTAGGTTTTTTCAGAAGGGGTGCAACTCTCGCTCTCTTGAAGACGGAAGGGACGTAGCCAGCGGTCAGGGATGAGTTGATGAGCGAGGTGAGGTAAGGGAGAAGGTCTCCGGAAATGGTCTGGAGAAGAGAGGAGGGGATAGGGTCAAGCGGGCAGGTTGTTGGGCGGCCGGCCGTCACAAGACGCGAGATTTCATCTGGAGAGAGAGGGAGAAAGAGGTCAGAGCACAGGGTAGGGCAGTGTGAGCAGAACCAGCGGTGTCGTTTGACTTAGCAAACGAGGATCGGATGTCGTCGACCTTCTTTTCAAAATGGTTGACGAAGTCATCTGCAGAGAGGGAGGAGGGGGGAGGGGGCGGAGGATTCAGGAGGGAGGAGAAGGTGGCAAAGAGCTTCCTAGGGTTAGAGGCAGATGCTTGGAATTTAGCGTGGTAGAAAGTGGCTTTAGCAGCAGAGACAGAGGAGGAAAATGTAGAGAGGAGGGAGTGAAAGGATGCCAGGTCCGCAGGGAGGCGAGTTTTCCTCCATTTCCGCTCGGCTGCCCGGAGCCCTGTTCTGTGAGCTCGCAATGAGTCATCGAGCCACGGAGCGGGAGGGGAGGACCGAGCCGGCCTGGGGATAGGGGACATAGAGAGTCAAGGGATGCAGAGAGGGAGGAGAGGAGGGTTGAGGAGGCAGAATCAGGAGATAGGTGGGAGAAGGTTTGAGCGGAGGGAAGAGATGATAGGATGGAAGAGGAGAGAGTAGCGGGGGAGAGAGAGCGAAGGTTGGGACGGCGCGATACCATCCGAGTAGGGGCAGTGTCGGAGGTGTTGGATGAGAGCGAGAGGGAAAAGGATACAAGGCAGTGGTCGGAGACTTGGAGGGGAGTTGCAATGAGGTTAGTGGAAGAACAGCATCTAGTAAAGATGAGGTCGAGCGTATTGCCTGCCTTGTGAGTAGGGGGGGAAGGTGAGAGGGTGAGGTCAAAAGAGGAGAGGAGTGGAAAGAAGGAGGCAGAGAGGAAAGAGTCAAAGGTAGACGTGGGGAGGTTAAAGTCGCCCAGAACTGTGAGAGGTGAGCCGTCCTCAGGAAAGGAGCTTATCAAGGCATCAAGCTCATTGATGAACTCTCCGAGGGAACCTGGATGATAAGGATGATAAGGATGTTAAGCTTGAAAGGGCTAGTAACTGTGACAGCATGGAATTCAAAGGAGGCGATAGACAGATGGGTAAGGGGAGAAAGAGAGAATGACCACTTGGGAGAGATGAGGATCCCGGTGCCACCACCCCGCTGACCAGACGCTCTCGGGGTGTGCGAGAACACGTGGGCGGACGAAGAGAGAGCAGTAGGAGTAGCAGTGTTGTCTGTGGTGATCCATGTTTCCGTCAGTGCCAAGAAGTCGAGGGACTGGAGGGAGGCATAGGCTGAGATGAACTCTGCCTTGTTGACCGCAGATTGGCAGTTCCAGAGGCTACCGGAGACCTGGAACTCCACGTGGGTCGTGCGCGCTGGGACCACCAGAGTAGGGTGGCCGCGGCCACGTGGTGAGGAGCGTTTGTATGGTCTGTGCAGAGAGGAGAGAACAGGGATAAACAGACACATAGTTGACAGGCTACAGAAGAGGCTACGCTAATGCAAAGGAGATTGGAATGACAAGTGGACTACACGTCTCGAATGTTCAGAAAGTTAAGCTACGTAGCAAGAATCTTATTGACTAAAATGATTAAAATGATACAGTACTGCTGAAGTAGGCCAGCTGGCAGTGGGTGCGTTGTTGACACTACACTAATCAAGTCGTTCCGTTGAGTGTAATAGTTTCTGCAGTGTTGCTATTCGGGGGCTAGCTGGCTAGCTAGCAGTGTTGTTTACGTTACGTTGCGTTAAAAGAACGACAATAGCTGGCTAGCGAACCTAGAAAATCGCTCTAGACTACACAATTATCTTTGATACAAAGACGGCTATGTAGCTAGCTAAGTAGCTAGCTACGATCAAACAAATCAAACCGTTGTACTGTAATGAAATGAAGTGAAAATGTGATACTACCTGTGAATGCGACCGGGTAGTTGAGTTCTATACAGAAGACGTTGGCTAGCGTTGGCTAGCTAGCAGAGTCACCTACGTTAAGGACGACAAATAGCTGGCTAGCTAACCTCGGTAAATTAAGATAATCGCTCTAAGACTACACACTCTAAACCTAAACAACACAATTATCTTGGATACGATGATACGAAGACAGCAAAGACAGCTATGTAGCTAGCTAACACTACACTAATCAAGTCGTTCAGTTGAGTGTAATAGTTTCTCCAGTGCAGCTAATCAGTGGACGTTAGCTAGCTGGCTAGTGAAGACTACGTTAGGACGGCGAAATACGATAATTACGCAATTATCTTTGATACAAAGACGGCTATGTAGCTAGCTGAGAAGAAATTGCTAAGATTAGACAAATCAAACCGTTGTAATATAATGAAAAAGTTATACTACCCGCGGGAGCGAAGTGCAGATGCGACCACTCGCTCCAACCGGAACCGGATGTACAAGGTAGATATGTACATGAAGACAGGGTAAAATGACTAGGCATCTGGATAGATAATAATGAGTAAAATAAAGAACAGAGTAGCAGCAGCAACTGATGAGTGTAAAAGTGTGGGTATGTATGTGTTTTTGTTGTGTCAGTATGACTGTGTGTGTTTGTGTGTATGTAGTGTTTGTGAATGTGGGAGGGTTTTGTGTAAGAATGACAGTTCAGTGTGTGTGTGAGCGAGTGTGTACAGTTGAAGTCGAAAGTTTACATACACTTAGGTTGGAGTCATTAAAACTCTAGCTTTGGCAAGTTCGTGAGGACATCTACTGTGTGCATGACACAAGTAATTTTTCCAACAATTGTTTACAGGTGGATTATTTCACTTATAATTCACTGTATCACAATTCCAGTGGGTCAGACGTTTACATACACTAAGTTGACTGTGCCTTTTAAACAGCTTGGAAAATTCCAGAAAATGATGTCATGGCTTTAGAAACTTCTGATAGGCTAATTGACATAATTTGAGTCAATTGGAGGTGTAACTGTGGATGTATTTCGAGGCCTACCTTCAACCTCAGTGCCTCTCTGCTTGACATCATGGGGAAATCAAAAGAAATCAGCCAAGTCCTCAGAAAAAGAATTGTAGGCCTCCATAAGTCTGGTTCACCCTTGGGAGCAATTTCCAAATGCCTGAAGGTACCACATTCATCTGTACAAACAATAGTACGCCAGTATAAACACCATGGGACCACGCAGCCGTCATACCGCTCAGAAAGGAGACACGTTCTGTCTCCTAAAGATGTACAGTGGGGCAAAAAAGTATTTAGTCAGCCACCAATTGTGCAAGTTCTCCCACTTAAAAAGATGAGAGAGGCCTGTAATTTGCATCATAGGTACACTTCAACTATGGCAGACAAAATGAGAAAAAAATATCCAGAAAATCACATTGTAGGATTTTTTATGAATTTATTTGCAAATTATGGTGGAAAATAAGTATTTGGTCAATAACAAAAGTTCATCTCAATACTTTGTTATATACCCTTTGACAGAGGTCAAATGTTTTCTGTAAGTCTTCACAAGGTTTTCACACACTGTTGCTGGTATTTTTGCCCATTCCTCCATGCAGATCTCCTCTAGAGCAGTGATGTTTTGGGGCTGTTGCTGGGCAACACGGACTTTCAACTCCCTCCAAATATTTTCTATGGGGTTGAGATCTGGAGACTGGCTAGGCCACTCCAGGACCTTGAAATGCTTCTTACGACGCCACTCATTCGTTGCCCGGGTGGTGTGTTTGGGATCATTGTCATGCTGAAATACCCAGCCACGTTTCATATTCAATGCCCTTGCTGATGGAAGGAGGTTTTCACTCAAAATCTCACGATACATGGCCCCATTCATTCTTTCCTTTACACGGATCAGTCGTCCTGGTCCCTTTGCAGAAAAACAGCCCCAAAGCATGATGTTTCCACCCCCATGCTTCACAGTAGGTATGGTGTTCTTTGGATACCAAAAAGTTATATTTTGGTTTCATCTGACCATATGACATTCTCCCAATCGTCTTCTGGATCATCCAAATGCTTTATAGCAAACTTCAGACGGGCCTGGACATGTACTGGCTTAAGCAGGGGGACACGTCTGGCACTGCAGGATTTGAGTCCCTGGCGGCGTAGTGTACTACTGATGGTAGGCTTTGTTACTTTGGTCCCAGCTCTCTGCAGGTCATTCACTAGGTCCCCCCGTGTGGTTCTGGGATTTTTGCTCACCGTTCTTGTGATCATTTTAACCCCGCGGGGTGAGATCTTGCGTGGAGCCCCAGATCGAGGGAGATTATCAGTGGTCTTGTATGTCTTCCATTTCCTAATAATTGCTCCCACAGTTGATTTCTTCAAACCAAGCTGCTTACCTATTGCAGATTCAGTCTTCCCAGCCTGGTGCAGGTCTACAATTTGGTTTCTGGTGTCCTTTGACAGCTCTTTGGACTTGGCCATAGTGGAGTTTGGAGTGTGACTGTTTGAGGTTGTGGACAGGTCTTTTATACTGATAACAAGTTCAAACAGGTGTCATTAATACAGGTAACGAGTGGAGGACAGAGGAGCCTCTTAAAGAAGAAGTTACAGGTCTGTGAGAGCCAGAAATCTTGCTTGTTTGAAGGTGACCAGGTGGAAAGCATGGCCAGCCATAGAAAAATGCTTATTGAAATTCTCAATTATCGCAGATTTATCGGTGGTGACAGTGTTTCCTATCCTCAGTGCAGTGGGCAGCTGGGAGGAGGTGCTCTTGTTGTCCATGGACTTTTCAGTGTCCCAGAACTTTTCAGAGTTTGTGCTACAGGATGCAAATTTCTGTTTGAAAAAGCTAGCCTTTGCTTTCCTAACTGCCTGTGTATATTGGTTCCTAACTTCCCTGAAAAGTTGTATATCGCGGGGGCTATTTGATGCTAATGCAGAACGCCACAAGATGTTTTTGTGCTGGTCAAGGGCAGTCAGGTCTGGAGTGAACCAAGGGCTATATCTGTTCCTGGTTCTAATCTTTTTTGAATTGGGCATGCTTATTTAAGATGATCAGGATAGCACTTTTAAAGAATAACCAGGCATCCTCTACTGACGGAATGAGGTCCATATCCTTCCAAGATACCCGGGCCAAGTCGAATAGAAAGGCCTGCTCTCTGAAGTGTTTTAGGGAGCATTTGACAGTGATGAGCGGTGGTCGTTTAAATGCGGACCCATTACGGATGCAGGCAATGAGGCAGTGATCGCTGAGATCCTGGTTCAAGACAGCAGAGGTGTATTTGGAGGGCAGGTTGGTTAGGATTGATATCTATGAGGGTGCCTGAGTTTCTGTATTTGGGGTTGTACCTGGTAGGTTCCATGATAATTTGTGTGAGATTGAGGGCATCAAACTTAGATTGTAGGGTGGCCGGGATGTTAAGCATGTCCCAGTCCGATAGGCTCCGATAGGCTCTAGACAGCTAGCAGGCCGCGGATAGCAGATGGGCATTCAGGGGACGTTGCGTCGGAGGAGCCAGTTGAAAAACCCACTCGGGCGAGTTACGTCAGTAGTCCAGTCATGATCGGTCATCGGGCAAATTTTCCGTCCTTTCTCTGACACCGCCTGTAATAGAGGTCCTGGATGGCAGGGAGCTCGGCCCCAGAGATGTTTTGGGTTGTGAGCACCACTCTTTGTAGCGCTATGCAGTCAAGGGCGGTGCTTTGCCATACGAAGTGGTGATGCAGCCAGTCAAGATGCTCTTGATGGTTCAGCTGTATAACTTTTTGTGGATCTGAGGGCCCATGCCAAATCTTTTCAGCCTCCTCAGGGGGAAGAGGCACTGCCGTGCCCTTTTCATGACTGTTCGTGCGGTAGCTGTCGACCGATTATGATTTTTTCAACGCCGATACCGATTATTGGAGGACCAAAAAACATTTATTTGTAATAATGACAATTAAAACAATACTGAATGAACACTCATTTTAACTTAATATAATACATCAATAAAATCAATTTAGCCTCAAATAAATAATGACAATGTAAAATAATAAAATAATAAAAACAAAGTGTTGGACTGCAGCGCCAGCTGTGCCACCAGAGACTCTGGGTACACGCCCAGGCTCTGTCGTAACCGGCCGGAACCGGGAGGTCCGTGGGGCGACGCACAATTGGCCTAGCGTCGTCCGGGTTAGGGAGGGTTTGGCCGGGTTTGGCCTTGTCTCATCGCGCATCAGCGACTCCTGTGGCAGGCCGGGTGCAGTGCGCGCTAACCAAGGTTGCCAGGTGCACAGTGTTTCCTCCGACACATTGGTGCCGCTGGCTTCCGGGTTGGATGGCGCTGTGTTAAGAAGCAGTGCGGCTTGGTTGGGTTGTGTATCGGAGGACGCATGACTTTCATTTTTCTAGCGAGAAAGACATAGCACAAATTCATTCAGAAATGGAGGAAGAGGATAGCTAGCTATAGTAAGCTAACGTTAGCAGCTGCCTCTTCAACAAGAAGCAACTGTGACAACATTGATCGTAAGATCCAAAATGAAACTTTTCCAATGAGCAAAATCCACCCCTCCTAGTGTCAAGCGTCAAATTTCAGTTTAGCCCACACTCGGCAGGCTATGTAGAAAACTCCCCCGGAGCCACAGAAATACAGAATTACCGCAATGCGCAAAACACCTTGAAAACTTGCTTTATACAGTAACAGTGACCACCATCGCGGCCAAAACTACGTTTTCCCTTAAGATTGTACTGTTTATAGTATGACAAAATCAGTAGTTGGCTACGAAGAGCAGGCAGACATGTTTACAGTTGGCTCATTTTATTTGTGTTATTTACATGGAAGACGTGAGCTAAATGCACTCGCTAACATTAGCAGAGAGGTAGCAAGTTAGCTCTTTGACTTTTACTTACCTGATTGACTTCCATGCTGACTGAAACCCATGATAATGCTTAGTCTCTGCTGGTGCTGCTGGCTGTTTGAGATGCTTTTGAAGTGACATTGATGGTAGGGACAGCATCCACTTTGAGAAGCAACTTCTTGCTGAAGCACTCTTTCCAATTTGCTTTACCCTGCAAATTGACGAGTAGACGCCCAATTCGCCTTACTCATTCTCACAAATGTCCCACATTTTTACAAATATCAGATTTTAGTAACACTTACCGATTTTGTGCTTGTGGCTAAAACCACGTTAACCTAGTGCAAGTGAGGGCATTTCAAATAGTTGTTCTATTTCAGATAGTGGGGTTGTGGGATTCCTTCTGAAGTTAGAGCTGATTTGGGGAGAACCTCAAACCCAGCTTTTAGAACAACTTAATATAATAACAATTTGATTTAAGAGTTTGTAATTTGGGAATGTTTTCTTGGGGTGATCTAAGTTACAACTATATGCGTTTCTGGCATTGAGAAATAAGTGCTACACCTGGGGTGAATTCCTAGAGTGATAATGTCACATTCGAGGGTTCAACTAATGGTGTGAACAGCTTGGCGGAGAGGATACTGTGAATTACTAGCTAGATGGAGGATGCTTCCACTGAAACAGTAAATCAATTCATAGCTTAGTAGACTTGCTATACAACTCTATTTGGGTGGCCCTAGAGTTTCGCCTAATGTTATTCATGGCGAACTGAATTTTCGAGTGCATGTGAACTGCACAACAACAGAAGAGTAACATATTCCATCCACCTGGGGTTTTAACCTCAGAAATACCCTGCATGTTTTGGTCAACAGTCCACTATTACACAATACTGCTGCCTGATTCTGGCATAACTCAGCCGTGGCTGTAGTAAAGTATATAACCTAAGCGAAGCTCCACAGGCTATCCGTCATCCTGAACTTAGCCCAGTGAAAAATAGCCAGTGATGTAATAAGAGTCTATCTGTGGTGGGGTGTGATGATTGAGTGGGCAGACATGGAGGTTGCTGGGAGGCCTAATCAAATCCACTCTCTTCTGTACTTTTCCACTATTACTTAATTAAGTAATCAAAGTGTGCATTCCATCCATCTCTCTGATCCCAACTGCACGGTTAATTGTGTATTTTGGATCCTGGGAAGCGTTCTTCACATTTGCCTGACTGTTCAGTTGTTCTCTGGAGATACGTGACAAAGCATCACAGTTAGGACCTTCAACTCAAATCTGCAATGCGGAGAACGCGGACAGAATCACATAAAAACGAAATTCAACAATATTCAAATATTTATTGAACTAAGTAGGCAATCGACTAAATGTCTTAAATGAATACATTTGTCCAAGTTTATCATAAGCATGAACAGAATGCATCAGTGATTCATATTTCCTGCAACTTTCAAGAGGCAATGAGCATGCCCCTGTCTGTGAGTTGTGTGCACGTCTACCACTTTTTGTAGCCATTAGCGATGATGCTAATGATAACAGTCTTCTGGTAGATGGAAAGGCTTTCCCAACAAACCTTCTCATTTAAATATGAACTACAAAGTAGCCTCTGCTTACCTGGGAGAAGGATATAATGATTATTTGCATCAATCCAGTGGGTGTTTATTTGTGCTCAACAGAAACACTGCTAAACAGCCACTTGCTAGGTGCCCACTGGAATTAAAGGGTAATTACACCCAAAAGTTATTTTTTTATATAGTTCCCCAGACCTCAAAAGTGGTCTCCTGATGTCGTTTAAGCTTTGTTTGTCTATTAAAAAGGTGTGATTTTCAGAGTGAAAACCTGAAAAAAAACAGGGGGAAACGGAAACTGATGAAATGGAATTTGGGAGAAAATAACTGAATCAGCCAAAAAATACAACAGATTTTATAGAGCCCTTCACAGTGGAGGAAAATGACCTGCATTCAGCACCCGGATATGTCTCAATCTGCTTCAGTCGAGTGTCTCTCATGGAGTAGAATTTCTTGCCTGGCTACAGACTGAGGAGAAACAGGCCTTTTTTCCCCGGCTCAGACGGTCAGTCACATCTTCACTTCTCCTCTTCCCGGACTCTCCATGTCCTGCCTGACTGTCTACCCATGATCCTACCTTTGTTGGGGGCTTTTGCGGCCGGTGGGTGACACATCTCTGGTCTGTGTCGGGGTGGTGGGAAGAAATGACACGCCGCAGCTTCCTGTGGAGGGATCGGTGGAGAGAGCAGGTTTGGCAGTCTATCGCTCACAGCCTCACTTACAGCTGTCACAGACAGACCTGACCCCCGAGAGGGGGAAAGAGAGAGAGAGCACTCTGGACCTGGCAAGAGGCCTACTGAGGCAATCTCTTTAAGTTTGAGGAGGTGTCAGAATGTCAGGACATCACTCCAGTTTGATTTCCTCCTAGTTATGTCCATTTCCTTAGTGTTTGTTGCCAGATTTCACAAGTCTTGTTATCCCACTAGAGTAGACTATTCACAAG
Organism: Oncorhynchus gorbuscha; assembly: GCF_021184085.1. Classification (NCBI taxonomy): domain Eukaryota; kingdom Metazoa; phylum Chordata; class Actinopteri; order Salmoniformes; family Salmonidae; genus Oncorhynchus; species Oncorhynchus gorbuscha. The sequence continues at coordinate 46,995,680 of NC_060183.1, read as the reverse complement.
GTACTCTAGTACTCTACAAGGCTGAAGCTGGACTTTCATCATCTCTTTATTTATTCTTCCCATGTTAGCTTTTGCTTTGTTTTCCCCTTCTATTTCGCTTAACCAAAACAAAATCAGGACAACATTAATCCAAATGTTGACCGTCATTCATGCTCGTCTGCCTTGCTAACAGCTAAATCCTGGACCGTAGTAATTGGCTTAAGGAATGTTAGGAGATGATACAGAGCGTATGGGTTTCCCCTTTATGCCTCCAGCAGCTCCCCCGATCCCTCCGTTCCGCTGAGGACCTTTCTGTGGACAGGGTTGAGTAGCTCAATGTGTGTGAATATTAGTGTGCGTGTGATGTGACTGTTACTTAGTGTGAGGGGACGTCTGTGAGACAGTGACAGGCAGGCCTGATATCGGCAGGCTCTCTGTGCAGTAAGTCGGGAAACAGGGCTCAGACAGAGGACGGTATTTGTTTAGAGATTCGAACATTTTATATTCACAAATGTAACAATACTTTTTTTGTATTATTACGATCCATGAACCTTTGATTTTATCTGTAGCAGGCATGCTTTTAGTTTCACATTTTCTCACGTCTGCCAGAGAGTCTGTGAATTGAGTGATGCTAGTGAGTTTTCTGTTGCTATATTCCTGTCCTGCCAGCCCTAACAGATCCCAGAGACTTGCCCCCCCCCCACCCCTGCATGGCTATAACAGCAGGCTCAGAGAGATTGAGTAAAAGCTCTATAATTTATTACTGGTTCTTCTCCCAGACTAAATATTTACCCAGCATCCCATAGCAGCTTACAATAACACTGTGTGTTCCCTGGCCACCTGGGCTGGAGGGGCAAGTTTTCACTGAATGCCCTTTACCGCTACACATTTGTAAGAACCCTAGCCCTGGGACAAGGACATGTTTGTGACATGTTTGTGATTTAAATAGAGGACCCCAGAAAACATTATGACAAAACGTAATCAATTTGACTCTTATCACTCGCATAGATTTAGACCCACTTCCTAGCAACTCACTGCTGATGCCCTTTCACTGCTACTCCTCTTCACTCTGAAGAGGTTAGGATCAAGTCCATCTCTTGCCGTATCACTTCTATTACTCATGGGCAGAAAATGTCGACAGACAATATCAATTATCCAGCCGACCTTGATCTAGTGCTCGGACCGAAGAAGGATTATTGAGGATGACAGATCAGGCTCCTGAACCCTGACGTGGGATTGATTGATCCTGTGATGGGAGTCAAGAAAGGTCTCAGCCTTGCTGCTGTAGGGTCGGCAGTGATTGCGTGGCTTGCTGTTATTACTGCATTTGTGCCAGAATCACCCGGTTTCATGTCCAAGGTTGCCAGGTAATGTGCAGTGGTACTTTAGGGTGCTGCTGGGAAGCCTTTCACACTAAGAATGGGTGACGTACGGGTGAAAGCGGTGCGTGGAGACGCTGGCCTCGGTTCCAGAACATTCCCACAGAGACGTACGGAATGTTATGTCGTCAGTGTTCTCCTCCAAGCCCTCCAGAGTACAAAGTGCGTCCACTCGAGGGGTGGTTTCAATCAAGCAGTGGTCAGTGTTAGTGTAGTACAGAGCCGTTACGAAACGTCTGTGTGAAGTCCTGCACACCATAATGAGGAGGAACATACAGTCCTTTGTGATCTTAATGTGTTCAATCCATACTGTTCATATGCATATTGTGATGGCATGAAGTCAAATTTGGTGATAAACCTCCATCCTGTTTTATTCTAATCACACACTGTATACCTGCCTGGGTAAATGGACCAGAGCTGGCCAACACATCATTTACAGTCACCGGCCTAATGGGACCTCAACGCAGCAGCAATGTGACTCTGCACAGTGTCACTGTAAACCAGTAAATCCCGGGGCCATAAAAGATTGGGCCAGGGACTTTGGCTAGGAACTGCCTGCAGAGGTCTAAAAACACAGGCCCAATGAAAATGTTTCAAGGAGAAGCCCAGACCCTGACAGAAAGCTGGAGCAGCTACTCAGCGTTCTTTACGATCCTGTCTTCAGGGAACCCTTTGGAGTGTGAACAAACTGCCCCAGCTGGGCCTGTCTGTCTGGCTGAATGCATCCTGCCTCCTACAGACACAATACCATAATACCACAGCCTCCATCACAGCTGGGACTGGTAGACTAGCAGCCAGCCAGTCAGGGAACGGGGAGATTTGCCTTGTGGCAAAGGAATGCCACTGACAGCCTCCAATATGGTTCTTAACCTGTTTCTACATCATAAAGTGAAGAGATTTTATTCCCTGCATTTTGGCTAAGGCTTTATGACTTAGAGAAATGTTTTGTGGGGGAGATGGAGAGATAAGGTAGAGGAGATTGGCTCAGAAAATACACTGACATCTTTCTCTAAAACACACACACAGAGAGAGAGTAGGACTTGTTGATTTCCATGAAGGATCAAAGCAGCTGTTCAGGGATGGAGTTGGGCAGCTTGATCCTCACAACCAGCAAGAGTTCAGAGCCTGATCGTAAAGCTGACTAGACAGAGGTCCTCACAAGGTGGCTCAGGTGTGTGAAGTAATGTGTCATTGTGTGTGCTGGGTGTGGCGGTTGTAATATTGATATAACGCTACTCTGATAACAAGGTCAGGAACAGTTGTGCTTGTGGTAGATCTTTATCAGACCCTTCCAAGGATGAAACTAGGTCGACCGATTATGATTTTTCAATACCGATACCGATTATTGGAGGACCAAAAAATTCCAGTGCCGATTTAAAATAAAATACAATTGTAATAATGACAATTACAACAATACTGAATGAACACTTATTTTAACTTAATATAATACATCATTAAAATCAATTTAGCCTCAAGTAAATAATGAAACATGTTCAATTTGAATTAAAAACAAAGTGTTGGAGAAGAAAGTAAAAGTGCAATATGTGCCATGTAAGAAAGCTAACGTTTAAGTTCCTTGCTCAGAACATGAGAACATATGAAAGCTGGTGGTTCCTTTTAACATGAGTCTTCAATATTCCCAGTTAAGAAGTTTTAGGTTGTAGTTATTAGATAAATTATAGGACTATTTCTCTCTATACCATTTGTATTCCATATACCTTTGACTATTGGATGTTCTTATAGGCACAATAGTATTGCCAGCCTAATCTCGGGAGTTGCTTCAAGCATTGCGAAGAGTAGCTGGCAAACGCAGGAAAGTGCTGTTTGAATGAATGCTTACAAATCTGCTGCTGCCGACCACCGCTCAGTCCGACTGCTCTATCAAATATCAAATCATAGACTTAATTATAATATAATAAACACACAAATGCGTGCCTTGGGTCATTAATATGGTAAAAATCCGGAAACTATCATTTCGAAAACAAAACATTTATTCTTTCAGTGAAATTTCGGAACCGTTCCGTATTTTATTGAACGGGTGGCAATCCTAAGTCTAAATATTGCTGTTACATTGCACAACATTCAATGTTATGTCATCATAATGTAAATTGTGGCAAATTAATTATGGTCTTTGTTAGGAAGAAATGGTCTTCACACAGTTCGCAATGAGCCAGGCAGCTCAAACTGCTGCATATACCCTGACTCTGCTTTCACGGAACGCAAGAGAAGTGACATAATTAGTTAATATTGCCTGCTAACATGAATTTCTTTTAACTAAATATGCAGGTTTAAAAATATATATACTTTGTATTGATTTTAAGAAACTCATGGATGTTTATGGTTCGGTACATTGGTGCAACAACTGCTTTTTTCGCAAATGTGCTTGTTAAATCATCACCCGTTTGGCGACGTAGGCTGTGATTCGATGATAAATTAACAGGCACCGCATTGATTATTTGCAACACAGGACAAGCAAGTTAAATTAGTATTATCATCAACCATGTGTAGTTAACTAGTGATTATGTTAAGATTGATTGTTTTTTATAAGTTTAATGCTAGCTAGCAACTTACCTTGGCTTATTGGCAGCGTAGCCTAGTGGTTAGAGCGTTGGACTATTAACCGGAAGGTTGCGAGTTCAAACCCCTGAGTTGACAAGATACAAATCTGTCGTTCTGCCCCTGAACAGGCAGTTAACCCACTGTTCCCAGGCCGTCAGAAAATAAGAACATGTTCTTAACTGAATTGCCTGGTTAAATAAAAAATAAAAATTAATTTAAAAAAATTGTTGCACTTGCGTAACAGGTGGTGAACCTGCCACACAGGCTCCTCGTAGAGTGCAATGTAATCGGCTATAGTCCGATTACATTGCCGATTACCGATTTGTTATGAAACCGTGCAATCGGCCCTAATTAATCAGCCATGCCAATTAATCGGTCAACCTCTAGTTGTAGGCTCTGAGCCCAATCTGTTTTCATCCATGCATATAATTTAGTGTGTGTGTGGGACAGGGATTCATAGAGGGGCCACCTATTGCTCCATACTGAGGAAGGGGAGAGCGAGAAATCTGAGACAAGCTTCAAACGAAGAGTCGAGTTTCACAACCTGGTGCAGAACAGGAAGCTAGGCTTAACACTGGAAGTAAACCAACATCAGGAAATGAACACATATTAAAACCTGTAAGAATGTAGTCAGCAAATACACAGTATAGGATTGGATTGAAATAACACAAATGCATTGTGTGATTGATTGGTACAATGACGGTTGATACTCCCCATGCCTTAGGTGAGATACCTATAAGTCAGTGTGATTCTGTTCCTAGGCCATCATTGAAAATAAGAATTTGTTCTTAACCGACTTGCCTAGTTAAATAAAGGTAAAATAATTGTAAAAATTCTAGATCACTATTAGGAAGCTTCTTTCTCCAGCCTGAGGAGTGAAATGAGAAGAATTTGGTGCTCTGCTGTATCTCAGCAGGGTTCCCAGTTCTCAGAAGACCCTTTCCTGGTTGAAGCTGTAACTATGTCACCCCCCCCCCCCCTGTGTCTCTCCCCTCACCTTTCCCAGTCCTCTACTGAGGAGAGCGGTGCAGGGAAAGGGATGAATATGTCATGTCAACAGTAATCAAATCTCCCTGTAACAAGGCTTACCTCATGTCTGTGTTTTGGGCTGGGAGAATAACGACCCCAGTTCCCATAGCTCAACCAGGGGTCACATTGCTCTGTTTAGCAAAAGTAAGGACTTCTTAATTTTCAAGAATATCTAGGATCTCGTAAATGAGATAATTTGACCCAGAATATGAACTTAGTGCTTGGTTTTCACATTCATTACAGCTTGAAAAGCTAAAGTACTTTTTCTGGTATGCAAAATGAATTATTTGTAGGTCAAAAAGAGTGCTGTGCTTCCAGATATTGTCCTGGTCATACCTCTCTCTGTGTTGAGATTTCTCCCCTGTTGTTCATTTAACATTCTAAACTTTTGAACATGGGAAAAAAAAAAACATATACAAGCGAAGCTTTTAGCAATCACTCTTCGAAAACCATTTGCCCCAGAGGATATGAGATACTTGAGAGATAAAAGAAAAGAAGTCGTCGAGGCCAAATGGTAGAGAGGACTGGAATAGACGGAGAGAGACGTTGAGTGATAAAACGCAGTGAGTGGATGATGTGTGTGTTATCTGAAGCTGAAAGTATACAGCAGCGTTCTGTTTCTTTCCCAGTTTAATAACTTCCCTCCACTTACTATGGTGCTTATGACCCTGTTCCCTCTCTCGTCAATACAGCACCACCTGTTTCATTCCTCTGTCTCCTTTTCTGGCAATATATGCTCTCTCTTTCTCTAGCTCTCTTATCTTTTCCCTCTACTTTATCCCACCATCCCTCCATTTCAAATTCCTTCTCTCGCTCTCTGACTGAAATTCCTTTGTTGCTATATTTAATTTACCATTGATGTATTTGGTTATCGTTTAGAGTTGAAGGTTTACATACATAAATCCCGGTTGTGTATGTTTGAGTGCTGGGAAGTCCTTTTCGTCAGTGCTGAAAGCTGTCTGGTTGTGATTTATGTGGGTAGTCTGGTTGTACTCAGCACAGGTAAAGCCGAGATTCGCTATGATATACAGTAATTAAGCAATAAGGCCCGAGGAGGTGTGCTATATGGCCAATATACCACAGCTAAGGAGTGCCTGGATACAGCCCTTAGCCGTGGTATATTGACCATATACCACAAACCCCAGAGGTGCCTTAATGCTATTATAAACTCGTTACCAACATTATTAGAACAGCACAAAGTACTATTTTGTCATACCCATGTTACACGATCTGATAAACCGACATTCAGGGCTCCAACCACCCAGTTTATAATATATCATTCTATTCTGGTAATCTACATTTTTTTTTTTTTTACTCTGTGTGTGCTGGGTTGTGCAAATGTGTTCCTCCTCCGTGTTGTTTCTCATCGGTCTGAGTGGCTTTGGTTTAGTGCTGTGGAGCAAAAGCTATAACTCTCCTTGCCATTCCATCCTGAAGGCACATTGCGGCAATGCCAATAGTCTAGACCTGTGGACCTCGACACACAGCGCCTCTGCCGCAACAGGAGCTGATGCAGTGGAGCACACAGGAACCACGTTGGATGGGAGGCTATCTTGGATTGCTGCAGTCTGCTTCAGCGGGGACATGGTTAGGGAGCTGAGATGAATGTTGGTGGATGAACTTGACTTCACATGGCCACTTGTCAGTCTGATTGGCTTTTATCTAAATAATCTGTATCTTGAATGTACTACACGTCAACCCCCCCCTCCGAGACTCATAAACAGCTTTTCAATAGATGATCTATAAAAGCACTACTCAAAGTGAAATTCTGTTGTATCAGCTTTTTTAACCAGTGAGGGCGTTTTAGCCAGCATTAGCACTGTCAGGCCGTTTCAGAGCCCTCAATAGATTTGACTCTGGGCTGAAAAATCATGTGGCTTCCATGGAGGGAGTGGCACGTGTTGATCACGTCACATGCTGCAATGTCAACCATGTTTTCGTTTTAGTATTGATATGTCTGTGCAAATGTATGACGCCCCTGACAGGTGGTGTTTACAGTGTTATTAACGTCACTATAACTGACCCCAGTCACGTGTAAAGCCTTGTAAGCTTTCCAACCTAAATGCCTTAAAAGGGTTAGGACAAAGTGGTTTATCTGCTATGTATTGTGGTGTGGGACATACGTCTTGAGTTATGATTATGTGTTTCGGATTTAAATCGAGAAAAATAAAAGACTAGTAGTCGGGCAGCTCAGCTTGCCAAGGTAAACCCCCAGAGTCTAAAATCACACACTGTGTCTGTACCGTCTGCAAAGGTCTGAGCGTATCGTACAACATGGTGGTTTTGAGGGTATGGTGTTTTAGGCGCTAATTGAAACCGTATGTTGTCTTGAAGAGATGGAGCATGAATAAGTCTTTATGTTACTGGAGTGGTAAGAGTTCAACATCCGTTGGTGACAGAAAACTTCTAGAAGAACGTTTAGAAGTTCACCAAAGGTGATTGACAGTCTAGGGAACATGCATTTGCTACAGCACTTCCGCCACTGAGACGATGTCCTGGGATGTTCAGTCTGATACGATGTCTATGTGAATGTTGGGTCACCTTTACTTGTCATACCTTTTGACCTCTATCCTCTTCACCCTCAGGTCCACACCAAGTTCCACTGTCGCCAGGCCCACGCCCCAGGAACAGACACCTCCTGTCTCACCTTCTCCTACGACGGGACAACACTGGCCTCTCGAGGAGGTGGGATCTATCAGCCTGCTTCACTACTTACCCATTTCCTTTCTTACTACAGTACACCACCAGTATAACATGGACATCAGTGTTGCCTGACTGTGCGTTCAACAACACTGTACTGTAGCTCTGTGCCTGTGTGTGTATACGTTGGAGCGAGTCCCTCTGCCCCAGCCCTGACCCCGTGCTTTCAGGGGAGATGTCATGTCTGAACACGCATCCACAAGTCTGTTGTTTCAGCGGGGAAAGAGCTCATCTCTTCCCCAAAGTGTAAATAAAGACAGCCAGTCTGTCACCATCAGTGAAGCTGTGCAGCACACATGCAGATCTTCCATACACAAAAGCAGAGGGGTTTCCTCCGTCTTGGCGTGTGTTCTGTTCTAGCCGTACGTCCCTCTGAGTGGGCTGTATGCTTGGCCCGCGATGCCTCAGCCTTAGATCATGCCTGTGTTGACTCTTTCATCAGGGTGCCAGTGTTCCTTAACCATTATAGTTCCCCGTAAGGTCACTGTTGAGTTAAGAACAAACGGTATTTTACTGTACATGACTGACCAGACTGTGTAACACAGGAGGGCGTTGTACATCAGTGCACCGTGAAATAATTACAATACCTCTTGAATAACTTCCATTTTCTCTGCCAGGTGATGACACTCTAAAGACCTGGGACATCCGTAACTTCAAGAAGCCTCTGAATGTGGCTACAGGGCTTTCCGCCTTCTTCTCCATGTGAGTACTCCTGTCGTTATTCCCTTGATTAATCATTGGTGATTTGAACACCCTTTATGGGATTTCCTGTGATTACTTTAATATAACTGGTTGGTACTACCTACATGTGCAGGGTACAGTTCCTGAGAACAACTGAAGGACATGACTTAAAAAAATAAAAAAATAATGTGCTTGTCTAGTATCAGCTGGCTGAAGTGTGGTGTGTGACTGTGTCCCGAACAGGACAGACTGCTGTTTCAGCCCTGATGACAAGCTGCTGGTGACGGGGACGTCGGTGAAGAAGGACGAGGGCAACGGGAAGCTGGTGTTCTTTGACAGAGCCTCCTTCCAGAAGGTTTATGAGATAGATGTCACCAACGCGGTGAGAAACATTATTTAACTCTGACTGCAACACTAATAATAACTGACCAGAATGACTACATCGTATCCTCAGGTTTCATTTAATTGTGGTGATTCACAGACGTTATAATAAAAACATGTACATTGATAATCAAACTGTAATAATTGGTTGAAGGGGCAACATTCATTTATGTAGATTGCAACAGAGGCAGTATTGCAGACTTCCCTAGAAAGTCCCTGAAATGTCATTTCCTCTCAGGATTTGGGGTTTGTCCTTGTGTTCCATCTTAAAACTCTCCTACATCAGTGTAAGCTCTCATTTGGGCAGGAAATAAGTCTTGTCTGTTCAGATTACGGGGTTTAAGGTCATTTCCCATTTATCCCAAGATGAATTATCCCCAGCAGGGGTTAGAGCTACTTTACAACCACTACTGTGACTGTACAGGCAGGATAGGAAGGTTATCCTGGGGAATAGTGCACACTGCTGAACTCTATTAGTAAGTTCTGATACTGTAGATACTGCTGAACTCTATTAGTAAGTTCTGATACTGTAGGTACTGCTGAACTCTATTAGTAAGTTCTGATACTGTAGATACTGCTGAACTCTATTAGTAAGTTCTGATACTGTAGGTACTGCTGAACTCTATTAGTAAGTTCTGTTACTGTAGATACTGCTGAACTCTATTAGTAAGTTCTGATACTGTAGGTACTGCTGAACTCTATTAGTAAGTTCTGATACTGTAGATACTGCTGAACTCTATTAGTAAGTTCTGATACTGTAGATACTGCTGAACTCTATTAGTAAGTTCTGATACTGTAGATACTGCTGAACTCTATTAGTAAGTTCTGATACTGTAGGTACTGCTGAACTCTATTAGTAAGTTCTGATACTGTAAATACTGCTGAACTCTTAGTAAGTTCTGATACTGTAAATACTGCTGAACTCTATTAGTAAGTTCTGATACTGTAGATACTGCTGAACTCTTAGTAAGTTCTGATACTGTAGATACTGCTGAACTCTATTAGTAAGTTCTGATACTGCTGAATGCTAAACTTAATCCCTCAGGCCTGGTGTCTACTGGTTCTGTTGCCTTGTGTAAGTAGCAGTGAGGGTTTTTTGATGGCCAAGTTATGTTTTAACAGTCCTGCTGGTTGAAAATGTGTGTTATTATAGAGGCTCACACAGCCCCTCCAATACGTGTCCCTGTTGATATGTAGATTTCATTATGAACAATTCATGGAACAAGTGACCTTAAGCTTTGTTTCACCTTTGTATCACGTCATTTAATTCAAGCCATGCATGTGTGTCTGAACATCAGAATTAGCCTACATGTATCCTTGCTACATTTCAACAGTGTTAGCCTTTTCTCTTTAAGCATCTGCCTTGAGTTATGGCTGTGGGTCTAAACATGGCCACCTGTGCTATCTCTGAATGAGAGCAGAATTCTGATGTTTCCCCCAACTCTGTGGTTTGCCAGTAGCACGATCATCTTTCAGTGCAGGGACAACTGGAAAACCCAGCTCAACCCATCCAAGCCAGGAGAAAAGAGTCAGGAACACGGTTTGGGGCCGAGCCAAGCCAGGAAAGAGAGGCGTAATGTAACCCTACTCTCTGCCAATCAACCACGTCAAGTATTGGCAGAAGATGCTTTTCCAATTGATTCATTAAACATTGGATAGAGAATTAACTGGTCTAACTAGCAAAACATTGTATAGACCATTCACATACACATATTAATGTACATGTGAAGTAATGTCTTCTGCAATCTAGCATGTAGGGAACCTTCTGTACATGCTACTTGTTGCCATGGCAAAGGGCACGTAGGTGTAAAAATGATCTTCTGGAGATACAGCAGCTCCAGACGCTCTTCTCACCGACACTCCACTGCAGCGTCTGTCTAGCATTAGCTGATCAGAATAGGTCCCTTCACCAGGGTAGATGGGGATCCAGATCAGAAGGCTGCTGTGAGAGAGAGAGCTCTGTCTGTGGAGAATTGAAACCACACCGCCAGCCCCAGGTTGAAAGAATGTTCTCTCTGTGTCATGTGGTACAGTAAAGTATGCGCAGCGCAGACCTTTTTCCATTCTCCTCTCTTCTACCAATCCCTTTCCACCTCTCCTTGCTCTCTCTCTCTCTTTCTCCTGCCCACCCCGGACCTCCAGTGGATTTTTCAGACTGTATGTGTAGTCAAAACAGTGAGGTCTGACAGAGGCTAACTCAGTATCCCTCTGGTCCAGGCTGGACAGCTAGGTTCTCCTATCCTCTGGGGGTTTACAGCGGTCGCGTTGCACCCTACCTGCCAGCCGGCTGCCGTCTCCTCTCCATGTATGTTTGACAGCCGGCCTGGCACAGCCTACAGAGAGAGAGAGAGAGAGAGAGAGAGAGACACAACTCTTAAGTGCATGTACCCATGTATATTTAGTATCTACCCCATTCCAAATCAGATAAGCAAATCTCTGAGGTGTTAAACGTTTGTCTTTGCAGCAGATGTAGTTATTTCTGGGGCGACGTGCACTCGAGGGACCTGACCAATGAGCTGTTTACTGTGTTTACACCAGCCGTCCCCGCTCTGAGATGGGTTAAGAATTTAAGTGCTGTCTATATGAAGCGGTGTACCAGACGGTCGAGTGAAAGGCAGGGCTACCAATCATCTCCGACTAAACAGTCTTCATAACCCCTGGACCAGGGGCATAGGCTGTGCTATGGCGTGGAGGAGTTTTTAGCCTGGGTTAGGTAAATACTCCAGCCACTCTAAGCTTATCTCTGTCGATGACAACGGGCATGAACCAGGTGAGGACTCACAGACTCACTCCAGCTGAGGTACAGTGGGAAATACCTCTGAGAAATACCTATCAGTGAGAGTCCTGGTGGATGTAGCAGTCCCGGGAACCCTACGATAGATTCCTCTGGGGAGAAATGGCAAAGACCCTGTGGGTGTAATGGGTATTTATTTCTGGTGGCTGGGTGTTGTGTGTCGGTGAGGCGTTGTCCCAGCCTCACATTCTCATAGTGTGTGTCACATCTGTGTGTTGATGTCTGCACTCGCAACACTTCACTTCTCACGCTTGATGGCTCTCAAACAGTAGCCTTCCTCTCCTGCTCTTTGATAGAGATGCTTTCATCTTTAGTGTGAGGAGGGTGGAAGGTGGGCCAATGTCCATGGTGGTTCTCCTCTTTGTGGCTCAGTACGTTGCTCCTCCACAAGGGCCTATCTGGAGGTCATTCTGATTTCAGTTATGGGGTGCTCAGGCAAACTCGGATACTTTAGTAGAGATTTTCCCATTTGATGGCACCAACGCTATATTTCTGTCTGCTGTGGGTAAATAGTCAGCTGTGGCATGGGAAAAGGGGGGGGTGATAGTTAGGCTTTGTATGGATGTGTCCTTACAACCTTGTGTGGAGTAGGAGTGTAAACAGTGTATTCCCCACACTGTAAACACACGGCTCTGAATATCCACATTGGAACCCTCTACTGCTCAGCGAGGCTACCGCATAGCTCTGCTGGCTTGGGCTGGGCCATACCTGGCTGGGCTGAGTCAGTTGGGTTGGATCGGACTTGTCCTGCTGGTCTTGGTTCTGCTGATCTTGCCTGTGTTGGGCTGAGCTCTGCTAGGCTCGGTTCTACTTGGTTCTTGCCTGTGTTGGGGTGCTGCTGGGTCAAGTCTCTGAACTGTGATTGAGCCTCCACTGGAGTGGAACGGAATTCCTCAATGCTATGCATGTGATGTGAATGATGTGCTCCGGTACCATAGCGACTGTGATAGGCTGTTTTACACACTGCCCATTGATTGTCATTGAAGCATCTCTACAAGGGGCGCTTTGGTTCATTACGCTATACACACACACACACTGACACAGTTCTGTCCAGATACGTTTGTGCAGCATGTTTACACATTTCTTAAAGTTCTAATTGGGAGCATTTTCTAGATCTTTCTAAATCATCAATTACTTCGCCACATGGTCAGTGGGGTAGATTAACCCTGACATGTCCACTACACTCACTCACCCGTCACCACAGAGCTGCTGGAGGTGCCTCGGGGGTCTGCTAGGCAAGTGTTTGAGGATCTGGGATGTTGTGGTGAGGGGCTGTTTGGCTGACTGCGTTTATGTAAGTGCATGATGTGTAATGCATAGCTATTGTGGGAATAGGTGAGTTCCTAATAGTATGTGTGTGTTTTGGTTGCTGTGTGTTGGTCCCCTTACCAACTGGAGCCCGGTGGGAATCTGAACAGCTGGGCATTAAGCAGCTTTCAACCAGTCACAGACCCTGCCCACAGCACACCACCCCTAGTCCTAACCGTCCCCATCCTGTCCCATCCCCCACTGGGCCACTGATTTCCACATACACACTAATACTCCATCCATGGTCTCTGCTTGTAGTACTGCCCACTGCCCAGCATCATTCATAAACCGTTTTCATCATTTATTTTAATACAAAACGCTATGCTTTGTGAACTAAAAAATCATCACTATTCCTCCCTCTCTGTCACACACACAGTCATGCATAGAGGAAATTGCACCTCAGTGTGAGCAAGTAGGTCTCTGACGGTCATGGAATTTTGGATGACGGTAATTGGCCAGACAAATGACCATGGTCTATGTACATTTAATACAAATATAAATGCAACATGCAACAATTTCAAAGATTTTACTGAGTTGCAGTTCATATCAGGAAATCAGTAAATTGAAATATATTCATTAGGCCCTAATCCATTGATTTCACGACTGGAGATACAGATATGCATCTGTTGGTCACAGATACCTTATGAAAAAGGTTGGGGTGTGGATCAGAAAACCAGTCTGTATCTTGTGTGACCACCATTTTCCTCATGCAGCGTGACCTCTCCTTCGCATAGAGTTGATCAGGCTGTTGATTGTTGACTATGGAATGTTGTCCTACTCCTCTTCAATGGCAGTGCGAAGTTGCTGGATGTTGATAGGAACTGGAACACGCTGTCATACACATTGACCCAGAGCATCCCAAACATGCTCAATGGGTGACAAGTCTGGTGAGTATGCAGGCCATGGAAGAACTGGGCCATTTTCCAGGAATTGTGTACAGAACCTTTATCATCCTAAAACATGAGGTGATGGCGGCGGATGAATGGCACGACAATGGGCCTCAGGATGTCACCATGCGGCGCTCTGTTCACAACATTGGAATCAGTAAACCGCTCGCCTAAACGACGCCATACATTCATCCGTGGAGAACACACTTCTTTAGCATGCCAGTGGCCATCGAAGGTGAGCATTTTACCACTGAAGTCGGTTACGACGCCGAAATGCAGTCATTTTAAGACCCTAAGGAGGACGACGAGCACACAGATGAGCTTCCCTGAGATGTTTTTTGTTTGTTCAGAAATTCTTTGGTTGATGTGCAAACCCACAGTTTTGTCTGTTGTCCAGTTGACTGGTCTCAGATGATCCCACAGGTGAAGAAGTCGGATGTGGTGGTCCTAGGCTGGGGTGGTTACATGTGGTCTGCGATTGTGAGGCCGGTTGGATGTACTGCCAAATTCTCTAAAACAACGTTGGAGACTGCTTATGGAATAGAAATTAACATTCTATTATCTTGCAATAGCACTGGTGGACATTCCTGCAGTCAGCATACCAATTGTACACGCCCCCAAAACTTGAGACATCTGTGGCATTGTGTTGTGCGACAAAACTGCACATTTTAAAGTGGCCTTTTATTGTCCCCAGCACAAGATGCACCTGTGTATCGATATGGAAGTGGAAGGATTATCTTGTCAAAGGAGAAATGCTCACTAACATGGATGTAAACACATTTGTGCAGAAAGTTTGAGAGAAATAAGCTTTTTGTGCGTATGAAACATTTCTGTGGTCTTTTTATTTCAGCTCATGGAACACTTGACATTTCACTGTTATGAAGGATATTTTATTTTCATTATGGTTTTTGTCTACAACCGTCGGTTACACGGTTGTACGCTAATTGTGCCATCCCTATGCATGAGAGCAATGCATCCTCTTCCATTCCTCTGTTTTGGCCCCTGTTTTGGCCCCGCTGTTACAAATAGGGTCTTCGAGAGAGGGATGAAGAGAGCTCAAAATAGCCTGAGGATTCTGCTCTACATTCAGAAAAATCCCAACGTCCAGCCACTACTGTGTTAGCTGCCACACATCTGATTTGCAACTCTCAGAATTTCAACCTATCGACTGGAAGTCTCTACACACATGCACTCGTAGGTGCTTCATCACTGCTAAACACTTTTGCATACACACAAACACCACACACACACACACTCTGGATGAGCGTGGTCACATTTGCCCTTGGCAGCGAGCCATCTGTCATACACAGACTGAAGGATCCCGGCTGCGTCCTGACGACCAAATATAGTCAGCTAATGCAGAGACCCCTCCGACAGTTAAAAACCTGCCTGTGTCCGCTCCAGCGGTTATCACTAAGAATTGTTTTAATCATGTTACAATCGAATGTTCACCATGTTTCTAAAAAGCTCATCTCCTGTCTGTTTCTCTTTGTGTATTTTTCAGGGTGTGGTGCGGTGTCTCTGGCATCCCAAGCTGAATCAGATTATGGTGGGGACTGGAAACGGACTGGCTAAGGTCTACTACGACCCTGTCAAGAGTCACAGGTACGCTGCGCTGAGAATGCTTACCTTTACGGTAGCTGCGGACGGAAGTTGTCTTTTTGCATGGCGAGTTTTTAGCTGTCCTGTACATCAGTCTTTTTCTGACTTCACTGTACAAACTCCCATTGAGAAATGATAGTGTGCACATTTGATAATTGGTCTGAAGTAGCGTTGTACGGTATACAGAAACGTCGGTGCTTTTTTGATACTAGAACATGACAAACGGGTCGGCGCTAGAATTTTTGTTACTTTCCGTAGTTCTGTCATATGTGAAGTCTCACGTCATGTACGGATTGAAAGGATTGAGTCTGTCTAGTAATTTGTCTGAGTCTTCTCAAGGGGGCAGTAGTAAGCTAGCCAGGCTACTTGCGCTTGTGCATGCAGCTGACACAGCGAGAGCCACTTTTGGGAAGCAAGCGAGGGGAGAGCAAATGCCGACAGCATGGCTTCTTCTAACGAAAACATACCTCCATGCCCACAGCTTGTAGACAAAAATGGCTCCTGAAGCGAAATATGGGAATTGTTTCCTTGAAGAGCAGATGAGGGCCAGCCCACCCAAACAACTATGCAAAAGCCGTCCAGTGCAAGGGAGTTTTAGTTCCAAAACGACTAAAAATATATATATATTCACACATGACATTTGCATTGTAACGTTATTCTACTAGTAACTACAGTGCCTTCAGAAAGTTTTCACACCCCTTGACTTTTTCCACATTTTGTTGTTTTACAGCCTGAATTTAAAATTGAATAAATTTAGACTTTTTTTCACTGGCCCACACACGACAAAAAAGATGAAATATTCGATCCCTTTCTTATAGCAAGCATAAATAAGTTCAGGAGTGAAAATGTGCTTAACAAGTCAAATAATAAGTTGCGTGCAATAATAGTTTTTAACCAGATTTTTACCTAATCTCTGTACCCCACACATTTAATTATCTTTAAGGTCCCTTAGTCGAGCAGTGAATTTCAAACACAGATTCAACCACAAAGACCAGGGAGGTTTCCAATGCCTCGCAAAGAGGGGCACCTATTGGTAGATGGGTAAAAAAAAAAAAAAAGCAGACATTGTATATCCCTTTTATTTCACCCTGTGGCCAATGGTGACTTTAAAATAGATTGTTTAATGGCTGTGATAGGAGAAAACTGAGGATGGATCAAAACATGGTAGTTACTTCACAATACTAACCTAATTGACAGTGATAAGAAAGAAGCCCGTACAGAATAAATATATATTCAAAAACATGCATCCTGTTTGCAACAAGGCACTAACGTAATACTGCAAAAAAATTGGAAAAGCAATTAACTTTTTGTCCTAAATACAAAGTGTTATGTTTGGGGTAAATCCAATACAACACATTACTGAGTACCATTCTCCATATTTTCAAGCATAGTAGTGGCTACATCATGTTATGGGTATGCTTGTAATCATTAACGAATTGGGAGTTTTTCAGGATAAAAAGTAAATGGAATGGAGCTAAGCACAAGCAAAATCCTATAGGATAATCTGGTTGTCTGCCTTCCACCAGACACTGGGTGAGTAATTCACCTTTCAGCAGGACAGTAACCTAAAAGGCCAAATCTACACTGGAGTTGCTTACCAAGAAGACAGTGAATGTTCCTGTGTGGCCGAGTTACATTTTTTACTTAAATCAACTTGAAAATCTATGGCAAGACCTGAAAATGGTTGTCTAACAATGATCAACAACCAATTTTACAGAGCTTGAAGAATTTTGAAAATAATAATGGGCGAATGTTGCACAATCCAAGCTTTTAGAGACTTACCCAGAAATAGTCACAGCAGTAATCGCTGCCAAAGGTGCTTCTACAACATATTGACTCAAGGGTGTGAATACTTATGCAAATGAGTTATTTTTTTATTTCATTTGCAAACATTTTTTTTAAATGATTGGATATTGTGTGGAGATGGGTGAGAAAAAACATACACCACCATTCCAAAGTTTGGGGTCACTTAGAAATGTCCTTGTATTTGAAAGAAAATATATTTTTAAAGTCCATTAAAATAACATCAAATTGATCAGAATTACCGTGTAGACGTTGTTAATGTTGTACATGACTATTGTAGCTGGAAACGGCAGATTTTTTATGGAATATCTACATAGGCGTACAGAGGCCCATTATCAGCAACCATCACTCCTGTGTTCCAATGGCACGTTGTCTTAGCTAATCCAAGTTTATCATCTTAAAAGGCTAATTGATCATTAGAAATTTTGCAATTATGTTAGCGCAGCTGAAAACTGAAACATGCTGGCCAGCAAGGCAGAGTTGCAAAGAAAAAGCCACATCTCAGACTGGCCAATAAAAATAAAAGATCAAAATGGGGAAAAGAACACAGACACTGGACAGAGGAAGATTGGAAAAAGGTTTTATGGACAGACAAATCTAAGTTTAAGGTTTTGCGATCACAAGAAGAACTTTCGTAAGACCCAGAAAAAATTAAGATGCTGGAGGAGTTCTTGACAGCATCTGTGATGGTCTGGGGGTGCTTTGGTGGTGGTAAAGTGGGAGATTTGTACAGGGTAAAAGGGATCTTGAAGAAGGAGAAGCTATCACTCAGCTTTGTAACTCCATGCCATGTCCTGTGGACGGTTGGAGCCAATTTGCTCCTACAACAGGACAAATGACCCAAAGCACAGCTCCAAAGTGTGCATTAATTATTTAGGGAAGAAGCAGTCAGCTGGTATTCTGCCTATAATGGAGTGGCCAGCACAGTCACCAGATCTCAACACTATTGAGCTGTTGTGGGAGCATGACTGTATGGTACGTAAGGAGTGCCCATCAAGCCAATCCAAGTTGTGGGAGGCGCTTCAGGAAGCATAGGATGAAATCTCTTCAGATTACCTCGACAAATTAACAACTAGAATGCCAAAGGTCTGCAAGGCTGTAATTGCTGCAAATGGAGGATTCTTTGATGAAGTTTGAAGTACACAATTATTATTAAAAATCATTATTTATGTCCTTGTCAACGTCTTGACTATTTCCTATTCATTTTGCAACTCATTTCATGTATGTTTTCATGGAAAACAAGGATATTACTAGGTGACCCCAAACTTTTGTGCATATTTAATACGTTTTGAATTCCAGCTGTAACACAACAAAATGTGGAATAAATCAAGAGCCCCCCCCGCGCTTCTCCTTTACCCAAATCCAGACAGCTGATGTTCTGAAAGAGCTGCAAAGTCTGGATCCCTACAAATCAGCAGGGCTAGACAATCTAGAAATTGTTGCAACTCCTATTACTAGCCTATTTAACCTCTCTTTTGTATCGTCTGAGATCCCCAAAGATTGGAAAGCATCCGTGGTCATCCCCTTCTTCATAGGAGGAGACACTCTAAACCCAAACTGTTATAGACCTATATTCATCCTGCTCTGCCTTTCGAAAATCTTTGAAAGCCAAGTTAAAAAACAGACTCAATGGCCTTGGCTTCTCAAGTGACTGCCTCGCCTGGTTCACCAACTACTTCTCAGATAGAGTTCAGTGTGTTAAATCGGAGGGCCTGTTCTCCCATCCGGACCTCTGGCAGTCTCTATGGGGGTGCCTCAGGGTTCAATTCTTGGGCCGACTCTTTTCTCTATATATATCAATGACATCGCTCTTGCTGCTGGTGATTCTCTGATCCACCTCTATGCAGACGACACCATTCTGTATACATCTGGCCCTTCTTTGGACACTGTGCTAACAAACCTCCAAACAAGCTTCAATGCCATACAACACTCCTTCCGTAGTCTTCAACTGATTTTAAATGCTAGTAAAACTAAGTGCATGCTCTTTTGCTGCCTACACCCTCCCGCCCGACTAACATCACGGGGTGGCAGCCTAGTGGTTAGAGCGTTGGACTAGGAACCGGAAGGTTGCGAGTTCAAACCTCCAAGCTGACAGGTTACAAATCTGTCATTCTGCCCCTGAACCCACTGTTCCTAGGCCGTCATTTAAAATAAGAATTTGTTCTTAACTGACTTGCCTAGTTAAATAAAGGTAAAATAAAAAATAAAATAAACTACTCTGGACGGTTCTGACTTAGAATATGTGGACAACTACAAACACCTAGGTGTCTGGTTAGACTGAACTCTCCTTCCAGACTCACATTAAGCATCTCCAATCCAAAATTAAATCTAGAATCGGCTTCCTATTTCGCAACAAAGCCTCCTTCACTCATGATGCGATACATAACCTTGTTACACCCTCCAACACTCTTCTCAGCAAACTGGATGTAGTCTATCACAGTGCCATCTGTTTTGTCACCAAAGCCCCATATTACTACCCACCACTGCGACCTGTATGCTCTCGTTGGCTGACCATCACTACATATTTGTCGCCAAACTCACTGGCTCCAGGTCATCTATAAGTCTTTGCTAGGTAAGGCCCCGCCTTATCACAGCTCACTGGTCACCATAGCAACGCCCACCCGTAGCACACGCTCCAGCAGGTATAGTTCACTGGTCATCCCCAAAGCCAACACTTCCTTTGGCTGCCTTTCCTTCCAGTTCTCTGCTGCCAGTGACTGGAACGATTTGCAAAAATAACTGAAGCTGATGTCTTTTATCTTCCCCTCTAATTTTAAGCATCAGCTGTCAGAGCAGCTTACCGATCACTGTACCTGTACACAGCCAATCTGTAAATGGCACACCCAACTACCTCATCCCCATATTGTTACTTATCCTCTTGCTCTTTTGCACCCCAGTATCTCTACTTGCACATCATCATCTGCACATCTATCACTCCAGTATTAATGATAAATTGTAATTATTTCGCCTCTATGGCCTATTTGTTGCCTTACCTCCCTAATCTTCTTCATTTGCACTCACTGTACATATAATTTTTTCTATTGTGTTATTGACTGTACGTTTGTTTGTAACTCTGTGTTGTTTTTGTCGTACTGCTTTGCTTTATCTTGGCCAGGTCGCAGTTGTAAATGAGAACTTGTTCTCAACTGGCCTACCTGGTTAAATAAAGGTGAAAAAATAAATAGAAGCTTCAAACTGTGTTTTTTATGTCGTTTTGGCTCAAACTATTCGTATAAAACATTAAATGATTTGGGTATAATGAATGTCATTTGACCCAATATTAAGGCCATAGATGAGCAACTTCAGCTTAACGTGTATCAAATTATATTTTAAAACCGTTTAGATGTACTTTTTAAATGATTTTGTTGTCTGTTGTGGTTTTTTGCATAAGGAAGATGTAAGATTCCTTATGTGTTTTATTTTTCAAGCAATTTAATATAGAACGGAAGATATTCTATTTGTTAATTTTGTTGATCTACAATTTATCAACATATTGTTCAATGTTTAAAAATCGAGTATCATTTTGGTATCGAGTATCATGATATTAAACCTGGTATCAGTGTGGAAGTCAATATTCTGGTATCGCGACAACACTAGTCGGAAGTTTGTCTAGACTCCATCCTGTTAGGAGCAGATCAGAAAAGACTGGCCGGTACTGTATCTAACCTACAGTCACCCACGTTTGAGAACAGTGTATAAAGCTGACCGTGCCTCCCACATAATGAAATATGAACTCTATGGTGTCTCCTCTATCTCTCTGTGTGTAGGGGAGCTAAGCTGTGTGTGGTGAAGAGCAAGAGGAAAGAGAGGCAGGCGGAGACACTGACGCAAGACTACATCATCACACGTAAGTACCTCAGCACACACCTGTGCATTATTTAGTATGAGATCTACAACACACCTACCATATACCATCCATGATCACTTAATTCTTTCCTAGCTAGTAGCCCCTTGTAGTCATAACTCAAGTTCAACGGTAGCTGTCGACCCTAACACTGTCATATAGGCATTATAGACCCTCTTTCCCTCAGGGTAAGTAGTTGTGCAAGGCATACATTTTAGTCCCGTTTATGAGGGGGACAATTACCAGAGCAATTTGGCTTAAGTGCCTTTCTCAAGGGTACTACAGCGGTAGGAGCTACCTTGAAACAGCTACAACCATCTGGTCACCAGTGGCCTGCTCCCTCCCATATGTCACTGTGTTCCAGGAAGGACAGCCATCCTAGTCTAAAAAGCACTGCACCAGAACACAGAAAACCACTGCATGATGTGGAGTGGAAGGGGGCTTGTGAAAGCTTGTTAGACAATCGGAACACTATACACACACACACCAGGGTTTCTGTCAGGAAAATGTAGCGCTGGACATTTGACCGTTTTTCTTACTGAATTCCCATGCACACATTGAAGATGTTAGAAAAACTGTCCACATGTACCTTTTCTCAAACAACAAGACCAGTAACGATCAGCAAAATAACTTGCCTATGTGAATCTACTCTTCCCCATAGTAGAACAGTTGACCTATTCTTTTGGTCAGCTTGTTGAGAAGGAAATAGCCTATTTCGAATGAGTAGAACCAGTAGGCTTCGGCTATATAAATAGAAAAATATAAAAAACTTTAAAAAGCAATGAGGCTTGATGCAACATTTAGCTTAAAATGTTGAAAAACTATTATGTCTTCAGTAGGCTATGCACGAATGTTCGTTGCACATGCTAGTGGTTTCATGTGACAGAGATGAAAATATCCGCTAGAAAGAGGGGAGATCTAAAGATGTAAGAACTAGCATGGGTTGCTAATATGGCTAGGATTGTGCCTTGGGCTACTGAACGGTGACAGAAAGTTGATTTGAAAACCAATAGAACATGAGAGAAATAGGCTACTGGTTTCAATGTCATATGGAAGTCTTTTATAAAATGATTGCCGGCACAGATATGGTCGAATTTAGGCTAGGGCACTTTGAAGAAAGGTAAGACATGCCTCATAATATGTAGTAGAACGTTCAGGTTTCAAACAAGTATGTTTTCAAAATCCATACGGCCTTTAGATCATTGCAAAGTTCTGTGTGACGTGCTGATGAAGCCTGCCTTCTGTTGCCTACCCATTTGAATGGCGAATGGAAGCGTGCATCAATTACAAGTTGAGGAATAAAAATATTAGGTTATTTTAGGCATAGCCATCAAAACCGTTTTTAACACTCATTTAAAAATTTTGAGCAATGATTGGGCTTATAAAGCACACGTTTTACTCCAGCAGCAACGAAGAGCTGTTTGAGGAGCTTAGTAGCAATGAAGAGCTGTTTGAAGAGCTTAGTAGCAACGAAGAGCTGTTTGAGGAGCTTAGCAGCAACGAAGAGCTGTTTGAGGAGCTTAGCAGCAGGGAAGAGCTGTTTGAAGAGCTTAGCAGCAACGAAGAGCTGTTTGAGGAGCTTAGCAGCAACGAAGAGCTGTTTGAGGAGCTTAGCAGCAACGAAGGGCTGTTTGAGGAGCTTAGCAGCAACAAAGAGCTGTTTGAGGAGCTTAGTAGCAGCGAAGAGCTGTTTGAGGAGCTTAGTAGCAGCGAAGAGCTGTTTGAGGAGCTTAGTAGCAACGAAGAGCTGTTTGAGGAGCTTAGCAGCAACGAAGAGCTGTTTGAGGAGCTTAGCAGCAGGGAAGAGCTGTTTGAGGAGCTTAGCAGCAACGAAGAGCTGTTTGAGGAGCTTAGCAGCAACGAAGAGCTGTTTGAGGAGCTTAGCAGCAGCGAAGAGCTGTTTGAGGAGCTTAGCAGCAGCAAAGAGCTGTTTGAGGAGCTTAGCAGCAGCGAAGAGCTGTTTGAGGAGCTTAGTAGCAGCGAAGAGCTGTTTGAGGAGCTTAGCAGCAACAAAGAGCTGTTTGAGGAGCTTAGCAGCAGCGAAGAGCTGTTTGAGGAGCTTAGCAGCAACGAAGAGCTGTTTGAGGAGCTTAGCAGCAACAAAGAGCTGTTTGAGGAGCTTAGCAGCAGCGAAGAGCTGTTTGAGGAGCTTAGCAGCAACAAAGAGCTGTTTGAGGAGCTTAGCAGCAGCGAAGAACTGTTTGAGGAGCTTAGCAGCAGGGAAGAGCTGTTTGAGGAGCTTAGCAGCAGGGAAGAGCTGTTTGAGGAGCTTAGCAGCAACAAAGAGCTGTTTGAGGAGCTTAGCAGCAGCGAAGAGCTGTTTGAGGAGCTTAGCAGCAACAAAGAGCTGTTTGAGGAGCTTAGCAGCAGCGAAGAACTGTTTGAGGAGCTTAGCAGCAGGGAAGAGCTGTTTGAGGAGCTTAGCAGCAGGGAAGAGCTGTTTGAGGAGCTTAGCAGCAGGGAAGAGCTGTTTGAGGAGCTTAGCAGCAGGGAAGAGCTGTTTGAGGAGCTTAGCAGCAGGGAAGGGCTGTTTGAGGAGCTTAACAGCAGGGAAGAGCTGTTTGAGGAGCTTAGCAGCAGGGAAGAGCTGTTTGAGGAGCTTAGCAGCAGGGAAGGGCTGTTTGAGGAGCTTAGCAGCAGGGAAGGGCTGTTTGAGGAGCTTAACAGCAGGGAAGGGCTGTTTGAGGAGCTTAACAGCAGGGAAGAGCTGTTTGAGGAGCTTAACAGCAGGGAAGGGCTGTTTGAGGAGCTTAACAGCAGGGAAGGGCTGTTTGAGGAGCTTAGCAGCAGGGAAGGGCTGTTTGAGGAGCTTAGCAGCAACGAAGGGCTGTTTGAGGAGCTTAGCAGCAGGGAAGAGCTGTTTGAGGAGCTTAGCAGCAGGGAAGGGCTGTTTGAGGAGCTTAACAGCAGGGAAGAGCTGTTTGAGGAGCTTAACAGCAGGGAAGGGCTGTTTGAGGAGCTTAACAGCAGGGAAGGGCTGTTTGAGGAGCTTAGCAGCAGGGAAGGGCTGTTTGAGGAGCTTAGCAGCAGGGAAGAGCTGTTTGAGGAGCTTAACAGCAGGGAAGGGCTGTTTGAGGAGCTTAACAGCAGGGAAGAGCTGTTTGAGGAGCTTAACAGCAGGGAAGGGCTGTTTGAGGAGCTTAGCAGCAGGGAAGGGCTGTTTGAGGAGCTTAACAGCAGGGAAGGGCTGTTTGAGGAGCTTAACAGCAGGGAAGAGCTGTTTGAGGAGCTTAACAGCAGGGAAGGGCTGTTTGAAGAGCTTAGCAGCAGGGAAGAGCTGTTTGAGGAGCTTAGCAGCAGGGAAGGGCTGTTTGAGGAGCTTAGCAGCAACGAAGAGCTGTTTGAGGAGCTTAGCAGCAGGGAAGAGCTGTTTGAGGAGCTTAGCAGCAGGGAAGGGCTGTTTGAGGAGCTTAACAGCAGGGAAGAGCTGTTTGAGGAGCTTAACAGCAGGGAAGAGCTGTTTGAGGAGCTTAACAGCAGGGAAAAGCTGTTTGACAGATTTTCCGCTCAAAGGCTGTAACGCTGTGCGCATATGATAAATAAGATGCATACCGAATGTACACATACCCCATTTTTAATTCCACAAAATTATGCAAATGAACCTGTAGACAGATAAGCATGACATGTCAAATGTATTTCCATCGACTGGGATTTCCATTAATGAATAGGTAAAAAATAGCATTGTTTAGCAATGGGATTTTTTTTCCTTCTCCCAGATAATTTAGTTATCTGCTTTTAAAAATTTTATCATCCACAAGCCGTCTATTACCAGCTAACAGAAACCCTGACACACACACACACACACACACACACACACACACACACACACACACACACACACACACACACACACACACACACACACACACACACACACACACACACACACACACACACGCATCAGCGAGTTTTGCCATTAGCTGATGGCGTGGGGTGAGAGTGAGTGAACAGACAGCCACAGGGCATGATGCCACGCGTCAGCCACAGTCAGCCACCAGGGCTCCAGTCACGCCAGGGACAGCCACCTCGCCCACCCCCGGCAGCGTGATACCCCCGCTAACACACACACACTCCCGTATCATACTCCCACTCACCCCTCTCCTGAATCAACACACTCCCCCCTCCCTACAACCCACCACACTTGACCATTCTTTAACCCAGCCAGTCTGTCATTTCCACACGAGTCACTCAGCTGCACGGTGCATGGACGACGTGTGGCTCTCTCAACCTCATACAGAAGACTCTCTCACTCCCACTGAGGTAATGGGTGAACAGTAACTGGAGGACAAGACACCTGGCTGTGCCGTGATGGACTAGGAGGGAAACACAGCTTATTGTTTAGGTGACAGAACCCTTCTCTAATATCCATCATGTGATATCACCACCACCCCGACAAGCTGAGAGACTATTGGCCGGTGTCTGATGGCCGCGGTCGCTGAGTGACGCACTTGTGCCCTAGTGCTGGAAAATTAGAGGGGACAGGAAGCGTGGTGATGGCCCATTGAGAAAAGAGTGGAAATCTGTTAACAGTAACCTTTTTGCTTAATGTAGCATGGAGGAGAAGAATTAACACTGAGCAGTGACAACAGGGGCTCCTGAATGGAAAATCACTTCATCTAGCCCACTCTGTGTCCCTTTGTAACCCCTGAGGAAACACACACACACACACACACACACACACACACACACACACACACACACACACACACACACACACACACACACACACACACACACACACACACACACACACACACACACACACACACACACACACAC
This sequence comes from Oncorhynchus gorbuscha, assembly GCF_021184085.1. NCBI lineage: Eukaryota > Metazoa > Chordata > Actinopteri > Salmoniformes > Salmonidae > Oncorhynchus > Oncorhynchus gorbuscha. Next base: position 46,969,955 of record NC_060183.1, on the reverse strand, counting down.
ACACACACACACACACACACGGGTACTTACTCAGCTATACAAGCGTACACATACTGTTGGGGACACGCAATAACTCAGGTGTAGACATAGAATACACACTTACACTGTAAAGTGCCCAAGACATGCATTGTGGTGGTGTTCAGCAAACTGTAAAATATAAATATAAACATGGACCTGATAGTGTTGGTGTCCAACAAGGCAGTAGGCAGAGTGCTATAGACCTCACTAGAGGTCACTTGGTGTGTTTGGCTTTTACGCTATGCTCTGCACTTAGGCTTGTTGAAGTGTTTGTTAATGTATGCGTTTTCTACTCGTTTTCTGTTTCTCCCCCCCCTCTCTCTCGCTCTCTCATATTTTATCATTTCTTCTCTCCCGCCAGCCCATGCTCTTCCCATGTTCCGCGAGGCCCGGCAGCGCAGCACTAAGAAACAGCTGGAAAAAGACAGACTGGACCCAATGAAGTCCCACAAGCCTGAACCCCCTGTCACTGGACCAGGTAAAATTACGTGGAAAATTCCACTACATACACACATATATATTATACAGTGCCTTAAAGTATTCACTTTCCTTTACTTGTTCTGCATTTTGTTGTGATAATGCCTGAATTTAAAATGGATTACATTTAGATTTTGTGTCACTGATCGACACACAATATACCCCATAATGTTTTGTTTGTAGAACATTTTAGAAATGAATACAAAATGTAAAGCTTAAATGTCTTGCGTAAATAAGTATTCAACCACTCTGTTATGGCACACCTAAATAAGTTCAGGAGTAAAAAATGTGCTCAACAAATCACATAAAAAGTTGCACGGACTCATTCCGTGTTCAGTAATAGAGGGTAAAGTGATTTTTGAATGACTACACCATCTCTATACCCCACAAATATAATTATCTGTAAGATCCGTCAATCGAGTGGTGAATTTCAATCACAGATTCAACCACAAAGACCAGGGAGGTTTTCCAATGCCTCATTCTTAACTCAGTTGCCGGGGTGGAAGGAAACCACTCAGGGATTTCACCACGAGGCCAATGGTGACTTATAAACAGTTAGAGTTTAATGGTTGTTATATGAGAACTGAGGATGGCTCAACAGCATTGTAGTTACTCCACAATACTAACCTAAATGACAGAGTGAAAAGTAGAACACCTGTACAGAATACAAATATTCCAAAACATGCATCTCGTTTGCAAAAATTCACTTTTTGTTCTGAATACAAAGTGTTACGTTTGGAGCAAACACATCAATGAGTACTATTCTTCATATTTTCAAGCATGGTGGTGGCTGCATCATGTTATGGGTATGCTTTTCATCAGCAAGGATAAAAAATAAACTAAATACAGCTATGATGACAGGCAAAATCCTAGAGAAAAACCTGGTTCAGTCTTCTTTCCATCAGACACTGGGAGACGAATTCACCTTTCAGCAGGACAGTAACCTAAAACATAAGACCAAATATACAATGGAGTTGCTTACCAAGATGACATTGAATGTTACTGAGTGGCCGGCCGAGTTACATTTTTTTACTTAAATCTATAGGCCGTCATTGTAAATAATAATTTGTTCTTAACTGACTTTCCTAATTAAATAAAGGTGTAAAATATATGTATATTCACTGCTCAAAAAAATAAAGGGAACACTAAAATAACACATCCTAGATCTGAATGAATGAAATATTCTTATTAAATACTTTTTTCTTTACATAGTTGAATGTGCTGACAACAAAATCACACAAAAATTATCAATGGAAATCAAATGTATCAACCCATGGTGGTCTGGATTTGGAGTCACACTCAAAATGAAAGTGGAAAACCACACTACAGGCTGATCCAACTTTGATGTGTAATGTCCTTAAAACAAGTAAAAATGAGGCTCAGTAGTGTGTGTGGCCTCCACGTGCCTGTATGACCTCCCTACAACGCCTGGGCATGCTCCTGATGAGGTGGTGGATGGTCTCCTGAGTTATCTCCTCCCAGACCTGGACTATAGCATCCGCCAACTCCTGGACAGTCTGTGGTGCAACGTGGTGTTGGTGGATGGAGCGGGACATGATGTCCCAGATGTGCTCAATTGGATTCAGGTCTGGGGAACGAGCAGGGCCAGTCCATAGCATCAATGCCTTCCTCTTGCAGGAACTGCTGACACACTCCAGCCACATGAGGTCTAGCATTGTCTTGCATTAGGAGGAACCCAGGGCCAACCGCACCAGCATATGGTCTCACAAGGGGTCTGAGGATCTCATCTCAGTACCTAATGGCAGTCAGGCAACCTCTGGCGAGCACATGGAGGGCTGTGCGGCCCCCCAAAGAAATGCCACCCCACACCATGACTGACCCACCGCCAAACCGGTCATGCTGGAGGATGTTGCAGGCAGCAGAACGTTCTCCACGGCGTCTCCAGACTCTGTCACGTCTGTCACGTGCTCAGTGTGAACCTGCTTTCATCTGTGAAGAGCACAGGGCGCCAGTGGCGAATTTGCCAATCTTCGTGTTCTCTGGCAAATGCCAAACGTCCTGCACGGTGTTGGGCTGTAAGCACAACCCCCACCTGTGGACGTCGGGCCCTCATACCACCCCCATGGAGTCTGTTTCTGACCGTTTGAGCAGACACATGCACATTTGTGGCCTGCTGGAGGTCATTTTGCAGGGCTCTGGCAGTGCTCCTCCTGCTCCTCCTTGCACAAAGGCGGAGGTAGCGGTCCTGCTGCTGGGTTGTTGCCCTCCTACGGCCTCCTCCACGTCTCCTGATGTACTGGCCTGTCTCCTCCATGCTCTGAACACTACACTGACAGACACAGCAAACCTTCTTGCCACAGCTCGCATTGATGTGCCATCCTGGATGAGCTGCACTACCTGAGCCACTTGTGTGGGTTGTAGACTCCGTCTCATGCTACCACTAGAGTGAAAGCACCGCCAGCATTCAAAAGTGACCAAAACATCAGCCAGGAAGCATAGGAACTGAGAAGTGGTCTGTGGTCACCACCTGCAGAACCACTCCTTTATTGGGGGTGTCTTGCTAATTGCCTATAATTTCCACATGTTGTCTATTCCATTTGCACAACAGCATGTGACATTTATTGTCAATCAGTGTTGCGTCCTAAGTGGACAGTTTGATTTCACAGAAGTGTGATTGACTTGGAGTCAACATTGTGTTGTTTAAGTGTTCCCTTTATTTTTATTTATTTATTTTTATTCGGTTAGGACATCTACTTCGTGCATGACACAAGTCATTTTACCAACACTTGTTTACAGACAGATTTTTTCACTTATAATTCACAGTATCCCAATTCCAGTGGGTCAGAAGTTTACATGCACTAAGTTGACATTTAGAGACTTTCCCAAATAGACTCACAGCTGTAATCACAGCCAAAGGTGCTTGTACAAATTATTGACAGGGGTGTGAAAACTTATATTTTTGTATTTCATTTTCAATAAATGTACAAGAAATAAAAACATGTTTGTCATTATGAGGTGCCTGCGATGGCGGTTTCCACCATCGTAAACACACCAAATGATGGAATTTCTTGTGGGAGACTGGTGTCACATCGTTCCAGACACTTAGAGAATCTTTGCCAAGGCTCATTGAAGCTGTTCTAGCTCGTTGTGGCCCAACGCCCTATTAAGACACTTTATGTTGGGAGGTTCCTTTATTTTGGCAGTTATGTACCACTACATATGTCTACTGTTATTAATGTTACATGACCAATAACGCCACTATAGCTGTCTACTAGTGTTATTGCTGGTGGTAGGAACACTTCTTACCCAAGGCAGGTGCATCCAGGGGCTTGGCTGTTGGAAGTGTTTTCCTCTTGAAATGAATTGACTCGATCATTCTTTGCTTACCAGACGGCAGACACATTCATCCAAAGCCACTCATACACTACATTATATTTTCTACAGTAATACAGCAGCAGTTCGGGGTCACACAGCAGTATAGATTTTCACGCTGTGACAAATACTTTTCACTCTAAGCCCCTGTGGGATTTTCACTCCTAACACGTTTGGCCACTGTCATTTCCCTAACTGCCTAGTCATACTGCTGCACTAAGGTGAACTCCTATGTCCACGCTGCATACAGTCAACCTCTACGCTCTACCTGACCCCCCTAAATAAGCTGAGGTGTGGCCACAACCTTTCTTGACTAAATGTCTCCCAGCTGTCTGTTTAGCTGTGATGCTATGAGAAAGTTTACATCCCAGTTTTCCTCTTGAAACGTCCCATATTTTCTTCCTCAAGACGGAGAAAGTGGAAGAAAGAGGTAGAGAGAGAATGACTTGTTGGCTAATTCACTGTCATTTGCTTATCATCCTGATTAACCTACCTTTTAAAAGTACTGTGCAATGTTTGGGATTTTGGCTGGTTGCTTGCAAGAGGACCTCCAACTCTCCCCTAACAGCTACCTCTGACACCAACCCACTGAGACAGGATATCACTGGAGTCTCCTCTTTCAGCTGGGCCTCTGTCTGTGTGTGTGTGTGTGTGTGTGTGTGTGTGTGTGTGTGTGTGTGTGTGTGTGTGTGTGTGTGTGTGTGTGTGTGTGTGTGTGTGTGTGTGTGTGTGTGTGTGTGTGTGTGTGTGTGTGTGTGTGTGTGTGTGTGTGTGTGTGTGTGTGTGTGTGTGTGTGTGCCAGTCCATGTTTAAACACAACATAAATACCCTCTTACGGAGATGAGGATGTTTTTCCCAACGTTCTCATGTGTGTATGTTTTGGCGCAAGAGGAATGTGTTTCCTTGCATGTCACTAAATTTGTGGTCAACGTTTTTTTGTCATCTATATTTGGTGGGGTGTATGCTTTTGCCAGTGTGCCTGTCTGTTTGTGCTTGTGCATGAGTTCCTAATCCAGTGGTTGTCGTCTCCTCTCAGGTCGTGGTGGTCGCGTGGCAGCCCATGGAGGTACTCTGTCCTCCTTTATTGTGAAGAACATTGCTCTGGACAAAACAGACGATAGCAATCCTCGCCAGGCCATCCTCCGACACGCCAAGGAGGCCTCCGAAAACCCCTACTGGGTCGCCCCTGCCTACACCAAGTAAGACTGGCCACACACACACACACACACACACACACACACACACACACACACACACACACACACACACACACACACACACACACACACACACACCTGGGATGACGCAGACAGACAGTAAGGTGAGTCTGCACTGGGTGTAGTTTATGGCAGTGTGGCTGTGCTAAGGATCCAGCCTTCCTGCCTGGCCGGCTTGATGACACATGAATGTTTAAAGAGCTGCAGCCTAGGCCTGGAGGCCCACCAACAACCAATCAGCTACCTGAGAGGGCTTGTGTTTCACCTCAGTGTCCACAGACACGCTGGCTAAAGAACGGGTCTATTCTTGGCTGAGGATCTAAAGGTGTTGAAGGAGAACTTCCACATTCTGTAGACGTATCGGATCTCTTGATGGTGTGAACAGGCCCATATCAATGTAATTCATGGCAGGGTGTTTGGCAGGAGATAAGCTCACCGTATTTTAGTTGGAACAGTAAATGAGTGAATGAACTTATTGAGGTTGACAGTTTTACCTTATATAACCTTTTAACTCAATTGAATGATCAAAGTCGAATGACCAGGCGTAAGAATAGGTCACTCCCCTGAGAGAGATTTCCCCGTGTTGATGCTATTGCTCTAGAGGTTGGAGTGTAGCCTGGTCCTGGTTTGGCCCTCTGGGAGTGAGGTTGGAGTGTAGCCTGGCCCCGGTTTGGCCCTCTGGGAGGGAGTTTGGAGTGTAGCCTGGCCCCGGTTTGGCCCTCTGGGAGTAACAGCAACAGTCACACCTCTCTTGGCTCTGGTCTCTGCTTGTTTGGGTGTTCACATGCATTATGCATCAGTCTAATTATAGCGACACAATCCCAATGGATTGTCTGTCAATAGCTTATCACCTCACCAGTGGAGTGATGGAGATGTTACCATTAGTATCATCATCCTCTTCATCGTCATCCATACAGGTACAGGTAACTGCCAAAATAAAGGAAACACCAACCTAATAGGGCGATGAGCCACCACGAGCCAGAACAGCTTCAATGCACCTTGGCATAGATTCTAAAAGTTTCTGGAACTCTATTGGAGGGATGTGACCATAGCCCCTCTAGTAATTAGTAGGATTTCTATGTCATAAATCCTCAAAGTTCCAGAATGGGGTGAAAATGATGGTTGATGGTGGTAGAAACCGCTGTCTCAGGCGCCACTCCAGAATCCCCCATTAAGTGTTCAATTGGGTTGAGATCTGGTGACTGAGACACACACACACTTTAAACCCTCTATGTTCCTTTGAGATCCCTCTTTCAAAGTCACTGATCTCTTTTAGCCGTGGTAGCCAAAATAATGGGCAACTGGACATTTGTATACAGTACCCTAAGCACGATGACCCTAAGCATGATGGGATGTTCATTTCTTAATTAACTCACCAGTGTGGAAGCACCTGCTTTCAATATACTTTGTATCCCTCATTTACTCAAGTGTTCCCTTTATTTTGGCAGTTACCTATATGTGTGCTTAGCAAGTATTTAGTGTTGTTGTCAGTAGGGTAAGACACTCCAAGGTGCCATAATATCAAATCAAACTCTATTTGCCACATGCGCCAAATACAACAAGTGTAGACTTTACCGTGAAATGCTGACTTACAAGCCCTTAACCAACAGTGTAGTTCAAGAAGAAGAAAATATTTACCAAGTAGGTTCAAATTAAAAGTAATAATAAAAATGAACACAATAAGAATAACAAGGTTGTATACAGGGGGCACCGGTGTACCGAGTCAGTGTGCAGGGGTACAGGCTAGTTGAGGCAATCTGTACATGTACACTCGTGGCCAAAAGTTTTGAATGACACAAATATTAATTTTCATAAAGTCTGCTGCCTCAGTTTGTATGATGGCAATTTGCATATTCCCCAGAATGTTATGAAGAGTGATCAGATGAATTGCAATTCAATTGCAAAATCCCTCTTTACCATGCAAATGAACTGAATCCCCCAAAAACCTTTCCACTGCATTTCAGCTCTGCCACAAAAGGACCAGCTGACATCATGTCAGTGATTCTCTCGTTAACACAGGTGTGAGTGTTGACGAGGACAAGGCTGGAGATCACTCTGTCATGCTGATTGAGTTCGAATAACAGACTGGAACCTTCAAAAGGAGGGTGGTTCTTGGAATCATTGTTCGTCCTCTGTCAATCATGATTACCTGCAAGGAAACATGTGCTGTCATCATTGCTTTGCACAAAAAGGGCTTCACAGGCAAGGATATTGCTGCCAGTAAGATTGCACCTAAATCAACCATTTATCGAATCATCAAGAACTTCAAGGAGAGCGGTTCAATTGTTGTGAAGAAGGCTTCAGGTCGCCCAAGAAAGTCCAGTAAGCGCCAGAACCGTCTGCTAAAGTTGATTCAGCTGCAGGACCGGTGCACCACCAGTACAGAGCTTGCTCAGGAATGGCAGCAGGCAGGTGTGAGTGCATCTGCACGAACAGTAAGGCGAAGACTTTTGAAGGATGGCCTGGTGTCAAGAAGGGCAGCAAAGAAGCCACTTCTCTCCAGGAAAAACAGCAGGGACAGACTGATATTCTGCAAAAGGTACAGGGATTGAACTGCTGAGGACTAAGGTAAAGTAATTTTCTCTGATGAATGCCCTTTCCGATTGTTTGGGGCATCCGGAAAAAAAGCTTGTCCGGAGAAGACAAGTTGAGCACTACCATCAGTCCTGTGTCAAGCCAATGGTAAAGCATCCTGAGACCATTCATGTGTGGGGTTGCTTCTCAGCCAAGGGAGTGAGCTCACTCACAATTTTGCCTAAGAACACAGCCATGAATAAAGAATGGTACCAACACATCCTCCGAGAGCAACTTCTCCCAACCATCCAGGAACAGTTTGGTGACAAACAATGCCTTTTCCAGCATGATGGAGCATCTTGCCATAAGGCAAAAGTGATAACTAAGTGGCTTTGGGAACAAAACATTGATATTTTGGGTCCATGGCCAGGAAACTCCACAGACCTTAATCCCATTGAGAACTTGTGGTCAATCCTCAAGAGGCTGATGGACAAACAAAATCCCGCAAATTCTGACAAACTCCAAGCATTGATTATGCAAGAATGGGCTGCCATCAGTCAGGATGTGGCCCAGAAGTGAATTGACATGCCAGGGTGGATTGCAGAGGTCTTGAAAAAGAAGGTTCAACACTGCAAATATTGACTCTTTTCATCAACTTCATGTAATTGTCAATAAAAGCCGTTGACACTTATGAAATGATTGTAATTATACCTCAGTATTCCATCGTAACATCTGACAAAAATATCTAAAGACACTGAGGCAGCAGGCGTTGTGAAAATTTATATTTGTGTCATTCTCAAAACTTTTGGCCACGGCTGTAGGTGGGGGTGAAGTGAGAGTGCACAGGTAACAAACAGCGAGTAGCAGCAGTTTACAAGAGGGGGGGGTCAATGTAAATTGTCCTGGGGGTAGAAGCTGTTGAATAGCCTTTTGGTCCTAGACTTGGCGCTCTGGTACTGCTTGCCGTGCAGTAGCAGAGAAAACAGTCTATAACTTGGGTGACAAGGAGTCTTTGCCAATTTTATGGTCTTTCCTCTGACACCATCTATTATGTAGGTCCTGGATGGCAGGATGCTTGGCTCCAGTGATGTACTGGGCCATTCGCACTACCCTCTGTAGCGCCTTATGGTCAGATGCCGAGCAGTTGCCATACCAGGTGATGATGGTCAGGATGCTTTCGATGGTGGAGCTGTAGAACCTTTTGAGGATCTGAGGACCCATGCCAAATCTTTTCAGTCTCCTGAGGGGGAAAAGGTTTTGTCGTGCCCTCTTCACAACTGTCTTGGTATGTTTGGACCATGACAGTTCGTTGGTGATGTGTACACCAAGGAACTTGAAATTCTTGACCCGCTCCACTACAGCCCCGTCAATGTTAATGGGGGCCTATTCGGCCCACCTTTTCCTGTAGTCCACGATCAGCTCCTTTGTCTTGCTCACGTTGAGGGAGAGGATGTTGTCTTGGCACCACACTGCCGCCAGTTCTCTGACCTACCTATAGGCCATCTCATCGTTGTCAGTGATCAGGCCTCCCACTGTTGTTTCTTCAGCAAACGTAATTATGCTGTTGGAGTCGTGTTTGGCCACACGGTCATGGGTGAACAGGGAGTACAGGAGGGGACTAAGTACACACCCTGATCTAGTCTGGCCTAAGTACACCCCCTGATCCCCGTAACCCTACCTGTAGCCTCTCATCTGGGGGGCCTGGTTCAGCCGATCCACCCAGTATGGGAAGATCACTCATTACCACGGCTAATTGGAGTGTTGACACTAATGAGTCGCATTGTAGCACTTGGGTACTGTGACATTCATGACCAAATTAACTGGTTACTCCCTTTGTTGGGCTGTTTTAATGGGTTCCCTCTGGTATTAGAACACACGTGAGACAGAACACAGTGGATATTGCATTACAACTCTCTCACCTGATCATTGAATGACCTGGATGAAAGTTCTGGAAGAGTGGATGTTGTCTATAAAACATCCTTAGGAAAGAGTCACAGAGTAGGAGGCATACTGCAGGTGTTTTAGGAGGTGCTGGAACTCGTGAAGGTTTTGGAAGAGCATATTCTTAATTCCTGTACTCCTTCCTATAGTCTAACCTTGTGTGTGTCTTTTCTGCGTAAGTCTGTGCACGTTTCACTGAGTGTGTTACATCCCCTCCGTAACTCACACAGGACAGATGTTGGTTTTTAATCACTGCTCAGAATAGACAGTGATAAAAATAGAGGAATGTTTCATCTCATCCTGTCCCGCCGCACTGGTTTATGTCCTTTCACTACTTCTCCGTTCTCTCTTTATCTTGTCCCTTCCATCTCCCGCATCTGTTTTCATTGTCTGTTGAGGGTTGACCCCGAATTCGACCCTCTTATTTAGATTGAATAAGGATGGTTGTAATTGTACTGTACCAAAGTAAAAGATGTGTAGTAAGTTGTCTCCCCTTCTCCCTGTCTTCTGCCAGGACCCAACCAGATGCCATCTTTCAAGAGGAGGAGGAGTCTGATGAAGAGGCTGACAAGGAACCAGAGTGGAAGAAACGCAAGATCTGAGCCGCAGCAACCCCTTAGTGTGTGTTTGTGCGAGTGTGCACTGGTGTGTTTGGATATGTGCATGTTTTTGTACTTTACTGTACTTGAATCAAATGTAGTGCCGTTTATGATCTCCTGAGAAACAGTAATAAAAGGGACAGTCCATCCAAGTCACACTCGCAGTACTTTTACCTCATTTTACCTCATCTCTTTGATGCTCATAGCATTGTCTTTGGACCTGTAGAGTCCAAGATCAACCCAGATCAAGATTTTATTGTGATGCATTATGCTCCACTTAGAAACCAGATAGATCAAGGTGGATTCTATCAGAGAGTTCACCCTCTTGGACGTCCACTCAGTCTTAGTCATGGACTGAAGGACGTGCATGTGTTTCCTTCAGTGAGTCACTCCTTCAAATAAATATTTATTTAGATGTTATTTCTAGTGCGCAGTTTCACTTGCAGGACTCAAACATTCCTAAATATTGATGGGAAAAGTGAACATTTTGCATGAAAATGAATGATTGCGTTCGGAAATACCAAGACAACTCCATGCCATGTGGTGTAAATTACGATCCATCATGTTGGAGAATAGTTTGGGGGGTATGAATTGACTAGAAGGTTATGTTTCTGTCCATATCAGCAGGTAATATATCTGTTATACATACCCAATAGAACTATATGGGTAACAAGCTGCTGCATAGCTAGACATTTTTTAAATATACTTGAATCGCTTCCTTTCACCTCACCCGGAAACTAGATAGTGACGACAGTCAGCAGTGTTGTCCTAAATCTCTTGTACAACCTGTAGTGTCTATAATTACGTTAGTGTGACAGAAAAAGCTATGCCATACAGTTCATGGATCACATGTCCGTGTTCATTACAATCCCCTGGAATGTAGCCTCTGGTTAACCCACCAAACTGTTGTGTGGGATTGAGAAGACCATTCAGTTTCAACAAGTTCTACTATAGTGCCTTTAGAAAGTGTCAGTTGTCTTTCACGGGTGTGACTGAAGACAGGCATGGAAAGGGTTCGATTTATCTTTCCTTCTTAGTGAATGAAATCGCAAAGGCTGTGCTGCGCTTTGGCCTGCACAAACAATCATCCCAAGAGATCTGGACTAGAAAACGTGTTCTTAACACAAATCCTCGAAAGCTGCTCATTATCTGGGCTGTGGCCAGATCGCCATGAAAAAGCCTCAAACGTCCTGAAAGCCGTAACAACTCCCAAAGGAGCGTGGCTTAGCCAAGCCCCAATCCTCCTGCCCAGCACTACTATTCCAAATGCTGACGTCACCAGCCACTGGCTCCAGCAGTGTCTGTTACCGGCCCGGGAATGCCACAATGTTAGAATGCAGGCGAGCTATGGGTGATATCACAGTCCACCCATGCCCAGTGTGATCATCTGCCTCCTTTAGTAGTGGGCAACGGGTGTGTTGGGGCTCTGTTTGGCACTACGGCCCGTATAAGTCATGGAGGAGTCAGAGGATCAAATCTCTCCTCTGTTTTAGTCTCAAGTTTGTCCCCATCTCCTTGCCGCCAATAGCTCAAGAGAGGGGCAGGTTTTGGCCGGTAGTCCAGGCGTGAAGTCTTGATCCTCACAGGACAGTTGTGTGTACATAATCAGTGCTTTCGTTTTATCCACTGGGGGAAAAAATCGAGGTACATCAACCTTGAGGTGTATACACACCGGCCGAAGTTGACTGACTCACTCCGCCTGGCCAACTGTGCCATTTTCTCATCAGCGTTTACATATCTTCTCTGCACGGTGGAAACATTCCCGCTGAGTGCCTCGATTTACAGCATGGTGTCGCTTTACAGCAAGCTTTTGTTTAGCGTACAACCCTGGGCCAGCGTTCAGGAATGCACAACACGAGGAGTAAAGCACTAGAGAGCCTCTATCTCCTCTCTCTAATCCGGTCCTACGACTCCCTACACACAACCTACAACCCTCAACCACCCTCTCCCCTGACCCGCCCTAACTTCGAGTGCTGATGACAACCCCCCCAACACGATGATACATTATTCCACAATGAGAAATACTTTTGCACTCGCCTTGCTTACAGTCTTAAAACAGTCTCCTTTTCTCTTTATTTTCTCCACAAATGTATGTCGGGGAGAGACTACTTATGTTATGAAAGACCTTTCTGGCTGGTGAGAACCTGGCAATCTTTTTCAGATTCTACAGCTCACTGAAGCAACAAGCATTTAGTATTCAATAGCCATCAGACAGACATTTTGATAAAAATGAGTTTAATTCTGTAAAAAGTTATAAAATGAGTATTGTACAAAAATAAAGTTTGTTGAGGGCTTTGGTTCAGTAACACAAAACATTACACCTTTTCTTTCGCAGCCGATTATAACACAAACATGGGTCTGAAAACAAAAAAATCTATCCTTTCTGCCTGGTGTTGGCACTGCAGATTCCTCTGCTTTTACACACACCTTACCTTCACAAAATAACTGCCAGCGTTATGAACACACAGGAAAAGGAACACTGACAGTTGAGGAAACAACCATATGTGAAGACGGAGGGGGAGTGGTCAGACACAGTTCACACACTTAAAAGTAACATACGGAAAGGTAAGGGCTCAAGAGGCTGCCGGAAAGGCTTACACAGAAATCAGTTATTAAAGGGGATGATGATCCAATTGATAAAAGCATGCTGTGATTAAAGGGGTCGATCTTTCTCCAACAGTGTTTGGCCTAAATTCATCTTGATGCCGTGGATTTGTTCTGTGTGCTGGGGGAGATTATGGGGCTAAAGCTGGCTTGGTTTCTGTTGGGTGAGCACAGATACTCTGGTCCATAATCCATGCTAACATCAAGGCCTGTTCTGGGGCTCCCTTTCTCTGGGTTTCACTCAAACGCTCTTCTATATGGACAAGGGCATAGTACTGTAGTAATAATGCTTTGAAGATTCCTCTGTTCGTGTTCTTTTCTGTTAAGTAGTTGTTTTGGGTGAGGATTTATGGTATGCTGTATAGTGTTCACACTGAGCATGCCTGGTTACCCCAGTGCTCCCCTCTCTCCCCTTTAGTAATGTCACAATCTATGTCCGTCTCTTTGTTGTACTGTCTGGCCCTAAGACATGTATGTCGGCTTGGCTAAGAGTGACAGAGCCAGATCTCCCTTAAATGGTTTTAAACACCAGGGTGCCTTTGCCAGTGGGAGTAGTGGGCTAAGCTGCATGTTAGAGGATCGTTTTCAAACTAACCCCAGATCAGTGAGAAAGACCTGTGTCAGAGCAGAGACAACAGAGACAGACACTCCCAGGAACGCTAAAGCCTACTGGGACAGTAACCACTACAAAGCCTTTGCCCAGACTTGGTGTAGAGCCAGGACCAGGCTGAAGGGTTGAGATATAAGACCCTGGCAGCCAAGCATACATGCATACCATCAACTTCTGCACTGTGATGGCCAAAGGACACTGGGTCCATTTTCCACAGTCTAGTCCCTCAAGGTTTTCATTATGATATCAGAGATTTTCTTGTGGTCTTTTGTAAAGCGGTCAGTCAAAAATTACTTTGCAAATGGTGTGATTTGAAAGAGAATGAAAGTGTGTTGAAAGCAGTGGTCCTGAAGGCTGCCCATAACCATCCTGTCCTGTACCTCCTGAGGTCCATTTGTTATTCTGTCTATAATTCAACGTAGTCTTTAATGTGGGGAGTATCATTGTAGGGAAGGCTGCACAGCTGTCTGGGATAACCACCGGCAGTGCGACTTTATTCTGTCCTAAAAATAAATAAAAAACGAGAATGCAGGATTTGAATGCTCCTTGTAAACATGCCATGGTTTTGCCAGAAGTCTGTTTACCCCTTTACTTTGATAGTTAGGAGTGAGGAGCAGCTGACTGGTCTTTCCCAAGCCCTAAGTCCTTAACATCCCAGGCCTCTCCATCCTCTCTGCTTTCCATTAGTGACAAATGAGGAACACTGTCAAAGACGCTCAAACCTGGCATCCTTCAAAATGATCGGAAAGCAGAGATAAGATTTTTTTTGTTTAGAAAAAGGTTGAAATTGGTCCACTCCAGGCTGTCTTTCTCTCTGCTTTCCCTCCCTAAACCTGATACCTTATGTTATTCTCATAAATCCACGATGTTTTGGAATCGGCAGTGGGTTTAGGATTATCTACCATGGAATTCAGATACAAACTGTACAGCGTTTGGAAACAAAAGGATGAGTTTGATTGGTTATGGCTGCACCTTGAACCCAGTTGTTTCAGCACAATCTGATTTCCCTTAGAAAACACATGCTCTGCTTTGGCACTATCCAGGACAAAACAAAGCTCAAATAAATAAGGAAAATCCTAAAAATGGACTGCAATAAATAACAATAAATTAGTTCAATCTTAATAAATACATCTCATATATAATTTGAAATATTTGGGATTTTACATTGGTGTGTAGCACCAGACAGTCTCTGCTGTAGGACTAAGCCAGTCAACAGGTTGAAGAGTCCTCTCTACTTTTTTTTCTCCCGTTCATTGTGAATGTAAACTTTAAGCTCCAGTCTGTGCAGTGGAACCAGAACACACTGGACTGCAGCTAAAAATACCCATCAGGACGAAGTCTGTTCTCACTGTGAGCCTCAGGAGCTGACTACGTTCCTGGGGAAATAGATGCTCCCAGGAGAATCTGACGTTTTGAGGAACAGACCAGCTTTCAATATCCAGATTTCCTCTGTCTGGTTCTGTCTCACCAACTCCATTGCAGGCAAGCCTTTGAGTCTAACGGCATGGTTCAACAGGTAAATGAGACAGTATCCATGTAGACCTCCAAGGACGGGATCCAACCATGAAGTGAATACTGAGCTGAATTGACAAAGTATCTTTAATGGGCTGTTACACTGAATTCCAATGTAATTTAATGTCAGTCATCAACTGGCATTAGAACATAGAGGAGTCCCTTCTCCACTGGATCAGCTTAAATCACTGGAGGTTTGGGGACTACACCATCCCTGTTCACCCCTTTGCAGCTTCTCAGGAGTAGGACAGGACACGCTAACACTGGCCATGGGTCCTAAGACACCACTGGAGTGGACTATCTGTCTCACGTTCTGTTATTTTCCACTGTGTTCCTTCCCTTGAAAAGGCAGTGCCAGCCTCCGAGAGGCTTTATGTCACTGCCCGCTTCATTTCTGTCTGTCAGCACTTTGCCTTTCTCTCTCGTTTTCATCTCTCCCAGAGTCAAACACAACCACATTTTCGGGCGGAATGCTTCTGCAGAATGTGGTAGTCCTCGTTGTTGTCATCCAGGAACGACAGGTCGTCGTCAAAGGAGATTGGTCGGCAGCAGGTGCGGGAAGGTATGTCCTTGACCAGCTTCTTGTTGTGGGTGAGGTTGTTGAGGATCTTGTCATAGTTGGTCTCTGCGTCTGAACAGGGGCCGCTGCAGTATCGGAAGATCAGCTCCTCTTTGGTCTGGTAGCCCAGACCTAAGTCTGTCACGTTGAGATGGACCTCTTTTAGCAAGCAGCCACGGCCTTCAACCGGCTTCGTCCGCTGCTCCCCTCTTTCACTGCTCCTCCCTTTGCCCCCTCGCCCCCGACCCTTCTTCTTCTCCGCGCGTCCTCCTCTTGCCCGTCCTCCTCTCCCCTCTCCTCTCCCTCCTCCTCCTCCTCCTCCTCGGTCCGTGTTTGCTGCTCCTCTCTGTCTCTCCTGCTCTCTCTGCTCCCTCCTTTCCCTTGAGCCTCCGGCGGGCTCGGATGATCTCCTCAGTCTGCCAATGGTAGCCTTGATAAAATCCATTACGTCATCAAACTGGTCCGGATATGGGCCTGTGATGTCATCTGTAAGAGAGGATGCATAAAGGATATGACGGATTAATGCAATAGTAAAGTCAATGCATTAAAGTGACGACATATACTGTAGTAATAAACAATAGAAGTAAAAATAGTGATGGCAACAATTTGAATGTTAAATCACTATAGAGTTTCCCTGTGACAAGGTAGCGATACTTCATTAACTGTAACAGTTGACAGTTCCATACAGAAGATTGTTTCAGTAATTCTAGTTATACTTCTTGGAACAGACCACCTTCTCTTTCCCTTTTTAAAACACTGAATCAGAGCTTCAAAGCACCGCTAGAAGGGAATCATATGGATTGTGATATGGAGAGAGACGATTTCATCTCTCTTCAGCACTTATTCTATTTCAAATTCAAAACATGCAGGAAGCCCTCCGCCATCTGCAGAGGGAAACAAAACCCCAGAGAGCCCTTTGATCCTCATGTAATACACGGTGATTCCATTATAGTGGGTTTAAAACCCTCCTCCTTCTCCGCATCGCTTAAACGTCTGGCAACCCACTCGGAAGATCACAGAAAACATTATTGTTGAATGACTCAATTAGTATGACACTAATCATATTACCCAATATGAATGTCAGGTGTATGATGTTTTTTTCTGTTTTAATGTGTGTGTGGCTAGCTTTTGTGCGTGTGTGTGTTCGTTCAGTGGAGGTGGGGTTAGTAGAGAAGGAATGCCCTTAAAGCTAGCCTTGGCATGATTTACTCCAGGCCTCAGTAGACTGGCCTGTGTGTGGCGGGCACAGGGCACCCAGGCAGGTTGTGTAGTGTGTCTGTCTGCCAGGTAGAGGTGTCAGTAGCCCAGCCTCTTCTTGCCGTTGGGAGTCACCTGTCTCACCTGTCCCACTGCCAGCGTGCAGGTCATCTGATCCACCCAGCTCGACGGCTGATTGGGCCGTCGCGGTGGTATCGGGTGAGCCAGGGACCAATCTGTTTAGACACCCTGTGCCCTTTGATTTAAGCACCTTCTATTGTGTGGCTATCAGCCGATGGACGATAGAGTAGACAGACAGACAGGGATAGCACGTATTCTACACCAGCTGTCAGACACAATTGTTCCACAGCCCAAACGACAGCAACACCTCCCGACTCTCCCCGTGCACCGGTTTCAAACGTTCTCCAGAATCACGTTTGTTATGATTTAGAGATCAGTTCTGAAGTCTGCCGGGTGTAACGCTCCACTGAGAACAAAGTGAAGTCCTGACAAGGCATACAAAAAGATGTTTGTATTGAATACTTCACGTCATATAGTTTTCTAGCCTAGTGGAGCATGCACCAGAAGCCAGACACAAGTATCTCTAGAGGCAGTGGATCAGCTGCAGAGACACTTGGCTCCAAAGGTTTCTTGGAACTGGTACAAGATTCATCGCTTACCACAGACATCGCACCCGAAACAAAAGGCCAAACCTCCCATTGAGTTCCAGGGTTGTTTACACCTTGGTGCATTGTTAACGGTCTTAAGTTACAGAACAGGCTGAGGTGATGTCACTCACCGCCGCTAACTGAATATGAGGTGAGGGGAAAAACATCTATCTGTTCTAAATGTTCCATGCCTTATCTAGAGCGCTGCACAGTTTACTACTGTGTAAAGTCAAGACTGTTATGTTATTTTAAACAAATGGAATTCCTTGCCCTCGAAGATGCTTAAATGAGCCTAAACACTGTTTTACCCTTGTTGGTTTTGACTCTGCCGTATTGTCCAGTCTTTCTCCTGTGATCTGCATCTGTTTCCATGTTTCTTTACTCTAACTTGGTTCGGGATAAAACACAACACGCTATGTTTTCTTGACAGGGAGAGGGCACAGGTCCTGCAGTCCCAAAGAGACGGGGGTGAAGATAAACAAGCAAGAGGAATGTCAGCTCTAGCCTCTGTTTGGAACTGAGGAGCCGCACTCACTATTTTTTGCTCCTTCTGCCGCATGGATGTTTTTACCATCAGTGTGATGCTGCCCACAGCAGTAGATGTTTTTACCATCAGTGTGATGCTGCCCACAGCAATAGATGTTTTTACCATCAGCGTGATGCTGCCCACAGCAGTAGATGTTTTTTTTTACCATCAGCGTGATGCTGCCCACAGCAGTAGATGTTTTTACCATCAGCGTGATGCTGCCCACAGCAATGTTTTTACCATCAGCGTGATGCTGCCCACAGCAGTAGATGTTTTTGCCTTCAGCGTGATGCTGCCCACAGCAGTTGATGTTTTTACCATCAGCGTGATGCTGCCCACAGCAGTGATGTTTTTACCGTCAGTGTGATGCTGCCCACAGCAGTAGATGTTTTTATCATCAGCGTGATGCTGCCCACAGCAGATGTTTTACCATCAGCGTGATGCTGCCCACAGCAGAGGTTTTTTTTACCATCAGTGTGATGCTGCCCACAGCAGATGTTTTACCATCAGTGTGATGCTGCCCACAGCAGTAGATGTTTTTACCATCAGCGTGATGCTGCCCACAGCAGTAGATGTTTTTACCATCAGCGTGATGCTCCCCACAGCAGAAGATGTTTTTACCATCAGCGTGATGCTGCCCACAGCAGTAGATGTTTTTTTACCATCAGCGTGATGCTGCCCACAGCAGTTGATGTTTTTACCATCAGCGTGATACTGCCCACAGCAGATGTTTTTACCATCAGCGTGATGCTGCCCACAGCAGATGTTTTTATCATCAGCGTGATGCTGTCCACAGCAGAGTTTTTTTTTACCATCAGTGTGATGCTGCCCACAGCAGATGTTTTTACCATCAGTGTGATGCTGCCCACAGCAGATTTTTTTACCATCAGTGTGATGCTGCCCACAGCAGTAGATATTTTAACCATCAGCGTGATGCTGCCCACAGCAGATGTTTTTACCATCAGCGTGATGCTCCCCACAGCAGAAGATGTTTTTACCATCAGCATGATGCTGCCCACAGCAGAAGATGTTTTTACCATCAGTGTGATGCTGCACACAGCAGAAGATGTTTTTACCATCAGCGTGATGCTGCCCAAAGCAGAAGATGTTTTTACCATCAGCGTGATGCTGCACACAGCAGAAGATGTTTTTACCATCAGCGTGATGCTGCACACAGCAGAAGATGTTTTTACCGTCAGCGTGATGCTGCCCAAAGCAGAAGATGTTTTTACCATCAGCGTGATGCTGCACACAGTAGTAGAGAGAACTGTTTAATTAAACCTACCTAGATAATTTCCGATTTGGACAAAATTGTTTGACTGCATAGGTAGCAAAACTGTACTTCAAATCTATGATACTCCCCCACTTAACATTCTGCTTGACTAGTTGGGCCCAAGCTTGCTGTACAACATGAAAATCCGTTCAGTCTGTCTACAAACAGGCTCTCAAAGTGCTTGATAAGAAAGACCAATAGCCATCATCACTGTTACATCCTCAGAAAGCACAAAAATATTGTGCAATACACTGACGCATGTCTTGTATTCAAGATCCGAAATGGCCCGGCTCCTCCCCCTCCACTTGGTACTTTTCTTCAACAGAAAACCCAAACCCATGGCAGCAGATCCACAAGGTCTGCCATGCGAGGTGACTGTATAGTTCCTTTAAGGAAAAGCACCTTTAGTCAATCTGCTTTCTCTGAGAGAGCTTCTGGAACACAATGCCATCAACTGCACCACCTATAGCACCTTCACAAAAAACATCAAGACATAGATAAAGGCCAGTCAGACTTGTGAACATATTCCCTAGCTGTGGATTGTATCTTTCCATGTTGTCTGTAGCTTGTGAGGTGTGGAAACACTGTTGCTTTTATGGATTTTGTTTTGTTGCTTTTTGTGTTATGTTGTTCTGTCTGCGTGCTACGTGTTGATGGTCCTATGCGGCTCTGCATGTGCTCACTGCTCATTGTTTGCTTGTATTGTATTGTACTGTTATTGTAATTATTTTTAATAATCTGCCCAGCAACTGCGGTTGAAAATTAGCCGGCTGGCTAAACCATCACTTTTACTGAAATGTTGATTAATGTGCACTGTCCCTGTAAAAAAAATAATAATAATCAACTCAAACTCAAACAATCAGCCCTCAATTACATCGACTGCTGTCCCTTTATATGGGATAAGCTTACCTTGCTAGTTGCTACAATATGATCCATAGCAAAAGTTCATGGCTTGCAAGACTTTAACCCAAGTGTGAACCCAAGGAGAGCCTGTTCCTACCAAAGGAGCGCCCCCGACTCTATTTAAAACACATGATCCTGTAAGTACCATACGGAACACATGGCAACCTATGGCCATCACATAAACATATGTATCGTCTCTGAGGTTTGTGTTAAATGTTTGGGCGGAGTATACCCCGTTTGTTTTGATAATCAGGACTTTGAACAAACTGGGTACCAAACCATAAATGGTATGTTGAATGTGCATTTTCCAGCGGTCGTGTTTGTCACCCTCTTCAAACCCATACACACTTCAAGGAACTGAGAACCAGTTGACTACTCAGTACTGCAGTCACTTTATTGCTATGGTTTTGCAACAGGGCCTCATCAAGCCACGTTATTAGTCTTCTGTTAGAGAATCCTTTTCTAGAACACGGTCTGATCTTAAAGCGAGAGCCCTTAATTGAATTAACAACAAGGCAGAGACCCCGCCTCTGTTTTAGTAAAAAGCTCAGGGATTGGCCGGGAGAAATGTAAGCACTCTCAAATTAATATACAGAGCAATGGATACAAGGACTGACCATCCAAGATATAAAAATGATCGTTTTAACCATGTTTTGTGGCTATACAGTGTTTGTTTACATTTACATTGTAAACAATGTAAAAACAAGCTTATATAGTAGAAGTCAGAAGTTTACATACACCTTACCAAATACATTTAAACTCAGTTTTTCACAATTCCTGACATTTAATCCAAATATAAATTCCCTTTCTTAGGTCAGTTAGGATCACCACTTTATTTTAAGAATGTGAAATGTCAGAATAATAGTAGAGCGAATGATTTATTTCTGCTTTTATTTCTTTCATCACATTCCCAGTGGGTCAGATGTTAACATACACTCAATTAGTATTTAGTATCATTGCCTTTAAATTGTTTAACTTGGGTCAAACATTTTGGGTAGCCTTCCACAAGCTTCCCACAATATGTTGGGTGAATTTTGGTCCATTCCTCCTGACAGAGTTGGTGTAACTGAGTCAGGTTTGAAGGCCTCCTTGCTCGCACACATTTTTTTCAGTTCTGCTCACAAATGATCTATAGGATTGAGGTCAGGGCTTTGTGATGGCCACTCCAGTACCTTGACTTTGTTGGCCTTAAGCCATTTTGCCACAACTTTGAAAGTATGCTTGGGGTCATTGTCCATTTGGAAGACCCATTTGTGACCAAGCTTTAACTGATGTCTTGAGATATTACTTCAATATATCCACATACTTTTCCATCCTTATGATGCCATCTATTTTGTGAAGTGCACCATTCCCTCCTGCAGCAAAGCACCCCCACAACATGATGTTGCCACCCCTGGGCTTCATGGTTGGGATGGTGTTCTTCAGGTTTGCAAGCCTGCCCCTTTTTCCTCCAAACATAAGGATGGTCATTATTGCCAAACAGTTCTATTTTTGTTTCATCAGACCAGAGGACATTTCTACAAAAAGTATGATTTTTGTCCCCATGTGCAGTTGCAAACCGTAGTCTGGCTTTTTATTGTCGGTTTTGGGGTAGTGGCTTCTTTCTTGCTGAGCGGCCTTTAAGGTTATGTCGATATTGGACTCGTTTTACTGTGGATATAGATACTTTTGGACCGGTTTCCTTCAGCATCTTCACAAGGTCCTTTGCTGCTGTTCTGGGATTGATTTGCACTTTTCGTACCAAAGTACGTTCATCTCTAGGAGACAGAACGTGTCTCCTTCCTGAGCGGTATGACGGCAGCATGGTCCCATGGTGTTTATACTTGTGTACTTTTGTTTGTACAGATGAACGTGGTACCTTCAGGTGTTCGGAAATTGCTCCCAAGGATGAACCAGACTGGTGGAGGTCTGCAATAATTTTTTCTGAGATCTTGGCTGATTTCTTTTGATTTTCCTATGATGTCAAGCAGAGAGGCACTGGGTTTGAAGGTAGGCCTTGAAATACATCCACAGGTACACCTCCAATTGACTCAAATGATATCAATTAGTCTATCAGAAGCTTCAAAAAGCCATGACATCATTTTCTGGAATTTTCCAAGCTGTTTAAAGGCACAGCCACTTAGTGTATGTAAACGTCTGACCCACTGGAATTGTGATACAGTGAATTATAAGTGAAATAATCTGTCTGTAAACAATTGTTGGAAAACTTACTTGTGTCATGCACAAAGTAGATGTTCTAACCGACTTGCCAAAACTATAGTTTGTTAAAAAGAAATTTGTGAAGTGGTTGAAAAATGAGTTTTAATGTGTATGTATGTGTATGTAAACTTCCAACTTCAACTGTATTTGGGGATCTGATGGGGTACGACAGTTCATAAGTTATATTCTCCAATAATCAATGGGTATATATCACAAGTCCAAAAATGGATGTAGCAACCAAGAATTTGAGCTTTAATCAGAAGAAAGTATATTTGACTCACACTTCAGCAGGTGATAAAACACTATCAGAGTCTTGACTTACATTTATCTTCCATGGAGATTTCCTGCAGGCTGTGAGACTCTGACTGGAACTCTGGCTCTGGTTCCTCCACAGACAGGGACAGAGAATCACTGTACCGATCCGAGTAGTGAGCTCTCTTGGCTGGCTGAAGGTTTTGGTAGAGGGGGCGTGTGGAGACGGAGCTCAGGAGCAACAAACACGTGGCCAAAACATCCCATAACTTCATCTTAGACTCAGTTCCTATGAAGGAAGCTGCAAGAAAACAAAACAGGCGTGTGATCAACCTTTTGAAATAATCCTACATTTACAAATGAGATTTAAATTGTTAAAGATATGTGTAGGCTGTGAACACAGGAAACATAGGACATAGTGCCAAAATGGGCTTAGTTTGGTCATCTTTTGAATTGCAAGAAAATATTACAAGCATGAATATTTGATGTTGATACTATGAAGGATGGGAATAAGGCATAATAGATACTGTAGCTCCCGACTGGCACATTGTTGACCTGCTTTGATACAGTGCAGAAAACAGTCTTGAGTCATGATGACATCTTTCGAAATTCATTTGGCAATAGCAACCATCCTTCATGTCAAGAGGTTATGCCCATTCAACAACAGTGAAGCCAGCCAACTTGCTGTATATAGCTGTTTTGGGACAGCTATTGGGGAACCAAATTAACAAACTTCAGAGACCATTATTTACATTGTATCAAATTGTATATCTTTCAACAAAAAGGTCAAATATAGCTAGAAAGCTATAAACACTATATGTAGGCTAAATATAAACTGTTAGCCCATGGTCTTTAGGTTGACATGGTCTAGATCTAATCTATAAATATGATTTCATACTGAACTATCCTATTACTTTTAGGGACCTCCATAGCTTCTACATGATACAAAATATTGATATTACAATAATGTCGCTTTAATTATTGTTTTGTATATGATGGACATTCTGATCCAAAGCACCTCGATTACAACACATTTTTGACCTATTTGAGTGGTCATTTACGAGTGCGTGTTACTGAAATGGATGGCCGTCACGGGCAAAGGGTGCGCCTTTACTCAAAAATTCGTTTATGGACGCACCATGCATAGAGCATTGGCTTGTGTTCAGTAGAAATTTGCCAGATGGTGAATCCCTATTGCTTATGTGACTATTGTTAATTGAGCATTTGGCTGCAGCTAAAGTATGTCCATAGGGTGCACTTATTGAATAGGCTTAATGCATTAAATAAATTACTTCCGATTTGCAACTAACACCCAGAACATTTGGCACACTGTTAATGCGTGTTAGAATGTTTATTTTCCTTTTTTGTACGTGTTTTATCCATTGTGAATGCTTACTTTGTAGGCTGATCGACATTCAGAATAGATCTGATATCCTCAAAATTCCTTCATCAATACTATAATAGGTTAACAGCCTACAAGTGCATCTCATTTACAACAAAAAAAAATATTGCACAATCAATAACTGATTGGAATGTGCTTACCTTAAATCTGGCCCTTGCAGACCTGCAATTGTATCCGTATTAAAGTCCAACACACAGCGATGCATTTAACGTTCCGGAGTGAGTATGAAGTACTTGTATACAAATGATATATTCAGACTGTACAGTTTTATCTGATCACATAAACCAGATCCGATGGGTTCAATTTAAATGACAATGTAAAAAAAAGTAAAAATGCCACTCAGAATTAATGGAACTCTGTAGCCTACAGAGCAGAGCGCCCAACCATGCGTCTGCCCACCGGTAGGCTACACGCTTAAGTGGCTTGCTGGCCAAAGTGCCTCTGCGCTGTCTATCCAGGCGCTCAATCGCAAACTAATTGGATGCTGGTTTCCACATTGGAAATCCGAGAGAGATCCACCATCATCAACTGCAAGGAGTCAAATGAAGACATCAGCTTTACCGTCGCCGAATTGCTTTACCGGCACCGAATCCGCTTTAGAGAGACAGTTTATTACGTGTTACCTTAAACTTTTTCAATGAGAGAAAATCAAATCATCCACCGGACCAACATAGAGTCAAGAAGATTTACTTGATGTTTTCATATCCCCAATGGACTTGGTATTCTAATAAAAAACGAGGGCAATGTGTATTCTCCATTATATCCAAGTGGTGTCCGTGCAAGGAGTGAGATGGTTGTCCACATGCGGGCTCTGTATATTCTCTCCAGGCTGGCACTGTCAGTACAGATGTGCAGCTGTCTGCGCATCACGCTGTACGAGTCGCAATAGACCGCCTGAATAGATTTATAGCTTTGAGCGCGCTGACGTTTCGAAGAGTCCGCCCTCCTTTTCTCGACCTCTGCACAACCAAACAGCAAGTACAAACAGAAGTACACGCAAACTCACATCTCCAAAACACCCCTGGAGCTCCATTTGCTGGGTCGCAGTTTTGGGATCTCTTTAGGAGTATGTCACTCTCCTAATGTCCTGGGGTTAGATTTCAGTAATGTGGAAGGCGATTTGGAGACGTTCGTTTGCTATACATGTTCCTTGAATACACTGATCTTTACCGCGCGCACTGGGTGTCGGGTTCCAGCTACTCATAGATCAAATTAGGATGCCCACCGCACTTATTAACTAGGACAGACTTGAAAATAAGTGTGATGGGCATTTGTGGGTAAAGGTGTAAATATGTAAGTCCTTTAATATTTTATGCATATGGCACAAGATATAATTCTCCAAAATGTTATGCACTGCAGCAGCTGTAGAATACCCATTACATAACCACTGGGCACACACTGGTTGAATCAACTGTTGTTTACATGTCATTTCAATGACATTATGTTGAACAAAGTAGAATAGACTTTGACTTGAAGTCTGTGGCCAGTGGGAAGTATTCAGATGCACACTATAGCTTGGAGCAAATGGTCACTTAATGACCAGTGTTTGGTGTCGTTTTGCCTGCAGGGGTCTGTGTGGCCCACAATAGAGTGGCTATAAACCCTCTGTGATGTGGTACCTGAGAGGCCTGGTCCATTAGCCCTCCTCATTTACACTCTAGATCTCTTTCATCTTCAGGATAGCTACATTCTTCATGGTTTTACCCAACTGTTTATATGAATTGAACTCATTTCTGTGTTGATGAGTTAGAATACACCCCCAGATATTTTACACATTCAAAAATCAAACATTTCGAGAGAAGGATGTTTATTTATGTTTGACAGGCACATTAAGGTGACTGGTGATGTGATTTAGCTCGTTTTTATCATGCATTGGTATTAAAGGGGCATATTTGTTAGCTCCGGGACTGGGATCACACGTTAATGTGTGTATTCTCTAATACGTTTCTTTGTGTGTCTGCCTTGGTTACCATCTGCCTCCTCTTGTTATTGACTCCTTTCTACGTACACAATACTGTAGATTCCTCACTGTCGTGTTCTCTTCAGAAGCTATCCACTTCATTGTTACTGGATCAGTAACATCCTGTGAGTAATGGGCGCTCCAATAACCGGTCGAGAGGTATACAATTGTCTAAATCCATGCCTTTATAACACACCTCTGGCTGCCTGTGTTCCGCTTATGTTGCGTCTCATAATCATGCCTGAAACACAGCATAACCATTTTTCCTCGGTGAATCCCTTTCGAAGTGTAGTGTCTGTCTGTCAGTCTGTGTAAAAATGTCCGATGTTTTAAAAGCCAAGAGAGGTGATGTCCTGTACCACAGAACACTTGACCAGCCAGTACTTTCTAAGTGCAGGTGCAGGCTAAGGGAGTTTACAGTATGACCTTGTGCATTTAGTTTTTGTTTTTACAAAACGACAGTGAATTGATGGTGGATGGGTCGGATTCTCCCATTTTTACATTCCTAGTATCACCTCTCCTCTGTTCCTCTCTTGGTGTTAGCTAAAAGGATTTGCACAACCCCATTGACCTGCTTTTCCTCTGTTGTTTAGAACCTTTGACATCTAGGATTTCACGGGAAGGGGTCAAATGTGGTCTATTCTGCCTGTACTTACTATGACCCTGAGAGAAATCATGGACTAATCTGCACTCTGGATCAATTTAACGGACCTGAACAGTCTAGTCTACCATCCACAAGCTCGACAAAATGTGTCCTGTCTCCAGATGATCTGTATTCACTACTTGTTTCTGTTGCTAATCCAAATGGTTGTTAGATGCCATCAGAGTCACTAACTGATTCATGTCATGTCAATAGAGGAACGGTTGATAGTCAGGTTACAGTACTACAACTTGTAGTGATATTGACAGTAACTGATGGCGGAACCATTTAACTGCAGGCTGATAGAAGAACCATGTGTTTGCCGTGGGTGAATCAGTTGACATTTGAAGGGAGGCACTCATTCCGTAGTGAAGTCCTATCTCTTGCTCCTCCATATGAGATATGTGAGTGGGGTTATATTTAAGCGGCCCAGTCATAATTGGTGCTCTGCCCAGCCTCTCTGATTTTGGTCTTGTCATGAGGAATTCACTTAACTGTTGGTTTCCTGTTCTGTCCTCTGGGTGTTAGTGACAGTCGAAGCTGTGTGTGCCTCTGTGATTCTCTGATTCTCTGGGTTTGTCCAAATGTTTAGCTTGGCGCTGGTGTCTCCAGGAAGGATGCCCATTGGCCATGGACACCTAGCTGCATCAGTCATCTTTTATGGAAGCAGCGGTTACTAGTGGTTACTAACAGACCATGACAAATAAACACGACCATAAAAACAAGAATAAACAGGATTGCATAATTCTCCTTTTCCACTTTTACGGTCAATGAGAATATCAACAGTAATGACAACAAGGATTAACATACTGTCTGCTACCAACAAGCACAGTACTGTCATAGTCATGTCCAGTAACAGATGGGGACAAAAAGCCAATATATAAAGCCAACAGTGGTCCTGAACTACAGCCTGGGTCTTTAATATATTTATTTTATTTTATTTTAAAGTGCTGACATTGAGAGCATTTTTTAAGGGGGGGTTGAGAATTCTACAGGCGGGGGGGGGTTGTACTGGAGAGAATAGCTATCCCCTGTGGTGGTGGTGGTGGTGGGGGGGGGGGCATTAAGGAGACCAGGGTCAGAGCTCAGGAGCTGTTATGATGTGATAACTAAACAACCACGCAGGGAATTACATCTTTGGGAAATATCAAAAAGCTTCTTCTGGCTGGCACTGGGAAATTGTGTCAAAAGTTTGCATGACTGGCGTGAGTACGTGTAACAACACTGTTTATGGTTGGAGGTGGTCAGGCCAGTGTACAGAGCCAGTGGGGTTAGAAGGGAGGGAATACCAAGACCTTGTCACAGAGAACTGAGAGAAAGAGATCCAGTAATGACTCCACTGGGATCCAATCCATCCATATCATAAAAAGCAATCACTCTTTCAGTGATGACTGGTCTTTTCCTTTTAGTGGCGTTTACAAGGGAGTGTGTCACAGAGCTCTCTGATGTCACAGACTAGTTGAACATGGCCAGCTCATGGCCCAGACAGAGTGTGTTTTGTTATGTGGACTTGTCCCGTGTTACCCAACTCCAGTCCTCTAATACCCCCAACAGCATGCATTTTGTTGTAGACCCGGACAAGCACACATTATTTCACTTGTCAATTAATCGTCAAGACCTCAGTGAGTTGAATCAGGTGAGTTTGTCTGGGGCTACAACAAAAATGTGTGCTGTTGGGGGTACTCGGGGACTGGATAGGTAAACACTGGACCACACTGGGGTAAACTGGGGTGACACCTAAGACTCCCTCCATAATACCGTTTCTCTGGAACTCTGATACTAACATAAACGAGGTAGCAATGGCTTCCAAACATAGTCCCTGATTTAGAAAGCTCCTTTGTGTGAGAACACATCACAGGCTGAGGGTGTCATTCGCAGAAGGGACTAGTCACTGAGATAGAAGTGCCTTCTTCTCTCATTAGGCGTGCAGTGCGACGGGGCAAACCACTTTATTTTGAATGCCAACCCCTCAGAGCACACAAACAGCCTTATCTGTCTGAGCAGGAGGGTGACTCTTGGTTGACCTTTTAGTATTCAAACTCAACCCCCGGGTTAAATAGTGCTAGTCACTGGGAGTTTGGGGACTTTTATTTTGGACAGCTTTGGGTCTCGTTGTGTGGTGGTGGGTGTCATCGTGTGTGTGTGTGTCATAGAGGACAGAGGAATGCGGAATTACAGGGGTCATCATACTAAACTCTGTAGTCGGTTGATAACTCATGATGTCAATGTTGATCTGCTTGAATCAAATACACAATGAACAATCACCATGTCACACACATACATTAAAGATATTCCTAGAAGGCTTTAGTATGATCCACCATTGTGTTTATCACATGGCTGACATGTTAACCACTCATCGGCCTGTTTGAGAGTTTTGTCTGGTGTGTTTTACGGTCCTGACCACAGTAACCACTCCAGTGATATGTGGGCTTGTCTAAAAGGTCGGCATGTTCGCAGGATTATCAGGCTAGCACATGGAATTCACACACATCATACACCCCTCGCTCCCACTACACCCATGGAGTGGACCTTATGTTCTGATGTGATCCGTAACACTGTATACGGTGACAGAACTCGAGGCCACTGCAGTGTGCATTTCTGTCCCAACTTCAGTAGGCCTTTGATGGTGCTGACTTAATTAAATCAGTTGAGACAGGTGGATTGACCTTCATCCATATCATGTGATGAAAACAAAAGCACAGTTTGGGAGCTTCAGCAGTTTGTAGGCTTCATTTGAACTACTTGCTTGTGAAACAACGTGGCATGATCAGTACCTCCACCTACTCTCTGAGCTGCCGAGCGAGCCGACCCTGACCTGGTCCCACCCTAGCCAGATAGTATCAGGCAGTGTTTGTTTGATGTGGCTGTGGGACAGTCACATGGCATTGCATAGTGGCCCTGTCTCTAAATCCCCTTTGGAACTCTTGATCAGCCAGGACAAGGGTGGAATTTGAGTCTCTATCCTCTGCGGTGTGCCTGGGCACTAATACCCTGGAGGGCAGTGCCTCGGCTCCACTAATACCCAGCTGCCACAGGAACCCACCCTGCATAACCCGTGGAACCAACAGGTTCCTGTTGAGAGAGCAGTATGTAACCGTTAGAGCAGTAGGCGATTCTTATACTACTGCTCACTGTGCCATTACAGTGCTTCATCTCCACCTGTTCTCTCCTATTATTCTGATCAGACACACAAGATGGTGTACAGGTATTACTGACACAATCTACTGTATCTCATGTTACTCTATGAGAAACAGTCTAGGTCACTTACAGTAAGATACCACCCAGTATCATCTGTGCTTTGCTGAAACAGCTGAGGTGTTGCAGAGAGAGAGAGATGTAGTATGTGTGTGTGTGTGAATACACAGTATCACACTGCAGGCAGGACTATGACACCGTTATTAATAGAAGTGAGGAAGTGCAGGTTAAATCCTTCAAACGAAGAAATGTAACATATAGAGAGATCACATTTGAAAAACCTACGCACCACTCCGTGAAATACTGTCTCTATTTTCCAATGCGATATACTGTAGATGAAATGTGTCAAAGAATCCAATTGACACATTTATCCAAGAGGAGATCCAAGAGGGTGAAGATCACCATTCCCATACTCTCACTTTTTGTCCAGTTGTCTTCTAGCTGTGCCTCAGGAAGATTGTAGAGTGGAGATAAAGGTCAGTGATTGATCTGTCTGACTGTTATAGAGCAGCATGCTGGGGAGGTCTGGGAACAGCTCATTATTGGTCAAGGGTGAATTATCACCTCATGAGAATCAAAGGAGCTTAATACAAGGCAAAAATTCTATGGCGCGCATAGGCTTCTGATGGACATTTTTTAAGGTTCTTGGTTAAGGTGGTGGAGTGTGCTGAATGTGGTTTATAATCAAGGGGTGTGTCACGAACGTCGTCAGGGAAATTACCGGACCAAGGTACAGCGTGGTGAGCGTACATGATCCTTTATTAAGAATGTCGCCAACAAAACAAGAAACACCAAAAATGAACGAGAAGCTTCCTAGGGCTATACAGGCCACTAGCAAAGACAACTGCCCACAACTAAGGTGTCAAAACAGGCTGCCTAAGTATGATTCCCAATCAGAGACAACGATAGACAGCTGTCCCTGATTGAGAACCATACCCGGCCAAAACATAGAAACAGAAAACATAGAAATAAAGAAACTAGAATGCCCACCCTAGTCACACCCTGGCCTAACCAAAGTAGAGAATAAAAGCCTCTCTATGGCCAGGGCATGACAGGGTGTTGATTGATGTGCCTTCCTTTTGGAGTAGCATGTTCTATAACAATGACAGGAATGTGGATGTAGAGTCTGGACTAGGTTTGCATAACTACTCGTAATAACTTTCATAGGTATTCTAACTTTATATCCCTGTCCATATTGTCCAACAGTTTCTAGTAGATAGACCATATAATTCAAGAGAAAACAGCATAATCAATGATGAAAGCATCTAATCAACAATTACGTAATTTCCAATTAACTCTGCAAGTCCTCCAACTTTTCACAACTGCCACCAGTTTGGCACTAAAACATTGACAACAAAATACATATTGACAAGGTAAAATAAAGAAAAGTGTGTAAAAAAATATGATATTTCATGCTGAAACTAGATACTGAACAAAAATATAAACGCAACATGAAACAATTTCAAAGATTTTGCTGAGTAACAGTTTTGAGGAAATCCAACAATTTAAATCAATTCATTAGGCCCTAATCTATGGATTTCACATGACTTGGAATACATACAGTGCGGAGAACGAGTTTTTGAAACACTGCCAATTTTGCAGGTTTTCCTACTTACAAAGCATGTAGAGGTCTGTAATTTTATCAAAGGTACACTTCAACTGTGAGAGACGGAATCTAAAACAAAAATCCACAAAATCACATTGTATGATTTTTAAGTAATTACTTTGCATTGTATCGCATGACATTATTATATGATACATCAGAAAAGCAGAACTTAATATTTGGTACAGAAACCTTTGTTTGCAATTACAGAGATTATACGTTTCCTGTAGTTCTTGATCAGGTTTGCACACACTGCAGCAGGGATTTTGGCCCACTCCTCCATACAGACCTTCTCCAGATCCTTCAGGTTTTGAGGCTGTCGCTGGGCAATACGGACTTTCAGCTCCCTCCAAAGATTTTCTATTGGGTTCAGGTCTGGAGACTGGCTAGGCCACTCCAGGATCTTGAGATGCTTCTTACGGAGCCACTCCTTAGTTGCCCTGGCTGTGTGTTTCAGGTCATTGTCATGCTAGAAGACCCAGCCACGACCCATCTTCAATGCTCTTACTGAAGGAAGGAGGTTGTTGGCCAAGATCTCGCGATACATGGAACCATCCATCCTCCCCTCAATACGGTGCAGTCATCCTGTCCCCTTTGCAGAAAAGCATCACCAAAGAATGATGTTTCCACCACCACGCTTCACGGTTGGGATGGTGTTCTTGGGGTTGTACTCATCCTTCGTTTTCCTCCAAACACGGCGAGTGGATTTTAGACCAAAAAGCTCTATTTTTGTCTCATCAGACCACATGACCTTCTCCCATTCCTCCTCTGGATCATCCAGATGGTCATTGGCAAACTTCAGATGGGCCTGGACATGCGCTGGCTTGAGCAGGGGGACCTTGCGTGCGCTGCAGGATTTTAATCCATGATGGCGTCGTGTTACTAATGATTTTCTTTGAGACTGTGGTCCCAGCTCTCTTCAGGTCATTGACCAGGTCTTGCCGTGTAGTTCTGGGCTGATCCGTCACCTTCCACATGATCATTGATGCCACATGAGGTGAGATCTTGCATGGAGCCCCAGACCGAGGGTGATTGACCGTCATCTTGAACCTCTTCCATTTTCTAATAATTGCGCCAACAGTTGTTGCCTTCTCACCAAGCTGCTTGCCTATTGTCCTATAGCCCATCCCAGCCTTGTGCAGGTCTACAATTTAACCCTGATGTCCTTACACAGCTCCCTGGTCTTGGCCATTGTGGAGAGGTTGAAGTCTGTTTGATTGAGTGTGTGGACAGGTGTCTTTTATACAGGTAACGAGTTCAAACAGGTGCAGTTAATACAGGTATTGAGTGGAGAACAGGAGGGCTTCTTAAAGAAAAACTAACAGGTCTGTGAGAGCCGGAATTCTTACTGGTTGGTAGGTGATCAAATACTTATGTCATGCAAATTAATGACTTAAAAATCATACAATGTGATTTTCTGGATTTTTGTTTTAGATTCTGTCTCTCACAGTTGAAGTGTACCTATGATAAAAATTACAGACCTCTACATGCTGTGTAAGTAGGGAAACCTGCAAAATCAGCAGTGTATCAAATACTTGTTCTCCCCACTGTATTTGCATCTGTAGGTACCTTAAAAAATGAATTGGCTTCAGGATCTAATCACGGTAGTTTTGTGCATTCAAATTGCCATCGCTAAAATTAATTGTGTTCGTTGTCCGTAGCTTATGCCTTCCCATACCATAACACCACCGCCACCATGGGGCATTCTGTTCGCAACGTTGACATCAGCAATCCGCTCGCTCACACTATGCCATACACATGGTCTGCGGTTGTGAGGCCGGTTGGATGTACTGCCAAATTCTTTGAAATTATGCTGGAGGTGACTTATCGTAGAGAAATTAAGATTCAATTCTCTTGCAACGGCCCAGGTGGACATTCCTGCATTTTGCCATTTGCACACTCCCTCAAAATTTGAAACATCTGTGGTGTTGTGTGACAAAACTACACATTTTAGAGTGGCCTTTTATTGTCCCCAGCACAAGGTGCACATGTGTCACGATTATGATGTTTAATCAGCTTCTGATATGCCACACCTGTCAAAGGGAAGGATTATCTTGGTAAAGGAGAAATGCTCACTAACAGGGATGTTATATTTAGGATAATGTTAAAATTGTCTTCATTTATTATTTTATATACTTTATATGTTATGGAAATTCTATAAAATCCTGAGAGTTTCCAAAATTCCGGTAGTATACTGGTAAACTCAGAAAGTTACCGTTAATATACCCTATCCATGTAACCCTAGTCTGGTCATATGTAATGCACCTCTGTTAATTGATGCATAATCAATTAATCAAACTAGGACTCCCATGAGGTTTCTGCAGGGTTTGTACGGCAGGGAGGCAATGAGTGACGTCTGTGCTGAGGTTGTCTACTGTTTGGTCCGCTGTGTGCCGGCTCTCTAAGCCTTCCTCAGGCCGTCAGACACACTGGCCTGCGGCTGCAGTCAAGGGCACGCGTCTGTGGTAGAGCTGATAGTGTTCCAGCAGGGCCTTTTAACTCAGCCCACAGCCAGCCCTAAGAGGGTCTCTATGGGCCGCCAGCATGCCTTTGGGTTGATACGGTACCTGTGATGGGCTTAACCTCTGACCTTCAGCAGCTGTCAGTGTGAGGAACCATCTCATAGGAGACATGTGGGATGGTCCCCAAGGTGGCACCGTGTTAGAACCGACGTTGGCTTTACGACTTTGACCATTCAAAGAGAGTCGCCGTGCCGGGCCCATCTTCCTACTGCTGTTACTAAACAAACATGGACGGGCGAGAGCACTGAGCAGTAGTGAGTAGCCTCACTGGGCTTAGAGTAAAACACCCCTGGGGAAAGGAAATGATTACACTGCTTGTTGTCCTGCTGCTTTATACACTATCGCTTTACAGAGCTGACGAGTGCTATTTTAATGATAACCTCTAGCCTTCAGGCTTGCTGGCTAAAAGCGTTGGACAGGCGAGGGGCTCGGTCTTACCTTTCACAACGCGTATCCGTCCCGAATGTAACAAGGTCGCACAAATTGGAGGAGGAAGTGCCGAGGATGTTTTTTGGGGAGGGGTAGTGGCCCCGGCGAGAAATTGGAGAGGGGGTCGGATCCTGTTTCTGCTCACCTCTGCTCTGGTTCCCCTTTCTAATCCAGCCTAGCATGTGTTGAGAACAGGGTGGGGGCCATTGGCTGTGTGCTTCCATCCGGTGGCAAAGAGAGTCGCTAACGCCATACTTCCTCCAACGCTTCGCTCACACTGGACACAGAGAGCACCTGATGGATGTCAGGCACACAAACTCGTACACACACACCTCCAAACCTCCATGCCAGTTTATACCCAGAGGATATTATGTCTCTCTCTCAGCAGAGTGAGCAGCTGGCTCCCCCAGGTCATGACAGCATGACAGTAACACTGGTGTCAATCAGACTACATGCTGCTTACAGTCACTGTTACGGTTACAATCAGATATTTCAGCAAATGAACAATGCTTCCAGGTGCAATGTACTACTGTATATCAGCAGGAAAAACAACATTGTTTTAGATAAGTGGATCTGCACCTGGTTACCCTAAATCTTTGAGTACTTGCAGAAAATTGTATTTACTCATTCTGCAGCCAGCAGTACAGTCCATGACCACCAATGTGGTAACACTCTGAGACTAATTTGCCCATCTGTATATCATTGCTAGTTTTCTAGTTGGGGTCAGTTTTTATCTATTAATAACAGGGCTAAATTTGTCTCACTATCACAGTGAGGAGACCTGACACCGATCCAAAAGGGTCACTAGTCCACATAAAACCACTGACACAGAACAACAGTGGGACCAGTCATTCCTATCTATACTTCATAGGCTAAATTGGGAAACCTCAACACACTTTGATCCCAACCAGAAAGGTACATTATGCCCTAATGCCAGTGTTGTTACAGCTGGATGTCCTTCCCTGCTGTATATCCTGGCAGCCGCTAGGATGAGAATGTTGTTTTACACGTTCAAATTAGGTGAGCAACAATTATGTGAAATTACAATTACCTAAAAGGAAAAGAGCTGAGGGATTAATGAAAAAGGAAATCTGCAAGTATGAGCTTCTCACATTACCAGCAGTAACTTTGGTCATGTATGGCTTTACAAGTTGGTGGATACTGGGGAT
Organism: Oncorhynchus gorbuscha; assembly: GCF_021184085.1. Classification (NCBI taxonomy): domain Eukaryota; kingdom Metazoa; phylum Chordata; class Actinopteri; order Salmoniformes; family Salmonidae; genus Oncorhynchus; species Oncorhynchus gorbuscha. The sequence continues at coordinate 46,934,633 of NC_060183.1, read as the reverse complement.
ATAAAGTATGTGGGGTTAACTTGAGCCTAGACTGGGTTCTTGAAAAGGAGAGAAATGTATGTATTTCTAGGTCATTTCTGCACCTGCTGTTCCAATACAGAGCTGTTGTTCTGGGTGGAGACAGTACTATAGCTCAGTGTGATCAGCCCTTGTGTGATTCTCCCTGCGTTTCCCTTAGGGTTCTGCCAATTGGTATGCCCCTGATGGGCAAATGGAATGCTCATGATGGGTCAATGGAATGCTCATGATGGGTCAATGGAATGTTCAAAATGGGTCAAAGGAATGCTCATGATGGGTCAATGGAATGCTCATGATGGGTCAATGGAATGCTCATGATGGGTCAATGGAATGCTCATGATGGGTCAATGGAATGCTCATGATGGGTCAATGGAATGCTCATGATGGGTCAATGGAATGCTCATGATGGGTCAATGGAATGTTCAAAATGGGTCAATGGAATGCTCATGATGGGTCAATGGAATGTTCATGCAGGGTTAAATGTGGCTACAGCCTTGGACATCATTCATAATGACGTTTGCCAAGAAACAATTAAAATAACTGTAACTTTTGGGACTGTAACTGTTAGGGACAGCCTACATATAGACAGCAATGCTGCAATTCAGTACAGGGGGAAATAGTGCCTACTGCTTTGATGGGCATCTCTCCAAGTGGCTCCGATAAATCTGGAGGCCATGGAGTTGTACTGTAGTAAATCACCTGGAATGGAAGGATCAGACGTGGCCTAATTAGATGTTGTAATAAGAGTCGCTAGGCCAGGTTAATTTAGCTTGCTACTGGACTCCCACACCAAACAACTACAGCCCCATGCAAACAATAGACTGGGAAACATGAAACCCCTTTAATGGAATTTCACAGGGATAATATTTAGACATGGAATTAAACCGCAGTAGCTGGGTCTGGGTCTTAAAGGGGATTAGGGCGCCAACATTGGACAATCTAAATACATTTGTTGATGAAAGGAACAACAAACACAATGTTGTCTGGTAATTAGATAAATGAATGGGATGCAGGCTTGGTTTATTACCACATCTGTTTACTTTATCTGAACAGGGACGTCAGGCTGATCGCTGCATGCTCTAAAAGGACGATGACCCTGACTATAACCCGAGGAAAGACCATGATTAAGAGCAGCCAATCACCAGTGAGTTTGCAGTCACACTTGTACTGTATCGGACATGTTTTCTGACCGCAAGGAGAACCTGACCAACTGATCAGGGAATTAGAGTCAGGGGTCAAGGTTCAGGTGTCACAGATTACTCACGGCGAGTCAGGGTGGATCTGAAGTTCTGAACCTTGAACGTCTTAAGGAAATAGATGTACTTATAGCTGCTATAGTACTTCTGTACCGCTCCGGGGCCCATACGTTGTTCGTAACCAGTCAATTTCCCGAACCACTGCCCCAATGACCTGTGATAGAAGACCAGACTGACAGAGGTTTGGAACTGTGGTCTCATATGTCAAACAGTTGGTGTCTGCGGTGCAGAGCTAGCTGCCTGAACCTATGTAGTCCTATCTAATCAGGGGCGTCCCTGTATGTAGCCTACAACACAGCTGTTATGTGGCGTGTAGAAACAGCTGAAAAATACTATGATAAAACTGTGATTACTCTGTGGTCCAGAAAGGGAGGGATGGATGGATGAATAGGCAGATGAAGAGAGAGCGAGCTTCGTAGTGATCTGAGTGGAGGGAATACTCTGGCAACAATTACTTGACAGCATCTTCATTTGCATGCACTGGAGTAATCTGGATGCATGTTGTGAACATTTAAGATACTGCATTTGTGTTTAAGAGAATGTTGTAACACTAAATCGTTGTTTCTGTTTATTTTCCAAGACAGGTGTAGGTCAGCCAACCAAGGGGTCAATTATGCAGCTCCCTGGTAGGATCAACATGCTGTATTCATGCATTCCTTTCTGCTTTTCTTCTGCATGTCAATGTTGTGTGTTTTCACCAGGGGATTGGTGTCACTACCACCCAGAGGCAAAAGCTTTGGAGAGACAGACACAGACCTGGCCCTGTTGGTGAAACCGATGAGGAGCGCAATTATTTTCTATTTCTACACATTGCTATTACAACTGAAAAGAGCTATCCCTTCAACTGTCCCCGCATGCCAAAAAGCAATATTTCAAATGCGATACGTGATCTGTGTGTGTGTCAAAGGGAATGTGCTGTAAGGGGTCATTACAGAGAGAGAAAGGCCTGAGTCTTTTAAGCAGATGGGGCTTTATCGTTGTGGCCGTGGGGCAAGAAGACACAGAGCGGGGGGACAGAGACAGGAGACCACAAGAAAGGTGGAGAAGGGACTGGACGGTTTCAGTCCAAGGGGGGGGGGGTGATTTTACTCACCTCTCCTTTGTAGGGTCATCATGTTACCAGCCTTGTGAAGAGCAGTCCTCCCCTGCACTATAATGTACTATAGTGCATGTGGGCTGGGGAATAAAAGAGACGAGACAATGCTCCTGACAATAGAGCAGATGGTGGGAGTGAGCCTTGTCCCATTGTTGCTGATGTATCTTTGAATAAACCGAGAGATAAAGCTGATCGAATGGCTGCACATGTTGCACGGCGGAGGTGGCGTTCCTTTGAAGCAATGTAAAGGCGGTGTGCCGACCATGTAAGTGTTGGAGATTGATCAATTGCTCACCCGTCGTCCTTTAATATCCACATTAGCAATGGACAAAGACACACCTACAGGACCAAATTGATGGCTGGACTTTGTGCAGTTACCTTGAAGCACCTGCGCTCTCTTTTGACTTTTGACAACCTATTCTTTACCTATCACCATTTCACCATATTCAAAGACATTTAGAATCTATACTTTGTGATATGCTTTCATGCAAGAGTCCCCCTGCAACAAAGAAATCCTTTTCTTTGACGTTTTAGTGAAGCCATTTGCCCAGCTCCAGTCACGCATGTAGCTGTCCATATTAGCCGTACGACCAGACCTCAATAGGAAGGTTACATTGCCAAACCTGGTACTACCATCACCTGCCCCTGAACAAACATATGGAGGTCTTGAGGGGGATGTCTGTGTCTTCGGTCATTTAAAAAATTTTTTATTTTATTTTATTTTACCTTTATTTAACCAGGCAAGTCAGTTAAGAACAAATTCTTATTTTCAATGACAGCCTGGGAACAGTGGGTTAACTGCCTGTTCAGGGGCAGAACGACAGATTTGTACCTTGTCAGCTGGGGGGTTTGAACTCACAACCTTCCGGTTACTAGTCCAACTCTCTAACCACTAGTAACTTGGAACTTGGAACCAGCTAGTCTGCTGAGGGCCTCGAAGTGTGTGTGTGTGTGTTTTAAGTCCAAAATGAGCAACAGCTACAGTCCATAGTATTTGTTTTGGGAAGATTTACAATGATTGGCCAAATACAGTTAGTCTGAGCAAACTATAAGGCAAGGCATGGTGAGGGCACCTTTTGAAACTTATCTCACTGATCAAGAGATATCAGCAGAAATCATGAGAACAATTAGTGTGTACTGAATGAGAGAGCTGTCCTCTCTTATCTTACATCTCAAGCAAAAACATTTATTTATTAGGATATTATCCTGGTTTTGAACAAACTCTAAGTGTAACTGATTGTAACAGTGTTTTACATAGTTACTTAGGATTACAACAAACCTGTTAAACACAGTTATGAAGGACATGTGTGGCATGTGCAACAAGCGTAACATACTTAGACATATGATATCCTTTAAGGTCAGAAATGAATAACACAACCTAACCTCTAATGTACCATCCACTTTTTGAGAGTGGTATCCCTTTAAATACTGTACCAGTCAAAAGTTTGGACACCTACTCATTCAAGGGGTTTTCTTTATTTTTTAACTATGTTCTGCAATGTAGAATAATAGTAAAGATCAAAACTATGAAATAACACATAAGGAATCATGTAGTAACCAAAACAGTGTTAAACAAATCAAAATAGATTTGAGATTCTTCAAAGTAGCAACCCTTTGCCTTGATGACAGCTTTGCACAATCTTGACATTCTCTCAACCAACTTCACCTGGAATGCTTTTCCAACAGTTGAAGGAGTTCCCACATATGCTGAGCACTTGTTGGCTGCTTTTCCTTCACTCTGCAGTCCAGCTCATCCCAAACCATTTCAATTGGGAGGAGCTCGGGTGATTGCGGAAGCCAGATCATCTGATGCAGCACTCCATCACTCTCCTTCTTGGTCAAATAGCCTTTACACAGCCTGGAGGTGTGTTTGGTCATTGTCCGGTTGAATGATAGTCCCACTAAGTGCAAACCAGATGGGATGGCATATTGCTGCAGAATGCTGTGGTAGCCATGCTGGTTAAGTGTGCCTTGGCTGGTTATGTGTGTCATGTCACCAACAAAGTACCATCACACCTCCTCCTCCATGCTTCACGGTGGAAACTACACATGCGGAGATCATCCGTTCACTTACTCTGCGTCTCACAAAGACATGGCGGTTGGAACCAACAATCTACATTTGGACTCATCAGACCAAAGGACAGATTTCCACCGGTCTAATGTTCATTGCTCATGTTTCTTGTCACAAGCAAGTCTCTTCTTATTATTGGTGACCTTTGGTAGTGTTTTCTTTGCAGCAATTTGACCATGAAGGCCTGATACACTCCTTTGAACAGTTGATGTTGAGATGTGTCTGTTACTTGAACTCTGAAGCATTTATTTGGGCTGTAATTTCTGAGGCTGGTAACTAATAAACCTATCGTTTGCAGCAGAGGTAACTCTGGGTCTTCCTTTCCTGTGGCGGTCCTCATGAGAGCCAGTTTCATCACAGCGCTTGACGGTTTTTGCGACTGCACTTGAAGAAACTTTCAAAGTTCTTGAAATGTTCCATGTTAACTGACATTCATGACTTAAAGTAATGATGTACTGTAGTTTCTCTTATTTGAGCTGTTCTTGCCATAATATGGACTTGGTATTTTACCAAATAGGGCTGTATTCTGTATACTACCCCTACCTTGTCACAACACAACTGATTGGCTCAAAGAAATTCAAAAAATGTACTTTTAACAAGGCACACCTACTAATTGAAATGCATTCCAGGTGACTACCTCATGAAGCTGGTTGAGAGAATGCCAAGAGTGTGCAAAGCTGTCAGCAAGGCAAAGGGTGGCTACTTTTAAGAATCTCAAATAAAAAATATATTTTGATTTGTTTAACACTGTTTTGGTTACTACATGATTCCATATGTGTTATTTCATAGTTTCCATGTCTTAACTAGTATTATACAATGTAGAAAATAGTACAAATAAAGAAAAACCCTTGAATGAGTAGGTGTTCTTAAACTTTTGACTGGTACTGTATAAGGAGCTGTCTGTGTGTCATAAGGTCGATGTTGTAAATCTTTACAGGGAGATGGAGTGAGCTCTCTTCTCTCAGTTAATATGAGGGAGGTGATGGGAGATCAAGAGCAACCTTCCACCAGGTGGAAAAGCCAAGCATTCAGGGGTGAGGGCTCAGAGACACAGGAGTGGTCAGACACGTGTCAGGACATTATTTACAGCTGTAGAGGCCCACCACAGACCACCAACGACTGCCCTGCCCTACAGTCCATCAGTATAGCTGACCCTTTGGAAGTGTTTGCCTCCTGGGTCCACTAGGTGGGAGTAAACATCAAGACATAACAATGTTCTGGTAGTCTAACTAACATAGTGTATATCCTTTACCAGCAGTTATGGGAACAAAGGAAATGTGCAAAAGTTTGCTCTATATTTTTCTGAAACAGCTGATAACTTTGCCCTTTTTATGTTATTAAAGTGTCATATGGTAAGCAATGCTATTCAAGGGTGTGCATGTGTGTTGTTTGCATGTTCGTGTTTGTGACATTGTGTGTGTGTGTGTGTGTGTGTGTGTGTGTGTGTGTGTGTGTGTGTGTGTGTGTGTGTGTGTGTGTGTGTGTGTGTGTGTGTGTGTGTGTGTGTGTGTGTGTGTGTGTGTGTGTGTGTGTGTGTGTGTGTGTGTGTCCATGCATAACTTGGCCTTTATTTGAAAAAGGGTCCATCACCTTTGGGGTTGGGAGGGAGTTAAGGCCAGGGTCAGTGTGTGGGTAACAGAGATGGAATGTGTTTGAGTTGCCTAGAGCTATGACTTCCAGATCCTACATTTGTCATTCAAATACTGAAAATAGAAAAAAAATCCTGTGTGCAATTTGAGAACACCATCTCTTATTCCAGGGCCATGAATATCTTCGGGTGCTTAATATGTACCCACTGACCAAATGATCTTACACCCTAACCTTGGTAACGGAAACCTTTATTGATAGACCTTGTGAATTTCAATCTACTGCAGACTTTAATCTTAAATGTCCTCTGTAATATTGAATAGATGTGTTGAATGTACATATCCAGTTTAGTTGTAAATATGTGTCACTAGTGGGCCTATATTACGTAAGTAAGGAATTGGAAAGATCATTTTAGAATGAAGTGATACTTAAAACCAAGCTTTCATTTACAGTACATTCTGGAATAGATGGACATCAATGTTATTACCCAGAGTAGTGGCACTGGCAAAGCCCTGGACAATAAAATATGGTGTTATAAATCTGTTCTGTATGATGCCAGTAAAGGATGACTTGGGGCAAATGATATAATGAATACTTCAAACTGTAGCAGTAGGATGCTTTTTGGAATGGGAAACAAGTGTCTGAAATAACATCAACAGTCAAATTCCAACCTGGCTTCCTGTCTAGAGGGTTAGTGGATGAATGTCGCTACAATGGGAGCCTGGGGTCGTGAAAGAAACCAGTAAAAGATTATTGATCAATAGCGGGAAATCAGATAAAGCCTGATACCAGACGTTGATATGAAGTCTGATAGAGGCGCAATATGTGCCAAGAAACATTATGTCCTTCTGGGAATCTTCTTGGCAGGGACACACATAGGTCAGGGACTGTTCTCTTTGTCAAATTGTTGTTGCAGTGAGTAACTGGTCATGTATTTACCCATGGTAACGGTCCATAATAAACCATTTATAAAGAATTTCTCAATTGTGTATTTACCACTTATTAATCATTACTCCCACATTTACTAACTGTAATACCCTGCTAAATCCATGCATTATGTCACACCCTGACCTTAGTTATCTTTGTTTTCTTTATTATTTGGTTAGGTCAGGGTGTGACAAGGGTGGTTTGTTTAGTTTTTGTATTGTCTAGGGGTTTTTTCTAGTCTAGGTGTTTATATGTCTATGGTTGCCTAGATTGGTTCTCAACCAGAGGCAGCTGTTTATCGTTGTCTCTGATTAGGAACCATATTTAGGTAGCCATATTCCTTGGGTAATTTGTGGGTTGTTATTCTATGTTTAGTTGCCTGTTCTGCACTAGCCATGTTGCTTCATGGTTCATTTAGTTGTTTAGTTATCTTTTATTAAAGAGTTATGTTTGCTTACCACGCTGCGCCTTGGTCTCCTCTTTATGATGACCTTGACACATTAGAAACACGTTTTTACTACAGCCTTTGCTGTTGAGCCTATGTGGTTTTGCAATGCATCAAATACGTGTGTTTCTTTAATGTGCAAACTTCAAAGAAACAACCTGTCAATCATTGAGAGTCTTTGTTGCTTGAATGATCTAATGTACCAGCCACGTAATTAGTTTGACCTTTTGCATTGATGCGAGCTAGAATGGACGGATTTGGTTTAGCCAATTAGAAACCATATGGATTATGTACAAGCTGCATGCGCCACCTGCCTTCTCTGAGCTGCTTCACGAGGTGAGGGAGAAGGAAGACATGATTCTAGACGAGTATTGTGATGTCACCAGCTGTCACTACAAATACTGAGAAAAGAACTGAATGGTTTGAAAATTAGGTCTGCTGTTGTCGCCACAAGTAAGCATGACACGCCCTCTCAAAAGTCAGATTCCTCTGTCAAAAAGAACACTGATCCATCTCAAGGTTCTACCAAGGATGAAGGCAGACCTGGTATCTTCTGCTATATATGTGGAGAGTATGGATACTTGAAATGAGACTGAGGTTCTGGAAAATCAACAAGTGTCTCGTCATCCAGAAACAGTCGATGGGAAACTACAGAGGGACCCAGTAAAGGAGCGTCCTGAAGTCCCGGTGATGATACAGTATGTTCCACCAAGTACAAAAAGAAATGTGAATAGATAAAATACATACTACTTACCAGTTTAATGGGCCCTAGCTCTATTTTTCCCTTACCGATTGAAGGAGTCTATGCTAAAGCTTTACTAGGTATTGGGTCTCAGATTACTCAACTCTACAGGTCCTTTTACAACAAATACTTGACGCATCTGCCATTAAACACTTGGAGATTTGGGGGCTTAACTCAGAAAAAAAACAACCAAAAATGGGTATTTGTTGCTGAAGTTGGAGTTCACAGGATCAGTAGTCGGTGTAGCAGCGACCATTGAAGCACTTGTGTTGGTATGTCCAGACCTTAGAAGGTGACGTCTCTATGCTGGTTGGCACGAAGACTTCTGTGGTGAGAAGGCTGATGACAGCCTGAGAAGAAAGAGGAGGCAAAGACTTCCTGAGCACACTGAGTTCATCCTGCCATCAAAGAGGTTTATGAGAAAATGAAAGAGACTCCAACTGATGTTGATGACCAGAAAAGTTTGGTTCTCGCAGACAAAACCTGTAACATTGCCCCCTGTTGGACTAGCAAGAGTAACTGGAATTCGGAAGTTACCTGGATCACCATGTACCCAGACCTTCCTGGTGTGGATAGGGATGAAGATTCCCATTTTCCAGGATAACTTCTTGTGAGACCGGAAACGCAGACGTCTACTGCTGTGTCGTCTCAAAGAATTACATTTGCATTCAGGAATGGATCATCGCGGGAATTCACCATAAAATGTAGCATGCCCATTGCTTACTTGTTTCCTGTAGATGTGTACTGTAGTAGATCCTGTTGGGATAAGGGCAATTTACCTGAGAAGCTGACTCCTATTTCATTCGACTTTGGTGATTCAACTGTGTATCTGAAGAATGGAAGAGGTTATATCTGACACGATGCGTTTTCTCAACTCATGAGTTTGACATTGGTTGTTCTAAGAGCACTCACCATACCATCAGAGTCACTGATGACACACTGTTTAGGGAGAGGTCTCGACAGCTGGCCCCGGCTGATGTGGAAGAAGTGAGAAACTCCTAAAGAACCTGAAGAATGCTGAAATGATCTACGCATTGCAGATTGTGGTGGTGAGGAAGAAGAATGGAACCATACGGATGTGTGTGGACTACAGGACACTCAGACGTAGTTCCAGACCAATACACAGTTCCACGGATTGAACATTCCCTGACCAGTTCGAATGGAATCAAATGGCTCAGCGTGTTGGATCTCAGAAGTGGATATGATCAAATTCTGATGAGTGAAGTTGACAAGGAGAGGACTGCTTTCTGTCTGAATTCTAACCGGTGTGAGAGGATGCCGCAGGGTATGTCTGGAGCACCAGCAATTTTACAACGTGTTAAATACTAGGTGTACTTTAAGTCCTCAAAACCCTTCAGATCTAGGTGGGATGAAACGTGTGAAATGGCCTTTGAGAACCTGGAAAGCCTCACTAAACCCCAGGTACTGGCTTTTGCAATCCCTGAAAAGCCATATACAGTAAATCAAATCGTATTTGTCACATGCTCCCAATACAACCGGTGTAGACCTTACAGTGAAATGCTTACAAGTCCTTAACATTATTTTCCTTAACTGCATTTTTGGTTAAGTTCCAAAAAATAGATTAGCAAAACATTTTTTACAAATGTTTTAATTAAAGAGCAGCAGTAAAATAACAGTAGCGAGGCTATATACAGGGGGTAACGGTAGAGTCAATGTTTGGGGGTACAGGTTAATCGAAGTAAAATATACATGTACTGTACAGTAGGTACCAGTCAAAGGTTTGGACACACCTACTTAAAAAGGGTTTTTATTTATTTTTTACTATTTTCTACATTGTAGAATAATAGTGAAGATATCAAACTATGAAATAACACACATGGAATCATGTAGTAACCAATAAACTGTTCATCAAATCAAAATATATTTTATATTCTTCAAGGTAGCCACCCTTTGTCTTGATGACAGCTTTGTACACTCTTGGCATTTTCTCAACCAGCTTCATGAGGTAGTCTGTGCTAAAGCTATGCACTATAGATTTTCTTAATGTTTAATTTAATGCATTATTATGGTGTCAAATACGATTCAAAAGTCCAGCGGGCACAAGATTGCGCCCGTTCAAAAAAAATTCTAATAATGAAACATTGTGTGAGCAAACACTTGAGTGGAGAAAGAAAAATAATGTGGTAGAGCGAGCAGAGGATGGGTCCCGCGAGCGCAGGCCAGCGTTCGAAACACCACGTCCCCACACCAATTTTCGAGATCTCTTCAAAATAAATGTTGCTCTTGCAACTGATTACAATAATTTACAATAAAGAAAAACTAAATAACCAACTAGCTAGCTAATCGACTATGATTTCAATTTTGAAGTAAGTAGTCATTTCATCTTCTGTTATTAAAGCAGGCTATTGATGAGGCAATCTAGGTTAACGTCAGGTAGCTAGGAAGCTAACCATGTGGTTTAACCAAAGCCAAGGGGGTTTCTATACCATCTCTGGTTTAACTAAGAGCATTGTGCCTATGTCGAGGAGAGGGTTTAGTAGAGGAGGACTTGGAAGACCAACATGACTGGGTTGCAGAAGGGAAAGGCAGGGGGAGAACAGACAGGGAAGACCCTCACTGAGGGAGAGCCAAGAGCTCAGACTCTGAACCAAACCACAAACCACATACTTTGTGATACAATCTGATTGAAATAAAGATTTGATAACTTTTAAATAATTGAGAATGACCTCAAACCATTTCGCTCTCTCCATCCCTCTTGCCATGCAAGTCCATTGTCACTAATATGTGGTGGTAAAGTTGTTATCTGCTCAGCTGACAGAGACAGGAGATACAGGAGTCCATTCTGTTCCAAGTAGGTTACCTTGGCTCTCCACTAGGCACAGCACTCTGGGGACTTCCTGCAGGTAACCATGACATCCACCAATCATCCCTGTAATCTAATCATTAGTGATACTGAGAATTCCATTTGTGAAGGCATTGTGCATAGGACATTTGTCACGTTGATGACCAGCTGCGGTCTATTGGTTAGAAAGATGGTTCTTTAATGAATGTATGTGATAGTCATTGCTAAACAATACATTAGTGTAGGTAAAGGATGAAGTGAACACCTACAGGAGGATAGCTCTCCACAAAGGTGGGTTTTTAAAAGTTAAGAAACTGAGCGTCAGCATGACTGGTACCGTGGAATTGCCCTACAGCTGTGCTCAGTCCAGTATCACATTGTGTTTTATCACTTATTTGGCTAAATTATTATCCAGAGTTAAAATGGACGTTTGACCAGGTGGAGTCAGGCTTCTACTTCATCGCCTTGGACCACTACACCAATTTTTTTTTATTTTATTTATTTCACCTTTACTTAACCAGGTAGGCTAGTTGAGAACAGGTTCTCATTTGCAACTGCGACCTGGCCAAGATAAAGCATAGCAGTGTGAACAGACAACACAGAGTTACACATGGAGTAAACAATTAACAAGTCAATAACACAGAAAAAAAGGGGAGTCTATATACAATGTGTGCAAAAGGCATGAGGAGGTAGGCGAATAATTACAATATTGCAGATTAACACTGGAGTGATAAATGATCAGATGATCATGTACAGGTAGAGATATTGGTGTGCAAAAGAGCAGAAAAGTAAATAAATAAAAACTGTGGGGATGAGGTAGGTGAAAATGGGTGTGCTATTTACCAATAGATTATGTACAGCTGCAGCGATCGGTTAGCTGCTCAGCTAGCTGATGTTTGAAGTTGGTGAGGGAGATAAGTCTCCAACTTCAGCGATTTTTGCAATTCGTTCCAGTCACAGGCAGCAGAGTACTGGAACGAAAGGCGGCCGAATGAGGTGTTGGCTTTAGGGATGATCAATGAGATACACCTGCTGGAGCGTGTGCTACGGATGGGTGTTGCCATCGTGACCAGTGAGCTGAGATAAGGCGGAGTTTTGCCTAGCATGGCCTTGTAGATGACCTGAAGCCAGTGGGTCTGGCGACGAATATGTAGCGAGGGCCAGCCGACTAGAGCATACAAGTCGCAGTGGTGGGTAGTATAAGGTGCTTTAGTGACAAAACGGATGGCACTGTGATAAACTGCATCCAGTTTGCTGAGTAGAGTGTTGGAAGCAATTTTGTAGATGCCGAAGTCGAGGATCGGTAGGACAGTCAGTTTTACTAGGGTAAGCTTGGCAGCGTGAGTGAAGGAGGCTTTGTTGCGGAATAGAAAGCCGATTCTTGATTTGATTTTTTGATTGGAGATGTTTGATATGGGTCTGGAAGGAGAGTTTGCAGTCTAGCCAGACACCTAGGTACTTATAGGTGTCCACATATTCAAGGTCGGAACCATCCAGTGTGGTGATGCTAGTCGGGCATGCGGGTGCAGGCAGCGATCGGTTGAAAAGCATGCATTTGGTTTTACTAGCGTTTAAGAGCAGTTGGAGGCCACAGAAGGAGTGTTGTATGGCATTGAAGCTCGATTGGAGGTTAGATAGCACAGTGTCCAATGACGGGCCGAAAGTGTATACAATGGTGTCGTCTGCGTAGAGGTGGATCAGGGAATCGCCCGCAGCAAGAGCAACATCATTGATATATACAGAGAAAAGAGTCGGCCCGAGAATTGAACCCTGTGGCACCCCCATAGAGACTGCCAGAGGACCGGACAACATGCCCTCCGATTTGACACACTGAACTCTGTCTGCAAAGTAATTGGTGAACCAGGCAAGGCAATCATCCGAAAAACCGAGGCTACTGATTCTGCCGATAAGAATATGGTGATTGACAGAGTCGAAAGCCTTGGCAAGGTCGATGAAGACGGCTGCACAGTACTGTCTTTTATCGATGCCGGTTATGATGTCGTTTATTACCTTGAGTGTGGCTGAGGTGCACCCGTGACCGTCTCGGAAACCAGATTGCATAGCGGAGAAGGTACGGTGGGATTCGAGATGGTCAGTGAACTGTTTGTTGACTTGGCTTTCGAAGACCTTAGATAGGCAGAGCAGGATGGATATAGGTCTGTAACAGTTTGGGTCCAGGGTGTCTCCCCCTTTGAAGAGGGGGATGACTGCGGCAGCTTTCCAGTCCTTGGGGATATCAGACGATATGAAAGAGAGGTTGAACAGGCTGGTAATAGGGGTTGCGACAATGGCGGCGGATAGTTTCAGAAATAGAGGGTCCAGATTGTCAAGCCCAGCTGATTTATATGGGTCCAGGTTTTGCAGCTCTTTCAGAACATCTGCTATCTGGATTTGGGTAAAGGAGAACCTGGAGAGGCTTGGGCGAGGAGCTGCGGGGAGGCCGGAGCTGTTGGCCGAGGTAGGAGTAGCCAGGCGGAAGGCATGGCCAGCCGTTGAGAAATGCTTGTTGAAGTTTTCGATAATCATGGATTTGTCGGTGGTGACCGTGTTCCCTAGCCTCAGTGCAGTGGGCAGCTGGGAGGAGGTGCTCTTGTTCTCCATGGACTTCACAGTGTCCCAGAACTTTTTGGAGTTGGAGCTACAGGATGCAAACTTCTGCCTGAAGAAGCTGGCCTTAGCTTTCCTGACTGACTGCGTGTATTGGTTCCTGACTTCCCTGAACAGTTGCATATCGCGGGGACTGTTCGATGCTATTGCAGTCCGCCACAGGATGTTTTTGTGCTGGTCGAGGGCAGTCAGGGCAGTCAGGTCTGGAGTGAACCAAGGGCTGTATCTGTTCTTAGATCTGCATTTTTTGAACGGAGCATGCTTATCTAAAATGGTGAGGAAGTTACTCTTAAAGAATGACCAATGAGGCAGAGGACGCCAAGTTTGGACCAGTGAGTCACCAACTCGTCTTATGCCTTACGCCTTATGCCTTACACAACTCAGCTCATATGTATTCCTCCAACTGCCCTACTTTTGCTTACCTTTTCACCAGCGTGTATGGATTGTACAATGATTTTAAATTGGGACTTTGACTCCATAACAAATCTAATTCCATCTCCTGTACGCTCTATAGATTATGCTGATGCCGCTCTGTAAGAACTTGGAGATCTTCACTGGTACTGTGGGGTGTGATGTGTCCACAAACAGTGCCTAGGACACCTTCCAGTGCTACATCTGTCTGGAGAACAGCCAGAGAGAGGGTGGTCAAGACATCTGTCTGGAGAACAGCCAGAGAGAGGGTGGTCAAGACATCTGTCTGGAGAACAGCCAGAGAGAGGGTGGTCAAGACATCTGTCTGGAGAACAGCCAGAGAGAGGGTGGTCAAGACATCTGTCTGGAGAACAGCCAGAGAGAGGGTGGTCAAGACATCTGACTGGAGAACAGCCAGAGAGAGGGTGGTCAAGACATCTGTCTGGAGAACAGCCAGAGAGAGGGTGGTCAAGACATCTGTCTGGAGAACAGCCAGAGAGAGGGTGGTCAAGACATCTGTCTGGAGAACAGCCAGAGAGAGGGTGGTCAAGACATCTGACTGGAGAACAGCCAGAGAGAGGGTGGTCAAGACATCTGTCTGGAGAACAGCCAGAGAGAGGGTGGTCAAGACATCTGACTGGAGAACAGCCAGAGAGAGGGTGGTCAAGACATCTGTCTGGAGCACAGCCAGAGAGAGGGTGGTCAAGACATCTGACTGGAGAACAGCCAGAGAGAGGGTGGTCAAGACATCTGACTGGAGAACAGCCAGAGAGAGGGTGGTTAAGACATCTGACTGGAGAACAGCCAGAGAGAGGGTGGTCAAGACATCTGACTGGAGAACAGCCAGAGAGAGGGTGGTTAAGACATCTGACTGGAGAACAGCCAGAGAGAGGGTGGTCAAGACATCTGTCTGGAGCACAGCCAGAGAGAGGGTGGTTAAGACATCTGACTGGAGAACAGCCAGAGAGAGGGTGGTCAAGACATCTGTCTGGAGCACAGCCAGAGAGAGGGTGGTTAAGACATCTGACTGGAGAACAGCCAGAGAGAGGGTGGTCAAGACATCTGTCTGGAGAACAGCCAGAGAGAGGGTGGTCAAGACATCTGTCTGGAGAACAGCCAGAGAGAGGGTGGTCAAGACATCTGTCTGGAGAACAGCCAGAGAGAGGGTGGTCAAGACATCTGACTGGAGAACAGCCAGAGAGAGGGTGGTCAAGACATCTGTCTGGAGAACAGCCAGAGAGAGGGTGGTCAAGACATCTGTCTGGAGAACAGCCAGAGAGAGGGTGGTCAAGACATCTGTCTGGAGAACAGCCAGAGAGAGGGTGGTCAAGACATCTGACTGGAGAACAGCCAGAGAGAGGGTGGTCAAGACATCTGTCTGGAGAACAGCCAGAGAGAGGGTGGTCAAGACATCTGACTGGAGAACAGCCAGAGAGAGGGTGGTCAAGACATCTGTCTGGAGCACAGCCAGAGAGAGGGTGGTCAAGACATCTGACTGGAGAACAGCCAGAGAGAGGGTGGTCAAGACATCTGACTGGAGAACAGCCAGAGAGAAGGTGGTTAAGACATCTGACTGGAGAACAGCCAGAGAGAGGGTGGTCAAGACATCTGACTGGAGAACAGCCAGAGAGAGGGTGGTTAAGACATCTGACTGGAGAACAGCCAGAGAGAGGGTGGTCAAGACATCTGTCTGGAGCACAGCCAGAGAGAGGGTGGTTAAGACATCTGACTGGAGAACAGCCAGAGAGAGGGTGGTCAAGACATCTGTCTGGAGCACAGCCAGAGAGAGGGTGGTTAAGACATCTGACTGGAGAACAGCCAGAGAGAGGGTGGTCAAGACATCTGACTGGAGAACAGCCAGAGAGAGGGTGGTCAAGACATGTGTCTGGAGAACAGTCAGAGAGAGGGTGGTCAAGACATCTGTCTGGAGAACAGCCAGAGAGAGGGTGGTCAAGACATCTGTCTGGAGAACAGCCAGAGAGAGGGTGGTCAAGACATCTGTCTGGAGAACAGCCAGAGAGAGGGTGGTCAAGACATCTGACTGGAGAACAGCCAGAGAGAGGGTGGTCAAGACATGTGTCTGGAGAACAGTCAGAGGGACAGGGTGGTCAAGATATCTGTCTGGAGAACAGTCAGAGAGAGGGTGGTCAAGACATGTGTCTGGAGAACAGTCAGAGGGACAGGGTGGTCAAGATATCTGTCTGGAGAACAGTCAGAGAGAGGGTGGTCAAGACATGTGTCTGGAGAACAGTCAGAGAGAGGGTGGTCAAGACATCTGTCTGGAGAACAGCCAGAGAGAGGGTGGTCAAGACATGTGTCTGGAGAACAGCCAGAGAGAGGGTGGTCAAGACATGTGTCTGGAGAACAGTCAGAGAGAGGGTGGTCAAGACATCTGTCTGGAGAACAGTCAGAGAGAGAGGGTGGTCAAGACATCTGACTGGATAACAGCCAGAGAGAGGGTGGTCAAGACATCTGTCTGGATAACAGCCAGAGAGAGGGTGGTCAAGACATTTGCTGAAAATTCATCTATATAGTGTGTCAGCTCTGCTGCACCTGGGAGCTAAAGGTATATCACCGCACTCCCAACAGTCAAATGAGCATACAAGTATGTTTTTACATGTGTTTCTTAAAGTGGAAATCAGCAGTTGAAACAATAACAAAAGCACCTCCCCACCCCGGTTTCAATAAAGATCTGAGGGATTGGCTGGAGAAATGTAACCACCCAAATTCAAAGACATAGCTAGGGATGCAAGGTCTGAACATTGTGCCTAATAAAACCCCATTGGAGGAGACAACCCAAGGTTCCACGCCTCAGAACTCCTCCAATGGGGTTTGAGAAGGATGTGAGGAAGTGAGGAGCTGGGCAGAGATGAATTGGGACCAAGCTCATAATATTGTTTTAGGTGGAAACTTATGTTGACTGATACATGTATTATGTTTTCACTCACATGTTTGTTCTACTTGTGCTCTTTCCACTGATGGCTCTGGCTTGCTGGAAACATCTGATCTGATGAGACTCCATATGTGATTTGACTCCTGTATTACTGGCTGTATTCAATAAAACGTCCAATGACAAATTGAAATAATTTAAGATTCTGTAATTGATAGACAATGGTAGTTCCGAATCAGACAATTACTATAAAACAAGATCTGTTTCCCACAGTGCAATGTTTGGTGAATGCGTGATATTGTTTTGTACTTAGTCCTCCTTTGACTGCTGTGTGTTCTGTTTCAGTTCTAAGCGACCACCATTGTGTCCATCCTCACCTCATCAATCACTGAAATGGATTGTCTGGTCTGCTGAGACGGTCTTCGGCTGCCACCTGCCCTCCATTGAGGTCATACACGACTTCAGGGCAAGGAAGCGTGCAATAAAGATCGTCAACCCCTCCCTCATCCTCTTCCAAAGGTTCTGGTCAATGACGACCAAAACCTCCCGTCATCTGAACAGTTTCTTCTGTTGCCTTCACCAACCGGCCACCTGGTCCACGATGATACGGTCAACCACTCTGCTCTATCATCCCAGAACTGCACATTGTTCTTTGCACTCTCTTACATGCATCATACACCATACACCTGTATTCGGGGAGTTTCTCCCATTCTCATCTCCAAATCCTCTTAAGCACGGTCAGGTTGGATGCGGAGCGTGGCTGCACAGAGATGATCGATCGGATTCAAGTCCGGGCTCTGACGGGACATTCAGAGATTTGTCCTGAAGCCACTCCTGCGTTCTCTTGGCTGTGTACTTAGAGTCGTTGTCCTGTTCGCCCCAGTCGGACGTCCTGAGCGCTCTGGAGCAGGATTTCATCAAGGATCGCTCTGTACTTTGCTTCGTTCATCTTTCCCTCAACCCTGACTGGTGTCATAGTCCCTGCCGCGGAAAAACATACCCCCAGCATGATGCTGCCACCACCATGCTTCACCATAGGGATGGTGCCAGGTTTCTTCCAGACATTGAACTCCTTGGCCTGAATGCCAAGCGTCACAATCTTGGTTTCATCCAGACCAGAGAATCTTGTTTCTCATAGTCAGAGTCCTTTAGGTGCCTTTTGGGAAACTCCAAGCGGGCTGTCATGTGCTTTTACTGAGGAATGGCTTCCATCTGGACACTGTACCATAAAGGCCTGATTGGTAGAGTGCTGCAGAGATGGTTGTCCTTCTGGAAGGTTCTCCCATCTCCACAGTGGAACTCTAGAGCTCTGTCAGAGTGTCCATCGAGTTCTTGGTCACCTCCCTGACCAAGGCCCTTCTCCCCCGATTGCTCTGTTTGGCCGGGCGGCCAGCTCTAGGAAGAGTCTTGGTGGCTGAAAACTTCTTCCATTTAAGAATGATGGAGGCCACTGAGTTCTTCGGCTGCCACTGGAGGCCAGGTCATCGGATGCAACACTCCATCACTCTTCTGGAGGTGTGTTTTGAGACACTGTCCTGTTGAAAAACAAAATGATAGTCCCACTAAGCTCAAACCAGTTGGGATGGCGTATCGCTGCAGAATGCTGTGGTAGTCAACGCAAACGCTGGGAGTCGAGAAGCAAGTACGGAGGGAATTTAATAATATAATAAACATGGAACAATACAAAACAAGAGTAGCATCTGGACATGAGACAACTAATACTGCCTGGGAAATGAACCAAAGGGAGTGGAAGATATAGGGGAGGTAATCATAAAGTGATGGAGACCAGATGAATCTTATGAGGCGCTGGTGCGTGTAACGATGGTGGCAGGTGTGCGTAATGATAAGTAAACTGGCAACATCGAGCGCTGGAGAGGGTGAGACGTGACAGTACCCCTCGCCGAAGCACGGCTCCAGGACACCGCCGACCAGAGGGACAGTCCCGAGGGCCAGGAGTGGACCGGTCGAGCCAGCTGAGGCGCGGGGGCCCGTCGAGCCAGCTGAGGCGTGGGGGCCCGTCGAGCCAGCTGAGGGCGGGGGCCTGTCGAGCCAACTGAAAAATCCCTGTTGCTTCCAATTGTTGAGGCAGTATTCTGTCACGCAGCCGCTAGGGGACGAGAAGCAAGTACAGCGGGTGAATTTAATAATAAAATAAACATTGAACAATACAAAACAAGAGTAGCGCCTGGACATGAAAAACGTAACTAATACTGCCTGGGAAATGAACCAAAGGGAGTGACAGATATAGGGGAGGTAACCATAGAAGTGATGGCGTCCAGGTGAGGCGAAGGTGGGCGTAATGATGAGTAAACTGGCAACGTCGAGCGCCGGAGGGGGAATAGACGTGAAAGGTATCCATGCTGGTTAAAATGTGCCTTGAATTCTAAATAAATCACAGACAGTGTCACCAGCAAAGCACCCCCATACAATCATGCCTCTTCCTCCATGGTGGGAACCACACATGCAGAGATAATCCATTCACCTACTCTGTGTCTCACAAAGAGACAGGCAGTTGGAACCAAAAACCTCAAATCTGGACTCATCAGACCAAAGGACAGATTCCCATCGGTCGAATGTCCTTTGTTTGTGTACTTGGCCCAAGTAAGTCTCTGCTTCTTATTGGTGTTCTTTAGTAGTGTTTTCTTTGCAGCAATTTGACCATGAAGGCCTGATACAGTCTCCTCTGAACAGTTGATGTTGAGATGTGTCTGTTACTGCAACTCTGAAGCATTTGGGTTGAAATTTCTGAGGCTGGTAACTCTAATGAACATATCCTCTGCAGCAGAGGTAACTCTGGGTCTTCCTTTCCTGTGGCGGTCCTCATGAGAGCCAGTTTCATCATAGAGCCTGATGGTTTTTGTGACTGCAATTGAAGGAACTCTCAAAGTTCTTGACATTTTCCTGATTGACTGATCTTAATGTCTTAAAGTAATGATGGACTGTTGTTTCTCTTTGCTTATTTGGGCTGTTCTTGCAATAATATGGACTTGGTCTTTTTCCAAATTGGGATATCTTTGGTATACCAGCCCTACCATGTCACAACTAATTGGCTCAAACGCATTAACTTCTTCGGGATAGGCGTCCCGTTAAGAAGGAACGAAATTCCACAAATTAACTTAACAAGGCACACCTATTAATTTAAATGCATTCCAGGTGACTACCTCCTGAAGGTTGAGGGAATGTCAAATATGTGCAAAGCTGTCAAGGCAAAGGGTGGGTACTTTTAAGTATATCAAATATAAAACATAATTAAGATTGTTTAAAACATTTTTTGGTTACTACATGATTCCATGTGAGTTATTTCATAGTGTTGATGTCTTCACTATTATTCTACAATGTAAAAATAAAGAAAAACACTGAAATGAGTAGGTGTGGCCAAACTTTTTTTTACTATACATTAAAAAAATATATAAAAATGTCTCAAACAAACTTCGTTACACATGTGTACTTCACTAAAAAAGGTGCAAAAATAAGCTGAACTATTTACAAAGGGCATTTGTGTTCATTTTCACATCCCAGGTGTAGATGATTCGATTTCACTTTCACCATAGCTTGTGCATGTCATGATAATCTTTGAAGCAGTCCCTCTCTGCCCGGAAACAAAAAGTGAACTGGCATTTCGGACAAAATATCTGTAATTTCCCCCCGTTTTTCCCTGTGTTTGTGCATGGCTTACAGTTCTTTGTCTTTTGGCATGTGTTGGATAGTGGCGCTCACCTTGAGTGGGGGGGGGGGGTCTTGTGATGGTTGTGAGGCTGCTTTGGGCCCCCAATTCAGCCATTTCCAACACCAGCTGCTCTCTGAAGGTCAAATTGAAAAAGGGTTTGACCCTTTGCTATGGCCATCTGCTTTGGCCATCTGCTTGTGGAGAATGAGAGCATTTACTATAGCAATGTCCACAAAGTGGAAAAAAAAGTCTTACCACTTCCTGGTCTTGTGGAGAACCTGGTACTAGCCTATCAGAGCATCAGATAGGTTGACACCCCCTATGCTGGAAGTGTAGTCCTTCACAGAATCGGGGACATTGCTCACCCGTGCCCTACTGGAATTTCACTCTCCTTGAGACATGGTCGTTATTGAATGCCTTATGCTGTGTGGTGAGCATGGTTACTTACCTAGCGTCCTTCTATTTCACAAAAAGCAGCTTGTTAGTCTTGATCCAACGTGTCGTTTACATTGGTCTTGGGGACACCAATTCTGTTAGGGTCTTGTGGCACCATTCGTCCTATTTTATTTTTCAAGAGGTCTATGAAAAGCATGGGACTAGTATAGAAATTGTCCACAAAGAGCTTGTACCCACTGACAAGTAAGGGGAAGTACATTGGCTGCATGACAGAGTCAGCAAGTCAGTTAATAACAAATTCTTATTTTAAATGACAGCCTAGTGGGTTAACTGCCTGTTCAGGGGCAGAATGACATATTTGTACTTTGTCAGCTCGGGGATGCGAACTTGCAACCTTTCGGTTACTAGTCCAACACTCTAACCACTAGGCTCCTCTGCCACCCCATAACTAAGGCCCTTCCCAGTTGGTGTGATCGCCTTGCCTTCATAGATGTAATGATGGGGTGGTGAGTCGGAAGCAAGTGCAGGTGAAATGTTTTAATAATACAACAAAACCAAGAACACGACACTAACACAAGGTAGTTCGGCGATACACAATAACAATATCAACTGGTGGGTGAACCTGGGAGAGTGACACAAAGCGGAGGAAATGACGAAGGTCATGGAGTCCAGGTGTGAATGAACGATTCACAGGACCGGCGGTCAGTATTCTGGTAACGTTGTACACCGGAGGGGAGGAGCAGACGTGGAACTTTTTAATCTACTGCCACGTGTAAGCAGAATCGGCTAGCACAAAGGGCATTTGGTTGGCTTATTTTTCATATATTGGTTCAAGCCTATTGGAGCCTTTGAGGCATCCATGTACTCATCTATAGATCGATTTTGAGCAGGCTGGAAGTACGTTTTGCATGCCTCCACCATGTCATGATAAAGGGGCTTGACTCTTGCAAGACGATCATACCCTGCAGTCCCCTCCTGGTGATAATCCTGACCCTTTTGTCTGTCACTCATGTGAAGAGTACGGTTGATGACCAATAATCGGTTTTCACTCATGATGGAGGTGAGGAACTCAAACCGATAGAGTGGGGACTTGCTCCAGTTGTCAACTAGTCTTGATACCTTTACCAGTCCCATGTAAATCACCAAGGAAATGTAGTTGAGCATGTCACCCATGGTGACAACTTTCTTCCCCCTGTTGGCTCCCAATAGTCATCATCCAAATCCTCTGCATCCTCCACTCTGTGGTGAATACAATAAAGGGATGTATTGTTGTAAGACACAGAATTACAGTTGACAAAATTTACACAAACCCATTACTGTAAAGTAAACACACTAAGCTTAAACTTTACCTGTACAGTGACTCACATAGGTGTTTAGCACACACACACACACACACACAAATACATAGGTGAGGTACCACAAATAAAACGATGGACTTGAGAGTTTAGTGGCCTCTAAGTTTCAATGATGAAACTTAGAACATAAAAACAGTGAACTAATATGAAGAAACAGACAACAACTACTTTGGAATTATATAACACTGAAATGACTTGTTACATGGGCTGATGTAAACTAAATTCAAAGCACAAAAAGCAGACAACTTATAAAGAAAATAAAAAAATACATAGAGTAAATGAGCTATATAAAGTCATAAATAATTTACTTACAAATCTTAAAGTGGATCCAGTCCTTCTGGAAAGCAATCTTTGTCGGCCGAGAAGACAAATCTGAGCCATGTAGCAATAGTTTGCATTATGCATGTGCAAAGATAGTCACTTGGTGAACATTCGATGTTGACATTAAGTCATACATCATCAGATAACATTGGCGATAGGCTAGATTTGTTCCTACCAACCTAAGGATTCATTTGATAACCCAATGCAGCTATAACTCAAACAGACCAAATCGAAGCTTACCTTGTAAGATGGTTGCTGTTTGGTGAAAACGTTTTGTGAAAACCAACATTTTGACTCTCTTGGCTGGTGATCAATAACGGTAGGTCACAGTGATCAATAACGGTAGGTCACAGTGATCAATAACGGTAGGTCACAGTGATCAATAACGGTAGGTCACAGGCAAACAATAAGATGTCCTCGTGATCTGTGGAGCTCCGGCTTTCGGTGTGTATCAAGGTATTCCGTGTTTATTTCGTTTAGGCTTCACAACACTAACCGGAATTTAGGTAGCAGCCATCTTGAAAGAGGTCATCGGCCTGACCTTACAAATTCTTATTCCCATATATGGTAGTAAGTCACAAAAGATTTGAAGGCACCGATCAATTGCGATTAAGATATTCAGCTTTCCGCAGACACCCTGCTTTTGCAGATACTGTAGGGGCTACCATTCTCATCCCAAACTGAATTGAATAAATAAAAACAAATAGGGTCCCCAAATATGGGGACTTTACATATAAGAGGGGATTGAGGCCACTGTGTTCTTGGACAATCAACGCTGCAGAAATGTTTTGGTACCCTTCCCAGATCTGTGCCTCAACACAATCCTGTCTCAGCGCTCCCCATACAATTCCTTCGACATCGTAGCTTGGTTTTTGCTCTGACATGTGTTGTCAACTGTGGGACCTTTATATAGGCAGGTGTGTGCCTTTCCAAATCATGTCCAATCAATTTAATTTACCACAGGTGAACTCCTATCAAGTTGTAGAAACATCTCAAGGATGATCAATGGAAACAGGATGCACCTGAGCTCAATTTTGAGTCTCATAGCGAAGGGTCTGAATATTTATGTAAATAACGTATTTCTGTTTTTTTTTTAAATGTATACATTTGCAAACATTTCTAAAAACCTGTTTTCACTTTGCAATTATGGGGTATTGTGTGTAGATTGATGAGGAAAAACATATATTTAATACATTTTAGAATAAGGCTGTAATGTAACCAAATGTGGAAAATAAGAAGGGGTCTGAATACTTTCCCGAATACACTGTATATATTTGTTGTCTGTATCATTTGTCTATCATTTGTATATTATATTGAAACTGCAGTTATACTGTTATACCTCTACTCTTATACTTATTTTTTTTAAGGGACATACTGACAAACACAATTGACCAACATTGTCTCTTCTGACTGGTGAATGAATGAACCCCTGTTGTTATTATTCGATAGCCTGTGATCAGTCACATCTGGTCAACATTCCTTCATCCTCTTAATTAAGCCACGGGGCGCCTACACCTACCTGCTCACTACCTGGCTGCACTGATAGAAGGTGCTGTCAAAACTGTAGCGGACGTCACTGGAGGACAGTGCACGCCCACTGTACTGGTAGGCTCTCTGAAGATAATTCCCGCCGATATGGTGGAGAAGGCTGTCTGGTATCATCATCCGAATGTTGACCGTCTCGGAGAGATGATTGAACTCGTCTCGCTTGCGCATACACACACCTATTCTCGGGAAACATTTTCCGTTTGCAACAGAGTGCACACTCGCTCAAACGCATTCCTCAAAGTGTTATGCTCTGTGTTGTTTACAGTTGATTAACTCTTTCTGAGTTATGGATGTCTTGAGTCAAAAGATACGCATGTGCTTTATTGCGTTGGTGTTACTGAACGCGGTGGGCATATCTTTTGCTGTTAAAAGGACGTACGTCAGAGGATCAGGTAAGTTAATGTCCTCCCCTGCATTAAGTTGAAGCTCTGACAATTTATTGTGGACATTTTATTCAAGTGCTTGTTGTGTAGCTTAGTATTTGTTTTATTATGATGTAGCCCAATTCACCCAATAAAATCCTTGCAGCATTGTTATGTTTAGGCGACACATGGACTTTGGTGACTTTTGGAAGGCGTTACAGTTTGTTCGTACCTGTAGCCCATATATGTTGATGTATGAACTTCTATTCCCAGTATATAGCTTAAATATAGCTGCCACGGAAGATAGCTATGTTATATAGGGATGTGAGCTATGCTGTCAACTCAGCAGCTCTATGGGTTTGAAAGCATCCCATAGTACAACTTCCAGTGGACAAAATGGTTAAATACAATTATAAATGTTACTGTCGTTGTTCACTTGGTACTACTGTGTTAAAAAATAGTCGTGTTTTTCTTGGTTGTGCAGAGCGTCTCCATCCACCTCTGGACATTGAGCTGGAGACGATCAACTGCACTGCAGTCCGGGTCAAGTGGTGGATACCCTTGAGACACATCAGTACTGTAACAGGTTACAAGGTAAGATCTACTGTGTCTCACTTATACACCTCTGGAATGATGACGTTTGAGTGTTGTAAGGAAAACCATCTCTAATCTTAGTCAAGTTCTCATGAAGAGAGAGCGACTGACCCCTGCCTAACCTTCTCCCAACAGAAGGAAATAGTTTGTTTTTCATTTATTCCAAATCAAACTTCCTCTCTTGCTATATCTCTAGTAGACAGAAACGCCATTGTCATGTGAAACTGCAAAGTTTGCTTCCCACACACATCATTAGCTACTGCAGGTTTTAAATGTACTCTCCCAAGGGAAAATCAGAAAGGGGTTGTTTTTGCTTTTAGTCACAGTTTATATTCAGACTCTTAGTTGTAATACCAAATTGTGACAAGGCCCTGAGCCTGGGAGGAGATGATTAAATGAATAATCCATGCTTAGAGATCCACATGACGGCTTGTAAAATCCTGTAGTCATTTTGTCATCTAGTCAAAGTCATTTAAACCCCAGTCAGTTTCCCTCCAGGGGATAGCCTACAAAGTAACTGTGTCTTTATGAGAGTGTTCATTTCTGTCAGATTTCTCGTCACTGCTACCTTTTGAGATCCAAAACAAGCCTGTCTTTACTGTATTTTAGCAGATTGTTTGTTAACCGTTTACACTCGTGGGATGGTACCAAATGGAATTGTTTCAAACAGAAGAAAAATATGAGAAACCTATGCTTAACCACGTTAGCAATTGAACGGGAACACTTTATCGATTATGGGTAAATTATCAGACCAAAAGGTGAGGACACATCACTTCACCTGACACAAGACTGAATACGAATATTACACTTGCTTTTATGTACATTTTACTGTACTTTTACTGTACTTTTCGCAGGATTTGCCGATAAATAAATCTGAAAATACTGTGGATACATTCAGTAACATAATAACAATATTTATGGTAAATGAGGGGTAGGTGCAACGTAAGTCGTGAGAAAAGTATTTGCACAAGAGGCCATACACCTCTCCAAAGTGTGCACACTTACTAAATCATTTCAATGCACTTTTATGACTCAAGGAAAGAGCCTTCAACTATGAGGTTGAAGGCTCTATGAGATACAAGCACACTTGTATTTTTTTGGTTTGGAACATAGCCCTGTATGGAGATCCGTTATGCCCAAGACACAAGGGCACATGCCCCCTCAGATTTGCTCTGCTTAAAAAAAATTCTGATGTAAAATGATTTACTAACTTAATTTTTAAGCCCACTTTTTTATCATAATTATTGATAAAAAATATCGGTAAACAGTATTTGCGTGGGGGGGATCCCCACCATCACACCATACTGGTGTTTACGCAATCCAAAAATGGTCCATTATAAATTGCAATTTGGGTCAGGTGGGCATAATTTGAAAGCTTGTTCTATTGTCAACATGACTAGCTAAGTTATACAATAGAATCCTATAGTGTTAAGTTTTCACAAGGCACTTTGGTGCGTATAGAATGGATTCATGAGTGCATTCAGGGGAGTGTTCCACAGCAAATTGTCTTCTAAATACGACAAACATAGGCTCATTCTGTTCAGAACAACCCAGGGTATGACGCCATGTTATCCTTATAACTGTACATTGAACATATGCGATTATACACATTAATGCTATAATTTACATTTGTTTTATAATATGGAAATGTGAAGTGCACATTTGGACTTAGGGGTGTGTGGTTTGCTTGTATGACATCACAGCATTATTTATTATAATCCTCAACAGCTTCGAGTTCTCCTGATTTACAGCATTCCCCTCTCTCAAGCAACGAAAAATATGCAAAAGTAGCCCAATTAGCAGGAGGGATGGGGGCATCTTCTTGTTGTGCTTGATGCTGCCGTTTAGAATGCTGTCAGCTGAATCCCATACAGTGTTGTCAAGCGGAGAGTCTGAAGACTCTTACCTCTGACATGTATAGCATGTTAGCCACTGCGGTCCAATTTAGGTGCTTATCAGTGACCAAATCTGCCATTTTCAAACCGCATATGTGTTATGAGTGTAAAGAGCTACCAAGGTGACTTGTCTTGTGTATATGATTTAGCAAGGAAAGCCTGTCATGAAGTGTCTTTATGCACTTAAAGCTGCAGTCCAGTATCTTAAACACAACAAATTTGTAACATATTGTACGAATTGGATTCATACATTTTTGTATGTATTTTTTTGTATATATTTTTTAAATATACACTCCCCTAACTTCGATTTATTTATTTTTCTCCATAATTTTGGATTTGAGATCAAATGTTTCATGAGGCGACTGTACATAATGTCACCTTTTTATTTGAGGGTATTTTCATACATATCTGATTTACCGTTTAGAAATGAAAGCACTTGATTTACCGTTTAGAAATGAAAGCACTATACAGTGCATTCAGAAAGTATTCAAACCCCTTGACTTTTTCCAAGTTTTGTAACATTACAGCCGTATTCTAAAATTGATTAAATAAAAATGTTCCCCTCAATCTACACACAATACCCCATAATGACAAAGCAAAACCAGGTTTTTAGAGCTTTTTGCAAATGTATTAAACATTTTAAAACTATCACATTTACATAAGTATTCAGAACTTTTAATCAGCACTTTGAAGTACCTTTAGCAGCGATAACAGCTTCAAGTCTTCTTGGGTATGACGCTCCAAGCTTGGCACACCTGTATTTGGGGAGTTTCTCCCGTTGTTCTCTGCAGATCCTCTCAAGCTTTGTCCGGTTGAATGGGGAGCGTCGCTACACAGCTATTTTCAGGTCTCTCCAGAGATGTTAGATCTGATTCAAGTCCGGGCTCTGGCTGGGACACTCATGGACATTCAGAGATTTGTCCTGAAGCCACTCCTGTGTTATCTTGGTTGTGTGCTTCGGGTCGTTGGCCTGTTGGAAGGTGAAACCTTCTCCCCTGGAGCCTGAGGTTTTCATCAAGGATCTCGCTGTACTTTGCTCTGTACATCTTTCCCTCAGTCCTGACTAGAGTTCAATGTTGGTTTCATCAGATCAGAGAATCTTGTTTTTCATGGTCTGAGAGTGCGTTAGGTGCCTTTCGGCAAACTCCAAGTGGCTGTCATGTGCCTTTTTACTGAGGTGTGGCTTCCTTCTGGCCACTCTACCATAAAGGTCTGATTGGTGGAATGCTGCAGAGATGGTTGTCCATCTGGAAGGTTCTCCCATCTCTACAGAGGAACTCTAGAGCTCTGTCACTGACCATTGGGTTCTTTGTCACTTCCATGACCATGGCCCTTCTCCACCGATTGCTCAGTTTGGCCAGAAGGCCAGCTCTAGGAAGAGTCATGGTGTTTCCAAACGTATTCCATTTAAGAACGATCGAGGCCACTGTGTTCTTGGGGACCTTCAATGCTGTAGAACTTTTTCGGTACTGTTCCCCAGATCTGTGCCTTCGACACAATCTGGAGCTCTACAGACACGAGACATATGAGGCAGAGTCTACAGACAATCATGGATTACAAAGTGAAAACCAGCCACATCGCGGACACCAACGTCTTGCTTCCAGACAAGCTAAACATCTTCTTTGCCTGCTTTGAGGATAACACAGTGCCACCGACTCTGCCCGCTCCCAAGGACTGTGGGCTCTCATTCTCCATGGCTTACCGCCCCAATAGATCCACAGATGACACCATCGCACTGCCCTATCCCATCTGGACAAGAGGAATACCAATGTCAGAATGCTGTTCACTGACTATAGCTCAGCCTTCAACTCCACAGTACCCTCCAAGCTCCTCATTATGCTCGGGCCCTGGGTCTGAACTCCACCCTGTGTAACTGGGTCTTGGACTTCCTGACGGGCCACCACCCTCAGGTGGTGAAGGTAGGAAACAACACCTCCACTTCGCTGATCCTTAACACTGGGGCCCCACAAGTTTGCATGCTCAGTCCACTCCTGTACTCCCTGTTCACCCATGACTGCGTAGTCACGCACACCTCCAACACAATCATCAAGTTTACTGACGAAACAGCAGCAGTAGGCCTGATTACCAACAATGATGAGACAGCCTACAGGGAGGAGGTGAGGGCCCTGGCGGAGTGGAGCCAGGAAAATAACCTCTCCATCATTGTCAACAAAATGAAGGAGCTGAAAGTGGACTTCAGGAAACAGCAGAGGGAGCACACCCTGTGACGGGGCCGCAGTGGAAAAGGTGGAAAGCTTCAAGTTCCTTGGCATACACATCACTGACAATCTGAAATGGTTCTTCCACACAGATTGTGTGGTGAAGAAGGAGCAACAGCGCCTCTTCAACCTCAGGTGGCTGAAGAAATTTGGCTTGGCCCCTAAGACCTTCAGAAACTTTTACAGATACACAATTGAGAGCATCCTGTCGGGCTGTATCACCGCCTGGTATGGCAACTGCACCGCCCGCAACCGCAGGGCTCTCCAGAGGGTGGCGCGGTCTGCCCAACGCATCACTGGGGGCACTCTGCCTGCCGTCCAGGACACCTATAGGACCCGATGTCACAGGAAGGCCAAAAAGATCATCAAGGACATCAACAACCTGAGCCTCCACCAGTTCACTCCGCTCTCATCCAGAAGGCAAGGTCAGTACAGGTACATCAAAGCTGGGACCGAGAGACTGAAAAACAGCTTCTAACCTCAAGGCCATCAGACAGTTAAATAGGCATTGCTAGCCGGCTACCACCCGGTTACTCAACCCTGCACCTTAGAGGCTGTTGCCCTGTATACATAGACAGGGAATCACTGGCCACTTTAATAATGTTTACATACTGCTTTACTCATGTATATACTGTATTCTATTCAACTGTATTTTAGTCAATGCCACTCTGACATTGCTCAACCTAATATTTATATATTTCTTAATTCCACTCTTACTTTTAGATTTGTGTATTGTTTGACACTACTGCACTGTTGGAACACAAGCATTTCGCAACACCTACAATAACATCTGCTAAGTGTGTGAAATTTGATTTGATTTACAGACAATTCTTTCAACCTCATGGATTGGTTTTTGCTCTGACATGCACCGTCAACTGTGGGACCTTATATAGACAGGTGTGTCTTTCCAAATAATGTCAAATAAATAGATTTTTTTTCCACAGGTGGACTACAATCAAGTTGTAGAAACATCTCAAGGATCAATGGAAACATGATGCACCTGAGCTCATTTTTTTTGAGTCTCATAGCAAATGGTCTGAACATTTATGTAAATAAGGAATGTCTGTTTTATCTTTAATAAATTGGCAAAAATGTCTTAAGAACCCGTTTTCAATTTGTCATTATGGGGTATTGTGTGTAGATTGCTGAGGCTGTAACGTAACAAAATGTGGGAAAACTCAAGGGGTCTGAATACTTTCCTGAAGGAACTGTACAGGACAGGAGTTTACCCTTAGAGGGTTAATGCCAACACTGTGCAGTACCAGCATAGGCTCAGGGAGGATGTTTGGATGTAAGAAGGACAAGGAACACTTCAATCCTATTAGACATGTGAGTGTACTGCTGTCGGCATGAACAATCTTCTGATGTGCAGGGAAAGCGAGGTGCGCACATTGCACATTGATATGGCATCTTGTAGTCCTTCTGATGTGCAGGGAAAGCGAGGTGCGCACATTGATATGGCATCTTGTAGTCCTTCTGATGTGCAGGGAAAGCGAGGTGCGCACATTGATATGGCATCTTGTAGTCCTTCTGATGTGCAGGGAAAGCGAGGTGCGCACATTGATATGGCATCTTGTAGTCCTTCTGATGTGCAGGGAAAGCGAGGTGCGCACATTGATATGGCATCTTGTAGTCCTTCTGATGTGCAGGGAAAGCGAGGTGCGCACATTGATATGGCATCTTGTAGTCCTTCTGATGTGCAGGGAAAGCGAGGTGCGCACATTGATATGGCATCTTGTAGTCCTTCTGATGTGCAGGGAAAGCGAGGTGCGCACATTGATATGGCATCTTGTAGTCCTTCTGATGTGCAGGGAAAGCGAGGTGCGCACATTGATATGGCATCTTGTAGTCCTTCTGATGTGCAGGGAAAGCGAGGTGCGCACATTGATATGGCATCTTGTAGTCCTTCTGATGTGCAGGGAAAGCGAGGTGCGCACATTGATATGGCATCTTGTAGTCCTTCTGATGTGCAGGGAAAGCGAGGTGCGCACATTGATATGGCATCTTGTAGTCCTTCTGATGTGCAGGGAAAGCGATGTGCAGGTGCGCACATTGATATGGCATCTTGTAGTCCTTCTGATGTGCAGGGAAAGCGAGGTGCGCACATTGATATGGCATCTTGTAGTCCTTCTGATGTGCAGGGAAAGAAAGCGAGGCATCTTGCCTTCTGATGTGCACATTGATATGGCATCTTGTAGTCCTTCTGATGTGCAGGGAAAGCGAGGTGCGCACATTGATATGGCATCTTGTAGTCCTTCTGATGTGCAGGGAAAGCGAGGTGCGCACATTGATATGGCATCTTGTAGTCCTTCTGATGTGCAGGGAAAGCGAGGTGCGCACATTGATATGGCATCTTGTAGTCCTTCTGATGTGCAGGGAAAGCGAGGTGCGCACATTGATATGGCATCTTGTAGTCCTTCTGATGTGCAGGGAAAGCGAGGTGCGCACATTGATATGGCATCTTGTAGTCCTTCTGATGTGCAGGGAAAGCGAGGTGCGCACATTGATATGGCATCTTGTAGTCCTTCTGATGTGCAGGGAAAGCGAGGTGCGCACATTGATATGGCATCTTGTAGTCCTTCTGATGTGCAGGGAAAGCGAGGTGCGCACATTGATATGGCATCTTGTAGTCCTTCTGATGTGCAGGGAAAGCGAGGTGCGCACATTGATATGGCATCTTGTAGTCCTTCTGATGTGCAGGGAAAGCGAGGTGCGCACATTGATATGGCATCTTGTAGTCCTTCTGATGTGCAGGGAAAGCGAGGTGCGCACATTGATATGGCATCTTGTAGTCCTTCTGATGTGCAGGGAAAGCGAGGTGCGCACATTGATATGGCATCTTGTAGTCCTTCTGATGTGCAGGGAAAGCGAGGTGCGCACATTGATATGGCATCTTGTAGTCCTTCTGATGTGCAGGGAAAGCGAGGTGCGCACATTGATATGGCATCTTGTAGTCCTTCTGATGTGCAGGGAAAGCGAGGTGCGCACATTGATATGGCATCTTGTAGTCCTTCTGATGTGCAGGGAAAGCGAGGTGCGCACATTGATATGGCATCTTGTAGTCCTTCTGATGTGCAGGGAAAGCGAGGTGCGCACATTGATATGGCATCTTGTAGTCCTTCTGATGTGCAGGGAAAGCGAGGTGCGCACATTGATATGGCATCTTGTAGTCCTTCTGATGTGCAGGGAAAGCGAGGTGCGCACATTGATATGGCATCTTGTAGTCCTTCTGATGTGCAGGGAAAGCGAGGTGCGCACATTGATATGGCATCTTGTAGTCCTTCTGATGTGCAGGGAAAGCGAGGTGCGCACATTGATATGGCATCTTGTAGTCCTTGAGGTGCTGGTTGTGGCAAGATGCTAATTCAATTGAACAGACTGCAAGCCTTGAGATATTTTTGAGTTATTACAGCTCTTTGTCTCATTTGGAGTTCTGTTGTCTGCATTTAATAGTGTGACAGGCATATTGTTCAGCGTGGCAGTAACCATGCCTTGCCGTGGTTGAGCAGGCAGCTGTACACTAATTGTCCTACCATAAAACAACATGCAGTTAGTGTTTCAGCTTTGACTATGGCTTGTCATTGTAATGGGCCACATTGTTAAACGATGAGCAAGGTCAGCCCAGAAATCAGTTCAGTGGGCTACAGTAACTTAGACTTGGTTCTGTTTGTCTCTTATAGGCTCTTTTTTTGTCCTCTGCTGTCCTCAACTCCCCACAGTCCTTTTGTGTACAGACAACCACATGGTTTCCTTGATTTGTTTTACAATACAAATGATCCCAGAGGTGATTTAATCTGAGGTGTCCTGAGATGTATAC
The DNA here is from genome assembly GCF_021184085.1 of Oncorhynchus gorbuscha. Lineage (NCBI taxonomy): Eukaryota > Metazoa > Chordata > Actinopteri > Salmoniformes > Salmonidae > Oncorhynchus > Oncorhynchus gorbuscha. Next base: position 46,901,606 of record NC_060183.1, on the reverse strand, counting down.
AGATGTGTATAATTCTACATGCAGTATTTGTGTATTCTGCTGTAGGTGTTTTACACTGAGATGAGGAATGGCCGTCCAGCAAGTTCAGCAGTAGCAGTGAATGTTCGTCTCAGTCTGGACGTGTTGGCTGCAGTGAGCTATTTCTCCTTCTATATTGAATATGTTATATTTCCAAGTTATTCTGTCAACAATTTTTCTCTGAAAATCCTTTATTTTGACCTTCAGGTAAAGTTCAATGGGCACGCCATTTTTGTAAGTGTATTTTGCATTACATGTTCAACTATCATTCAGCTGAGATTACTGATAGAATGAGCACAAAGTGTTTATCTTCCTATATATATATATTTTTATCTTCCTGTGGCTGTAAGGATGTAGAAATTGGCAGTTTGAAGATGGCAGCTCAGTATGTGTTTAGTGTCGGTGCGTATGGATGGGCAGGAGAGGGACGACCCAGCGTGCCACGGAGAGTCAGCACCTTCCAACCAGGTAAGTGGATGGAGGAGAGGGACTCACCTTGGCCAGTCTAGTCATCCTGAATGAGGGAAAACCAGTGCGCTTACTGCGTGTAGCAATGAATCTGGGGCTGAATTATTTACTGAATGTTTAGAAAAGAGTGGAATGGTTGGAGGTGGCACTTTGACTACAAATGGCTCTTCTGGGATTGTTATTTTCAGTTCATTCGCTGTACTGTACAACAACAATTTGATGCTGGGGGTTGAGGGGTGGTTCATGCGTCACGGGAACCTACTGAATGCCCCTTTGCTCCACTGCCCCTGAATGCACCCGCGCTTTGAGTTAATAACAAGGACGTGGAATTTCAGAGAAAAGATTTCACATCTTTGATCGTTTTTGTATCTTTCCACACTCCACCACTACCCTCAACAGAGATGTGCATGCCCCCCTCGGCCCCCTCACAACCAGCCGTAAGGGCTGTTTCGGACACTGAAACCGAGTTGTCATGGAAACGGAGTGAAAGAAAGGGAAGCTCACCTGTCCTTCATTTCATTGTGTATTATATCAGGTAAGAGTTGTTTTTCTTCTTTTTATAGTGCTTATTAGTGTGTGCCCCAGTCAACCGCTTGTCTTCTTTCCTTTACTGCTGTAATTAAATGATTAAATGTGTCCTTGAATTAACGTGAAGACCACTTTGGCTGAAAATATTATGGTTGTGCATAATCTCGGTTAAGTAAAATCCTGCAAAATGGGGTCAGCTGTCTCATTAACTTGTGGGTCTATATGTGTTTAGAAATGGACAGTTCCGACGGTTTGTGAAGTTTCCACCCTCACTAAAGGAAACTCTCAGTCTTCGCCCCCAATCCTGATACGTCTGTATACACCGTGGCGAGAACCCAAAGACCTGAGCTGCTCCAGCTCGTTATCTCACACCTCCCATTCAATCCCGGCTGATTCTTTGGTCTACACGCAGAATCTGTCCACGGGAGATTAGGTTGTACATAACATACGGTGGCTATTTTCAACAATCTCCCGGAACCACTGCTCTTACAGATAGGTTGCCAACACGTTTGGTTTTGATGAACAAAAGCAGTGGAGGAAAACCGATGTTGGAAATCTACAGGAGTGCTAAGCGTGATAATGGATTTTACAGTGGTTCACGAGGTTAAGGTCAGACACACAAACGCCACAATACTTTGTGACAGTTCAATGGGGATGAGCTGTGTGCATTTTCTTTTTTCTATGGGTACAAGGATTTAGAGAAGAACCTAAAGAAATCGTCAATTAGTCAAACATTTCGATAGATTTGAATGGACATTCCAAAAAGGAGTCATTTGAACAGCAGACCGAGTAAATGTTTGCGTGCAGCCTGTTTGCGTGTTGGGACCAAACATGGAATGTTAATGATGCTGTGAAGTACCGTAGGATTTTTATTGAGTAATTCATCTCTTGTCTAAAGAGCTGGCAGATAGCAGATATCCAGAGCCAGGGACAGACCACACACATACAGTATACACCAGAGAGAGACGATGTGTGTCTGGATCCAGCTAGATACTGTTCTGTCCTTTTAACAAGATGACTAGAGGGCTAAAATGACTGGAGGGCATTTCTCGCTTGAATCTGTTGTGAATAGAGGATGGATACTGACTATCATTGAAACTACGTGACTGGAGTTGAAGGATGTTTACGAAGGCATTATAGTACTTATGAAAGGCTGTAGTCAGCATGACTTTGTGGACAAGGTCAACGCGAACATACTTCACTTGTCTATATTTTGCTGAGCTCAGTTTCACTGACAGGCTGTTGTTCAGACCTTCACAATTCTATAATGTTTCAACCTGTCTCAGCAATGGCAATATGAGCACGCAATTACAGTAAGCAAGCGGGTGTTTTGGAAGAGCCCGTCTCACACGTGTACGTGGATGTTGTCTAACGTGTGTAAGAGTTCCTAACCTATCCCTTACCTGCCTGTCTTTGACACACTACCCAGTCAGATTGTAATGGCTGAGTCAAATGCATTCACAGTTACTTATACCGTTACCTCAGAGTCTGTCTCTACCTGTGATACCGTGCAGACCAGAGCTGGACTCTGATTGGACGTCCCTAAAGGATCCAGTGAACAGCAGCTCGGTGGTTGTGAGAGGACTGGATCCTGACACTCAGTACCATTTTGCTGTCCAGGCAGTCAATGTCTACGGAGCCAGCCCACACAGTGACATCACTGACCCAGTGTGGACCTTCAGTGAGTGTGGGGAGGCATCTCTTCATGAATGATTTGACAAACTGCTCGTCCAAGTCCGTGATTGTCATGTATTCATGTCTCTGTGTCAGGTGTGCAGGAAGGGGGCAGCGGGAGTTTGGGTCAGGGTTCTCCTGGCAACGGCAACATTCATCTGGAGGATTTGACTGATGTTAAGAACTCTGATTATGGGGCCCTCATTCAGGAGGTAAAAGACCGTGTCATGCAGGCTTCACAATCACTCTGTTTCTCGTTAGCTATTTGCCAAACGTCCAAGTATCTCTTCTTTTTTTTGTGTGTCCTACTGTCTTTGCTCCAGCCACTTTTCTCTCCAGAAGAAGACCGACGATCTCTGCCGAGGTCCCGAACATGGAGTCCCATCTCACACGCAGGGGGAGGAAGAATGTCTTCTAGAGAGAACACTGCTGATTCTGGCACCATCATCACTGTTAACAAGGCAACCACTATAATATCCACCTCTACCACACTCATTCCTACCAACCACACCCATACCACCAACCCAGTTGCCCTCACCTCGTCTCCAGGCCTGGATAGCCTTCTGCCGACCCCTAGCTCAGCCCCACTCCCGGCACGCTCCACCCTGGCTGGCCCCCTCTCCCCTACCCCTCCCGGCCCCAGGTCCCAGTGGAAGGGACAGGTGAGGGGGCTGTATGACCTGGCCTGTGAGGACGCTGTATGTTCTCTCAACAGTGTGTGTATAGATGACTACCAAAGTGGGGGATCTCGCTGTTACTGTGCCCTGGGCCGAGGAGGGGACGCCTGCTCTCAGGGTGAGACAAGAGAACCACTCTAATGGACTATTATTTTTTTAGTTGATGGACACTAGTCTCTGTCTGTTTTGCTACTGAATTTGAGCTTATTTGTTTATTTTTGTTCTTGGTTTCTTTGTCCTCCAGTTGTAGTGGTGAAATATCCACAGTTTTACGGCTTCTCCCATGTTGCCTTTGAGCCTCTGAAGAATTCCTACCAATCCTTTCAGATCATGCTTGAGTTTAAGGTAAATTGTTGATGTCCGTTTCATTCTGAATGTGTTGCAGTTCCTTCATAGAAATAAGCTGTAAAGCTATTGTGTGCATCCCAAATAAAAGGCCAATGGTATTGTATTCTAAAGGATGTAAAACAAATGGATGCTCACCCCTGTCTTGTTACCCCACAGACTGACTCCGAGAATGGCCTTCTGTTGTTCTGTGGGGAGAATGAACATGGCAGTGGAGACTTCACCTCGCTGGCTCTCATACATGGGAAGCTCCACTTTAGGTGGGTGGATGTTGATACAAATCAGTCAGTCACACACTGACTGACTCACCTCACCTCTATCTGTGTGTGCAGGTTTAACTGTGGCACAGGCACTGCCCAGATAGTGAGTGGGAGTCGGGTGGCACTGGACCAGTGGCACAGTGTCGTTGTCGACAGGGAGGGTGCGATTGGCTGGCTAAGACTGGACAATGACACACCTGTCACAGGACACTCACAGGTGAGGACAATTCATTCTGCTGCTACTGGTAAATACACATTATACAATGTAATAACCCTATGTGCGGCCCGGCTCTGGCCGGGTGTGTATCTCCTAATCTCTGATCCTACAGGGCGACTACAATAAGATCACATTCAGAACCCCTCTTTACGTGGGCGGCTCCCCTAATGCTTATTGGCTGGCCAGGACAGCAGGGACCAATCGTGGTTTCCAGGGGTGTATCCAGACGCTAAGTATCAACAGCAGGGTGACAGACATGAGGCCTTGGCCAATGGGATGGGCTCTTAGTGGGGCGGATGTGGGTGAGTCATTGAACTGAAGCCACTGGATTCTAATACATGAATGTTTCCATCCTAATCTCTCACCTCATTTACTCTCTGTGTTTGGTGAGTTCATCCCTGCTTATTTATGTTATTGCCTGAAGGTCATAGCAAGTAATATGTCAATCAATGATTATCATACAAGTGTTTAATGACAGTAGGTTATAAGCTTCTAATTGTTCTGAAGCCCCTTGTCATGTCTTCTTTTCTGTCGGAACCAACAACTTTCTGGTCACTGGCCAATTTGCCTTCTTTCTTGTTGATGTCTGAATATCCTAAGAACATACTGTCATCTTGAGTCAGTTGTTCAGTAGATATTGTGACACACAGCAGTCCTTGTTGTGCACAACATGTGCACATTAAGACTGAGCAGACAAAGCTTTGATGTGTGGGTCTGCGTCTGGTTAGATTGGCCGAGGGTTGGTGAGATGCGTTTCTATGGCAGCCTCTGGAAGCCTTCCTCCTCATCACTCCTATTATTCAGAGAGACAGAAAGGAAGTCTGTGTTCTAGTTCAATAGGATTTGATGAATGCCAGCAGGGAGATGCCAAAGTGGTCAGACACAATAGTCCGTAATGAGCTGACTCAATAAATTAGATTATGTAAAAACAAAAAAAGGGAGACTGACACACTTTGTATTTTTTTCTGTCTTTCTTTTTTTCCACTCTTTCTCCGTATCTATCTTTCAATATATCTCTTCCTCTTTTCTCATTCTGTCTTTCTCTCCCTCGCTCTCTTGCTCACTTTCATAAACATCTGTTCTCTATGCCTCTAGTATGACAGAATGTATGTAGGACTGTTTTAAATGACTGGTACACTATGGTGTATGTGGTTCACCCTGTAGGTGAATGCAGTGCCAGTGTCTGTGAAGGGGTCACCTGTGCCAATGAAGGAACTTGCTTTGCCAGCCATGCAGATGGGTACATATGTCTGTGCACACTGGGTTATAGGGGTCCTCTATGCCAGGAGAGTGAGTAGCTACCACATCTCCACATTTAAAAAAATCTTGAACTTACTGTAATTACACACACACCTTACCTGTAACCGCTTCCATGTATTCCCCCAGGCTTCCAGCTGGTGGTGCCGTACTTTAATGCGTCTGTGCTGTCGTACGCCAGCGCCCCCTGGCCTCGGTCCTCCAGACACTACCTGTCCTGGATGGAGTTTGAGGTGACCTTCAGGCCGACGGCTCCTGATGGCATTCTGCTCTACAGCCAGGACTCAGCCAGCAGAGACTTCCTGTCAATCAGTCTGCTGGGAGGATACTTGGAGTTCAGCTTCGACTGTGGCTCTGGGACAGCCACCATCAGGTTAAGGATAACAGTAGGGTTGCTTAGTCGTGGGAGAGTCCTGTTTTTGAGAAGCATGCACATTTTTTTATTTTTTTTATTTCAACATGTTGACATTGTGGAGCACTCACATTCTGAGGAAATGCCATCTATGTGCAGAACCAAGGCATTACATAAATGTAAGCAAATAGGAGAAATGGTGTGTCTGGTAAGTACTGGTAAGGTTGCTGTATCGTTCATGTGCAGGAGTGAAGAGACGCTCACAATGAACGAGTGGCATGAGCTGCGTGTCTCCAGGACGGGCAGAGAGGGCATCCTGCAGGTGGATAATCAGATGCCCACACACAGTCTGGGTGAGGTACAGACCTTCATGGAGCCTGCTGAAAACATACACTGAACATTTCAGTAAAGACTGATCATAATGTATTCAAACTGTAAATTAGAAGAATACTGAAATGTGAATTTGGTCATCTTTGATTGTTGTTTTAAGTAAATGTAGTTTGGCTTCCTCTCTCCTGTTGTTCAGGGAGCATTCACTCAGATCAGGTGCAGCGGTCCTCTGTACATCGGGGGCGTTCCAGAACACACCAACCCCAGGACTAAGATCAACGCTGGTGCTGCCTTGCGCCACCACTTCACTGGCAGTATCCAAAAGGTACCACAGACCAAAGAGCCCCCAGTGTTTGGTAGGTAGATATGACACCACCCAGTAAATGGGATGTCCTGTGGACATTCGGCGACGTTCCCATTTTGTCCCTTAAGGGTTTCGGTGCGGCGTTATCCCAGTGACGTTCTAAGAACACTACGTAATGATCCCAAGGGAATGTTCTCTGGGGGACTTTTGTCTAGTTCCCTGTACGTTCCCACTAAAGCATTCCCACTAAAGTGCTAGGGAAGGTTAATGCCAGGACTAAGTTTTTGGGTAGAAAGTCCAAGCTGCTTGATAAGGACTCCATAAAAGTGCTAGCCACTGCCCTCATTCAATGCCATTTTGACTCGCTAGTACTTCCTGGTTTGGGGGGGGGCTTATCTAAGCTTCTGAAGGGGAAGCTCCAGATAGCCCAGAATAAGCTGATCAGGATAGTCTTGAAGGGGAGTCCACATACTCTCATAGGCAGGAGCTGCTTTCAAGAACTCAATTGGCTGCCTGTTGAGGCTAGGGTGTCCCAGATTAGACTGGGTTTGGTTTACGTGAGTATTTATGGTTCTGCGCCCAGATTTCTAACTGATTAAGAAAATAAGGTGTACGCCACTTTCTAAGCAAACTTTGGGATTTCTAAAAAACAAACTTGAATGTGCGGTCCTCCACTGGCACTTTGACCCATACGTACGCACATAAAATTAGAAACTGCGACTCCGATGGCAGAAGAATGACACTCAAGAAATGCTTTGAAATTGATACCATTGTGTAAAATAAATCTAAATATTACCTCTCACGTATTATATATGAAGAGCTCCCTGGAGTACACACAAAAAACATGATTTAGGATAATAAATACAAACAGAGATCTGTTTTTGCAAAAGAACCCCTCAAATATGCTGTACAGTTTAATCGGGAATCATAGTTAATTGTATCTGTAATTATTAAACAATACTTGCACATTATTAAATGTATTCTAATAAATAATAAGGTGAACAGTAGGACAAATTACATTTAAACTGATGCATGTTTCGATGCCTCAGTCGGGCAGATACGAGTACACAGTTTTCATTTATTGTTATCACATGTTTGTTGCACAGAACTGTCAATGTGATAATGGCCCTGTCATTGTCAGTTAAAATCAGGGTAATTACCACACCTGAAGGTGTTACGCAACTGGGTAGCTTTGACCATCAAATGGGTGGGTATAAAAAGGCAATTACAATGTGTAATGACCCACAATGGCTGCTTTGGCACTGTTGGAAGAATTCGGAGAGAGTGAATTTTTAGAGACCAGCAAGATTTACTGGCCGATGATGAGTGGTTTATGAGCCGGTTCCGAATTACCAAGCATTGTTTTCTTGCTTCTCTGTGCTGTAGTGGGCCCAGCTTTACAGAGAAGCACCCGCAGAAACCAAGACGTGCCTGTCTCACTGCAACACCTTGGCAACCTCGTTAATAGCGTCTATAGTCTCTTTGCTTTTGCAGGACTGCATATGTGAGGACACGGCCGCTGGAGGGTTGTGACACACGAAGTGCAGTGGAGATGCCGGGGCTGGGCGCACTCGGCTTCCGCTCAGCTGCAGCGCCACTGACCCCCGCTAGAACACTCGGCTTCCGCTCAGCTGCAGCGCCACCGACCCCCGGTGGAACGCTCTGCCTTCCGCTCAGCTGCAGCGCCACCGACCCCCGGTGGAACGCTCGGCTTCCGCTCAGCTGCAGCGCCACCGACCCCCGCTGGAATGCTCGGCTTCCGCTCAGCTGCAGCGCCACCGACCCCCGCTGGAACTCTCGGCTTCCGCTCAGCTGCAGCGCCACCGACCCCCGCTGGAACGCTCGGCTTCCGCTCAGCTGCAGCGCCACCGACCCCCGCTGGAACGCTCGGCTGCAGCGCCACCGACCCCCGCTGGAACGCTCGGCTGCAGCGCCACCGACCCCCGCTGGAACGCTCGGCTGCAGCGCCACCGACCCCCGCTGGAACGCTCGGCTGCAGCGCCACCGACCTCTGCTGGAATACGCAGCGACTAAAAAAAATTAATAGAAAATGTCAATGTTTGTGTAAATATGTTTTAAACACAACTTGAATGCATTTGGTTGACTCTTTTGAAATGAGGGAATTGTCATTACATACCTGGATCATCCGGTGTGTCTTGCATGGTTGTGTCCCCCTCCACCTCCGTCACTACTCCACTCAAAAGGCTTTTATATCGGACCTCTTCTTTTTTATTTCTGAGAGGGTCCGACCTTCTGAGCCAGCAGCATTCACAGTGTCTGCCACATGCTGCCACTCTAACGCCTTTTTGGCATTTGTAATACCCACACTGTGTCCACCAAACAATATATTTTGCTTCAACCTCTACTACAAGAACTTCCATTTCACACTGGGTGAAATGTCTTTTTTTGAGCCTTTCTGCCGTTATTGTCGTCATGCAGTCAGTTTTTGATGAATATTAATTAGGGCGTTTCATTTATAGGCAACTATGCTGGCTGGTGTGTTTACGGACATATTCAATCAATCCTTATGTCAGTCTGCTGTTCCCACATGTTTCAAGAGGGCCACCATTGTTCCTGTTCCCAAGAAAACAACGGTAACTGAGCTAAATTACTATCGCCCTGTAGCACTCACTTCCGTCATCATGAAGTGCTTTGAGAGACTAGTCAAGGACCATATCACCTCCATCCTAGACCCACTCCAATTTGCTTACCGGCCCAATGGGTCCACAGATGACGCAATCCCAAACACACTGCACATTGCCCTCACCCATCTGGACAGTGGGTTAGGGCAAAAAAGTATTTAGTCAGCCACCAATTGTGCAAGTTCTCCCACTTAAAAAGATGAGAGAGGCCTGTAATTTTCATCATAGGTAGACTTCAACTATGACAGACAAAATGAGAGAGAAAAAATCCAGAAAATCACATTGTAGGAATTTTTAAAATGAATTTATTTGCAAATTATGGTGGAAAATAAGTATTTGGTCACCTACAATCAAGCAAGATTTCTGGCTCTCACAGACCTGTAATTTCTTCTTTTAAGAGGCTCCTCTGTCCTCCACTCGTTTCCTTTTATAAATGGCACCTGTTTGAACTTGTTATCAGTATAAAAGACACCTGTCCACAACCTCAAACAGTCACACTCCAAACTCCACTATGGCCAAGACCAAAGATCTCTCAAAGGACACCAGAAACAAAATTGTAGACCTGCACCAGGCTGGGGAAGACTGAATCTGCAATAGGTAAGCAGCTTGGTTTGAAGAAATCAACTGTGGGAGCAATTATTAGGAAATGGAAGACATACTGATAATCTCCCTCGATCTGGGGCTCCACGCAAGATCTCACCCCGTGGGGCCAAAATGATCACAAGAACGGTGAGCAAAAATCCTAGAACCACACGGGGGGACCTAGTGAATGACCTGCAGAGAGCTGGGACCAAAGTAACAAACGCCTACCATCAGTAACACACTACGCCGCCAGGGACTCAAATCGTGCAGTGCCAGACGTGTCCCCCTGCTTAAGCCAGTACATATCCAGGCCCATCTGAAGTTTGCTAGAGAGCATTTGGATGATCCAGAAGAAGATTGGGAGAATGTCATATGGTCAGATGAAACCAAAATATAACTTTTTGGTAAAGTCTCAACTCGTCGTGTTTGGAGGACAAAGAATGCTGAGTTGCATCCAAAGAACACCATACCTACTGTGAAGCATGGAGGTGGAAACATCATGCTTTGGGGCTGTTTTTCTGCAAAGGGACCAGGACAACTGATCCGTGTAAAGGAAAGCATGAATGGGGCCATGTATCGTGAGATTTTGAGTGAAAACCTCCTTCCATCAGCAAGGGCATTGAAGATGAAACATGGCTGGGTCTTTCAGCATGACAATGATGTTACCCAACAATGATGTCCGTGTTGCCCAGCAACAGCCCCAAAACATCACTGCTCTAGAGGAGATCTGCATGGAGGAATAGGCCAAAATACCAGCAACAGTGTGTGAAAACCTTGTGAAGAGTTACAGAAAACGTTTGACCTCTGTCATTGCCAACAAAGGGTATATAACAAAGTATTGAGAAACTTTTGTTATTGACCAAATACTTATTTTCCACCATAATTTGCAAATATATATTTTTTTCTCATTTTGTCTGTCATAGTTGAAGTGTACCTAGGATGAAAATTACAGGCCTCATCTTTTTAAGTGGGAGAACTTGCACAATTGGTGGCTGACTAAATACTTTTTTGCCCCACTGTATGTAAGAATGCTGTTCATCGACTACAGCTCAGAATTTAACACCACAGTACCCTCAACTCCTCAAACCTGCCCTGTGCGACTGGGTCCTGGACTTCTTGACAGGCCGCCCTCAGGTGGTGAGGGTAACAACACCTCCACCCCGTTGATCCTCAACACTGGGGCCCCACAAGATTGCGTTCTCAGCCCTCTCCTGTTCGCCCATGACTGCGTGGCCATGCACGCCTCCAACTCAATCATCAAGTTTACAGACGACACTACAGTGGTAGACTTGATTACCAACAACGATGAGACGGCCTACAGGGAGGAGGTGAGGACCCTCGGAGTGTGGTGTCAGGAAAATAACTTCACACTCAATGTCAACAAAACAAAGGAGATGATCGTGGACTTCAGGAAACAGCAGAGGGAGCACCCCCCCCCTATCCACATCGACTGGACAGTAGTGGAGAGGTTGGAAAGTTTTATGTTCCTTGGCGTACACTTCATGGACAAACAGAGGGTCCACCCACACAGACAGCGTGGTGAAGAAGGCGCAGCAGCGCCTCTTCAACCTCAGGAGGCTGAAGAAATTGGGCTTGTCACCAAAAACACTAAACTTTTACAGATGCACAATCGAGAGCATCCTGTCGGGCTGTATCACTGCCTGGTACGACAACTGCTCCTCCCACAACCGCAAGGCTCTCCAGAGGGGAGTGAGGTCTGCTCAACGCATCACCAGGAACAAACTACCTGCCCTCCATGACACCTACACCACCCGATGTCACAGGAAGGCCGAAAAGAGCATCAAGGACAACAACCACCCGAGCCGCTGCCTGTTCACCCCACTATCATCCAGAAGGTGAGGTCAGTACAGGTGCATCAAAGCAGGGACAGAGACACTGAAAAACAGCTTCTATCTCAAGGCCATCAGACTGTTAAACTGCCACCACTAACAGACTGGCTGCTGCCAACATACTGACTCAACTCCAGCCACTTTAATAATGATGAAAATGATGTAATAAATGTATCACTAGCCACTTTAAACAATGACACTTCATATAATGTTTACATACCCTACATTACTCATCTCATATGTATATACTGTATTCTATATCATCTACTGCATCTTTCCTATCCCGTTCGGCCATCGCTCATTCATATATTTTTATGTACATATTCTTATTAATTCCTTTACACTTGTGTGTGTGTATATAAGGTAGTTGTTGTGAAACTGTTAGGTTAGATTACTTGTTAGATATTACTGCATGGCGGTGTCATCTGTTTTGTTACCAAATCACCTTATACCACCCACCACTGCGACCTGTATGCTCTAGTCGGCAGGCCCTCATTACATATTCGTCGCCAGACCCAATGGCTCCAGGTCATCTATAAGTCTATGCGAGGTAAAACTCCTCCTAATCTCAGTTCACTGGTCACAATAACAACACCCACCCATAGCACACGTTCCAGCAGGTATATCTCACTGATCATCCCCAAAGCCAACACCTCATTTGGCCGCCTTTCCTTCCAGTTCTCTGCTGCCAGTGACTGGAACGAATTGCAAAAATCGCTGAAGCTGGAGACTTATCTGTCCCTCACCAACTTTAAACATCAGCTAACCGATCGCTGCAGCTGTACATAGTCCATCTGTAAATAGCCCACCCAATCTACCTACCTCATCCCCATACTGTTTTTTTGCCCACTAGTATCTCTACTTGCACATCATCATCTGCTCATTTATCACTCGTGTTAATCTGCTAAATTGTCATTCTTTGCTACTATGGCCTATTTATTGCCTACCTCCTCATGCCTTTTGCACACACTGTATATAGACTTTCTTTTTTTCTATTGTGTTATTGGCATGTTTATTGTTTACTCCATGTGTAACTCTGTGTTGTTGTCTGTGTCACACTGCTTTGCTTTATCTTGGCCAGGTTGCAGTTGTAAATGAGAACTTGTTCTCAACTGGCCTACCTGGTTAAATAAAGGTGAAATAAATAACTAAATAAAAAAAGCACATGAATTTTGCTACACTTTCATTAACATCTGCTAACCATGTGTATGTGACAAATAAAATATGAGTTGATTTGGGTGTCAAAAGGGTGGGACAAGACGCTCGCTCACATGTGCCAAATTTCAAGTTGATTGTGATTTATGAAGGTAAACCGGCGTTGGACATGTGCGCGCACACTGTTATAAATCAGAATATTTTTGTGCATAAGCCCTTTCTGTGTTTCGTCCGTACTCCACCCTTTGACGTGAATCCTCTGCACAGTTTTCTAAATGAGGCCCAAGATCAGGTGTCGCTAATGTGTACTTATCAAGGTTCAGGAGTAATGCTGGGAAGGGCACTTTCTTCTATACTGGAGTGGAAGGAGTTGTCTCTGCACATAAAAATCACTTCCCCCTCTGGGCAGCATTAAAAATAAAGTAAAAAACACTGTTTGATGTCTTCTGTGCCCGTGTGAATGACCCCTATGATGTAACTGCAATGATGAAATAGATGTTCTTTTTCTGTTTCATTATCTCGCTGTCATACTGTGTTCGATCTTGCCCAGCCATCTTGTTTCAAGAGGAACACAATGGAAATAAGTCCCAGACTTTGTGTTATCCTCCGTGATTTAACTCATGTGCATGTATGGCTTTTTCTAGTTGTATGAGTGCTTGTTTTTTTTTTTAATGGTTGAATTAATAAACTGAACTACAAATAAAACATCAGGTGACGGTCCCAAGTGAACGTTCCTTGGCGGACCTTTTTATAGTTCCCAGTTAGCCGCTTTTAAGACATTCTTGGGATGAAAAATACATGCGCAATGTAATAATGTATGTCAAAATGTGTCAACTATATAAGTTGAAAAAACTGTATGTGAAAGCACTCTGTGTCCCCAGCATTGCCAAAAGACAAAGAGCTGTGACTGGATCAGTTGTTCACCAATCAGGGCCTTGATGGGCTTGGCAACAGTAACAAGGGGTGGTGTATAATGAAACTAGTGTGTGTGTGTGTGTGTGTGTGTGTGTGTGTGTGTGTGTGTGTGTGTGTGTGTGGTCTCGGTTAAAAAAAAATGTTTTTAAATTAAAAGATCCACGGGACAAACCGGGAACTAGACAAAATCCTCCAGCGGAACATGACACAACGTCCTGACGACTTTAGGCAACCATTTCATGAGGTCACGGGGACGTCCCAACGACTCATTATTGTTTGCAGGGCATGTCCCCCCCCCATAGGAAATGTAAAGGTTTCTAAAACACTTAGTGACATTTTACTGAAGCTATGTGGTTCTGTAACAGTATTGTACATAATGATTGCCGGGGATACATTACATAGGGCATAACTAACTATTTGTCTCCACCCTCCTGTATCCTTATTGGCTGTTCCATATTCCTCTGCCCTTCCCATCTCTATCAGATCACTCTTAATGAGCGCAGCATCCGTCTGCCCCAGGACTTCTCTGAAGGGGTAAACATGGAGAACTCCCTGCACCCCTGTGTAGACTCCCCCTGTGCCAACAGGGGCACGTGCCGCCCAAAACAGGCCTTGTATGAGTGTGACTGCCCCCTGGGATACACTGGAAAGCACTGTCTACAAGGTCAGACCTCTCACTGCTATACTATATAATACATGTGTATGTTGCATGCACACATCTCTAGTGTACCCACCTCTCACCCTCTCTCTTCTCTGACCATGGTATTGCTGAGCAGAATGTGGAACTTACTGCATGAACTGTAAGTCTCACTGTGTGTCATGTTGCTCCGGTGCGTAATTCTACAATGACATATTATAACAATAAGCTGTATTACAGCATGTGAAAGCACGTGGCGTTTACTTGTAATTGGAAACACCCTATTGATTTGAATGTCCATGTGAAAAGTTGTAGTGCCATCTAGTGGAAATTGTGGGTAAGTACAGGTTCCCCTTTACTGTGCCTTCAGGAAGTATTCACACCCCTTGAATTTTACCACATTTTGTTGGTACAGGATGAATTTTTTTGTTGATTTTAAATTGAGATTTTGTGTCACTGGCAACCACACAATACACCATAATGTCAAAGTGGAATTATGTTTTTAGATGTGTTCATAAATTAATTTCAGGCTATATGCTGAAATATCAGTACATATTCAATATAAATAAGGTCAGGAGTATGAATGTTCTTAAGTCACATAAGTTGCATGGACTCTGTGTGCAATAATAGTGTTTAACATGATTTTTGAATGACCACCTCATCTCTACCCCACACATAAAAATATTTGTAAGGTACCACAGTCGGCCAGTGAATTTCAAACACAGATTCAACCACAAAGACCAGGGAGGTTTTCCTATGCCTCCCAAAGAAAGGCACCTATTTTTAGATGGGTAAAAAAAAAAAAAAGTAACAAAAACATTGAATATCCCTTTGAGCAGAAACGGAATAGAGCTAAGCACAGGCAAAATATTGGTTGTCTGCTTTCCAACAGACACTGGGAGACTAATTCATCTTTCAGCAGGACAATAACATAAGTCCAAATTAACACTGGACTTGCCTACCAAGACGGCATTGAATGTCCTAAATGCTCTAATTACAGTCTAGACTTTTAAAAAATGGCTGTCTAGCAATGATCAACAACCAACTTGACAGAGCTGGAAGAAAAGCTTCCCAGCTGTAATCGCTAAGGTGATTCTGGACTGAGGGTTGTGAATACTTATGTAAATGACATATTTCTGTATTTCTTCTTTAATACATTTACAAAAAAATCAAAAAACACGTTTTCACTTTGTCATTATGAGGTATTGTGTGTAGATGGATTAGAAAAAATATATATTTAATCATTTTTTAATTAAGGCTGTGACCATAACAAAATGTGGAAAAAGTCAAAGGGTATAAATGCTTTCTGAAGACACTGTACATCCTTTAGTAACCGAGGCAACTGAGACTCCCCAGTTTATTGGACGAAGCTACCTCGTTTATAACAACAAGGACATTTTAAAGAGGTATGCCCCTTCGCTTTTCCAGATTATTTGCATATTTCATTATGTATCAACTAACCATGTCAGTAGATAATACTTTTATCTCTTCACTCTTGACTACTATCTCTGTATCAGGGTGTCCGGCTGCAGGACTCATGTGTTGCTGCGCTTTAGGAGCTCTGCTCAGGATGGCTTGTTGCTATGGCGAGGCCACACTCCTGTGAGAGCCAACAGTGACTTTGTTTCTCTGGGCTTGGACGACGGGGCTCTCATCTTCAGGTACAGGTAGCCCTGTAAACAATGGAGGCTATATGCCAGGGGTCAGAGAGAGAGAGAGAGAGAGAGAGAGAGTGTGTTTGAGAGAGAGAGAGAGAGGGAGATCATGCTTCTCTCTAACGTTGACCCTTTCTATTCAGCTATAACCTTGGAAGTGGTGTTGCCATAGTAATGATCAATGGAACCTTTAGTGATGGACAATGGCATCGGGTCAAGGCAGTCAGGTGACCTCTCACTATTCCAGCCTTTCTTTGGCTCTGAAATATTGACGTGTTGACAAACAATTACGTTACCTGCATTTACACAGCGATTTGGTGGAGTCTGTTTTCTGGTGGTGTGATGTAATGAGGTTGTGTCTTTATCAGAGATGGCCAGTATGGGAGCCTGACAGTGGACCACTATGAGACCAGTACAGGGAGATCACCAGGCAACATGAGACAGCTGAATACCAACAGCATGGTGTACCTGGGTCAGTAGTGCTGTTGGAGATAGCAGGGGTGGTGGTGGGAATGATATGGTGGTAATATTGATGTTGAAAATAATATTAAGGATGATGATGATGCCGTGGTTCCTGCAGGTGGAATGAAAGAGGTTGGCTTGTATACCCATGGCCAGTACCTGTGGGGCCTGGTGGGCTGCATTTCTCAGCTCACCCTCTCTACTGACTACCACCTGTCCCTGGTAGAGGATGCTGCCGCCGGCAAGAACATCAACACATGCCGGCCCTGACAGCTGCTAACCTCGTTTCCCTGGGCACTCATTTACAGAGGGGACTCATTTACAGAGGGGACTCATTTACAGAGGGGACTCATTTACAGAGGGGACTCATTTACAGAGGGGACTCATTTACAGAGGGGACTCATTTACAGAGGGGACTCATTTACAGGGGGGACTCATTTACAGAGGGGACTCATTTACAGAGGGGACTCATTTACAGAGGGGACTCATTTACAGGGGGACTCATTTACAGAGGGGACTCATTTACAGAGGGGACTCATTTACAGAGGGGACTCATTTACAGAGGGGACTCATTTACAGAGGGGACTCATTTACAGAGGGGACTCATTTACAGAGGGGACTCATTTACAGAGGGGACTCATTTACAGGGGGGGACCATGAGCAGACTATATCATGTTTTATAATTATGTTCATATTCACTGTATGTCTTGGGATGAACCCAAACACTCAATTGATGGTTAAACTTGCAAATATTTTATTATTTATTGTTTTTTTACTGTAAAGAATTTCCATTGTTTTGAAAATGTCTATTTTTTGATCTCATGGGCAGTAGAGGCATGAAACAGCCTTTTAGAATCTCTTCGTGCCTGTTACTGAGGTGGGGTGTAGGGTTTTGTACTGTCAGATACTGCCATCCAGCTGTTTTGTGTATTTAATCCCGTAATACATGCATTGTGTTTACTTTATGTTCATATTCTTAACTCTTAACTTATTATTTCTTATTGTTGTTGCATTGTAGAGAAGGAACCTGCAAGTAAGCATTTCCTTGGACAGTGTACACCATGTGTATCCTGTACATATGACGAATACAACGTTCAACTTGCATTGTAACCATATATCTGTCAAAGGAAATATATAGGATGTATATGTGTTGCAATATGCGGAAGATTTTATGGATGTGGAAATATATACAAATGCCATAACATGTCCTGACATGCCTTTTTACAAACATAAACATTTTAAATAGCATGTTATATTTGATTGTCTTTCATTGAGAAATAATGTGGTAATATTGTCTTGACAGGTGTACCACTAAAGTTACCTTTCTTGTGTTGTGTCATAACTGAGAAAAAAGTCTTCAAACTGAAACATTATTTTCCCAAACAACTGACCACCTACTGGGCCAGAAATAGTCTGCCAGACTCCTCCATACAAACACATATATACAGTCCTTGTTATATTGTCTGCCATAGGGGAACAATAGCGCAATAGAAAGTGATGGCAAAGGACAAACATTTCCTAGAAATGTTCATGCACATCTTCCACTCAAAAAGATGTCAGTCAGAAATTGCTGAAAAAATCATCTTATTTTCAGTAGGAGAAAGAGCAAATGTTCTGCTTTCTGTTCTGAGAATCTGAGGGCCATTTCTGCCGTTCCAGATAAACGGTCTTAAGATTTTCAGAACAATTACTCCTTCTCCTACTGAAAAGAACATCATTTTTTTGTGAGTGCTCGATTTCCATCTAGCATGTCTAGCAACGTGCATTGTACCTTTTTCTATACAACAGATTCACAGCGGAAACCTTGTTTGTTAGGAAGATACCCCTGTGCTGCTCACTGTACAATATTCACGCTGTACAATAATCAGTGCATAATACTCACACTAATACTCACTGTACAATAATTGGTGTATAATATTCACACTGTGTAATACTCGCTGTATAATACCCGCTGTACAATACTCACACTGTACAATACTCTGTGTATAATACTCTCACCGTACAATACGCATGCTGTACAATACTCAGTGTATCTCACTGTACAGTACTCTGTGTACAATGCTCCCAAGGTACAATACTCATGCTGTACAATACTCGGTGTATAATACTCACGCTGTACAATACTCGGTGTATACTACTCTCATGGTACAATACTCACGCTGTACAATACTCAGTGTATACTACTCTCATGGTACAATACTCACGCTGTACAATACTTAGTGTATAAAACTCACTGTACAATGTTCACGCTGTACAATACTCAGTGTATACTACTCACACTGTGCAATACTCAGGCTGTACAATACTCAGGCTGTACAATACTCACTGTATAATATTCTCACTGTACAATACTCACGCTGTACAGTACACAGTGTATAATACGCTCGCTGTACAATACTCAGTGTATAATACTCTCACGGTACAATACTCACGCTGTACAATACTCAGTGAATAATACTCTCATTGCACAATACTCTGTGTATAATACTCACACTGCATAATGCTCGCTGTACAATACTCAGTGTATAATACTCTCCCTGTACAATACTCAGTGTATAATACTCCCACTGTACAATACTCCCACTGTACAATACTCAGTATATAATACTCTCACTGTACAATACTCGCGCCGTACAATACTCAGTGTATAATACTCACACTGTGTAATACTCGCGGCACAATGCTCATGCTGTACAATACTCTGTGTATAATACTCACACTGCATAATGCTCGCTGTACAATACTCAGTGTATAATACTCTCCCTGTACAATACTCAGTGTATAATACTCCCATTGTACAATACTCCCACTGTACAATACTCAGTATATAATACTCTCACTGTACAATACTCACGCCGTACAATAGTCAGTGTATAATACTCACACCGTGTAATACTCGCGGCACAATACTCATGCTGTACAATACTCTGTGTATAATACTCTCACTGTACAATACTCACGCTGTACAATACTCAGTGTATAATACTCTCACTGTATAATACTCACACTGTACAACACTCGGTGTATAATGCTCTCACTGTGCAATACTCAGGATGTGCAATACTTGGTGTATAATACTCTCACTGTGCAATACTCACTCTGGACAATACTCAGTGTATAATACTCTCACTGTATAATACTCATGCTGTACAATACTCACCGTATAATACTCATGCGGTACAATACTCGGTGTAATACTCCTACTACTCATACTGTATAATACTCATACTGTAAAAAGTAGTGTTGCCAGCTTAACAATACCTCAACCCGAACACTTGCAAATGACAGAAAGAATGCATTGTTCGCTGATCAACTTATATAAGGCAAAAGCATGTACTCAGCTGGAAAAACATCCTCCTCAGCCTCTCATTGTAACCGGAGAAGTATAAATAGCCGAGATCTGACGTTTCAGATTTAGTCACAATGACATCCCAGGTCAACTGTTAACAAGGTGTGTATATGGCGAGATCCTTGTCATTTACTGTCGTTAAGCAGACTGCCACAGTTAATTAAGGTGTTCTGTATTTCAGCTGGATAAGCTAATAATACGATGTTATCTGTGCAGTTTTACCAAGCGGTAATGATGGGTCTGCTCTAAATCACTTTGCTCTCCCATCACTGAGCCCAGATAGAGGGAGACAGTCTGTCTGGTTCTGGGGGAGGGGGCGGCCTCCAGGGGTCCGTGAGCAGAGTGGTGGCCCCATCTTACCCCACTACTCCCATCTCACCTCACATTCCAGTTACCTGGGGATACAAATGTCAAACACAGATTTAGGTGAGATATAAAGAGAGGGAGGCATACAGAGAGACAAAGACTGACAGCCTGGTCAAAGATGCTGAGATGTTCTCTCCGACTCATTACGATTATGCTGACAATCAGAAGCTACAAGTACAGTATGATGTGAGCCAGTGTGGGTTTGATAGATCTCTTCCCTGAGAGCTGTTCATAGAGGCCTGAGATCCTGTGGACACCACAGAACAAAACAGTAAAGCATTGTGGCTGCAATCCACTTCTCATGGTCTTACCTCAAGTTGCTTGTACTGTAGCTTTTCTTGAGAACCACTGAAAAAAAGGAACTGTCAACACATTCTCGAGACTGTTTGTTTTTTGTAGGAGGTTAGATCAGCTTTAATATTGCAGATAGAACCCACAATCTGTCAATGTAAATGTTTGCATAATTTCCATTCCCCATATAGATACACTACAGTTCAAAAGTTTGGGGTCACTTAGAAATGTACTTGTTTTTGAAAGAAAAGCACATTTTTTGTCCATTGAAATAACATTGAATTGATCAGAAATACAGTGTCGACATTGTTAATGTTGTAAATTGCTATTGAAGCTGGAAACGGCAGATTTTCTTTAGACTTCTTTAGACTAGTTGAGTATCTGGAGCATCAGCATTTGTGGGTTCTATTACAGGCTCAAAATGGCCAGAAACAAAGACCTTTCTTCTGAAACTCGTCAGTCTATTCTTATTCTGAGAAATGAAGGCTATTACATACGAGAAATTGCCAAGAAACTGAAGATCTCGTACAATGCTGTGTACTACTCCCTTCACAGAACAGCTCAAACTGGCTCTAACCAGAATAGAAAGAGGAGTGGGTGGCCCCGGTGCACAACTGAGCAAGAGGACAAGTACATTAGTGTCTAGTTTGAGAAACAGGCCAGTTTTATTGCTTCTTTAATCAGGACAACAGTTTTCAGCTGTGCTAACATAATTGCAAAAGGGTTGTCTAATGATCAATTAGCCTTTAAAATGATAGACTTGGATTAGCTAACACAACGTGCCATTGGAACACAGGAGTGATGGTTGCTGATAATGGGCCTCTGTACACCTATGTAGGTAGTCCATTAAAAATCAGCCGTTTCCAGCTACAATAGTCATTTACAACATTAACAATGTCTACACTGTATTTCTGATCAATTTGATGTTATTTTAATGGACAAAAACAAGGACATTTCTAAGTGACCCCAAACTTTTGAACGGAAGTGTATGTATGTATGTATGTATGTATGTATGTATGTATGTATGTATGTATGTATGTATGTATGTATGTATGTATGTATGTATGTATGTATGTATGTATGTATGTATGTATGTATGTATGTATGTATGTATGTATGTATGTATGTATGTATGTATGTATGTATGTATGTATGTATGTATGTATGTATGTATGTATGTATACAGTGCCTTGCGATAGTATTCGTCCCCCTTGAACTTTGAGACATTTCAGGCTTCAAACATAAAGATATAAAACTGTATTTTTTTGTGAAGAATCAACAACAAGTGGGACACAATCATGAAGTGGAACAACATTTATTGGATATTTCAAACTTTTTTAACAAATCAAAAACTGAAAAATTGGGCGTGCAAAATTATTCAGCCCCCTTAAGTTAATACTTTGTAGCGCCACCTTTTGATGCGATTACAGCTGTAAGTCGCTTGGGGTATGTCTCTATCAGTTTTGCACATCGAGAGACTGAATTTTTTTCCCATTCCTCCTTGCAAAACAGCTCGAGCTCAGTGAGGTTGGATGGAGAGCATTTGTGAACAGCAGTTTTCAGTTCTTTCCACAGATTCTCGATTGGATTCAGGTCTGGACTTTGACTTGGCCATTCTAACACCTGGATATGTTTATTTTTTAACCATTCCATTGTAGATTTTGCTTTATGTTTTGGATCATTGTCTTGTTGGAAGACAAATCTCCGTCACAGTCTCAGGTCTTTTGCAGACTCCATCAGGTTTTCTTCCAGAATGGTCCTGTATTTGGCTCTATCCATCTTCCCATCAATTTTAACCATCTTCCCTGTCCCTGCTGAAGAAAAGCAGGCCCAAACCATGATGCTGCCACCACCATGTTTGACAGTGGGGATATTGTGTTCAGGGTGATGAGCTGTGTTGCTTTTACGCCAAACATAACGTTTTGCATTGTTGCCAAAAAGTTCAATTTTGGTTTCATCTGACCAGAGCACCTTCTTCCACATGTTTGGTGTGTCTCCCAGGTGGCTTGTGGCAAACTTTAAACAACACTTTTTATGGATATCTTTAAGAAATGGCTTTCTTCTTGCCACTCTTCCATAAAGGCCAGATTTGTGCAATATACGACTGATTGTTGTCCTATGGACAGAGTCTCCCACCTCAGCTGTAGATCTCTGCAGTTCATCCAGAGTGATCATGGGTTGCATGGGCTGCATCTCTGATCAGTCTTCTCCTTGTATGAGCTGAAAGTTTAGAGGGACGGCCAGGTCTTGGTAGATTTGCAGTGGTCTGATACTCCTTCCATTTCAATATTATGGCTTGCACAGTGCTCTTTGGGATGTTTAAAGCTTGGGAAATCTTTTTGTATCCAAATCCGGCTTTAAACTTCTTCACAACAGTATCTCGGACTTGCCTGGTGTGTTCCTTGTTCTTCATGATGCTCTCTGCGCTTTTAACGGACCTCTGAGACTATCACAGTGCAGGTGCATTTATACGGAGACTTGATTACACACAGGTGGATTGTATTTATCATCATTAATCATTTAGGTCAACATTGGATCATTCAGAGATCCTCACTGAACTTCTGGAGAGAGTTTGCTGCACTGAAAGTAAAGGGGCTGAATAATTTTGCACGCCCAATTTTTCAGTTTTTGATTTGTTAAAAAAGTTTGAAATATACAATAAATGTCGTTCCACTTCATGATTGTGTCCCACTTGTTGTTGAATCTTCCCAAAAAAATACAGTTTTATATCTTTATGTTTGAAGCCTGAAATGTGGCAAAAGGTCGCAAAGTTCAAGGGGCCGAATACTTTCGCAAGGCACTGTATACACTGAACAAAAAATATAAATGCAACATGCAATAATTTCAAAGATTTTACTGAGTTACAGTTCATATCAGGAAATCAGTCAATTTAAATAAATTCATTAGGTGTTCTGACCTTTATTTCCTTTGTTTTGTCGTTATTTAGTATGGTCAGGGCGTGAGTTGGGGTGGGCAGTCTATGTTTGTTTTTCTATGATTTTGGAATTTCTATGTTTCGGCCTAGTATGGTTCTCAATCAGAGGCAGGTGTCATTAGTTGTATCTGATTGAGAATCATACTTAGGTAGCCTGGGTTTCACTGTTTGTTTGTGGGTGATTGTCTATGTTAGTTGCTTGTGTCAGCACAGTTCTCATTATAGCGTCACGGTCATTATTTAGTTTATTGTTTTGTATAGTTTGTATTCAGTGTTCAGTGCTTTCTTTTATTAAAAATCATCATGAACACATACCACGCTGCATTTTGGTCCGCTTCATACGACGATCGTGACGGAATCACCAACCAACTAAGCACCAAGCGGCGTGGTAACAGGCAGCGGCAGCAGGAGCAGCGCAAGCAGGAGGAATGGACATGGGAGGACGTTTTGGACGGCAAGGGTTGCTACACATGGGAGGAGATCCTGGCGGAAAAGGATCGCCTCCCATGGAAACAGGTGGAGGCAGCTAGGAGAGCAGAGACAGCCGGAGAGAGGAACCGGCGATATGAGGGAACACGGCTGGTAAGAAAGCCCGAGAGGCAGCCCCAAAAATATCTTGCTGGGGGGCACACGGGGAGTGTGGCCAAGGCAGGTAGGAGTCCTGCGCCAGCTTCCCTGCCCACTGGAGTGAGAGAGGGCGTAGTACTGGTCAGGCACCGTGTTATGCTGTGGAGCGCACGGTGTCCCCAGTGCGGGTGCATAGCCCGGTGCGGCACATCCCAGCTCCTCATATCGGCCGGGCTAGGTTGAGCATCGAGCCAGGTGCCATGAAGCCGGCTCTACGCATCTGGCCTCCAGTGCGTCTCCTTGGGCCGGCATACATGGCACCAGCCTTACGCATGGTGTCCCCGGTTCGCCTGCACAGCCCAGTGCGGGCTATTCCACCTTGCCGCACTGGGCGGGCTACGGCGAGCATTCAACCAGGTAAGGTTGGACAGACTCGGTGCTCGAGACCTCCAGTACGCCTTCTCGGGCCAGTCTATCCAGTGCCACCTCCACGCACCAGCCCTCCGGTGGCAGCTCCCCGCACCAGGCATCCTGTGTTTGTCCAGAGCCCAGTACTCCCTGTTTCTCCTCCTCGCACTCGCCCTGAGATGCCTACAGTGTGCCTCGTCTCTCCAGCGCTGCCAGAGCTTCCACCCCTCAGTCCAGAGGCGTCAGAGCCCGTCAGTCCAGAGGCGTCAGAGCCCGTCAGTCCAGAGGCGTCAGAGCCCGTCAGTCCAGAGGCGCCAGAGCCCCTCAGTCCAGAGGCGTCAGAGCCTGTCAGTCCAGAGGCACCAGAGCCCCTTAGTCCAAAGCTGCCGGAATCATCCTTCACCCCGGCGCGGGCGGCATCTCAGAACGTGACAGTAACCCCCCCCCAAAGGTGCGGACTCCGACCGCAAAACCTGAACCTATAGGGGAGGATCTGGGTGGGCATCTGTCTGCGGTGGCGGCTCTGGCGCGGGACGTGGACCCCACCGCAGTCTTTCTCCGCCTCATTGTCCACCTCCGTGGCCTCCTAAACATGGTGACCCTCGCCGCCGACCTCGGATTCCCGCAGCGCCGGACGGACGGGAGACTCCGGCAGCGCCGGGGTGAAGGACGACTCCGGCAGCTCCGGAGTGAAGGGCGATTCCGGCATCGCCGGCGTGACAGACGGCTCTGGCAGCTCCTAGCTGACTGATGGCTCTGGCGGCTCCTGGCTGACTGATGGCTCTGGCGGCTCCTGGCAGACTGGCTGCTCAGACGGCTCCTGGAAGACTGGCGGCTCCTGGCAGACTGGCGGCTCTGGCGGTTCCTGGCAGACTGGTGGCTCTGGCGGTTCTGGTGGCTCATGACAGACTGGCGGCTCTACAGACTGGCGGCTCATGACAGACTGGCGGCTCTGGCGGTTCAGGACAGACGGGAGACTCTAGCAGCTCTGGACAGACGGGAGAACCTGTAAGGAGGAGACAGAGAGACAGCCTGGTGCGTGGGGCTGCCACAGGACCCACCAGACTGGGGAGACCTCCAGGAAGCTCACACAACCACAAGCTCAGATGTTCAATCCCCAAGCCGAACTCAAGAGAAGACTAGATGTGTGAATGTGTATATAGTCGTAGCTGTTTGAGAAGACATGCCAGATTAACTGTTGGTGGATAGAGGTTATTGAAGACTTTGCCCTGGGGTGTCCACCACTCAACTGCACAAAGAGCATACACAGCTTTTTATTATCCCTTGTCTAATTCAATTCACACCCTCAAGCACAAGGATATAAGAATGTATTTATCAGGGTTAAAATATATAACATATTTATAGTTTTTGAGCAAAGACAACATATATACACTGCTCCAAAAAATAAAGGGAACACTAAAATAACACATCCTAGATCTGAATGAATGAAATATTCTTATTAAATACTTTTTTCTTTACATAGTTGAATGTGCTGACAACAAAATCACATAAAAATGATCAATGGAAATCAAATTAATCAACCCATGGAGGTCTGGATTTGGAGTCACACTCAAAATGAAAATGGAAAACCACACTACAGGCTGATCCAACTTTGATGTAATGTCCTTAAAACAAGTAAAAATGAGGCTCAGTAGTGTGTGTTGCCTCCACGTGCCTGTATGACCTCCCTACAACGCCTGGGCACGCTCCTGATGAGGTGGCGGATGGTCTCCTGAGGGATCTCCTCCCAGACCTGGACTAAAGCATCCGCCAACTCCTGGACAGTCTGTGGTGCAACGTGGCGTTGGTGGATGGAGCGGGACATGATGTCCCAGATGTGCTCAATTGGATTCAGGTCTGGGGAACGAGCAGGGCCAGTCCATAGCATCAATGCCTTCCTCTTGCAGGAACTGCTGACACACTCCAGCCACATGAGGTCTAGCATTGTCTTGCATTAGGAGGAACCCAGGGCCAACCGCACCAGCATATGGTCTCACAAGGGGTCTGAGGATCTCATCTCGGTACCTAATGGCAGTCAGGCTACATCTGGCGAGCACATGGAGAGCTGTGTGGCCCCCCAAAGAAATGCCACCCCACACCATGACTGACCCACCACCAAAATGGTCATGCTGGAGGATGTTGCAGGCAGCAGAACGTTCTCCACGGCGTCTCCAGACTCTGTCACATCTGTCATGTGCTCAGTGTGAACCTGTTTTCATCTGTGAAGAGCACAGGGCGCCAGTGGCGAATTTGCCAATCTTGGTGTTCTCTGGCAAATGCCAAACGTCCTGCACGGTGTTGGGCTGTAAGCACAACCCCCACCTGTGGACGTTGGGCCCTCATACCACCCTCATGGAGTCTGTTTCTGACCGTTTGAGCAAACACATGCACATTTGTGGCCTGCTGGAGGTAATTTTGCAGGGCTCTGGCAGTGCTCCTCCTTGCACAAAGGCGGAGGTAGCGGTCCTGCTGCTGGGTTGTTGCCCTTCTACGGCCTCCTCCACATCTCCTGATGTACTGGCCTGTCTCCTGGTAGCGCCTCCATGCTCTGGACACTATGCTGACAGTCACAGCAAACCTTCTTGCCACAGCTCGCATTGATGTGCCATCCTGGATGAGCTGCACTACCTGAGCCACTTGTGTTGGTTGTAGACTCCGTCTCATGCTACCACTAGAGTGAAAGCACCGGCAGCATTCAAAAGTGACCAAAACATCAGTCAGGAAGCATAGGAACTGAGAAGTGGTCTGTGGTCACCTCCTGCAGAACCACTCCTTTATTGGGGGTGTCTTGCTAATTGCCTATAATTTCCACCTGTTGTCTATGCCATTTGCACAGCAGCATGTGACATTTATTGTCAATCAGTGTTGCTTCCTAAGTGGACAGTTTGATTTCACAGAAGTGTGATTGACTTGGAGTTACATTGTGTTGTTTAAGTGTTCCCTTTATTTTTTTGAGCAGTGTATATTTTTTAAGTAAACAGCCTAAGCTTGAATGTCACGGGGAGAAGAAATTCAGAGAAATTGTATAGTATCTGAGAATTCTGTGTTAAATCTCAGAGAGACAGAGCTGATTCTAAAGTTGTTTTGTTTGTTTGATGCTGTATGCTGTGCGGGAGGACGGTTTACGTCTGTTGCTCTCTCTGTCATGGGGTTTGCCCTACAGTGCTTAAACTGATGATGATGATGATGATGATGATGATGATGATCCTCTCTGGGTGTAACTACAGAGAGAGAGACTGCATTGTGGTGATCCCATCTGACACTCCTCCTAAACCTCTCCTTCCTCCCCTCCTAAGGAGCTCCTCTGTTCTCCAGCCTAATAGCTCTGGCTTCATTCCCTCTCTCTCCCCTTCTCTCTGTTTCTGTTTCTCTTCAACCCCTGGTTTTCCCAGGCTGAGACTTGGGCACTCTTCCTCCATTTTCACCACCATCCACTCCCATGACCTCACCACTCCTTACCCACTCACCATTATGTGTTATTCTCTGGTGTACAATAGAGGCACATGCTACTGAGAAGTTTCAGGTTAATGGTTCCTTTCTTTTACAGTGTCCTTTCCTATGGCTTGGCGCAGAGATCCATCGTTGAATTAAGATGATCAGATGGTATACTGCTACGTGAGTCCTTCAGGTATAAGTTATGTGCATACAGTGATTCCGTCCCGAGGTTTCCTTTACCAGCAACAGTAGCAGTATGGTTGAATGGTTACGCAAATGGACTGTTAATGTTGAAGTTAGCTGACTTCCTCACATTATTCAGCCAGGCACAGCAGTCTGAAATGCTTAGTATATGCTGCTGTGATAGATACAATTGGCTAATATGTTCTCCAGAATGTCCGTGTAAATTGCTTCGAACAGATGTGTGTCCTGAGTTATGAATTCCAAACGTCTCAGTAACGATCCGTTTGAAACCTGTTGCTGACTGTGCTTCCTGTCATTGGTAGTTTCCTTATTGATAATCTGTCATGAATTGGCTGTGCGTTGCCGTTGGCTGTAGCCAAATCCATACTAATCTATACTGACAGCACAGTATCAGTCCCTAACATGAATGACAGCTTGGTCACCACTGCTATTAGATAACATGTTTCACTTAATGATAGACCAGTATTCGGAGCGGGTGCACCAGTAACCCTCTGGTTCTGGCTCTGCTAGGACAGAATATTGATTAGAACCCCACTGAGTTGTTGAATACAAGCTGTCCACTTGAGATTGCTGCCAAGCGCTTCTCATGATATCTTCAGTGAAAATCACCATATTTTACATGACAATCTACCATGGATTTCTACTTCATTATAATAATGTATGTAACAAGGACTATATTGAATAAGGAAGTGTTGTAATTGGTTTTGTAATAAGTAATTCCTTTAAATCACATAAAATCTTTCAACTGGTTTCTCTACCCCATCGTACCTTCCTGACTGAATGGTCAGAATGACTATGGCTGCGTTTATACAGGCAGCCCAATTCTGATCTTTTTTTAAAACTAATTGGTCTTTTGACAATCACATCAGATCTTTTCACATCAGATCTTTTTCAGAGCTGATCTGATTGGTAAATGCATTTATACAGGCAGCCCAATTCTGATCTTTTTATTCACTATGGATGCATTTACACAGGCAGCCCAATTCTGATCTTTTTATTCACTATGGATGCATTTACACAGGCAGCCCAATTCGGATATATTTTTTAACTAATTGGTCTATTGACCAATCAGATAAGCTCTGAAAAATATGTGATTGGTCAAAAGACCAATTAGTGGAAAACATTTCAGAATTGGGTTGTCTGTGTAAATGCAGCCTAATTGGTCTTTTGACCAATCAGATCACCTCTGAAAAAAATCTGATGTGGTTGGTCAAAAGACCAATTTGTGGAAAAAATTATCAGAATTGGCATGCCTGTGTGAATGCAGCCTGTGTCCTGAAGGCTATTCAGTATCTGTCAATGACTGCCTGGTCAGTCTAATTAAAAGTCTGTGTCACCCGATCAATAACCTATTCTCTTTCTCTCTCTGCTCTGGTCCATCGCCTAGCCCTGGCCTGTGCTTCACGCACACCAGAACTGGATTCAAATACAGTTGTTATTTAAATACTCATTTTCTGTGTATTTGAGTATTTTCAAATAATGTGGCCCGAATCAACTACTTCAAATATTATTTTTAAATACCTGGGTTAAATGTGTCTATTTGAGTATTTTCAAATACTTTCCATGTGCATTTCCAAATATATTCCAATGTTCAACTACTTGTCTTTTCAATATTTAAATACTTACTTCCAAATGTCTATCAAAGTAATTGAAATGCCATAAATAGTATTTGAACCCAGGTCTGACACACGCACACGCATCCATACGCGCACGCACACACGCACGCACACACACACAGAGATAGAGGTAGGGAGTCACAGGAACAATGTGGTGTGGGGGTGGTGAGAAGTGTAGCCTTGAATCAGTCCTCTTCTTCTCATCCTTCTGGTATCCCAGGGCAGCGTGCCCCCTTAGAGATGTTTAAGACCCGGATGATACTGCTGATGGGTGATCCTCTGTGGCACTCTCTCAGACTGCCTCTGGGGCTGGGCTGGAAAAACAGCTGGTGCAGTAGGAAATAGCATCTGAGAGAACCAAGGGTGCAATAAGCTCACAGAACAATGACTCATGCTCATACTCAGGCGCTGATATTTGTCGTGGGTCTTTGTTTTCTTTCAAATATGTGCTTCACTTCCTTGGCGTAATGGAAGCCGTGGAATAGTCCTAAAAGTGCATTCTGGTCCAGCTAAATCAAGTGCACCTGAAATATTTGAAGGTATTTGACCCTGGTCTACTGTAGCTGCTCAACTTACCGACAATGCCCCGTCATTGGCAGACTTATTTATCCATCCATAGCTTGAGTGTCGGTAGTGTCTCATTTGGCCCAAGATGTGTTTGTCACAAGGATAGAGTGACAGGTGTCTGAGAGAAGATGTTTTGGGGTGGGGGTGCTGTCGACCAGGATTCAAAATGGAATAAATCTATTTTTTTCTCACACATTACATACAATACCCCATAATGACAAAGTTAAAACATGTTTTTAGAAATGTTTGCAAATATATTGAAAATGAAATACGGAAATATCTCATTTACATAGGTATTCACACCCCCTGAGTAAGTACGTTAGAATCACCTTGACAGAGATTACAGCTGGGAGGCTTTCTGGGTAAGTCTCTAAGAGATTTGCACACCTGGATTGTACAACATTTGCATATTATTCTTCAAGATTGCCTCGTTAAATAAAGGTTAAATAAAGGTTCAATAAAAAAATAAAAAGCTCTGTCAAGTTGGTTGTCGATCATTGATAGACAGCCATTTCCAAGTCTTGAAATGGATTTTCAAGCCGATTTAAGTCAAAACTGTAACTAGGCCACTTAGGAACATTCAATGTTGTCTTGGTAAGCAACTCCAGTGTATATTTGACCTTGTGTTTTAGGTTATTGTCCTGCTGAAACGTGAATTTGTCTCCCAGTGTCTGTTGGAAAGCAATAATAATTGTAATTGTAATATTTTTATTCTGTACATTCTTCCTTTTTTTCACTCTGTCATTTAGGTTACATTTGTGGAGTAACTACAATGTTGCCGATCCCTCATCAGTTTGAAATTGGGAAAATTATGATAATGTCATTTTGTGTAAGAGCTGTTTGAAAGAAATGACTGGAATTTCAGCCTGTTCAGGTGTGATGGATCTTTTGGCCCACATCATGACATCACAATGTGATCTGATTATATTAAACCAATGACTGTTCATCTGGTTAAGGGGGCAGGCTTTACACATTTAACACATTTAAGTCATTTAGCAGACGCTCTTATCCAGAGCGACTAGACCATCCTATCAGCCAATTAGGGCTGTGTATGTAAATATCTTCCACATTTTTTCAGAATGCCCACACCATCAGACTGAGTATTTCAAGGGCCAAAGAAGGCACAGGGAAATGAATGATAAAAAATATATTTTATTTTCATTAAAACCTCTACTGGATTGGTGGGTCCCCAGCAGGACGGTTGAACTAATGTAGGCTAATGTGATTAGCATGAGGATGTAACAAGAACATTTCACAGGACATAGATATATCTGATATTTGCAGAAAGCTTCAATTCTTGTTAATCTAACTGCACTTTCCAATTTACAGTAGCTATTACAGTGAAAGAATATCATGATATTGTTTGAGGAGAGTGCACAGTTATGAACTTGAAAAGTTATTAATAAACCAATTAGACACATTTGGGCAGTCTTGATACAACATTTTGAACAGAAACGCAATGGTTCATTAGATCAATCTAAAACTTTGCATATACACTGCTGGCATCTATCTAAATCTAAATTGTGCCTGGGCTGGAATAAAACATTATGGCCTTTCTATTGCATTTCAAAGATGATGATACAAAAAAACAGTTAATTTTCCTTTGTATTTTCTTTTGCCAGATCTAATGTGTTATATTCTCCTACATTAATTTCACATTTCCACAAATTTCCTTTCCTTTCAATTCAAATGGTATCAAGAATATCCTTGCTTCAGGTCCTGAGCTACAGGCAGTAAGATTTGGGTATGTCGTTTTAGGCAATTTTATTTATAAAGAGGCGGATCCTTAAACAAACACACACAGTGATTTATTAGAGACACGGTGATGATTTTAAAATACAATTACAAAGACTAAATGGGGGCTTTCACCCACTTAAGGTTTCACTGTCATTGTAAAGGCCTAGTCATTTCTGAAGATTATTAATTTACATCTGTCCCTCATTTTAAGATCAACCCTGTTATGCGAACTGAGGGAAATTATTCCTTTTAAAAAAAAATTCAGAAGAACATTAAACATCTAATAGTCAAGCCATAGTGTAAAAGGAGGTGAGCTGGTTCTATTCTTTTTGGCCATGTTCTGCTATTTTGTGGTGGAAGTTAATCCAATTGGACTTGTCACATGCTTCGTAAACAAAAGATGTAGACTAACAGGGAAATGCTTACTTACGGGTCATTTTCCAACAATGCAGACCGTATTGCCCATAGATAGACAGAGATGTTTTAACTTGTAACTTTTTTTTGTGAAGATTATTTTCAATTGCCTTTCAAATCCCTAGATTTATGACTGTTTAATGATGAAATCGTCAACCCTG
This sequence comes from Oncorhynchus gorbuscha, assembly GCF_021184085.1. Taxonomy (NCBI): domain Eukaryota; kingdom Metazoa; phylum Chordata; class Actinopteri; order Salmoniformes; family Salmonidae; genus Oncorhynchus; species Oncorhynchus gorbuscha. The sequence goes on along the minus strand of NC_060183.1, from coordinate 46,869,228 downwards.
TCACAGTCAACTCTGTTACAGTCAACGCTGTTACTATATTTGGCACTTAATAGGCACTATAGTAATTGTTTTATTTAACCTTTTGAGATGGGAAAACTTGTTTTTTATTAAGTTGAACATGTACTTTTAATGACAATGTTAAAATTATCTGAAATAACATTTTTTGTTTTTATTTACCAAGTCACACTACTCAAAAGGCATCTAATTGGTGGAACTGTGGATACCAATATCCCTGTGAGCGTTCCAGGCCCATGATGTGCATATAAGGGTTTAGAACATAAATTGTGGATTATTAATATTGCATTGTATTGTACTGCACCCTCTAAGCTTTTAACACAGATCCCTTGTCCAAAAGTATTTTAATCTGCTATTGTTAGCAATATATATATGCTCCCTCTCCAGCCTCTAGGTCCACCAGGCTGCTCGTATGGCGCCCACCTGTCACCATCGCTACGCACACCTGCGCATCATCAGACTCACCTGGACTCCATCACCTTCTTGATTACCTGCCCTATATATGTCACTCCCTTTGGTTCTTTCCCCAGGCGTCCTTGTTTCTGTTCCAGTGTCATGTCTGTGCGTTGTTTGTGTTTCTGTTCTAGTGTCATGTCTGTGCGTTGTTTGTGTTTCTGTTCCAGTGTCATGTCTGTGCGTTGTTTCTGTTTCTGTTCCAGTGTCATGTCTGTGCGTTGTTTGTGTTTCTGTTCCAGTGTCATGTCTGTGCGTTGTTTGTGTTTCTGTTCCAGTGTCATGTCTGTGCGTTGTTTGTGTTTCTGTTCCAGTGTCATGTCTGTGCGTTGTTTGTGTTTCTGTTCCAGTGTCATGTCTGTGCGTTGTTTGTGTTTCTGTTCCAGTGTCATGTCTGTGCGTTGTTTGTGTTTCTGTTCCAGTGTCATGTCTGTGCGTTGTTTGTGTTTCTGTTCCAGTGTCATGTCTGTGCGTTGTTTGTGTTTCTGTTCCAGTGTCATGTCTGTGCGTTGTTTGTGTTTCTGTTCCAGTGTCAGTGTCATGTCTGTGCGTTGTTTGTGTTTCTGTTCCAGTGTCATGTCTGTGCGTTGTTTGTGTTTCTGTTCCAGTGTCATGTCTGTGCTGTTCCAGTGTCATGTCTGTGCGTTGTTTGTGTTTCTGTTCCATCATGTGTCATGTCTGTGCTTGTTTGTGTTTCTGTTCCAGTGTCATGTCTGTGCGTTGTTTGTGTTTCTGTTCCAGTGTCATGTCTGTGCGTTGTTTGTGTTTCTGTTCCAGTGTCATGTCTGTGCGTTGTTTGTGTTTCTGTTCCAGTGTCATGTCTGTGCGTTGTTTGTGTTTCTGTTCCAGTGTCATGTCTGTGCGTTGTTTGTGTTTCTTGTTTTGTATTTAGTTGCGTTTATTTATTAAAACACTCACTCCCTGAACATGCTTCCCGACTCTCAGCGCACATGTTACACTATCACTCTTGCCTTTATCACTCTTGCCTTTCGTAAACTAACACTCACACATGATCTTTACCTACTAGCACCTACTAGCACTGACTTTGCTGATAGCTACTTTATCAAGGAAAGATGTACTTACTATGACTGAGATATGTGGTTGTCCCACCTAGCTATCTTAAGATGAATACACTAACTGTAAGTCACTCTGGATAGGAGTGTCTGCTAAATTACTAAAATGTAAATGTTAAAATGTAGACTTACAAATTACTTTCTTCTGCAGGCATTTGCAGTGCCCTACCTGTCAGTTCGGCTAAGTACTTCTCACCTTCAACACATTTGGGAAATGTGTTAAAGAAATCAGAGGTTCCCTTTCCATAAACTTTCACACCCACACCTACCTGTCCTCAGTGGTTCTCAAATTAAAACACAGTCTCACCACAACATACCCAAGTTACAATGCCTTTTCTCAGAAGCGCTTACATCTTGCTGCCTCTTCTCAGAATATGGCCTTACTCTTAGAATTCACCCCCCCACACACACACACCCTTTCCTTTGTGACTTTCACACACACGCACGCACACAGGCACCCACGCAGGGACACATGCACGCAAACACACACACACAGACACACATACACGCACACACAACGTCAACCTAAGTCAGTAAGTTAAAGTGCATTTATTTGACCTCTGCTGTGGTGGGCTAGATGATGTGTATGTGTGGGCTATAGCTGTCTTTCACACCTAGTGGACCCAGAGCAGAGGGTGACAGACCAATCAGATGGCCTGTTACCCACAGCAGAGACAGCAGGGAGGGAGACCTGTCCCAAACAGGCTGCAATGGCATATGTCACTAGCACAGATGAGGCATTTTGGAATACAGTTATTTCACTCCTGAAATCAGATATCAGGGATGAATGATATACAGTTATTTTATAATGATTAAAAAAACATGTTTTTATTCAGCGTTAGAATAAATTGTGGCTGGGGTGGCCAGTAAGATGGACATGTAATCATGGATGTAATCACAGCACCATCTGTGGCCCTAAAACATGAGGTGGTAAGAACTGAAATATAAAATGGTTATGATGATATGGCAAATATCACAAAGCTATATTTGAGATTCTGCCCCACACCATTAAGATAACATAACATAACCTAATGCTACAGGCCATACAGTCTTATGTGACTTTCCTCTGGCTGTGTCCTTGACCTCTAATTAGTCTAAATGCCATTCGAAATGGCACCCTTTTCCCTATATAGTGCAATACTTTTGACCAGGGCCCATAGAGCCCAAAGACCCAGACACTCACAGCCCATAGTGCTGTAGCAGTAGGGGGAAATGCGTGTAAGATGCCTGGAGAGCTCCTTTCATGATGCAGCGTTCGGAGAGGGCTTCTTGTCTCCGCTATGTCCAGGAACACTAGTTGGCTTTGTTTCAGCAATGATAAACCTCTGCCAGTGGATCAGCTGGTAATCACAACCATGGACTGGCTGTGTTCGGCCTAAAATAAACCGGTCCACAGAGCTACCCATCAACAGAGCTGCAGATATTCTAACATGTAGTGACTCAGGGGTGTGAATACTTACAGTGCATTCGGAAAGTATTCAGACACCTTGACTTTTTCCACATTTTGTTACGTTACAGTCTTATTCTAAAATAGATTAAATTGTTGTTTTTCCTCATAAATCTACACACAAAATGTAATATTACATTTACATAAGTATTCAGACCCTTTACTCAGTACTTTGTTGATGCACCTTTGGCAGTGATTACAACCTAGAGTCTTCTTGGGTATGATGCTACAAGCTTGGCACACCTGTATTTGGGGAGTTTCTCCCATTCTTCTCTGCAGATCCTCTCAAGCTCTATCAGGTTGGATGGGGAGCGACGCTGGACAGTTATTTTCAGGTCTCTCCAGAGATGTTTTATCAGGTTCCAGTCTGGGTTCTGGCTGGGCCACTCAAGGACATTCAGAGACTTGTCCCGAACCCACACCTGCATTGTCTTGGCTGTGTGTTTAGGGTCATTGTCCTGTTGGAAGGTAAACCTTCACCCCCAGTCTGAGGTCCTGAGTGCTCTGCAATAGGTTTTCATCAAGGAACTCTCTGTACATTGCTCCATTCATCTTTCCCTCGATCCTGACTAGTCTCTCAGTCCCTGCCGCTGAAAACCATCTCCACAGCATAATGCTGCCACCACCATGCTTCACCGTAGGGATGGTGCCAGGTTTTCTCCAGGCGGGATGTTTGGCATTCAGGCCAAAGAGTTCAATCTTGGTTTCATCAGACCAGAGAATCTTGTTCCTCATGGTCTGAGAGTTCTTTAGGTGCCTTTTGGAAAACTCCAAGTGGGTTGTCGTGCCTTTTACTGAGGAGTTCCTTCTGTCTGGCCACTCTACCATAAAGGTCTGATTGGTGGAGTGCTGCAGAGATGGTTGCTCTTCTGGAAGGTTCTCCCATCGCCACAGAGGAAATCTGGAGCCCTGTCAGAGTGACCATCGCGTTCAAATTTTATTTGTCACATACACATGGTTAGCAGCGTAGCAAAATGCTTGTGCTTCTAGTTCCGACAGTGCAGTAATATCTAACAAATAATCAAACAATTACCCAACAACTACCTAATACACGCAAATCTAAAGGGGTGAATGAGAATATGTACATGTAAGTATATGGATGAGGGATGGCCGAGCGGCATAGGCAAGGTGCAATAAATGGTAAAAGAAATACAGTATATACAGTACATGTGATATGAGTAGTGGCATTATTTAGAGTGCATTGTATAAAGTGACTAGTGATCCATTTATTAAAGTGGCCAGTGATTGGGTCTCAATGTAGGCAGCAGCCTCTGTGAGTTAATGATTGCTGTTTAGCAGTCTGATGGCCTTGAGATAGAAGCTGTTTTTCAGTCTCTCGGTCCCAGCTTTGATGCACCTGTACTGACCTCACCTTCTGGATGGTAGCGGTATGAACAAGCAGTGGCTCGGGTGGTTGATGTCCTTGATGATCTTTCTGGCCTTCCTGTGACATTGGGTGCTGTAGGTGTCCTGGAGGGCAGGTATTCTGCCCCCGGTGATGCGTTGAGCAGACCGCACGACCCTCTGGAGAGCCTTGCGTTGAGGGCGGTGCAGTTGTCGTACCCGGCTGTGATACAGCCAGACAGGATGCTCTCGATTGTGTATCTGTAAAAGTTTGTCAGGGTGTTGGGTGACAAGCCAAATTTCTTCAGCCTCCTGAGGCTGAAGAGGCATTTTTGCGCCTTCTTCACCACAGTGTCTGTGTGAGTGGACCATTTCAGTTTGTCTGTGATGTGTACGCCGAGGAACTTAAAACTTTCCATCTTCTCCACTGCTGCCTTCGATGTGGATAGGGGGGTGCTCCCTCTGCTGTTTCCTGAAGTCCATGATCATCTCCTTTGTTTTGTTGACATTGAGTGAGAGGTTGTTTTCCCAACACCACATTCTGAGTGCCCTCACCTCCTCCTTGTAGGCTGTCTCGTCGTTGTTGGTAATCTAGCCCACTACTGTTGTGTCGTCTGCAAACTTGATGATTGAGTTAGAGGCGTGCATGGCCACACAGCCATGGGTGAACAGGGAGTACAGGAGGGGGCTGAGCACGCAGCCTTGTTGGGGCCCCAGTGTTGAGGGTTAGCAAAGTGGAGATGTTGTTTCCTACCTTCACCACCTGGAGGTGGCCCGTCAGAAAGTCCAGGATCCAATTGCACAGGGCAGGGCCTCCAGCTTGATGATGAGCTTGGAGGGTACTATGGTGTTGAATGCTGATCTGTAGTCAATGAACAGCATTCTTACATAGGTGTTCCACTTGTCCAGATGGGATAGGGCAGTGTGCAGTGTGATGGCGATTGCATCGTCTCTGGACCTGTCGTGGCAGTATGCATACTGAAGTGGGTCTAGGGTGGCCGGTAAGGTGGAGGTGATATGATCCTTGACTAGTCGCTCAAAGCACTTCATGATGACAGAAGTGAGTACTATGGGGCGGTAGTCATTTAGTTCAGTTATCTTTGCCTTCTTGGGTACAGGGACAATGGTAGTCATCTTGAAGCATGTGGGGACAACAGACTGGTATATGGAGCGATTGAATATGTCCGTAAACACATCAGCCAGCTGGTCTGAGCATGCTTTAAGGACGCGGCTAGGGATGCCATCTGGGCCAGCAGCCTTGCGAGGGTTAACACGTTTAAATGCTTTACTCACGTCAGCCATGGGGAAGGAGGGGGTGGGGGGGGTTCAGTCCTTGATAGCGGACCACGACGGTGGCACTGTATTATCCTCAAAGCGGGAAAAGAAGGTGGTTAGTCTGTCTGGAAGCGTGACGTCGGTGTCCTTGACATGGCTGGATTTATTTTTGGAGTCCATGATTTCCTCATGTCTGAGCCATGTTCCGTGTTCCCTGTTCCGGCATGTCACTTGTTTGATTGTTTTGCGGAGGGAAAAGCTGGTTTTCATTGGTAAATGCGGTGGATCGCGCTTTCAGTTTTGCGCGAATGCCGCCATCCATCCACGGTTTCTGGTTAGGGTAGGTTTTAATAGACATAGTGGGTACAACATCTCCAATGCACTCCTTTATAAACACACTCACAGAGTCAGCGTATAGGTCGATGTTGTTCTCTGAGACTGGCCGGGACACATTTCATTCCACGTGATCAAACAATCTTGAAGCGTGGCTTCCAATTGGTCGCACCATCATTGAATGGTTCTCATCACTGGTACATCCTGTTTGAGTTTTTGACGGAAAGAGCAAGATGATGTCGTGGCCGAATTTACAGAAGGGAGAGCGGGGGAGGGCTTTGTATGCATCGTGGAAGTTAGAGAAGCAGTGGTCGAGGGTATTGAACATGCGCGTAGCGCAATCAATATGCTGGAAGAATTTAGGTAGATTTGTTCTCAAATTTGCTTTGTTAAAATCCCCAGCTACAATAAATGCAGCCTCAGGATGTATGATTTCCAGTTTGCACATAGACCAGTGAAGTTCCTTGATGGCTGTCTTGGTGTCTACTTGAGGGCGAATGTACACATCTGTGATTATAACTGACGAGAATTCTCTTGGAAGGTAAAATGGCCGGCACTTGATTGTAAGAAATTCTAGATCGGATGAGCAGAAGGACTTGAGTTCTTGTATGTTGCTATGATTACACCATGAGTCTTTAATCATAAAGCATACACCCCCACCCTTCCTTTTCACAGAGAGGTGTTTATCTCTGTCGGCACGATGCATGGAGAAGCCCGGTGGCTGAACCGATTCCGACAACATATCTCAAGAGAGCCCTGTTTCTGTGATGTCTCTCTGGAAGGCAACCCTTGCTCGAATTTTGTCTACCTTGTTGTCAAGAGACTGGACATTGGCTAGTAGTAAACTCGGGAGCGGGTGCGATGTGCACCTTCTCGGCGTTGTTTTGGATCGCCTACTGGAATTGTTCCATTGTTCTGGGTGGTGGTCCAAACAGAGGATCCACTTTGGGAATTTCATATTCCTGGTCGTAATGTTGGTAAGTTGACGTTGCTCTTATATCCAATAGTTCTTCCCGGTTGTATGTAATAAGACTTAAAGGGAAAGGCGTTTCCGCTAGCGGGACAGCTCCGGTGAAAGTGGAGGGCGCGCAATTCAAATAAATATTCATAACAATTATGGATATTAAACATTTAGGTACATACAAGTGTCTCATATCGGTTGAAAGTTTAAGTTAGTGTTAATCTAACTGCACCGTCCAATTTACAGTATATTACAGCGAAAACATGCCATGTGATTGTTTGAGGACGGCGCCCCACATCAAAATATTTTTCCACCGGCACAGGTTTCATTTAAAAAATTCATAAAGGTTTCATAAAGGTTTCATAAATTAAATATTCACTTACTTTTTGGAAATCTTCCTCTGATTTGTCATCCAAAGGGTCTTAGCTTTAACATGTAGTGTTGTTTGGTTAGATAAAATCTTTCTTTATATGCCAAAAAGTCTGTTTAGTTGGCACCATCGATATATGCCAAAAAATACATTTTTATTTTCTTCTCAGTCTGTTTATCTTATCTTCAAGTTTCCAAGACTGTGTCCCTGTACCATCTTACTTGTTTTGGAATTTCCTGTGGAAGCCATAGAGTAATCCCCCTATACTTTCCATTCAACATGGTCTCTCTCTCTCAAAAAAATCTGTTTGAACCATATCTATTGTAATATTCTATTACATTATTTTAACATTTCTAAAACTTTGTTTCAACAAGTCCAAATACATTCAGGCGGAAATTGAGAAAAAAGGGGCCTAGACGATTTTCTGTGGTAACAATGTAAGAAATAATACGTAAAGAAAACAATAATCCCCCAATTAAAGAGTCTTGGTGGTTCCAATTTTATTTAAGAATGATGGAGGCTAAGTTTGGGGACCTTCAATGCTGTAGAGACCAACTGTGCTTCTAGCTCTCGAAGAGTTGGTTTTTGCTCTGTCATGCTGGTTCCAAACAGGTATTTCTCATGTCCAATCAATTGAAAACAGTTGGCCTCTGAATACTTATTCAATAAAAAATGGTTTTTCTTTGTCATTTTGAGGCACTGTGTGCAGATTGATAAGGAACATTTCTAATTTTGTCCATTTTAGAATAGGGCTGTAACGTAACAAAATGTGTACTAAGTCAAGGGGTACGAATACTTTCTGAAGGCAATGTAGTTGTCATCCAGTGGGAAAAAAACTATTTTGTGGCATTGGTATTTTTGTGAATGGAACATTCTAAAGCACTGGAGCTGGTGATAAATATTATATATTTGCAACAAATCAAATGAATTCAGCCGTTTTTACTGTCCTCGGGGGTGGAGTTTAAATAACACCTTTCTTTCTTTATCCACAGTCTCTTGTGTCCTGACAAACCCTGTACATCGTGAACCTGCTATCTCTTTTACAAGTGGCGAAGGAACTCTTTTTACACCCTTTAGCGAGTTCTGACCTGTGGTGAACCCAGGATAATCGAGTTTAGTATTTTGGTTTTTGAGCAAAGCGGTCTGAAAAGGGTCTTGGGGAGTGGAACGGCAGCTGCTTGCTCACTTGGGCGTGACTTGATAAAAGTGGGGGAGGCTTTTATCTGTTCCTCTCCCAGGACTAACCTTTCCTCACACATGGCTGCTCATTTAACAGGCCTGATGCTGGTTTAAAAGGGCTGATTCTCCCTGAATCCCCATGCTGGAGCGCTTCGGTCCCTACTCCCCTCTGGAAGGAAGCCAAGCTGGGCCACACTGCTCTCACCTTCCATGTACCTTGGGCCCTGGAGCTCTATGTACACTCAGATCTGATTAAGGCACGCAGAGTTAGAGAGAAGAACAGCGCTGTTTAGAAGTGAATTATCGGTGGTGTTCCGCATTTACAGTAGTTATAGAATGGAGAATGGAGTCTAGGAATGATACAGTATGTTGTTGAGCCTACATAATGCAATGACACAACATATATGCTTATAAAGCTCATACTATCTAGCCGAGAGCCAGACAGCCTTAGTGGGCTACAGGTGCCGTTCAATAAACACTCTCCTGTCTGTTCTGCCTTCAGGTAATTGACCAATGCAGTTTTGTCTGTTGCACCTGTTCCTCCATGCTTTGCTTGACCCAGTCAGTCTGATACCAGTCTGCAACTCTGTGATCCTGTGTCATGCTGGGTAAGTGGGGCCGTGCAGTGTAAATAAGAATGGGTTCTTAACTGACTTGCCAAGGTAAATAAAGGTTAAATAAATAAATACAAATAAATAAAAGTGGCATAATTTAAAACTGTAGTCAATGTACTTTTATGTCACTTGAAACGACTTTATATCACTGTGTTACCAAGGAATATTGGGTATGGCAAAGAGGTTTAAGACAGGATTTACAGTTGGAAGTTGAAGGTTTACATACACCTTTGCCAAATACATTTAAACAATTCCTGACATTTAATGCCAGTACAAATTCCCTGTCTTAGGTCAGTCAGGATCACCACCTTATTTTAAGAATGTGAAATGTCAGAATAATAGTAGAGAGAATGATTTATTTCAGCTTTTATTTCTTTCATCACATTCCCAGTGGGTCAGAAGTTTACATGCACTCAATTAGTATTTGGTAGCATTGCCTTTCAATTATTTAACTTGGGTCAAACGTTTCCGGTAGCCTTCCACAAGCTTCGCACAATAAGTTGGGTGAATTTTGGCCCATTCCTCCTGACAGAGCTGGTGTGACTGAGTCGTGTGTGTAGGCTTCCTTGCTCGCACACGCTTTTTCAGTTCTGTCCACAAATATAATTGAGGTCAGGGCTTTGTGATGGCAACTCTAATACCCTGACTTTGTTGTCCTTAAGCCATTTTGCCACAACTTTGGAAGTATGCTCGGGGTCATTGTCCATTTGGAAGACCCATTTGCCACCAAGCTTTAACTTCCGGACTGATGTCTTGAGATGTTGCTTCAATATATCCACCTAATTTTCTTTCCTCATGATGCCATCTATTTTGTGAAGTGCACCAGTCCCTCCTGCAGCAAACCACCCTCAACATGATGCTGCCACCCCCGTGCTTCACAGTTGGGATGGTTTTCTTCGGCTTGCAAGCCTCCCCCTTTTTCCTCCAAACATAACAATGGTCATTATGGCCAAACAGTTCTATTTTTGTTTCATCAGACCAGAGGACATTTCTCCCAAAAGTACGATCTTTGTCCCCATGTGCAGTTGCAAACTGTAGTCTGGCTTTTGTATGGGTTTTTTGGAGCAGTGGCTTCTTCCTTGCTGAGCGGCCATTCAGGTTATGTCGATATAGGACTCGTTTTTACTGTGGATATAGATACTTTTGTACCTGTTTCCTCCAGAATCTTCACAAGGTCCTTTGCTGTTGTTCTGGGATTGATTTGCACTTTTTGCACCAAAGTTCGTTCATCTCTAGGAGACAGAATATGTCTCCTTCCTGAGCGGAATGACGGCTACGTTGTCCCATGGTGTTTATACTTGCGTACTATTGTTTGTACAGATGAACGTGGTACCTTCAGGCATTTTGAAATTGTTCCCAAGGATGAACCAGACTTGTGGAGGTCTACAAATTTTTTTCTGAGGTCTCGGCTGATTTATTTTGATTTTCCCATGATGTCAAGCAACGAGGCACTGAGTTTGTAGGTAGGCCTTGAAATACATCCACAGGTACACCTCCAATTGACTCAAATTATGATCAGAAGCTTCTAAAGTCATGACATTATTTTCTGAAATGTTCCAAGCTGTTTAAATGAACAGTCAACTTAGTGTATGTAAACATCTGACCCACTGGAATTGTGATACAGGGAATTCAAAGTGAAATAATCTGTCTGTAAACAATTGTTGGAAAAATTATTTGTGTCATGCACAAAGTAGATGTCCTAACCGACTTGACAAAACTATAGTTTGTTAACAAGAAATTTGTGGAGTGGTTGAAAAACGAGTTTAATGACCCCTGCTGAAATGTAGTCCCTGTGCCTGACATGATCAGACTACCCCCTCTCCTTGGCAGCACTGCCAAGACCTGCACTCCTCACAAATGTCCTCATCATGGAATTCAGTCAAAGTCTACGTAGTAAGTGAATAACTAATCTAATCCAAAACTAATTAAGATTTAAAGGTTACATGCAACAATGAGAAATATTGCCAAAAGCACATTGGAAATCAATGTAACACATGACCAGCGTGAGAACAGAGGGCAGAGTGACAGGGGAGGGAGGGAAGCAGGGGAGGAGTCGGGGGTGGGGGAGGCTGCTTTCCTGCTCTCTCACTGTTAATCTTTCTGCTGACTGGCTGGCTGAGAGGAGGCTGAGGTGAGAGCAGAGTCGTGGTGAGCAGAGCAGTTGATTCCTGTAACTTTGGGTGATTATCATCAGAGTACCTGAACAAACGTCAGGCTCCACCTAACCCAGGAATTAGAGAGAGAGAGAGAGAGAGGCTGGGGTCTAGAACCTTACACAACATTTAAACCTCCAGTCTGTCTGCTCTCTCCAGCACTTCCTATACATGCTGCGCAGCCAAAGTCACCCATCTCCACCAGTCCACACTAACACACTCAACAGGAGGAGGAGGACATCACTAGGGCAACAGGTATGTGCAATTGACTTGTTTATGATTTGTTCACAGTCATTTTCTCTCTGCTAACATAGATTGATTGATGGATTTTGTGATTTGAAGATGAAGCTTGGATCAAATCTGTCTTCAAAATGTTTGCAGTATTGCGAGTTGAAAGCTATGTTTATTCTGTAAAACCTTCTTTCATTCACTACACTGCAGGGCATCCCTTCTAAAAAATAATACATTGAATAAGTCTGGAATTATTTGAATTAGACTATTTCCCCTATTCTCTGGCCATTATAAAGCTCACATTCCTTCTTCGAGAAACCCATCAAGCCCAACACACATGGGAACGAGCCGACAGATCTAGGCTAACCCCAATCTGACTGGCTCAATATTCAGGTATGCTATCCATGCACAACCACACAGCCTAGCCTATGGCTATGATGCTGCCCTCAGCATAAGACAATGATGAGGACACCCCCTCACTTGGGTCAAAGGAACACTATTAATACTATTATTGCTGAACATTGGACTTTCTTCTTACTATATTGCCTATGATCCAGGACATCTAGACAATAAGGACTCCACTTCAATTAATGAACAATATATTGAAGTGTCATACAGACTGGGGCGGCTTCATTGTGGGGATACAGCACATTGCATCCATATGTGGCCTAAATATGGCAATATAAATTGGAAGCTATTCCCCTGCTATTTTTTTATTGTACGACTGTTTAGGATAGATGGCCAGTCCTATATGAGCTACCACACAATTCCTTATTTCTTCTTCCTGTTGATCAGTGTCCCCTTCCCTTTACGCTACTTAAAATGTAGTATAGAACACCTAAATGCTTAATACAAATTTAGGGTACATTTATGTTTATGGTCATTTAAACCATATTGCTAATAATAATAATAATGATTATGGCTCAAGGGATATTACTCCTACAGTACAGCCATCCATTTGACTGTTTAGGCATATCAGTTGTTTTATCTCGCCTACTTTTCTCCTTTTCCTTTATTACTCACCATATGTCATCAAGTCTACTAACTTAAATGTACAAGTCTGAATGGGTAAATGCTTACTTATTGTGTTTCACTTCATTTATTTATGAATAGCATAAGTCCTAAACAAATATACACAGTTAGTGTACAAAAAACCTTTTGAACACCTTCCTTATATTGAGTTGCACCCCCTTTTTTCAGAACAGCCTCAATTCGTCCGGGCATGGACACTACAAGCTGCCGAAAGTGTTCCACGGGGATGCTGGTCCATGTTGACTCCAATTGCTTCCCACAGTTGTGTCAAGTTGGCTGGATGTCCATTATTGATACACACAGGAAACTGTTGAGCGTGAAAAACCCAGCAGCCTTGCACTTCTTCACACACTCAAACCGGTGCGCCTGGCACCTACTACTATAGCCTGTATGTGTATGCTCCAAATTCATATGTTCCTGCGTTTCTTGATTCTCTGAACACCATATTGTTATAATTAACTGAATTCCATCTGGTTATACGGACAGACATTAACGACATTTTGGACGTGCGAGACAAATCTAATAACTACAGTCCACATGCAACCAAGGCTCTCTAGCATACTGTATACTCTCTGATTACAACATCATTGATGCCCGGCAAGCACATCATCTTAAAGCAAAGGAAACATTCTCGCAAATTGACTTCATACAATTATCTACAACTGTATTTTCTTTAATCAAGAAAATAGAAATCTGACTTATTATGAGCTTGTCTGATCACCACACAAACAGCTGCCAACTTCAAATCTTAGAATCTACTAAAAGAGCCACAAGATGACATTTCAACCTTTCAATACTACAAAATCCTACATTCTGATTAATTTGAAATGTAACTAAATTCATTCATAATGATCAATCAAAATTCAGTCGACCTCTGGATTCTATGGGATGCCACTAAAGTTTTATAAAAAGTTGTGCAGCTGCATTTGCACCTGGTTGAATAAATTGCAATTAAAAATACATCTGAAATGGAAATGTCGTTAACTGTGTTAGAGCGTTCTCAACACACTCTTTTCAGACCAGTTACTCTTTTCAAAATCAAGACAGAACTTAATTTATTGATGAGACATAAAGCAGAATTTACCATCCATCGAGTTAGACTCAGCCATTACTTACATGGTAATCATCCTAGTCGTTTATTTGGCCAACAAACTTTGCAGTAATGAACAGTTACCTGATATAGTAACTATTGAATCTAAAACAGGGAAATTACTGTCAGAACCCAAATGAATCATTAAAATATTATTAAAAAACTGTACATCTCTGATTGTAAATCCACACCAAGCCAGAATAAGTCCTTTCTAAAATAATTAAGAACTCCTCTTCTCACAACAGAAGAAGTCACATCGCTGTGAGCCCAAATCTCTCTCAACTCAAAAGGGCATTGGATAGCATGAATAAAGGCACATTTCATTTTTTTAAATAAATAAGGTCCACTATTGTTCGAAATGATGAATACAGCCATTCACAAAGCTTGATTTTGGAAAGACGTGAATACATCACTAATTTCGCTTTTATTAAAAAAAGTTAAGGATGCCACCCTGTGTTCTCACTATAACCCCCTATCTATGATAAACACATATATAAAACTGTTTTCCAAAATGTTGTTGTCGTGTCTCGAGACTTAATTACCCAAATTGGCCCACACGGACTAAAGCGGATTTGTTAAAAAACATTTATTTTCGGGATAACCTCCACCAACCATTACATTTACATTTACATTTAAGTCATTTAGCAGACGCTCTTACTGTAAGGACAGACTCTGGGAGACCAGATGCAAGAACAGGGAGTGGATATTTAATCAATTACGGACATGAAACAAAACAAGGACAGCGTCTGGACGGGGGGAACAAAACGACATTAAGGCAGACACGAGGAAGAAACTGAGGAAGTGACAGATACAGGGGAGGCAATCAATAAAGTAATAGAGCCCAGGTGAGTCCCATGAAGTGCTGATGCGCATAACGATGGTGACAGGTGTGCGTAATGATGGGCCGCTTGGCGCCCTCGAGTGCCATAGAGGGGGAGCGGATAATTATATGTCTTAAATGCTTCATCAGAAACAACAGCTCCTTGAGCTGTATTATCTCTCGATGCAGAAAAAACTTTTGATATCTATAATGGTCATATCTCTGGTCTGTCTTGGAACATAATGGAAATATCTGCTGTGCTCCATTCAGCATCACTAGAAGCAGCAGACAGGGCAATCTAATTTCACCTTTGATATTTTTTATTATCCATGGAACCGCTAGCCCAGGAAGTTCATCAAGCGAAGGAAATAACATACATTTCCTTAAAATCTACTGATCTACTTCACATTATACACAGACAATATTTTACTATATCTAGACAATGTATCTCAATTGCTCCCAAATGCATTTAGGACCATAGATAAATTCAGCTTTTTTCAGTTACTGTACAACCAAATGCTCTGTCCAGAATACCCCTGAAGTATCCCCTCATGTGCATTTTACCAGTAGGCCTATGATCTCATGAGTCTTCTCAAGTACCTCCTATGTATAGGCCAAGTACCCCCAGGGATCCTAGTACTCCTGTTTGTTTCCCACTGATCTAATCAATTTGCTTCAAGCTTAACACCAACCCCAGTAAAATGACAAGTCATGTTTAAAGCACAGTACATTCTGCTTTCAACTGCTTTCCATTACCATTATTTTATTTACCTTTCAGTGAGAATACACATACTCTGCCCACTGTCATGCAACAGAAAGTTCATAAAATATGTTTTATAAAACAATTTAATTGAAACAGAATGAAACTTTTACATGTGAGTATTTTCTTCAAACAAATACAGACTTTCTTTCAATGAAGTACTCAATTGTTGTTGTTTACTTTTAACCTGGGTTTTAGACTGGCTCGCAAAATGTTTTGGTTTACCTTTAGCCTGGGTTTTAGACTGGCTCGCTAAATGTTTTGGTTTACCTTTAGCCTGGGTTTTAGACTGGCTCGCAAAATGTTTTGGTTTACCTTTAGCCTGGGTTTTAGACTGGCTCGCAAAATGTTTTGGTTTACCTTTAGCCTGGGTTTTAGACTGGCTCGCAAAATGTTTTGGTTTACCTTTAGCCTGGGTTTTAGACTGGCTTGCTAAATATTTTGGTTTTAGCTTTAGCCTGGGTTTAGACTGGCTGACTAAATGTTGTGGCTTAACTTAAACCTGGGTTTTAGACTGGCTCAATAAATGTTTTGGTTTACCTTTAGCCTGGGTTTTTAGATTGGCTTGCTAAATGTTTTGGTTTACCTTTAGTCTGTGTTGTAGACTGGCTCAACAAATGTTTTGGTTTACCTTTAGCTTGGGTTTTAGATTGGCTTGCTAAATGTTTTGGTTTTACCTTTAGCCTGGGTTTTAGATTGGCTTGCTAAATGTTTTGGTTTTACCTTTAGCCTGGGTTTTAGATTGGCTTGCTAAATGTTTTGGTTTTACCTTTAGCCTGGGTGTTAGACTGGCTTGCTAAATGTTTTGGTTTTTACCTTTAACCTGGGTTTTATATTGGCTTGCTAAATGTTTTAGTTTTACCTTTAGCCTGGGTTTTAGATTGGCTTGCTAAATGTTTTGGTTTTACCTTTAGCATGGGTTTTAGACTGGCTTGCTAAATGTTTTGGTTTTACCTTTAGCCTAAATGTTTTGGTTTTCCGGTTCCGGTTGGAGAGAGTGGTCGCATCTGCACGTCGCTCCAACGGGTAGTATAACTTTTTCATTATATTTCATTATATTTCATCATTATATTTCATTATATCACAACGGTTTGATTTGTCTTATCTTAGCAATTTCTTCTCAGCTAGCTACATAGCCGTCTTTGTATCAAAGATAATTGCGTAATTATCGTATTTCGCCGTCCTAACGTAGTCTTCACTAGCCAGCTAGCTAACGTCCACTGATTAGCTGCACTGAGAAACTATTACTATTTCACTCAACTGAATGACTTGATTAGTTTAGTGTTAGCTACCTACATAGCTGTCTTTGCTGTCTTCGTATCATCGTATCCAAGATAATTGTGTTGTTTAGGTTTAGAGTGTGTAGTCTTAGAGTGATTATCTTAATTTACCGAGGTTAGCTAGCCAGCTATTTGTCGTCCTTAACGTAGGTGACTCTGCTAGCTAGCCAACTCTGCTAGCTAGCCAACAGCTAGCCAACGCTAGCCAACGTCTTCTGTATAGAACTCAACTACCCGGTCGCATTCACAGGTTGTATCACTTTTTCACTTCATTTCATTACAGTACAACGGTTTGATTTGTTTGATCGTAGCTAGCTAGCTACATAGCCGTCTTTGTATCAAAGATAATTGTGTAGTCTAGAGCGATTTTCTAGGTTCGCTAGCCATCTATTGTCGTTCTTTTAGCGCAGCGTGGGTAAACAACACTGCTAGCTAGCCTGCTAGCCCCCGAATAGCAACACTGCAGAAACTATTACACTCAACGGAACGACTTGATTAGTGTAGTGTCAACAACGCACCCACTGCCAGCTGGCCTACTTCAGCAGTACTGTATCATTTTAATCATTTTAGTCAATAAGATTCTTGCTACGTAGCTTAACTTTCTGAACATTCGAGACGTGTAGTCCACTTGTCATTCAATCTCCTTTGCATTAGCGTAGCCTCTTCTGTAGCCTGTCAACTATGTGTCTGTTTATCCCTGTTCTCTCCTCTCTGCACAGACCATACAAACGCTCCACACCGCGTGGCCGCGGCCACCCTACTCTGGTGGTCCCAGCGCGCACGACCCACGTGGAGTTCAGGTCTCCGGTAGCCTCTGGAACTGCCAATCTGCGGTCAACAAGGCAGAGTTCATCTCAGCCTATGCCTCCCTCCAGTCCTCGACTTCTTGGCACTGACGGAAACATGGATCACCACAGACAACACTGCTTTCCTACTGCTCTCTCTTCGTCCGCCCACGTGTTCTCGCACACCCCGAGAGCGTCTGGTCAGCGGGGTGGTGGCACCGGGATCCTCATCTCTCCCAAGTGGTCATTCTCTCTTTCTCCCCTTACCCATCTGTCTATCGCCTCCTTTGAATTCCATGCTGTCACAGTTACTAGCCCTTTCAAGCTTAACATCCTTATCATTTATCGCCCTCCAGGTTCCTCGGAGAGTTCATCAATGAGCTTGATGCCTTGATAAGCTCCTTTCCTGAGGACGGCTCACCTCTCACAGTTCTGGGCGACTTTAACCTCCCCACGTCTACCTTTGACTCTTTCCTCTCTGCCTCCTTCTTTCCACTCCTCTCCTTTTTGACCTCACCCTCTCACCTTCCCCCCTACTCACAAGGCAGGCAATACGCTTGACCTCATCTTTTAGATGCTGTTCTTCCACTAACCTCACTGCAACTCCCTCCAAGTCTCCGACCACTGCCTTGTATCCTTTTCCCTCTCGCTCTCATCCAACACCTCCCACACTGCCCCTACTCGGATGGTATCGCGCCGTCCCAACCTTCGCTCTCTCTCCCCCGCTAAATCTCCTCTTCCATCCTATCATCTCTTCCCTCCGCTCAAACCTTCTCCCACCTATCTCCTGATTCTGCCTCCTCAACCCTCCTCTCCTCCCTCTCTGCATCCCTTGACTCTCTATGTCCCCTATCCTCCAGGCCGGCTCGGTCCTCCCTCCCGCTCCGTGGCTCGATGACTCATTGCGAGCTCACAGAACAGGGCTCCGGGCAGCCGAGCGGAAATGGAGGAAAACTGCGGACCTGGCATCCTTTCACTCCCTCCTCTCTACATTTTCCTCCTCTGTCTCTGCTGCTAAAGCCACTTTCTACCACGCTTTTCCAAGCATCTGCCTCTAACCCTAGGAAGCTCTTTGCCACCTTCTCCTCCCTCCTGAATCCTCCGCCCCCTCCCCCTCCTCCCTCTCTGCAGATGACTTGGTTTACCATTTTGAAAAGAAGGTCGACGACATCCGATCCTCGTTTGCTAAGTCAAACGACACCGCTGGTTCTGCTCACACTGCCCTACCCTGTGCTCTGACCTCTTTCTCCCCTCTCTCTCAGATGAAATCTCGGTTTTGACGGCCGGCCGCCCAACAACCTGCCCGCTTGACCCTATCCCCTCCTCTCTTCTCCAGACCATTTCCGGAGACCTTCTCCCTTACCTCACCTCGCTCATCAACTCATCCCTGACCGTTGGCTACGTCCCTTCCGTCTTCAAGAGAGCGAGGTTGCACCCCTTCTGAAAAAACCTACACTCGATCCCTCCGATGTCAAAATTACAGACCAGTATCCCTTCTTTTTTTCTCTCCAAAACTCTTGAACGTGCCGTCCTTGGCCAGCTCTCCCGCTATCTCTCTCTGAATGACCTTCTTGATCCAAATCAGTCAGGTTTCAAGACTAGTCATTCAACTGAGACTGCTCTCCTCTGTATCACGGAGGCGCTCCGCACTGCTAAAGCTAACTCTTCTCCTCTGCTCTCATCCTTCTAGATCTATCGGCTGCCTTCGATACTGTGAACCATCAGATCCTCCTCTCCACCCTCTCCGAGTTGGGCATCTCCGGCGCGGCCCACGCTTTTGCGTCCTACCTGACAGGTCGCTCCTACCAGGTGGCGTGGCGAGAATCTGTCTCCTCACCACGCGCTCTCACCACTGGTGTCCCCCAGGGCTCTGTTCTTGGCCCTCTCCTATTCTCACTATACACCAAGTCATTTGGCTCTGTCATAACCTCACATGGTCTCTCTTATCATTGCTATGCAGACGACACACAATTAATCTTCTCCTTTCCCCCTTCTGAGACCAGGTGGCGAGCATCTGGCATGTCTGGCAGACATATCAGTGTGGATGACGGATCACCACCTCAAGCTGAACCTCGGCAAGACGGAGCTGCTCTTCCTCCCGGGGAAGGACTGCCCGTTCCATGATCTCGCCATCACGGTCGACAACTCCATTGTGTCCTCCTCCCAGAGCGCCAAGAACCTTGGCGTGATCCTGGACAACACCCTGTCGTTCTCAACTAACATCAAGGCGGTGGCCCGTTTGTAGGTTCATGCTCTACAACATCCGGAGTTTGCCTCACACAGGAAGCGGCGCAGGTCCTAATCCAGGCACTTGTCATCTCCCGTCTGGATTACTGCAACTCGCTGTTGGCTGGGCTCCTGCCTGTGCCATTAAACCCCTTCAACTCATCCAGAACGCCGCAGCCCGTCTGGTGTTCAACCTTCCCAAGTTCTCTCACGTCACCCCGCTCCTCCGTTCTCTCCACTGGCTTCCAGTTGAAGCTCGCATCCGCTACAAGACCATGGTGCTTGCCTACGGAGCTGTGAGGGGAACGGCACCTCAGTACCTCCAGGCTCTGATCAGGCCCTACACCCAAACAAGGGCACTGCGTTCATCCACCTCTGGCCTGCTCGCCTCCCTACCACTGAGGAAGTACAGCTCCCGCTCAGCCCAGTCAAAACTGTTCGCTGCCCTGGCCCCCCAATGGTGGAACAAACTCCCTCACGACGCCAGGACAGCGGAGTCAATCACCACCTTCCGGAGACACCTGAAACCCCACCTCTTTAAGGAATACCTAGGATAGGTTAAGTAATCCCTCTCACCCCACCCCCTAAGTTTTAGATGCACTATTGTTAAACTGTCCCACTGGATGTCATAAGGTGAATGCACCAATTTGTAAGTCGCTCTGGATAAGAGCGTCTGCTAAATGACTTAAATGTAAATGTAAATGTTTTAGACTGGCTCGCAAAATGTTTTGGTTTACCTTTAGCCTGGGTTTTAGACTGGCTCGCAAAATGTTTTGGTTTACCTTTAGCCTGGGTTTTAGACTGGCTCGCTAAATGTTTTGGTTTACCTTTAGCCTGGGTTTTAGACTGGCTCGCAAAATGTTTTGGTTTACCTTTAGTATGGGTTTTTGACTGGCTCGCAAAATGTATTGGTTTACCTTTAGCCTGGGTTTTAGACTGGCTCGCAAAATGTTTTGGTTTACCTTTAGCCTGGGTTTTAGACTGGCTTGCTAAATATTTTGGTTTTACCTTCAGCCTGGGTTTTAGATTGGCTTGCTAAATGTTTTGGTTTTACCTTTAGCCTGGGTTTTAGATTGGCTTCCTAAATGTTTTGGTTTTACCTTTAGCCTGGGTGTTAGACTGGCTTGCTAAATGTTTTGGTTTTTACCTTTAACCTGGGTTTTATATTGGCTTGCTAAATGTTTTAGTTTTACCTTTAGCCTGGGTTTTAGATTGGCTTGCTAAATGTTTTGGTTTTACCTTTAGCATGGGTTTTAGACTGGCTTGCTAAATGTTTTGGTTTTACCTTTAGCATGGGTTTTAGACTGGCTTGCTAAATGTTTTGGTTTTACCTTTAGCATGGGTTTTAGACTGGCTCGCAAAATGATTTGGTTTACCTTTAGCCTGGGTTTTAGACTGGCTCGCAAAATGTTTTGGTTTACCTTTAGCCTGGGTTTTAGACTGGCTCGCAAAATGTTTTGGTTTACCTTTAGCCTGGGTTTTAGACTGGCTCGCTAAATGTTTTGGTTTACCTTTAGCCTGGGTTTTAGACTGGCTCGCAAAATGTTTTGGTTTACCTTTAGCATGGGTTTTTGACTGGCTCGCAAAATGTATTGGTTTACCTTTAGCCTGGGTTTTAGACTGGCTCGCAAAATGTTTTGGTTTACCTTTAGCCTGGGTTTTAGACTGGCTTGCTAAATATTTTGGTTTTACCTTCAGCCTGGGTTTTAGATTGGCTTGCTAAATGTTTTGGTTTTACCTTTAGCCTGGGTTTTAGATTGGCTTCCTAAATGTTTTGGTTTTACCTTTAGCATGGGTTTTAGACTGGCTTGCTAAATGTTTTGGTTTTACCTTTAGCATGGGTTTTAGACTGGCTCGCAAAATGTTTTGGTTTACCTTTAGCCTGGGTTTTAGACTGGCTCGCTAAATGTTTTGGTTTTACCTTTAGCTTGGGTTTTAGATTGGCTTGCTAAATATTTTGGTTTTACCTTTAGCATGGGTTTTAGATTGGCTTGCTAAATGTTTTGGTTTTACCTTTAGCATGGGTTTTAGACTGGCTTGCTAAATGTTTTGGTTTTACCTTCAGCCTGGGTTTTAGATTGGCTTGCTAAATGTTTTGGTTTTACCTTTAGCCTGGGTTTTAGATTGGCTTGCTAAATGTTTTGGTTTTACCTTTAGCCTGGGTTTTAGATTGGCTTGCTAAATGTTTTGGTTTTACCTTTAGCCTGGGCGTTAGACTGGCTTGCTAAATGTTTTGGTTTTTACCTTTAACCTGGGTTTTATATTGGCTTGCTAAATGTTTTAGTTTTACCTTTAGCCTGGGTTTTAGATTGGCTTGCTAAATGTTTTGGTTTTACCTTTAGCATGGGTTTTAGACTGGCTTGCTAAATGTTTTGGTTTTACCTTCAGCCTGGGTTTTAGATTGGCTTGCTAAATGTTTTGGTTTTACCTTTAGCCTGGGTTTTAGATTGGCTTCCTAAATGTTTTGGTTTTACCTTTAGCATGGGTTTTAGACTGGCTCGCAAAATGTTTTGGTTTACCTTTAGCCTGGGTTTTAGAATGGCTCGCAAAATGTTTTGGTTTACCTTTAGACTGGGTTTTAGACTGGCTTGCTAAATATTTTGGTTTTAGCTTTAGCCTGGGTTTAGACTGGCTCACTAAATGTTGTGGCTTAACTTAAGCCTGGGTTTTAGACTGGCTCGCTAAATGTTTTGGTTTATCTTTAGACTGTATTGTAGACTGGCTCAAAAAATGTTTTGGTTTACCTTTAGCCTGGATTTTTAGATTGGCTTGCTAAATGTTTTGGTTTACCTGTAGTCTGTGTTGTAGACTGGCTCAACAAATGTTTTGGTTTACCTTTAGCCTGGGTTTTAGATTGGCTCGCTAAATGTTTTGGTTTTACCTTTAGCCTGGGTTATAGACTGGCTTGCTAAATGTTTTGGTTTTAACTTTAGCCTTTTTAGACCGGCTCGCTAAATGTTTTGGTTTACCTTTAGGCTGGGTTTTAGACCGGCTTAAATGTTTTGGTTAACCTTTAGCATGGATTTTAACTGGCTTTAAATGTTTCGTTTTACCTTTAGCCTGGGTCTTAGACTGGCTCGCTAAATGTTTTGGTTTTACCTTTAGCCTGGGTTTTAGATTGGCTTGCTAAATATTTTGGTTTTACCTTTAGCATGGGTTTTAGATTGGCTTGCTAAATGTTTTGGTTTTACCTTTAGCATGGGTTTTAGACTGGCTTGCTAAATGTTTTGGTTTTACCTTCAGCCTGGGTTTTAGATTGGCTTGCTAAATGTTTTGGTTTTACCTTTAGCCTGGGTTTTAGATTGGCTTCCTAAATGTTTTGGTTTACCTGTAGTCTGTGTTGTAGACTGGCTCAACAAATGTTTTGGTTTACCTTTAGCCTGGGTTTTAGATTGGCTCGCTAAATGTTTTGGTTTTACCTTTAGCCTGGGTTATAAACTGGCTTGCTAAATGTTTTGGTTTTAACTTTAGCCTAGGTTTTAGACCGGCTCGCTAAATGTTTTGGTTTACCTTTAGCCTGGGTTTTAGACTGGCTTGCTAAATGTTTTGGTTTTAACTTTAGCCTAGGTTTTAGACCGCCTCGCTAAATGTTTTGGTTTACCTTTAGCCTGGGTTTTAGACCGGCTCGCTAAATGTTTTGGTTAACCTTTAGCATGGATTTTAGACTGGCTTGCTAAATGTTTTGTTTTACCTTTAGCCTGGTTCTTAGACTGGCTCGCTAAATGTTTTGGTTTTACCTTTAGCCTGGGTGTTAGACTGGCTTGCTAAATGTTTTGGTTTTTACCTTTAACCTGGGTTTTATATTGGCTTGCTAAATGCTTTAGTTTTACCTTTAGCCTGGGTTTTAGATTGGCTTGCTAAATGTTTTGGTTTTACCTTTAGCATGGGTTTTAGACTGGCTTGCTAAATGTTTTGGTTTTACCTTCAGCCTGGGTTTAGATTGGCTTGCTAAATGTTTTGGTTTTACCTTTAGCCTGGGTTTTAGATTGGCTTCCTAAATGTTTTGGTTTTACCTTTAGCATGGTTTTTAGACTGGCTTGCTAAATGTTTTGGTTTTACCCTTAGCATGGGTTTTAGACTGGCTCGCTAAATGTTTTGGTTTTACCTTTAGCATGGGTTTTAGACTGGCTCGCAAAATGTTTTGGTTTACCTTTAGCCTGGGTTTTAGACTGGCTCGCAAAATGTTTTGGTTTACCTTTAGCCTGGGTTTTAGACTGGCTCGCAAAATGTTTTGGTTTACCTTTAGCCTGGGTTTTAGACTGGCTCGCAAAATGTTTTGGTTTACCTTTAGACTGGGTTTTAGACTGGCTTGCTAAATATTTTGGTTTTAGCTTTAGCCTGGGTTTAGACTGGCTGACTAAATGTTTTGGTTTACCTTTAACCTGGGTTTAGACTGGCTCACTAAATGTTGTGGCTTAACTTAAGCCTGGGTTTTAGACTGGCTCGCTAAATGTTTTGGTTTATCTTTAGCTTGTATTGTAGACTGGCTCAACAAATGTTTTGGTTTACCTTTAGCCTGGGTTTTAGATTGGCTCGCTAAATGTTTTGGTTTTACCTTTAGCCTGGGTTATAGACTGGCTTGCTAAATGTTTTGGTTTTAACTTTAGCCTAGGTTTTAGACCGGCTCGCTAAATGTTTTGGTTTACCTTTAGCCTGGGTTTTAGACCGGCTCGCTAAATGTTTTGGTTTTAACTTTAGCCTAGGTTTTAGACCGGCTCGCTAAATGTTTTGGTTTACCTTTAGGCTGGGTTTTAGACCGGCTCGCTAAATGTTTTGGTTAACCTTTAGCATGGATTTTAGACTGGCTTGCTAAATGTTTTGTTTTACCTTTAGCCTGGGTCTTAGACTGGCTCGCTAAATGTTTTGGTTTTACCTTTAGCCTGGGTTTTAGATTGGCTTGCTAAATATTTTGGTTTTACCTTTAGCATGGGTTTTAGATTGGCTTGCTAAATGTTTTGGTTTTACCTTTAGCATGGGTTTTAGACTGGCTTGCTAAATGTTTTGGTTTTACCTTCAGCCTGGGTTTTAGATTGGCTTGCTAAATGTTTTGGTTTTACCTTTAGCCTGGGTTTTAGATTGGCTTCCTAAATGTTTTGGTTTACCTGTAGTCTGTGTTGTAGACTGGCTCAACAAATGTTTTGGTTTACCTTTAGCCTGGGTTTTAGATTGGCTCGCTAAATGTTTTGGTTTTACCTTTAGCCTGGGTTATAAACTGGCTTGCTAAATGTTTTGGTTTTAACTTTAGCCTAGGTTTTAGACCGCTTGCTAAATGTTTTGGTTTACCTTTAGCCTGGGTTTTAGACTGGCTTGCTAAATGTTTTGGTTTTAACTTTAGCCTAGGTTTTAGACCGCCTCGCTAAATGTTTTGGTTTACCTTTAGCCTGGGTTTTAGACCGGCTCGCTAAATGTTTTGGTTAACCTTTAGCATGGATTTTAGACTGGCTTGCTAAATGTTTTGTTTTACCTTTAGCCTGGTTCTTAGACTGGCTCGCTAAATGTTTTGGTTTTACCTTTAGCCTGGGTGTTAGACTGGCTTGCTAAATGTTTTGGTTTTTACCTTTAACCTGGGTTTTATATTGGCTTGCTAAATGTTTTAGTTTTACCTTTAGCCTGGGTTTTAGATTGGCTTGCTAAATGTTTTGGTTTTACCTTTAGCATGGGTTTTAGACTGGCTTGCTAAATGTTTTGGTTTTACCTTCAGCCTGGGTTTAAGATTGGCTTGCTAAATGTTTTGGTTTTACCTTTAGCCTGGGTTTTAGATTGGCTTCCTAAATGTTTTGGTTTTACCTTTAGCATGGTTTTTAGACTGGCTTGCTAAATGTTTTGGTTTTACCCTTAGCATGGGTTTTAGACTGGCTCGCTAAATGTTTTGGTTTTACCTTTAGCATGGGTTTTAGACTGGCTCGCAAAATGTTTTGGTTTACCTTTAGCCTGGGTTTTAGACTGGCTCGCAAAATGTTTTGGTTTACCTTTAGCCTGGGTTTTAGACTGGCTCGCAAAATGTTTTGGTTTACCTTTAGCCTGGGTTTTAGACTGGCTCGCAAAATGTTTTGGTTTACCTTTAGACTGGGTTTTAGACTGGCTTGCTAAATATTTTGGTTTTAGCTTTAGCCTGGGTTTAGACTGGCTGACTAAATGTTTTGGTTTACCTTTAACCTGGGTTTAGACTGGCTCACTAAATGTTGTGGCTTAACTTAAGCCTGGGTTTTAGACTGGCTCGCTAAATGTTTTGGTTTATCTTTAGCTTGTATTGTAGACTGGCTCAACAAATGTTTTGGTTTACCTTTAGCCTGGGTTTTAGATTGGCTCGCTAAATGTTTTGGTTTTACCTTTAGCCTGGGTTATAGACTGGCTTGCTAAATGTTTTGGTTTTAACTTTAGCCTAGGTTTTAGACCGGCTCGCTAAATGTTTTGGTTTACCTTTAGCCTGGGTTTTAGACCGGCTCGCTAAATGTTTTGGTTAACCTTTAGCATGGATTTTAGACTGGCTTTCTAAATGTTTTGTTTTACCTTTAGCCTGGGTCTTAGACTGGCTCGCTAAATGTTTTGGTTTTACCTTTAGCCTGGGTTTTAGATTGGCTTGCTAAATATTTTGGTTTTACCTTTAGCATGGGTTTTAGATTGGCTTGCTAAATGTTTTGGTTTTACCTTTAGCATGGGTTTTAGATTGGCTTGCTAAATGTTTTGGTTTTACCTTTAGCCTGGGTTTTAGACTGGCTTGCTAAATGTTTTGGTTTTAACTTTAGCCTAGGTTTTAGATTGGCTCGCTAAATGTTTTGGTTTTACCTTTAGCCTGGGTTTTAGATTGGCTTCCTAAATGTTTTGGTTTTACCTTTAGCATGGGCTTTAGACTGGCTTGCTAAATGTTTTGGTTTTACCCTTAGCATGGGTTTTAGACTGGCTCGCTAAATGTTTTGGTTTTACCTTTAGCATGGGTTTTAGACTGGCTTGTTTTGGTTTACCTTTAGCCTGGGTTTTAGACTGGCTCGCTAAATGTTTTGGTTTACCTTTAGCATGGGTTTTAGACTGGCTTGCTAAATATTTTGGTTTTAGCTTTAGCCTGGGTTTAGACTGGCTGACTAAATGTTTTGGTTTACCTTTAACCTGGGTTTAGACTGGCTCACTAAATGTTGTGGCTTAACTTAAGCCTGGGTTTTAGACTGGCTCGCTAAATGTTTTGGTTTATCTTTAGCCTGTATTGTAGACTGGCTCAAAAAATGTTTTGGTTTACCTTTAGCCTGGATTTTTAGATTGGCTTGCTAAATGTTTTGGTTTACCTGTAGTCTGTGTTGTAGACTGGCTCAACAAATGTTTTGGTTTACCTTTAGCCTGGGTTTTAGATTGGCTCGCTAAATGTTTTGGTTTTACCTTTAGCCTGGGTTTTAGACTGGCTTGCTAAATGTTTTGGTTTTAACTTTAGCCTAGGTTTTAGACCGGCTCGCTAAATGTTTTGGTTAACCTTTAGCATGGATTTTAGATTGGCTTGCTAAATGTTTTGGTTTTACCTTTAGCATGGGTTTTAGATTGGCTTGCTAAATGTTTTGGTTTTACCTTTAGCCTGGGTTTTAGACTGGCTTGCTAAATGTTTTGGTTTTAACTTTAGCCTAGGTTTTAGACCGGCTCGCTAAATATTTTGGTTTACCTTTAGCCTGGGTTTTAGACCGGCTCGCTAAATGTTTTGGTTAACCTTTAGCATGGATTTTAGACTGGCATGCTAAATGTTTTGTTTTACCTTTAGCCTGGGTCTTAGACTGGCTCGCTAAATGTTTTGGTTTTACCTTTAGCCTGGGTGTTAGACTGGCTTGCTAAATGATTTGGTTTTTACCTTTAACCTGGGTTTTATATTGGCTTGCTAAATGTTTTAGTTTTACCTTTAGCCTGGGTTTTAGATTGGCTTGCTAAATGTTTTGGTTTTACCTTTAGCATGGGTTTTAGACTGGCTTGCTAAATGTTTTGGTTTTACCTTCAGCCTGGGTTTTAGATTGGCTTGCTAAATGTTTTGGTTTTACCTTTAGCCTGGGTTTTAGATTAGCTTCCTAAATGTTTTGGTTTTACCTTTAGCATGGGTTTTAGACTGGCTTGCTAAATGTTTTGGTTTTACCTTTAGCATGGGTTTTAGACTGGCTCGCAAAATATTTTGGTTTACCTTTAGCCTGGGTTTTAGATTGGCTCGCTAAATGTTTTGGTTTTACCTTTAGCCTGGGTTATAGACCGGCTCGCTAAATGTTTTGGTTTATCTTTAGCCTGGGTTTTAGACCGGCTCGCTAAATGTTTTGGTTTATCTTTAGCCTGGGTTTTAGACCGGCTCTGTTTTGGTTAACCTTTAGCATTTTTAGACTGGCTTGCTAAATGTTTTGTTTTACCTTTAGCCTGGGTTTAGACTGGCTCGCTAAATGTTTTGGTTTTACCTTTAGCCTGGGTTTTAGATTGGCTTGCTAAATATTTTGGTTTTACCTTTAGCATGGGTTTTAGATTGGCTTGCTAAATGTTTTGGTTTTACCTTTAGCATGGGTTTTAGATTGGCTTGCTAAATGTTTTGGTTTTACCTTTAGCCTGGGTTTTAGACTGGCTTGCTAAATGTTTTGGTTTTAACTTTAGCCTAGGTTTTAGACCGGCTCGCTAAATGTTTTGGTTTACCTTTAGCCTGGGTTTTAGACCGGCTCGCTAAATGTTTTGGTTAACCTTTAGCATGGATTTTAGACTGGCTTGCTAAATGTTTTGTTTTACCTTTAGCCTGGGTCTTAGACTGGCTCGCTAAATGTTTTGGTTTTACCTTTAGCCTGGGTTTTAGATTGGCTTGCTAAATATTTTGGTTTTACCTTTAGCATGGGTTTTAGATTGGCTTGCTAAATGTTTTGGTTTTACCTTTAGCCTGGGTTTTAGATTGGCTTGCTAAATGTTTTGGTTTTACCTTTAGCCTGGGTTTTAGACTGGCTTGCTAAATGTTTTGGTTTTACCTTTAAGCCTGGGTTTTAGATTGGCTTGCTAAATGTTTTGGTTTTACCTTTAGCCTGGGTTTTAGACTGGCTCGCTAAATGTTTAGGTTTTACCTTTAGCCTGGGTTTTAGATTGGCTTGCTAAATATTTTGGTTTTACCTTTAGCATGGGTTTTAGACTGGCTCGCTAAATGTTTTGGTTTTACCTTCAGCATGGGTTTTAGACTGGCTTGCTAAATATTTTGGTTTTACCTTTAGCATGGGTTTTAGACTGGCTTGCTAAATGTTTTGATTTTACCTTCAGCCTGGGTTTTAGATTGGCTCGCTAAATGTTTTGGTTTTACCTTTAGCCTGGGTTTTAGATTGGCTTGCTAAATGTTTTGGTTTTACCTTTAGCCTGGGTTTTAGATTGGCTTGCTAAATGTTTTGATTTTACCTTTAGCCTGGGTGTTAGACTGGCTTGCTAAATGTTTTGGTTTTACCTTTAGCCTGGGTTTTAGATTGGTTCGCTAAATGTTTTGGTTTTACCTTTAGCCTGGGTTTTAGATTGGCTTGCTAAATGTTTTGGTTTTACCTTTAGCCTGGGTTTTAGATTGGCTTGCTAAATGTTTTGGTTTTACCTTTAGCCTGGGTGTTAGACTGGCTTGCTAAATGTTTTGGTTTTACCTTTAGCCTGGGTTTTAGATTGGCTTGCTAAATGTTTTGGTTTTACCTTTAGCCTGGGTTTTAGACTGGCTTGCTAAATGTTTTGGTTTTACCTTTAGCCTGGGTTTTAGACTGGCTTGCTAAATGTTTTGGTTTTACCTTTAGCCTGGGTTTTAGATTGGCTTGCTAAATGTTTTGGTTTTACCTTTAGCCTGGGTTTTAGACTGGCTTGCTAAATGTTTTTTTTACCTTTAGCATGGGTTTTAGACTGGCTTGCTAAATGTTTTGGTTTTACCTTTAGCATGGGTTTTAGACTGGCTTGCTAAATGTTTTGGTTTTACCTTTAGCATGGGTTTTAGATTGGCTTGTTAAATGTTTTGGTTTTACCTTTAGCATGGGTTTTAGACTGGCTTGCTAAATGTTTTGGTTTTACCTTTAGCATGGGTGTTAGACTGGCTTGCTAAATGTTTTGGTTTTACCTTTAGCCTGGGTTTTAGATTGGCTTGCTAAATGTTTTGGTTTTACCTTTAGCCTGGGTTTTAGATTGGCTTGCTAAATGTTTTGGTTTTACCTTTAGCCTGGGTTTTAGACTGGCTCGCAAAATGTTTTGGTTTACCTTTAGCCTGGGTTTTAGACTGGCTCGCAAAATGTTTTGGTTTACCTTTAGCCTGGGTTTTAGACTGGCTCGCAAAATGTTTTGGTTTACCTTTAGACTGGGTTTTAGACTGGCTTGCTAAATATTTTGGTTTTAGCTTTAGCCTGGGTTTAGACTGGCTGACTAAATGTTTTGGTTTACCTTTAACCTGGGTTTAGACTGGCTCACTAAATGTTGTGGCTTAACTTAAGCCTGGGTTTTAGACTGGCTCGCTAAATGTTTTGGTTTATCTTTAGCCTGTATTGTAGACTGGCTCAAAAAATGTTTTGGTTTACCTTTAGCCTGGATTTTTAGATTGGCTTGCTAAATGTTTTGGTTTACCTGTAGTCTGTGTTGTAGACTGGCTCAACAAATGTTTTGGTTTACCTTTAGCCTGGGTTTTAGATTGGCTCGCTAAATGTTTTGGTTTTACCTTTAGCCTGGGTTATAGACTGGCTTGCTAAATGTTTTGGTTTTAACTTTAGCCTAGGTTTTAGACCGGCTCGCTAAATGTTTTGGTTAACCTTTAGCATGGATTTTAGATTGGCTTGCTAAATGTTTTGGTTTTACCTTTAGCATGGGTTTTAGATTGGCTTGCTAAATGTTTTGGTTTTACCTTTAGCCTGGGTTTTAGACTGGCTTGCTAAATGTTTTGGTTTTAACTTTAGCCTAGGTTTTAGACCGGCTCGCTAAATGTTTTGGTTTACCTTTAGCCTGGGTTTTAGACCGGCTCGCTAAATGTTTTGGTTAACCTTTAGCATGGATTTTAGACTGGCTTGCTAAATGTTTTGGTTTACCTTTAGCCTGGGTCTTAGACTGGCTCGCTAAATGTTTTGGTTTTACCTTTAGCCTGGGTGTTAGACTGGCTTGCTAAATGTTTTGGTTTTTACCTTTAACCTGGGTTTTATATTGGCTTGCTAAATGTTTTAGTTTTACCTTTAGCCTGGGTTTTAGATTGGCTTGCTAAATGTTTTGGTTTTACCTTTAGCATGGGTTTTAGACTGGCTTGCTAAATGTTTTGGTTTTACCTTCAGCCTGGGTTTTAGATTGGCTTGCTAAATGTTTTGGTTTTACCTTTAGCCTGGGTTTTAGATTAGCTTCCTAAATGTTTTGGTTTTACCTTTAGCATGGGTTTTAGACTGGCTTGCTAAATGTTTTGGTTTTACCTTTAGCATGGGTTTTAGACTGGCTCGCCTGGGTTTTAAAAATGTTTTGGTTTTACCTTTAGCCTGGGTTATAGACCGGCTCGCTAAATGTTTTGGTTTATCTTTAGCCTGGGTTTTAGACCGGCTCGCTAAATGTTTTGGTTTATCTTTAGCCTGGGTTTTAGACCGGCTCGCTAAATGTTTAGGTTAACCTTTAGCATGGATTTTAGACTGGCTTGCTAAATGTTTTGTTTTACCTTTAGCCTGGGTCTTAGACTGGCTCGCTAAATGTTTTGGTTTTACCTTTAGCCTGGGTTTTAGATTGGCTTGCTAAATATTTTGGTTTTACCTTTAGCATGGGTTTTAGATTGGCTTGCTAAATGTTTTGGTTTTACCTTTAGCATGGGTTTTAGATTGGCTTGCTAAATGTTTTGGTTTTACCTTTAGCCTGGGTTTTAGACTGGCTTGCTAAATGTTTTGGTTTTAACTTTAGCCTAGGTTTTAGACCGGCTCGCTAAATGTTTTGGTTTACCTTTAGCCTGGGTTTTAGACTGGCTCCTTTAGCATGGAAATGTTTTGTTTTGTTTTACCTTTAGCCTGGGTCTTAGACTGGCTCGCTAAATGTTTTGGTTTTACCTTTAGCCTGGGTTTTAGATTGGCTTGCTAAATATTTTGGTTTTACCTTTAGCATGGGTTTTAGATTGGCTTGCTAAATGTTTTGGTTTTACCTTTAGCCTGGGTTTTAGATTGGCTTGCTAAATGTTTTGGTTTTACCTTTAGCCTGGGTTTTAGACTGGCTTGCTAAATGTTTTGGTTTTACCTTTAGCCTGGGTTTTAGATTGGCTTGCTAAATGTTTTGGTTTTACCTTTAGCCTGGGTTTAGACTGGCTCGCTAAATGTTTAGGTTTTACCTTTAGCCTGGGTTTTAGATTGGCTTGCTAAATATTTTGGTTTTACCTTTAGCATGGGTTTTAGACTGGCTCGCTAAATGTTTTGGTTTTACCTTCAGCATGGGTTTTAGACTGGCTTGCTAAATATTTTGGTTTTACCTTTAGCATGGGTTTTAGATTGGCTTGCTAAATGTTTTGGTTTTACCTTTAGCGTGGGTTTTAGACTGGCTTGCTAAATGTTTTGATTTTACCTTCAGCCTGGGTTTTAGATTGGCTCGCTAAATGTTTTGGTTTTACCTTTAGCCTGGGTTTTAGATTGGCTTGCTAAATGTTTTGGTTTTACCTTTAGCCTGGGTTTTAGATTGGCTTGCTAAATGTTTTGATTTTACCTTTAGCCTGGGTGTTAGACTGGCTTGCTAAATGTTTTGGTTTTACCTTTAGCCTGGGTTTTAGATTTTCGCTAAATGTTTTGGTTTTACCTTTAGCCTGGATTTTAGATTGGCTTGCTAAATGTTTTGGTTTTACCTTTAGCCTGGGTTTTAGATTGGCTTGCTAAATGTTTTGGTTTTACCTTTAGCCTGGGTTTTAGCTTGCTAAATGTTTTGGTTTTACCTTTAGCCTGGGTGTTAGACTGGCTTGCTAAATGTTTTGGTTTTAACTTTAGCCTGGGTTTTAGATTGGCTTGCTAAATGTTTTGGTTTTACCTTTAGCCTGGGTTTTAGACTGGCTTGCTAAATGTTTTGGTTTTACCTTTAGCATGGGTTTTAGACTGGCTTGCTAAATGTTTTGGTTTTACCTTCAGCCTTTTTAGATTGGTTTAAATGTTTTGGTTTTACCTTTAGCCTGGGTTTTAGATTGGCTTGCTAAATGTTTTGGTTTTACCTTTAGTATGGGTTTTAGACTGGCTTGCTAAATGTTTTGGTTTTACCTTTAGCATGGGTTTTAGACTGGCTTGCTAAATGTTTTGGTTTTACCTTTAGCATGGGTTTTAGATTGGCTTGTTAAATGTTTTGGTTTTACCTTTAGCATGGGTTTTAGACTGGCTTGCTAAATGTTTTGGTTTTACCTTTAGCCTGGGTGTTAGACTGGCTTGCTAAATGTTTTGGTTTTACCTTTAGCCTGGGTTTTAGATTGGCTTGCTAAATGTTTTGGTTTACCTTTAGCCTGGGTTTTAGATTGGCTTGCTAAATGTTTTGGTTTTACCTTTAGCCTGGGTTTTAGATTGGCTGGGTTTTAATTTTAGCCTGGGTTTTAGATTGGCTAAATGTTTTGGTTTTACCTTTAGCATGGGTTTTAGATTGGCTTGCTAAATGTTTTGGTTTTACCTTTAGCCTGGGTTTTAGACTGGCTTGCTAAATGTTTTGGTTTTACCTTTAGCCTTGGTTTTAGATTGGCTTGCTAAATGTAAATGTTTTGGTTTAAATGTTTTGGTTTTACTTTAGCCTGGGTTTTAGACTGGCTTGCTAAATGTTTTGGTTTTACCTTTAGCCTGGGTTTTAAAAATGTTTTGGTTTTACCTTTAGCCTGGGTTTTAGATTGGCTTGCTAAATGTTTTGGTTTTACCTTTAGCCTGGGTTTTAGACTGGCTTGCTAAATGTTTTGGTTTTACCTTTAGCCTGGGTTTTAGCTTTAGCATGGGTTTTAGATTGGCTTGCTAAATGTTTTGGTTTTACCTTTAGCCTGGGTTTTAGACTGGCTTGCTAAATGTTTTGGTTTTACCTTTAGCCTGGGTTTTAGACTGGCTTGCTAAATGTTTTGGTTTTACCTTTAGCCTGGGTTTTAGATTGGCTTGCTAAATGTTTTGGTTTTACCTTTAGCCTGGGTTTTAGACTGGCTCGCTAAATGTTTTGGTTTTACCTTTAGCCTGGGTTTTAGACTGGCTTGCTAAATGTTTTGGTTTTACCTTTAGCCTGGGTTTTAGACTGGCTTGCTAAATGTTTTGGTTTTACCTTTAGCCTGGGTTTTAGACTGGCTTGCTAAATGTTTTGGTTTTACCTTTAACCTGGGTTTTAGATTGGCTTGCTAAATGTTTTGGTTTTACCTTTAGCCTGGGTTTTAGATTGGCTTGCTAAATGTTTTGGTTTTACCTTTAGCATGTTTTGGTTTTAGGGCTTGCTAAATGTTTTGGTTTTACCTTTAGCATGGGTTTTAGACTGGCTTGCTAAATGTTTTGGTTTTACCTTTAGCATGGGTTTTAGATTGGCTTGTTAAATGTTTTGGTTTTACCTTCAGCCTGGGTTTTAGACTGGCTTGCTAAATGTTTTGGTTTTAGCTTCAGCCTGGGTTTTAGATTGGCTTGATAAATGTTTTGGTTTTACCTTTAGCCTGGGTTTTAGATTGGCTTGCTAAATGTTTTGGTTTTATCTTTAGCCTGGGTTTTAGACCGGCTCGCTAAATGTTTTGGTTTTACCTTTAGCCTGGGTTTTAGACTGGCTTGCTAAATGTTTTGGTTTTACCTTTAAGCCTGGGTTTTAGATTGGCTTGCTAAATGTTTTGGTTTTACCTTTAGCCTGGGTTTTAGACTGGCTCGCTAAATGTTTTGTTTTACCTTTAGCCTGGGTTTTAGACTGGCTCGCTAAATGTTTTGGTTTTACCTTTAGCCTGGGTTTTAGATTGGCTTGCTAAATGTTTTGGTTTTACCTTTAGCCTGGGTTTTAGATTGGCTTGCTAAATGTTTTGGTTTTACCTTTTGCCTGGGTTTTAGATTGGCTCGCTAAATGTTTTGGTTTTACATTTAGCATGGGTTTTAGACTGGCTTGCTAAATGTTTTGGTTTTACCTTTAGCATGGGTTTTAGACTGGCTTGCTAAATGTTTTGGTTTTACCTTTAGCATGGGTTTTAGACTGGCTTGCTAAATATTTTGGTTTTACCTTTAGCATGGGTTTTAGATTGGCTTGCTAAATGTTTTGGTTTTACCTTTAGCCTAGGGTTTAGATTGGCTTGCTAAATGTTTTGGTTTTACCTTAAGCCTGGGTTTTAGATTGGCTTGCTAAATGTTTTGGTTTTACCTTTAGCCTGGGTTTTAGACTGGCTTGCTAAATGTTTTGGTTTTACCTTTAAGCCTGGGTTTTAGATTGGCTTGCTAAATGTTTTGGTCTTACCTTTAGCCTGGGTTTTAGACTGGCTTGCTAAATGTTTTGGTTTACCTTTAACCTGGGGTTTTGATTGGTTTGCTGAGTATTTTGGTTTACATTTAGCCTGGGTTTGAGACTGGCTTGCTAAATGTTTTGGTTTTACCTTTAAGCCTGGGTTTTAGATTGGCTTGCTAAATGTTTTGGTTTTACCTTTAGCCTGGGTTTTAGACTGGCTTGCTAAATGTTTTGTTTTACCTTTAGCCTGGGGTTTAGACTGGCTCGCTAAATGTTTTGGTTTTACCTTTAGCCTGGGTTTTAGATTGGCTTGCTAAATGTTTTGGTTTTACCTTTAGCCTGGGTTTTAGATTGGCTTGCTAAATGTTTTGGTTTTACCTTTTGCCTGGGTTTTAGATTGGCTCGCTAAATGTTTTGGTTTTACATTTAGCATGGGTTTTAGACTAGCTTGCTAAATGTTTTGGTTTTACCTTTAGCATGGGTTTTAGACTGGCTTGCTAAATGTTTTGGTTTTACCTTTAGCCTGGGTTTTAGATTGGCTTGCTAAATGTTTTGGTTTTACCTTTAGCCTGGGTTTTAGACTGGCTTGCTAAATGTTTTGGTTTTACCTTTAAGCCTGGGTTTTAGATTGGCTTGCTAAATGTTTTGGTTTTACCTTTAGCATGGGTTTTAGACTGGCTTGCTAAATATTTTGGTTTTACCTTTAGCATGGGTTTTAGATTGGCTTGCTAAATGTTTTGGTTTTACCTTTAGCCTGGGTTTTAGATTGGCTTGCTAAATGTTTTGGTTTTACCTTTAGCCTGGGTTTTAGACTGGCTTGCTAAATGTTTTGGTTTTACCTTTAAGCCTGGGTTTTAGATTGGCTTGCTAAATGTTTTGGTCTTACCTTTAGCCTGGGTTTTAGACTGGCTTGCTAAATGTTTTGGTTTACCTTTAACCTGGGGTTTTGATTGGTTTGCTGAGTATTTTGGTTTACATTTAGCCTGGGTTTGAGACTGGCTTGCTAACGTTTTGTTTTGAGGAGGAGGAGCAGGAGGAAGGTGTCAAGGTGATAGAAAGTGTCTCTGACGTCAACCTGAGTGTAGAGATGTGCTGCAACATCAATGAGCACAGCATGGAGCCCTGAATTGATGTGACACACTTGAGTCAGACCATCACTCACTGTGTTCAGTGTTGTAACAGATGGGGTTTTGTAATATGTTATGTTTTTCGGTCAATGTGGGCAGATATAGAAAAAGCAACACTTTGTGCAAGTAAATAAAATAGCAGCAAGTGGCTGATTGTAAATATATAAACAATGGTCAGTTGACTTGTAATTTGAATATGTTTCTGTTTATATATACTCCATGGAACCCCTGGCCCAAGCAATTCATGAATCGAAGGAAATAACACACATTTCCTGAGAATCTACTTAATCTCATTATTTGTACACAGACAATATTTTGCTATATCTAGACAAAGTATCTCAATAGCTTCCAAACACATTAAGGATCATAGATACCTAACTTTTAAAATGGATTCAACCAAATCAGCCCTATGCCTCTCAAGACCCTGATGGAGGACTCCATCTCTACTTATGGAATCCCAATCGTTTCCCATTTTAAATATTTGGGAGTAGATATATTTCCTTCCTTAGATAAAACCATTGGCAGAAACTTTAACCGAACGCTCAAATCAATTCAATCTGACCTCAGTAGATGGAATAATATCCCAGTTGCATTAATTAGAAGAATATCTGTTGTCAAAATGTATATATTGCCATGGCTTAATTTCTGTAGTTCAATGCTTCCCATGGTTCCCCCTTCTGGCTACTGGGATAAAATGTATCGTGCGGTTTCACTGTGTATGGCAAGGTAAACGATCCCGGGTTAAAATGAACACACTTACAAAGAGAGATAGAAATAGGAGGACTACCCGTACCAAACTTTAAATTGTATTCCCAGGCACTAGCATTTCACCCCATCCAAAATTGGTTTAGAGACAATTATTCTGGCTGAGGGAAATGTAGTGTCTCCTATTTCCCTGGAACAGGTGGTGGTCTTCACTGATATTATTGCTCACACAATTTCTATTTTACATCCACATTACCAGGCAACTCCTTTTTTCTATATTTATGTTTTTGTTTAACCAAAACTCACCGGACAGGTTATTAGGTACACCACCCCGTTCACGAAAATGGATCGCTGCTAAAGACAGTGAGTCACATGGCCGTGGCTTGCTATATAAGGCATCGTGGCATTCACCTACTGTTGGATTGAACGTTAGAATGGGCAAAACAAGTGACCTAAGTGACTTTGAGCGTAGTATAATCGTCAGTGCCAGGCATGCCGGATCCAATATCTCAGAAACGGCTCCCCTCCTGGGCTTTTCACGCACAACAGTATCGACAGTTTACTGAGAATGGTGTGAAAAAAACATCCAGTCAGCAGCAGTCCTGTGGTTGAAGGAAAATGGCAAGAATCGTACCAGCTAACATGTGGGCCACAAACAGACAAATAACGGTACAGTATAACAGTGGTGTGCAGAATGGCATCTCGGAACGCAAAATCCTTGTCCTTGTCACGGATGGGCTATTTCAGCAGAAGACCACACCGGGTTCCACTCCTATAAGCTACAAACAAGAAATGGCTCCAATGAGCACATGATCACCAACACTGGACAATTGAAGAGTGTAAAAACATCACCTGGTCCGACATATCCCGGTTCCTGTTGCGTCATGCTGATGGCATAGTCGGGATTCGGCGTAAAGCCCATGGAATCATCCTGCCTGGTAGGTGGTGATGTACTGGTGTGGGGAATGTTTTCATGGCACACATTAGGTCCCTTAATACCAATTGAGAAAATAAAGTTTCAGACTTGTAGCATCCATTCCCAAAGAATTCAGGATGTTCTGGAGGCAAAAGAGAAGTCCTAATAAACTGGCAGATGAGCGTATATAGTAGTATATAGTAGTGTAGGCAGTAGCGATTTTGGCATGTAAATCTTGGTGTGGAAAAATATGCCAGCAAAGCCCCTACACAACGCAACACTAAACAATGCATTAATTGCACTAAAACTGTGACAAACGGTGCCCAGAAACTGTTTGGGCCTACATAAAGCTGTCCCAACAGCAGAGCTTTCTTTTCAGCACCATGGAGTGAATCCTTACCACCGTTACACCTGGATATCAGCAGAGCCTTGTCTTTTTCAGTAGTCCTCTACCCAAATAGAATGGCGCCAACAGAGACGGTCGCCTCACTTTGCGTTTTTAGGAAACTATGCAGTATTTAGTTTTTTTAATGTATTATGTCTTACATTGCTACCCCAGGAAATCTTAAGTCTTATTACATACAGCTGGGAAGAACTATTGTATTTAAGAGCAATGTCAACTTACCAACATTACGACCAGGAATACGACTTTCCTAAGCGGATCCTATGTTTGAACCACCACCCAGGACAATGGATCGGATCCCAGTAGGCAACCCAAAACAACGGCACCGCAGAAGGGGCAGCCATCTCCTCCAGAGCCATCATCCGTACACCATTTAAACGTGTTAACCCTCGCAAGGCTGCCAGCGCAGACGGCATCCCTAGCCGAGTCTTCAGATCATACACAGACCAGCTGGCTGGTGTGTTTACGGACATATTTAATCAATCCCTATCCCAGTCTGCTGTTCCCCCATGCTTCAAGAGGGCCACCATTGTTCCTGTTCCTAAGAAAGCTAAGATAACTGAGCTAAACGACTATCGCCCCGTAGCACTCACTTCCGTCATCCTGAAGTGCTTTGAGAGACTAGTCAAGGATCATATCACCTCCACCCTACCTGACACACTAGACCCACTCCAATTTTCTTACCGCCCAAAAGGTCCACAGACGATGCAATCTCAACCACACTGCACACTGCCCTAACCCATCTGGACAAGAGGAATACCAATGTGAGAATGCTGTTCATCGACTACAGCTCGGAATTTAACACCATAGTGCCCTCCAAGCTCGTCATCAAGCTCGAGACCCTGGGTCTCGACCACGCCCTGTGCAACTGGGTACTGGACTTTCTGACGGGCCGCCCCCAGGTGGTGAGGGTAGGAAACAACATCTCTACCCCGCTGATCGCCAACACTGGGGCCCCACAAGAGTGCTTTCTCAGCCCTCTCCTGTACTCCCTGTTCACCCACGACTGCATGGCCATGCTCGCCTCCAACTCAATCATCTAGTTTGCAGACGACATTTACATTACATTTTACATTTAAGTCATTTAGCAGACACTCTTATCCAGAGCGACTTACAAATTGGTGCATTCACCTTATGACATCCAGTGGAACAGTCACTTTACAATAGTGCATCTAAATCTTAAAGGGGGGGGGTGAGAGGTATTACTTATCCTATCCTAGGTATTCCTTAAAGAGGTGGGGTTTCAGGTGTCTCCGGAAGGTGGTGATTGACTCCGCTGTCCGGCGTCGTGAGGGAGTTTGTTCCACCATTGGGGGGCCAGAGCAGCGAACAGTTTTGACTGGGTAGGCTTGATTACCAACAACGACGAGACAGCCTACAGGGAGGGGCAGCAATGGAGAAGGTGGAAAGTTTTAAGTTCCTCTGTGTACACATCACGGTCAAACTGAAATGGTCCATCCACACAGACAGCGTGGTGAAGAAGGTGCAACAGCTCCTCTTCAACCTCAAACTCTGAAGAAATTTGGCTTGTCACCGAAAACACTCACAAACTTTGCCGTACCGCCTGGTACGGCAACTGCTCCACCCACTACCGTAAGGCGGGTAGAGGGTAGTGAGGTCTGCACAACGCATCACCGGGGGCAAACTACCTGCCCTCCAGGACACCTACACCACCTGATGTCACAGGAAGGCCAGAAAGATCATCAAGGACATCAACCACCCGAGCCACTGCTTGTTCACACCGCTACCATCCAGAAGGCGAGGTCAGTACAGGTGCATTAAAGCTGGGACCGAGAGACTGAAAAACAGCCATCACTTACATTGAGTGGCTGCTGCCAACATACTGACTCAAATCTCTAGACACTTTAATAATAAAAAATTGGAAGTAATAAATGTATCAATAGTCACTTTAAACAATTACACTTTATATAATGTTTACATACCCTACATTACTCATCTCATATGTCTTATTCATTCCTTTACACTTGTGTATATAAGGTAGTTGTGAAATTGTTAGATTACTTGTTAGATATTACTGCATGGTCGAACTAGAAGCAAAAGCATTTCGCTACACTCGCATTAACATCTGCTAATCATGTGTATGTGACCAATAAAATGTGATTTGGCAGTGAAACAGTTAATTCAGCGTCCTTTACTGACTGCGACATGCATTGTTAAATAAAGGTTAAATAAAAAAAAGTAAAATATAAAAAACAAATGGAATGGCTGACTTGCTGAAACAAATGTGTTATCTACGGACAATTTGAGACATAGAAACTATGGCATAAGGGAACGACGAGCAGATAAAAGGTCATCCGTAATTTTGATTAAGACATTAATGAGCGAGTTAGGACGGATGTAGTCAATATACCTATTTGTTCAGCACTTTTGAAATGTACAGCGACAGAATTCAGAACGAGCCATTTTTAGAGTATTCTCCCTGTACACCAAGTCAGAGCCGTAGGATAAATACAGGGGGCATATAAGCAGACAATGAAAGCTCTTACAATATTCAATGATTATATTTCTCTAAAACAGGCTATAGGTTACATGTGCACCACCAAGTCAGAACAGTAGGCTAAGTTAAGAGGGGGAAAGGGAACAAACTATTAGGGTGAGGCACATGGGCTACTAACAGCTTACTACACAACCTACACTTAGTATTACTTTCTAAGCTACAGTATACATATCTCCCTGGCATATTACACCATTATGCATCAGCCTACAAGACATTTTTGGACTCACCTTGTTGTTCTGTGCTCACTTGAACAGGCACACTTCATGTGGGCACATTTTGTCATCAAAGCCTGGCGTTCCCTGGATTTATGGTGCTTTCAAGACAACTGGGAGCTTGGAAATGAGACCCTTAAACCCAGACTTGGACCACACACCCACTCCACTGAATAACAGGCTAGGGATTGCTTTGGAAAGCTTGCAGTTAGCCACTGATTCCTTCCAAACCACTAATTTTGAATTTGCGATTTCCAACTTGTTGTGTAATGTTTATGTCCAATGGCCAATGAGCACCAATACATTGTATCTATAATTTATCTTCATATGACAGCGATTGAAAAGGATTTGCCAGTAGATTGTCAACTTGATTCATGACGATGACTGCTTGTCTAGCTTGCTAGCTAAGATTTTTGAAAGTATCATGTTGACATGATCAGTCCACTTAAAGCTATGTAGATATAACATGATTTGACGTCATTTTATGACCTTGAGCCTTCTTGAATGAGCACTCCTAATGTAAATCTATTTTCGAGCTCTCCACATAGATTTTGCAGTGAAATAGTGTCCCGATGAGTGACAGGGTTTTCCTTCACTCTGCGGTCCAACTCATCCCAAACCATCTCAATTGGGTTGAGGTCGGGTAATTGTGGAGGCCACATCATCTGATGCAGCACTCCATCACTCTCCTTCTAGGTCAGATAGCCCTTACGCAGCCTGGATGTGTGTTGGGTCATTGTCCTGTTAAAAAACAAATGATAGTCCCACTAAGCGCAAACCAGATAGGATGGCGTATCGCTGCAGAATGCTGTGGTAGACATGCCGGTTTAGTGTGCCTTGAACTCTAAATAAATAATTGACGCTGTCACCAGCAAAGCACCCCTACACAATCACACCTCCTCCTTCACACTTCACAGTGGAGACTACACATCCGGAGATCATCCATTCACCTACTCTGCGTCTCACAAAGACACAGTGGTTAGAAACAAAAATCTCAAATTTGGACTCATCAGACCAAAGGACAGATTTCCACCGGTCTTATGTCCATTGCTCGTGTTTTTTGGCCCAAGCAAGTCTCTTCTTATTATTGGTGTCCTTTAGTAGTGGTTTCATTGCAGAAATTCGACCCTGAAGGCCTTATTCATGCAGTCTCCTCTGAACAGTTGATGTTGAGATGTGTCTATTAATTGCACTCTGTGAAGCATTCATTTGGGCTGCAATCTGAGATGCAGTCAACTATAATTAACTATCCTCTGCAGCAGAGGTATCTTTTTGTGTTTCTTTCCTGTGGCAGTCCTCATGAGAGCCAGTTTCATCATTGTGCTTGATGGTTTTGCGACTGCACTTGAAGAAACTTTCAAAGTTTTGAACATTTTCCTGATTGACTGACCTTCATGACTTAAAGTAATTCTCTTGACTGTCATTTCTCTTTGCTCATTTGAGCTGTTCTTGCC
Source organism: Oncorhynchus gorbuscha (assembly GCF_021184085.1). Classification (NCBI taxonomy): domain Eukaryota; kingdom Metazoa; phylum Chordata; class Actinopteri; order Salmoniformes; family Salmonidae; genus Oncorhynchus; species Oncorhynchus gorbuscha. The sequence continues at coordinate 46,827,113 of NC_060183.1, read as the reverse complement.
ATAATATGGACTTGGTCTTTTACCAAATATGGCTATCTTCTGTATACCACCCCTACCTTGTCACAACTCAACTGATTGGCTCAAATGCATGAAGAAGGAAATAAATTCCACAAATGAACTTTAACCAGGCACACCTGTTAATTGAAATCCATTTCAGGTGACTACCTCATGTAGCTGGTTGAGAGAATGCCAAGAGTGTGAGTGGCTACTTTGAAGAATCTAAAAACTAAAATATATTTTCAAATAAATCTAATTGTATTAGTCACATGCTCCGAATACAACCTTACGGTGAAATGCTTACTTACGAGCCCCTAACCAACACTGCAATATTTAAAAAAATATGGATAATAATAAAAGATAAAAGTAACAAGTAATTAAAGATCAGCAGTAAAATAATAATAGCGAGACCATATACAGGGGGGGTACCAATACAGAGTCAATGTGTGGGGGGCACCGGTTAGTTGAGGTAGTATGTACATGTAGGTAGAGTTATTAAAGTGACTATGCAGAGATGACAACAGAGAGTAGCAGTGGTGTAAATAGGGGGTCGGTGGGGGGGGGGGGCCTAGACTTGGCACTCTGGTACCGCTTGCCATGCGGTAGCAGATAGAACAGTCTATGACTAGGGTGGCTGGAGTCTTTGACAATTTTTAGGGCCTTCCTCTGACACCGCTGGTATAGAGGTTGTGGATGGCAGGAAGCTTGGCGCCAATGTCCGTTCGTACTACCCCCTGTAGTGCCTTGCAGTCAGAGACCGAGCAGTTGCCATACCAGGTATTGATGCAACCAGTCAGGATGCTCTCGATAGTACAGCTGTAGAACATTTTGAGGAACCATGCCAAATCTCCTGAGGTGGAATATGTTTTGTCCTGCCCTTTTCAAGACTGTCTTGGTGTGCTTGGACCATGTTAGTTTATTAGTAACGTGGACACCAAGGAACTTGAAGCTCTCAACCTGCTCCGCTGCAGCCCTGTCGATGAGAATGGGGGCGTGCTCGGTCCTCCTTTTCCTGTAGTCCACAATCATCTCCTTTGTCTTGATCACATTGAGAGAGAGGTTGTTGTCCTGGCACCACATGGCCAGGTCTCTGACCTCCTCCTTATAGGCTGACTTGTCTCGTCGCAAATTTAATGACACTGTTGGAGTCGTGCATGGCCGGCAGTCATGAGTGAACAGGGAGTACAAGAGGGGAATGAGCACGCACCCATGAGGGGTCTCTGTGTTGAGGATCAGTGTGGCGGATGTGTTGTTACCTACCCTTACCACCTGGGGGCAGCCCATCAGGAAGTCCAGGATCCAGTTGCAGAGGGAGGTGTTAAATCCCAGGGTCCGTAGCTTATTGATGAGCTTTGAGGGCACTATGGTGTTGAAAGCTGAGCTCTAGTCAATGAATAGCATTCTCACATTGGTGTAGCTTTTGTCCAGGTGGGAAAGGGCAGCGTGAAGTGCAGTATAGATTGAATCCTCTGTGGATCTGTTAGGGCGGTATGCAAATTGGAGTGGGTCTAGGGTTTCTGGGATGATGGTGTTGATGTGAGCCATGACCAGTCTTTCAAAGCACTTCATGGCTACAGACGTTAGTGCTACGGGTAGGTAGTCATTTAAGCAGGTTACCTTAGTGTTCTTGGGCACAGGGACTTTGGTCGTCTCCTTAAAACATGTTGGTATTACAGACTTGGACAGAGAGAGGTTGAAAATGTGAAGACACATGCCAGTTGGTCAGCGCATGCTCACTGTACACCTCCTGGTAAACTGTCTGGCCCTGCGGCCTTGTGAATGTTGACCAGTTTAAAGGTCTTACTCACATCGGCTGCGGAGAGCGTGATCACACAGTCTTCTGGAACAGCTGGTGCTCTCATGCATGTTTCAGTGTTTTTGCCTCGAAGCCAGCATAGAAGTAGTTTTGCTCATCTGGTAGGCTTGTGTCACTTGAAAGCGGTAGCACTAGCCTTTAGCTGAGTGGGGTTGCTGCCTGTATTCCATGGCTTCTGGTTGGGCTTTGTATGTATGGTCACTGTGGGGATGACGTCATCGATGCACTTATTGATGAAGCCAATGACTGATGTGGTGTACTCCTCAATGCCATCGGAGAAATCCCAGAACATTATTCCAGTCTGTGCTGCAAAACAGTCCTGTAGCTTAGCATCTGCTTCCTCTGACCAATTTTTTATTGCTGTAGTCACTGTTGCTTCCTGCTTGCATTTTAGCTAGTAAGCAGGAATCAGGAGGATAAAATTATGGTCAGATTTGCCAAATGGAGGGTGAGGGAGAGCTTTGTATGCGGTGTGTGGAGTATAGGTGGTCCAGAGTTTTTTCCCTCTGGTTGCATATTTCAAATGCTGATAGAAATTTGGTCAAACTGATTTAAGTTTCCCTGCGTTAAAGTCCCAAGCTCCTAAGAGTGCCTCCTCTGTGTGAGCGTTTTCTTGTTTGCTTATGATGGAATACAGCTCATTCAGTGCTGTCTTAGTGCCAGCCTCTGACTGTGGTGATATGTAAACAGCTACAAAGAATACAGGTGAAAACTCTCTCGGTAGGTAGTGTGGTCTACAGCTTATCATGAGAAACTCTACCTCAGGCGATCAATAGCTCACGACTTCCTTGGATATCATGCACCAGATGTTGTTTACAAAAATACCAAGACCGCCCCCCTTGTCTTGCCAGACGCCGCTGTTCTTCTACTCGTATAACCAGCCAGCTATATGTTGATATTGTCGTCGTTCAGACACGACTCCGAGAAGCTTAAGATGTTACAGTTTTTAATGTCCCATTGGTAGTTTAATATTCCGCGTAACTCATCGATTTTATTCTCCAAAGATTGCATGTTTGCTAGCAGAATAGAGGGAAGTGGGGGTTTAATCGATCGCCTATGAATTCTCAGAAGGCAACCCGACCTTCAGCCCCTCTTTCTCAACCTCCTCTTCACGCAGGTCACAGGGATCGGGGCCTGTTCCCGAGGTATATCATTCGCGTCGAGTCATGGTATGAAAAAAAGGATTCTGCTAGTCCGTGGTGAGTAATCGCAGTCCTGATGTCTAGAACTTAATTTCGGTCATAAGAGACGGTAGCGGCAACATTATGTACAAAATAAGTAAAAAATAAGTTGCAAATAAATTAACAAAAAAAAAACACAATCCCTTACCTACCCTTACCAATAATTACTTTTTTTTTATTTGTTTAACACTTTTCTTCGATACTACATGATTCCATATGTGTTATTTCATAATTTTGATGTCTTCACCATTATTCTACAATGTAGAAAATAGTCTAAATAAAGAAAAGCCTTGAATGAGTAGGTGTGTCCAAACTAGTGACTGGTATTGTATATATATACACACACTACCGTTCAAAAGTTCGGGGTCACTTAGAAATGTCCTTGTTTTTGAAAGAAAAGCTATTTTTTGCCCATTAAAATAACATCAAATTGATCAGAAATATAATGTAGACATTGTTAATGTTGTAAATTACTATTGTAGCTGTAAATGGCTGAGTTTTAATGGAATATCTACGTAGGCGTACAGAGGCCCATTATCAGCAACCATCACTCCTGTGTTCCAATGGCATGTTGTGTTAGCTTAGGCTAATTGATCATTAAAAAATATTTTTGCAATTATGTTAGCACAGCTGAAAACTGTTGTCCTGATTAAAGAAGCAATAAAACTGACTCGTTTAGACTAGTTGAGTATCTGGAGCATCAGCATTTGTGGGTTTGATTACAGGCTCAAAATGGCCAGAAACAAATAACTTTCTTCTGAAACTTGTTTGTCTATTCTTGTTCTGAGAAATGGAGGCTATTCCATGTGAGAAATTGCCAAGAAACTGAAGATCTCGTACAATGCTGTGTACTACTCCCTTCACAGAACAGCGTAAACTGGCTCTAACCAGAATAGAAAGAGGAGTGGGCGGTGCACAACTGAGCAAGAGGGCAAGTACATTAGAGTGTCTAGTTTGAGAAACAGACGCCTCACAAGTCCTCAACTGGCAGCTTGTTTAAATAGTACCCGTAAAACACCCGTCTCAATGTCAACAGTGAAGAGGCAACTCCAGAATGCTGGCCTTCTAGGCAGAGTTCCTCTGTTCAGTGTCTGTGTTTTTTTGCTCATCTTAATCTTCTATTTATATTGGCCAGTCTGAGATATGGCTTTGCAACTCTGCCTAGAAGGCCAGTATCCCGGGGTCGCCTCTACACTGTTGATGTTGAGACTGGTTGTTTGCAGGTACTATTTAATGAAGCTGCCAGCTGAGGAATTGTGAGGCATCTGGTTAGTAATTGTTTAGTAATTACTTGCTACCAACCTTGCCAGCAGGCATGCCAGCTAAGCTAGTTAGCCAGGCTAGGTACTCTAATTTGACAGCCTCAAATAGCTTCTTGGTAGTAAGTTATGAAGTTGGGAGATTAGGAACCTATCTGGGCTAGCTAAAGCCAACTTCATAAAATTGCTAGGTGGATAGTAATATTACAGAGAAGCAACAACAAAAATATTTTTAATAAACAGGACAGATCTGAGGGGGCGTGACGCATCTGCCCACCTCCCCCAACACACATCTTTGGAGAGCTTCTGAAACACATGGCTTCTAAAACACAAACAAAAGGTGCTGATTGCGCTATTAGTAAAATAACCATTGCCTCTTGTGATTACTGTGAAACACTCTTGGACAGCCACACTGATGAGGGGGCTTCAGTCAGTCAGGCAGTCAGATAAACAGCAGTTGAATGGTGCCCACCCACACCACTCTGCTCTACTAGCTGAATGGCTACACATTAAGGGAGGAGGCATGGCCAGGGTTGGGTATGTTACTTTCTAAATGTAATCCGTTACAATTACCAGTTACCTGTCCAAAACTGTCATGAGTAACATAACTTTTGGATTTCCCAAACTCAGTAACGTAATCTGATTACATTCAGTTACTTTTAAATGACTTTCCCCTTAAGCCAGTACATGTCCAGGCCTGTCTGAAGTTTGCTAGAGAGCATTTGGATGATCCAGAAGAAGATTGGGAGAATGTCATATGGTCAGATGAAACTAAAATATAACTTTTTGGTAAAAACTCAACTCGTCGTGTTTGGAGGACAAAGAATGCTGAGTTGCATCCAAAGAACACCATACCTACTGTGAAGCATGGGGGTGGAAACATCATGCTCTGGGGCTGTTTTTCTGCAAAGGGACCAGGACAACTGATCCGTGTAAAGGAAAGAATGAATGGGGCGGTGTGTTTGATCCCAAACACACCGCCTGGGCAACGAAGGAGTGGCTTCATAAGAAGCATTTCAAGGTCCTGGAGGGACCTAGCCAGTCTCCAGATCTCAACCCCATAGAAAATCTTTGGAGGGAGTTGAAAGTCCGTGTTGCCCAGCAACAGCCCCAAAACATCACTGCTCTAGAGGAGATCTGCATGCAGGAATGGGCCAAAATACCAGCAATAGTGTGTGAAAACCTTGTGAAACATTGCCAACAAAGGGTATATAACAAAGTATTGAGATAAACTTTTGTTATTGACCAAATACTTATTTTCCACCATCATTTGCAAATATATTCATTAAAAATCCTACAATGTGATTTTCTGGATTTTTTTTCTTCTCATTTTTCTGTCATAGTTGAAGTGTACCTATGATGAAAATTACAGGCCTCTCATCTTTTTAAGTGGGAGAACTTGCACAATTGGTGGCTGACTAAATACTTTTTTGCCCCACTGTATATGTATAATTTATAAATCCAAAAATGGATGTAGCAACTACAGATTTCCCCTTTAAGTCTATCATAAGTGTGCGAGTTTGAGCATGTGTCCATTAAGCCTATGGATTTTTTTTATCAGCATGAATTAGATTGAACACCCCACTTTTATTCCATTGGCTGGGATCCGCACTATGCAGCAGTTGCAAGAGCGCATTTTTCACTGGCTGTCCACTGGTATCAAAAACAATGATTGATAGGCAGCTTAAACTTCTTGAGTTCAACCATTATTGGGTTCAAATACACAGTTAGATTTGTGAACAGCCATCAACAACAACCACAATCCGTAAGGAGCAGATAGCTAAATGAAAGAGCAGCAGTGTGATTCACATCAATGTGCTATGTAGACAGCAATGATAAGTGATATCCGTATCGCCGTAGACTACACCACTGCTGTCATCCTGACCTCCAAGCGTTTATTCAAATGGGATAATCTTTGGATGCCGACAGCAGTCGCACCATTGGAAGACATATCTTGGACTGAAGCTTGCTCTTTTCCCACGATCCATCAAACACATTGGTGTCATCTAAGTGGTCTATGGCTTGTGGTCAGACTCGCTCAGGTGTTATAAATTTAAAGTTGCGCCTTTTTTCAATAGTGATTTGAATGTCATTGAGAAAACAGAGAAGTGTCAATGATTTTTTTCTCTCGCTAACATCCTTTCGGAATTTAGTAAAGTAAGTAATCCTCGAAGTAATCATCTAGTTTTTCAAAAGTATCTGTACTCTGATTAAAATATTTTTTGCTTGTAACATAGTTACCGTTTTTTTGTAATCCCTTACATGTAATCCATTACTCCCCATCCCTAGACATGGCTTTACATTGCGTGACTCTTTGGGCAGTCTTGATTTGATCACATTAACATAAATAAACAAATCCTCTTACAATCAGTACCTCAATGGGGTTGCGGTCAACCAGAGCCAAGCCAACACACTGCAGGGTCTGCATGGCTATATTCATCATCACAAAATGCCACCGCTTAATCACTTCCTTTAATCATTCGCTTTATGGATGGACATAACCCAGTGATTAATATTATAATTTATTAACAGTGAAAAAAAATGCTGCATTAAAGTAAATAGTATATGACTTCATAAGTCTATGATTTCACATATTGTATAATTTTATCACCAAAAGTAGCAAACTTTTATAAGACAAAAATGCCCAAACATGACGTTTTGTTCATAGTATGTGCAGTCTCTCCTAAATTCTCTTTCCAAATGGTTGCTTGTCACAAGCACTTAGATCCATGATAACTAAAGGTTTTTGATTGTTATTGTTGTGCAGTGGCTTGCAGCCGATCAATGCTTTCACACCAATGAGTAAGGAACCCCTGTCTGGGCAGAGCTACAGTATGTTGACTACACCTCAGCAGCTCAGCCACAAGGCTCTACCTGGAAGGGATCAATATCTGAACCACAGGACACATTTCACCTGGAGGATGATGGGAGGTCAGATATGATGTTTGGATTCATTCTGAGAGCTGTTGTCTTACTACCTTGTTGCATCCTATATCGGATGGAAAACAGTCAATGTTTACTACTGATATCATAGAGCCAAGGCAAACCATGGAAGACAGTTATGTAATAAACAGACAGACAGAGAGAGAGCGAGGGACAGAGAGAGAGAGAGAGAGAGAGAGCGAGAGACAGAGAGACAGAGAGAGAGAGAGAGACAGAGACAGATGTTGTGAAAGAGAGGGAGAGCTCTGTGGTGAAAGTGGTTTAGTGAAAGTGTTGTATTGTCCATTACATTGTTCATATGGACTGAGTCAGGTCTGCGTCTCTCTTTGTCCCAGGCATGTCAGGCATGGACAACATGGACCGAGGTTTCTTCCGGAAGGTGGATGTGCCAGACCACGCACATTACATCGTGGCCTGCTTTGTCGTGGTGATTGGAGCAGTAGGGGTCGGTGGGAACGCCCTGGTGATGTACGCCTTCTTCAGGTAGGCCCCAGTACCTGAGGGAAGAGGGGAATGAAGGAGGGAAAATCACCTGTTGGAGGGGAGAGGGCAAGTGTTTCTAGCCTGGGTACCAGTCTGTTTCTGCTCTCTTTCAGACTGGCACCCAGGCTGAATTGTTTCCTTTTTTTCTCCTCTAAACCTCTTATTTGATTCACCAAAGTAATAACGAAGTGTTTATTTACAGGATAGATTTGACCATGCATGGTATTTAAAGAGGACATTTGAAGATCTTTGTGGGAACAGGCATGAGAATAAGCATCATCACAGATTTTCACACCCTTTGGTTCTAGCTCTCCGATTTGTCCTCATATGCCTGTTCTTTTTGCCATCCTGTCCGTTTAAATTCCTCAAAACTGTTTGTGTTCAGCTCTTCAGTAAGGGCCCGATTCAGACGTAGGAAATCAATGCATTTTTTTCACATTTTGATTTAAAGCACTTCTCAGTAGTTGGTACTCAGACTTACCTTATACAAGTACGTTATGGGCTGTGCAGGTGTGGCTCCCTTGCATGCACTGAATAAACATAATTCAACTGCTGAAAATCCTCCCATTTGCTGGCCAACAGATTCTCTGGTGGAGTTTTCATTCAATAGGGTCTCCAGTACATTAAACTGCTATGTGTGATCTTGGTTCCATAATGACTCAGATAGACTACATGTCTCAAACATTTACCTAATATTATCCACTATTACTGGCGACTCTGACGAACAACCACACGGACCCCAGCTAGCACAGCGGATGTGTGCCGATTCCGGCTGAGAGTCGGGGCACGCGGCTGAGAGTCAAGGCACGCGGCTGAGAGTCAGACTCGGCAGACGTCATGTGGCCCGAGTCTGGGCCGCCTTCAGCAGTATTGCTTATGGCTAGAATGTGGGATTGAGCTTGGGCCGATTCCGGTGTGAGTTATCTGGCCCAAATGTATTACTTGGGGCTCGGGCCAATGGGTGCTACTCTCTGACATGATTACACGGGCTGCTTTATATAACATTTCATTATTTATTTATTTTCACATATTTTCTGTGATCAAAAAATACAATAAATGTTTAAATTAAATTCTTTAACAGTCCTGTTTAAGTAGTATATTAGTATTTTGATACTTTGTGCAAGGCATTAAAAACTTTGTGGAGGGAGCCTCCCGAGTGACCCAGCGGTCTCAGATACCGCATCACAGTGCAAACTGCGTTGCTATAGATGCTAGTTCGATACTCTTGCCAGCCGCGACCAGGAGACCCATGAGGCGACACACAATTGGCCCAGCGTCGTCCGAGTTAGGGGAGAGTTTGGCCGGCCGGGATGTCCTTGTCCCATCGTGCTGTAGCGACTCCTGTGGCGGGCCAGGTGCATGCACGTTGACACGGTCACCAGGTGTACAGTGTTTCCTCCGACATATTTTTTGGGGGTGGATGGATATAATTTGTATGCATTAAATGTATAATATTAATATTTAAAATGACTAAATCTTGTAATTTTGTATGCATTTATTTAAATTAGCATCGGGCTGCTTCTGGGGGGATGCTGGTGAGATCCCTGGCAAAGTCTGCTACATTCCGGTAGATGGAAACAGCCCGATGTACTTGGGCCGATTCTGGGCAGTCATTCATTTTGATTCTGGGCCCAGTCCGACACCTGATTCCGGGCCAATTAAACTAATTCCACCCTTCGGGAGAGGGCCGCTTCTGGGCTGATTCCTCATTGCTATCTGGGACATGACAGAAGAAAGAAAGTAATCTAATGATATAATGCAAAAACAAATGGCTACAAATTGAAGGACACTAAGACGAAAGGGACCATTATTATGTATGTGGGTATTACTGACAGTGGCTTCCAATAGTGACTAATATTTCACATGAAAAAATAAAAGCCTGGGAATATAATGAAAACATTCTAGACAGTATAAATCAACTCGGTAGGTTTTGTGCTATGGTCAGTGCACACAGATTTCCATAAGATACAGCCTTGGCTTGGGTCTTTGAATTTCACCCCCCACAATTATGAAGCCGTAGGCCTAGAATGAAAAACTATTTATATTCCACTGTGAAAAAGAGGCTGAAATATCTGTCATGCTTACATGCTTTTCATTATGCTGAAATCTGTTTCTAGCATTCATAAGGTAAAATGGATCCAAAACAATTGTCAATTATAGAACAAGTCAAAAGTTTGGACACACCTACTCATTCATGGGTTTTTCTTTATTTTTACTATGTTCTACATTGTTAAATAATAGTGAAGACAACAACACTATGAATTAACACACATGGAATCATGTAGTAATCAAAAATCGAAATATATTTTAGATTTTTGATTCTTAAAGTAGCCACCCTTTGCCTTGATGACAACTTTACACACTTGGAATTCTCTCAACCAGCTTCACCACGAATGCTTGTCCAACACTCTTGAAGGAGTTCCAAAATATACTGAGCACTTGTTGGCTGCTTTTCCTTCACTCTGCGGTCCAACTCATCTCAAACCATCTCAATTGGGTTGAGGTTGGGTGATTTTGGAGGCCAGGTAATCTGATGCAGCACTCCATCACTTTACTTCTTGGCTTCACGGTGAGAACCACACATGCGGAGATCATCCGTTCACCTACTATCTCTCAAAAAGACACGGCGGTTGGAACAAAAAATCTCAAATTTGGACTCAGCAGATCAAAGGACAGATTTCCACTAGTCTAATGTGCGTTGCTCGTGTTTCTTGGCCCAAGCAAATCTCTTCTTCTTGGGTCTTCCTTTCCCGTGGCAGGCCTCATGAGAGACAATTCCATCATAGCGCTTGATGGTTTTGCAACTGCACTTGAAGAAACTTTCAAAATTCTTGACATTTTCAGGATAGACTGACATTCATGTTTTAAAGTAATGATGGACTATCACTTTTCTTTGCTTATTTTAGCTGTTCTTGCCATTATGGACTTGTAAAATACCATCTTCTGTATACCACCCCTACCTTGTCACAACACAACTGATTGGCTATAACACATTAAGAAGGAAAAAAAAATCCACAAATGAAATGTTAACAAGGCATACATGTTCATTGAAACGTATTCCAGGTGACTACCTCATGAAGCTGGTTGAGAGTATGCCAAGAGTGCAAAGCTGTCAAAGGTAAAGGGTGGCTACTTTGAAGAATCTCAAATATCAAATATATTTTTATATATTTAAACACTTTTTTGGTTACTACATGATTCCATATAGTTTTGTTGTCTTCACTATTATTCTACAATGTAGAACATAGTAAGAATAAAGAAAACCCCTTGAATGAATAGGTGTGTCCAAACTTTTGACTGGTACTGTATATTTATACTGAACAAATATATAAGCTCAACATATAAAGTGTTGGTTTCATGTTTCATGAGTTGAAAAAAATAATAATAAGCGTATTTCTCTCAAATTTTGAGCACAAATTTGTTGAAATCACTGTTAGTGGTCATTTCTCCTTTGCCAAGATAATCCATCCGACGGACATGTGTAGCATATCAAGAAGCTGATGAAACAGCATGATACTTACACAGGTGCACCACTCTAAAATGTGTAGTTTTGTCACACAACACAATGACACATATTTTGTGGGAGCGTGCTGACTGCAGGAATGTCCACCAGAGCTGTTGCCAGATAATTAAATGTTAATTTATCTACCGTAAGCTGCCTCCAAAGTCATTTTAGAGAATTTAGCAGTGTGTCCAACGGCCTCCCAACCGCAGGCCACATGACCCCGAGACGGAACCCAACTCCTCTCCTCAGGACCGTAACCCTCCCAATCCACTAAGTATTGACCCCGCCTCGAGAACACGCCAGCACAGGACCTCCACATCCGGCTTCTTCACCTGCAGGATCGTCTGAGACCAGCAACCCTAAGAACTGATGAAACTGTGGGTTAGCAGAACTGAAGAACTTCTGCACAAACTGTCAGAAACCATCTCAGTGAAGCTCATCCGCATGCTCGTTGTCCTCACCGGTGTGTTGACCGGACTGCAGTTCTGCATCGTAACCGATTTCAGTGGGAAAATACTCACCTTCGATGGCCACTGGCACGTTTGCTCTTCACAGATGAATCCCGGTTTCAACTGCAGACAGCATGTATGGTGTCGTGTGCGCAAGCGGTTTGCTGATGTCAGAATTGTGAACAGAGTGCCCCATGGTTGTGGTTGGGTTATGGCATGGGCAGGCATGAGCTATGGACAACGAACAATTGCATTTTATCAAGGGCAATTTGAATGAACAGAGATACCGTGACGAGATCCTGAGGCCCATTGTCGTGTCATTCCTCCACTGCCATTGACCTCATGTTTCAGCAGGATAATGCACAATGTCGCAAGGATCTGTACACAATTTCTGGAAGCTGAAGAGGAGTGGGACAACATTCCACAGCCGTTGAAGAGGAGTGGGACAACATTCTACAGCCGTTGAAGAGGAGTGGGACAACATTCTACAGCCATTGAAGAGGAGTGGGACAACATTCTACAGCCGTTGAAGAGGAGTGGGACAACATTCCACAGCCGTTGAAGAGGAGTGGGACAACATTCTACAGCCGTTGAAGAGGAGTGGGACAACATTCTACAGCCGTTGAAGAGGAGTGGGACAACATTCTACAGCCGTTGAAGAGGAGTGGGACAACATTCCACAGGCAAAAAATCAACAGCCTGATCAACTCTCTGCGAAGGAGATGTGTTGCACTGCATAAGGCAAATGGTGGTCACACCAGACACAGACTGGTTTTCTGATCCACGCACCTACTTTAAAAAAAGATGTCTGTGACCAACAGATACATATCTGTATTCCCAGTCATTGTGAAGTCCATAGATTAGGTTCCAATGCATTTATTTCCAATTGACTGATTTCCTTATATAAACTGTAACACAGTAAAATATTTGAAAATGTTGCATGTTGAGTTAATATTTTTGTTCAGTGTACAATCCCCTTATCCAAACAGATGACTCATTTACTTAGCTTTATCAATAGCTGTTACAAATTGATAAAATACAGTACATGGAGATTGGTGTTATTTTTATCAGAAAAAAATCAAGTTTATGTTTGTCCACATGGAACTGATAGGTTGCTCGACCTTATTCATGTTTTTCTTGCATGTAACGGTGGTGTAATTATGAGGGAATTAAGTTAAAGTCAAAATACGCGTGTCTGTAGACACCTCTGCCACACCTACATTTCTGGGATCTCCACCCCAAATGTAGAACTGTCTGGCACATGCATTTCCTCATGCTTACATTCAAGGTGACAATATGCATAGAGAGAACGGTGCTTTTTTCAAATGAACTAGGCATGTCAAGGATCGGCGTTCCGTCAACGGAACAGTTGTTTATCATGCAGCGCGTTATTTTCAAGATCGCAGATTTTAGAGAAACAACACATCGGTACATATGCAGTGTCTTATATCGGCTGAAAGCTTATATTCTTGTTAATATAACTGCACTGTCCAATTTACAGTAGCTATTACTGCGAACAAAATGCCATGCTATTGTTTGAGGAGAGCTCCTAACAACAAAGCCCTTTTTTAATGCAAAAGGTTTGATAAATGTGTACTTACATTCTGAAATCTTGCTCTGATTTATCATCCAAAGGGTCCCAGAGATAACATGAAGTGTCGTTTTGTTAGATAAAATCATTTTTCATATCCTAAAAAAGGTCCATATAACACGCACGATCGATTTTGTATTTCCACTCATTCAATTTGCAAAGAAAGGAATCTGTGAAAATCTCATCCTAAACGTTGTTTGAACGAGTCAAATCACATTAATATCTATTCCTCGTGGATCCTAGAAGGTAACAAGACTTCACTATTTCATTAGGGGTGTAGTATAGCCTATAAGACACCATATTTGGTCAGAGAGCGACGACTTCATGGCACGCCGATGACGCGGGCGGCCATCACTTGAACGGCTGTATCATTATGTAAGCACCAATCGGGGTCAAACAAAGCTAGCTAGATAGCCAATGAGCTGGGCTTTACGGAAGTATCTGGAAACCATGTATATGTCATAAAATGACAAAAATGATAAGGATATTCAGAGTTATGAAAACTGGTTGTTTTGCAAATGTTTAACTTATAATATGGCTACTAATACTAGGAAAGCTAAATCAAAGTCCAAGTATACAGATTTGACGATATTCTTGCAGAAAAATGGAATATGAATGTGAATGTCTCCTTCATGATTTGACTAAATGTCCCTGGGGACTTCACACTAAAAGTCTTGTAGGTCAATCATTCTTTGAACATACACTGATGCCATCTGGTGGACACTATCGGAATTACAACCAGAGTGATAGCTAGAACTATGACCTTTCCATTGCATTTCAAAGATGGTGGTAGAAAAAGACTGGTTGGTTTTTTTCTTTGCATTTTGTTCTACCAGATCTATTGTGTTATATTCTCCTACATTCAATTCACATTTCCACAAACTCCAAAGTATTTCATTTCAAATGGTACCAAGAATATGCATATCCTTGCTTCAGGGCCTGAGCTACAAGCAGTTAGATTTGGGTATGTTATTTTAGGAGAAAATTGAACAAAAGGGTGTTTTTTAAATATTAAGAACAAATTCTTATTTACAATGACGGCCTACCCTGGCCAAACACGGACGACACTGGGCCAATTGTGCGCTGCCCTATGGGCCTCTAGCACTGAGATGCAGACCGCTGTACCACTCAGGAGCCCAATAAAAAGGGAATTGACTACCATTTACATGTGTGTAACATGGGTCTGAATTCCCCTCCTAATAGAATAGTCACTTTTCATAAATCACTGGACCTGGTTCAACATTGGCTAACTGAGTGAAAGTGAATCTCAATGTTTGCAGCAGGATGACAGGTGTTGTTTTTTCATGTTTGATTGAACAATATGAAGAGTGGTGGTGGTGTGCTCTTGAGTGTTACGTGTTTTGACATGGTACTGCTCTGACACCAATACTTATTTTCGCTGGTGCTGGGAGCGACAGAGTGAAGCGTGCTAATGATGGGTGTCAGAAAGTGGGCACGCATTGTCCAGCTAGTTCTTATCCCTAAACTCAAATCAGGAAGTGTTTTATAATTGGTGTGGATACATACTTGCCTGATGACTCACACAGAATTCTTTCACTGCTCTATCGATCGCTACACACTTCAGTCTGAATCTGCCATCTTTTAATGTCATTTGTGGTGATGAGAGGAATTGTACAAAACAAAGTCATCAGCGATTGGATCATCTATAACCAATCAGAGTATGAACAAGCCAATGAGGAATTTACCCAAACATGTATTTTTTTTATTAACAAATATAAAACAAAAGAGGATTAGTCACATGCAAACTATTTACATTGCCAGGAATCCTAAACAAACAAATCATATTCATTAATAATACAACACGTTTTAATTGCCTTTGTTTTTCATTTTAGTTCAAGTCGTGCCATATTGTTTAAATTCATTTATAAAGTGAAGAAAGTACAGTTTGGATTTAGACCATTTGAGTTTATGAATATGAAAATGTACCTAATATTATTAGCAGTTGAATTAAATATAATACATCTTTATCAATGTCAGAATTTCTGAAATAAATCATTATATCAAAACCATTAAATTGTACAACCGGTCATATTTCTTTTGGAATAAAATTCTATATGTCAATCCCAAAAACATTCTATTATAAAACACAGGCAAAGAATACATGCAAAATGGTCTCCTCCCTTCCACAGAAATCACAATTATAATCAGTATTCAGCTTGAATCTTTCCAAACATGTTTCACAGGATAAATTTTATGTAACTTTTTAAATGAAACTTCCTTTACCTGGTTACTGATATAATATTTGTTAGCAATTTTCCATGCTTTCCCCCAATATATATGGTATATCACCATAGATATTTGACCAAAAGAATCTGGCTGAGAAAATAGTAGTATAACAAACAATATTCCTAATCTGTTTATTACTACATTTATTTTTGATGTTAATATTGCCAATTAATATATTTTCATGTAAACCTGTTACTTACATCAACCACAGAGGAATTTAAAAAAAGATACAACCCCCCTTGGTGTCATGTCCTGACTATAGAAAACCTGTATTTTCTATGGTAGAGTAGGTCAGGGCGTGACTAGGGGTTTTTGTTCTAGTTTATATTTTCTATGTGGGGTTCTAGGTTTGATTTTCTATGTTGGAGATTTGTATGATTCCCGATTAGAGGCAGCTGGTTATCGTTGTCTCTAATTGGGGATCATACTTAAGTAGCATTTTTTCCACCTGTGGGTTATGGGATATTGTTTATGTTTAGTTGCCTGTTCGCACTACATTGTCATCACGGTTAATGTATTCTTTATTTTGTTTTGTATTAGCTTAAGTTTGACTTTCATTAAAATATGTGGAACTCGAAGTGCACTGCGCCTTGGTCCGACTATCATTATTACGAACAACGTGACACTTGGAATCGCATCAAAAACAATTGCATATTCTTTTGGGGTTATTGAAATGTTTAATTTATCAATAAATTCCCCATATGAGAGTAGATATCCATCCTCACCAACCAAAATAATTTAATTCTCAAACCAGTTATGGAAAATACTTATTTTAAAATTGTATATCTTTGCTGTACCATAGAAAGTATCTGTGAGGTGGAAAATTGTGTTTATATTCTAACATACAAGCTAAAATTGCCTGCTTATGGAATTTGGCAAATTTTACTGGGATTTTATCAACATCAAAATTACATCGAAGCAAAAATTCTAAACCAACAACAGAGTCAAATAAATACTTAGAGAAGACATTCCAAATACTGTTCTGGTTCTTAATATACTCCAGAATCCAATTTATTTTAAAAGTAATATTTAAAGTATTGCAATCTAAAACCTCCTTGTTCTTGGGTATTAGTGAGAATATATTTTCGTAGATAGTGAGGCTTATTCCGACAAATAAAATGATGAAGAATCTTATCTAAGTCCTTTACAATTTTAGGGGATAATTCAAGTGATAACGAGACATAACCCTTCAGCTTTGGACTATACCAGACCATATAATGAAATAGCTCATCTACCAGAGGTTCAATTTCTTCTTTGTTTTCTCAATAATGGGGATCAAGTTTAATTCACTCCTTTGTTTTTCATCCTTGAATATAACAATTCCAAGAAAAGTGACCTTATCTTCAATTGGGATATCATATACTTCCTGTAAAACACAATCCTTGAGTGGAAATAAGACTGATTTTTAAAAAATTGGTTTCAAAACAGAAACTGCTTTATAAACCTCATTCCTGTCTCTCAAAAATATGGTGATATCATCAGCCAGTTGACATTGTATAAATGCATTGCCAAGTGCTGAAACACCTTAAATTCCCTTTCTTACGAAGAGCAATAATTTGAGTAACCAATAAAAATGGACTAATTGGGCAGCCCTGCTGAATGCCACGCATTCAAATCTTTGGGATGTCCCGTGAGGTAATTTTACAGAGATAGTACAACCTACATAAAGTTTGGACTGCTTTAAAAAAAAAGTCACCAACCCCCCCAAAAACGTATTGATTTGAACATAAACTCATGTTATACAGTGTCAAAAGCTTTATATAAAAAATCAACAAACATAAGAAAATTATCATCAAGGATGAGATCATTATAATCAATCATATATAAGATCCGCCTGATGTTTTTACTAATGTGTCGACCATGCATAAAACCAGATTGTTATTCATCAATTATATGCAGTAAGCCTTGTTTAAACCTCTTAGCAAATACAAGGGCAAATAATTTCCCATCATTATTCAACAGACTAATGGGTCTCCAGTTGTCTATATAAAGACTATCCTTATTAGGTTTGGGAATCGAATGAACCTAATGTAACAGCCGTTTTTTTCTTTCTGGTCCTGACAAGAAAAAATAAAACTGTCCTGGGATGTTTTCTGCACTGTTCAACTAATCTAGTAAATGTGGAGAGGAGTTAATGTCTTAATGCAGCCTTGTTAACGTCCAAAAGTGGAAGTCGCGTCACACGCTTTATTTCCGGTCATTTTCAAAACGTTGCTTTACCCACGTGTGTTCTGGCTCTGTCCCAACCCATCAGGTTCTGGGACTAATCAGACGATCCGAATGTGTTCTAATTCTAGAAGGATCGGGGAGGAAGTAAAATCCAGACTCATTGCGGAGAAGAAATAAAGGTTTGAGGGCGTGGTGTGGCATTTGGCCAGAGCAATGAGTCTGGGTAGCAGGGTTAGGGTCGGTGACTTTCTAAATGTCATTGGTTATAGTCATTTTTATTTTATACCTTTATTTAACTAGGCAAGTCAAACCCTAACCCGGACGGCACTGGGCAAATTGTTGTGATACAGCCTGGAATCGAATCAGGGTCTGTAGAGACGCCTCTTGCACTGACATGCAGTGCCCTGGGTATCTCCCGATTGGCACAGCCGTCTGTCTGAAATTGTAATCATTTACTTAACTTTGATTACCCAAAAGTAATCGGATTACTTTCCCTTTAAGCGGCATCAGAACAAGACAAAAAGGATCCAATAAACGCATTTGGTCTGTCATCATAGTGGTCTCTGACTTTTGGTCAGACTCGCTCAGGTGGAACAAACTTCAACTTTCACTTTTTTTCAATGATGAATTGAATGTCTATATCTAGCTTGGAATTACATTTGCAGACAGATTTTCGTGCACATATTCAAAAAGGTTCATAAAAACAATATGCGCATTTTCCCACCAGAGATGTGCTTCAAATGCACTTGTTTTTGGATAGAAAGCTCTGCGTGATAGCGTAGTGCGCATAAAATGTACTTTTGAAGTTAAACCCCCATGTACCGAATAAAATACATATAATTGAAATGGTCCTCCACTGCATTCTCAACTCAACTGATGGTTTTAAACACAAAAAGGGTTGCGTTATATACAGAATGTGCCACTCTGGTCTAGGCACGTGCGTTCTATGCACCAGCTCGCAAATACCGTGCGGGTATAGCCTACATGATGAGATTGTTACGGACAAAAGAGAGAGATTGACAAATTTAAACGGCAGCCAAGCATCGGTGATTATGTCACCAGATTAAGACCCTCAATATTTATTGGAAAGGAGCGCCAAACTCTTCACCGCGCACTTTCACCACCCTGTGACGTTCATCCTAATGCATTTAATCTGTAACCTAATAAACTGTATGCTTTCCCGAGTCGTAGTGGGACGACCACACAACATATCATAAGAATGACTCAAATTTACTTCAATAAAGGCGTTTCCGCCGCCATTTCTCGTATAATTAATTTTACCGAGACAAAAGGAACCAACCAACCTTGTCTTGCATATTTAGTTGTAGACATTT
Source organism: Oncorhynchus gorbuscha (assembly GCF_021184085.1). Classification (NCBI taxonomy): domain Eukaryota; kingdom Metazoa; phylum Chordata; class Actinopteri; order Salmoniformes; family Salmonidae; genus Oncorhynchus; species Oncorhynchus gorbuscha. The sequence continues at coordinate 46,808,139 of NC_060183.1, read as the reverse complement.
GGAAAGTTTACCGACAAATTGATTAGCTGTTTCCATGTGAACTTTACTGGCATAAAAAGGTTGGATGGAAACCTGGTTATTTAGAAAACAGAATTGTGTCATGTTTTTCACAGGCATCCTTTCTGAATTTAAAAAGTAAACCAACAAGTAATCTAGTTTTTTAAAAATATCTAATTATAATGTTTTTCTGGGAACGTAATTGATTAATTCATTTTTTCGTAATCCAATTAGATGTAACTGATTACATGTAGTAAATTACTCCCCAACCTTGCTGGGTAATAATTTAATATATGCCATTTAGCAGACGCTTTTATCCAAAGCGACTTAGTCGTGCGTGCATACATTTTATGTAGCCAGGCAAGACTTGTACCTACGAGATAATACATTCCTCTAGGAACTGTGACATTTCATAGGCATGACATAAATCTACAATACATATTCTACTACTCGGGTAAAGTAGCTAGGGTGCAGGACAGTAAGGGTTAGAGCTAGCCGGGATCCTTGGGACTTACATACTTTAACCCTTAACCCCTACAGTTACCCTAACCTTAACCATAACCCTTACCTAACCTTAAAGTAACTATCCAGTGTTCCCAGATTTCTATGAAATATGACATATAATGAATTACAATATGAGTGAAATAGTTTTCCTTCCACAAAATGGTATTAAGTATGTTAAAAAGCAGCTTTTCTTTTTCAGAATGGTGTGGGAGTACCCTAACAGAATGATGTGGGAGTACCCTAACAGAATGATGTGGGAGTACCCTAACAGAATGATGTGGGAGAACCCTAACATAAATGTGGGAGTACCCTAACAGAATGGTGTGGGAGTACCCTAACAGAAATGTGGGAGTACCCTAACAGAATGGTGTGGGAGTACCCTAACAGAATGGTGTGGGAGTACCCTAACATAATTATGTGGGAGTACCCTAACAGAATGGTGTGGGCGTACCCTAACAGAATGGTGTGGGAGTACCCTAACAGAATGATGTGGGAGTACCCTAACTGAAATGTGGGAGTACCCTAACAGAATGGTGTGGGAGTACCCTAACAGAATGGTGTGGGAGTACCCTAACATAATTATGTGGGAGTACCCTAACAGAATGGTGTGGGAGTACCCTAACATAATGATGTGGGAGTACCCTAACAGAATGGTGTGGGCGTACCCTAACAGAATGATGTGGGAGTACCCTAACAGAATGATGTGGGCGTACCCTAACAGAATGATGTGGGAGTACCCTAACAGAATGGTGTGGGCGTACCCTAACAGAATGATGTGGGAGTACCCTAACAGAATGGTGTGGGCGTACCCTAACAGAATGGTGTGGGAGTACCCTAACAGAATGGTGTGGGCGTACCCTAACAGAATGATGTGGGAGTACCCTAACAGAATGATGTGGGAGTACCCTAACAGAATGGTGTGGGAGTACCCTAACAGAATGGTGTGGGAGTACCCTAACAGAATGGTGGGAGTACCCTAACAGAATGGTGTACCCTAACAGAATGGTGTGGGAGTACCCTAACAGAATGGTGTGGGGGTACCTAACAGAATGGTGTGGGAGTACCCTAACAGAATGGTGTGGGAGTACCCTAACAGAATGGTGTGGGCGTACCCTAACAGAATGGTGTGGGAGTACCCTAACAGAATGAATGGTGGGCGTACCCTAACAAAATGAATGTGTGGAATGGTGTGGGAGTACCTAACAGAATGGTGTGGGAGTACCCTAACAGAATGGTGTGGGAGTACCCTAACAGAATGGTGTGGGGTACCCTAACAGAATGGTGTGGGAGTACCCTAACAGAATGATGTGGGAGTACCCTAACAGAATGGTGTGGGAGTACCCTAACAGAATGGTGTGGGAGTACCTAACAGAATGATGTGGGAGTACCCTAACAGAATGGTACCCTAACAGAATGGGTGGGAGTAGTACCCTAACAGAATGGTGTGGGAGTACCCTAACAGAATGGTGTGGGAGTACCCTAACAGAATGGTGTGGGCGTGAATGTACCCTAACAGAATGGTGTGGGAGTACCCTAACAGAATGATGTGGGAGTACCCTAACAGAATGATGTGGGAGTACCCTAACAGAATGATGTGGGAGTACCCTAACACAATGGTGTGGGAGTACCCTAACACAATGATGTGGGCGTACCCTAACAGAATGATGTGGGAGTACCCTAACAGAATGATGTGGGCGTACCCTAACAGAATGGTGTGGGCGTACCCTAACAGAATGGTGTGGAAGTACCCTAACAGAATGATGTGGGCGTACCCTAACAGAATGATGTGGGAGTACCCTAACAGAATGGTGTGGGAGTACCCTAACAGAATGATGTGGGCGTATCCTAACAGAATGATGTGGGCGTACCCTAACAGAATGATGTGGGAGTACCCTAACAGAATGATGTGGGAGAACCCTAACATAAATGTGGGAGTACCCTAACAGAATGGTGTGGGAGTACCCTAACAGAATGATGTGGGAGTACCCTAACAGAATGATGTGGGAGTACCCTAACAGAAATGTGGGAGTACCCTAACAGAATGGTGTGGGAGTACCCTAACAGAAATGTGGGAGTACCCTAACAGAATGGTGTGGGAGTACCCTAACATAATGATGTGGGAGTACCCTAACAGAATGGTGTGGGAGTACCCTAACATAATGATGTGGGAGTACCCTAACAGAATGGTGTGGGCGTACCCTAACAGAATGATGTGGGAGTACCCTAACAGAATGATGTGGGCGTACCCTAACAGAATGATGTGGGAGTACCCTAACAGAATGGTGTGGGCGTACCCTAACAGAATGGTGTGGGAGTACCCTAACAGAATGATGTGGGAGTACCCTAACAGAATGATGTGGGAGTACCCTAACAGAATGGTGTGGGCATACCCTAACAGAATGGTGTGGGAGTACCCTAACAGAATGGTGTGGGAGTACCCTAACAGAATGATGTGGGAGTACCCTAACAGAATGGTGTGGGGGTACCCTAACAGAATGGTGTGGGAGTACCCTAACAGAATGGTGTGGGCGTACCCTAACAGAATGGTGTGGGCGTACCCTAACAGAATGGTGTGGGCGTACCCTAACAGAATGGTGTGGGAGTACCCTAACAGAATGGTGTGGGGATACCCTAACAGAATGATGTGGGAGTACCCTAACAGAACGGTGTGGGAGTACCCTAACAGAATGGTGTGGGAGTACCCTAACAGAATGGTGTGGGAGTACCCTAACAGAATGGTGTGGGAGTACCCTAACAGAATGATGTGGGAGTACCCTAACAGAATGATGTGGGAGTACCCTAACACAGAATGGTGTGGGAGTACCCTAACACAATGATGTGGGCGTACCTAACAGAATGATGTGGGAGTACCCTAACAGAATGATGTGGGAATGTGTGAGTACCCTAACACAATGATGTGGGCGTACCCTAACAGAATGATGTGGGAGTACCCTAACAGAATGATGTGGGCGTACCCTAACAGAATGGTGTGGGCGTACCCTAACAGAATGGTGTGGGAGTACCCTAACAGAATGATGTGGGCGTACCCTAACAGAATGATGTGGGAGTACCCTAACAGAATGGTGTGGGTGTACCCTAACAGAATGGTGTGGGCGTACCCTAACAGAATGATGTGGGAGTACCCTAACAGAATGGTGTGGGAGTACCCTAACAGAATGGTGTGGGAGTACCCTAACAGAATGGTGTGGGAGTACCCTAACAGAATGGTGTGGGAGTACCCTAACAGAATGATGTGGGAGTACCCTAACAGAATGATGTGGGAGTACCCTAACACAATGGTGTGGGAGTACCCTAACACAATGATGTGGGCGTACCCTAACAGAATGATGTGGGAGTACCCTAACAGAATGATGTGGGCGTACCCTAACAGAATGGTGTGGGCGTGGTGTGGGCGTACCCCAGAATGATGTGGGAGTACCCTAACAGAATGGTGTGGGAGTACCCAGAATGGTAACAGAATGATGTGGGCCCTAACAGAATGGTGTGAATAACAGAATGATGTGGGAGTACCCTAACAGAATGGTGTGGGAGTACCCTAACAGAATGATGTGGGCGTATCCTAACAGAATGATGTGGGCGTACCCTAACAGAATGATGTGGGAGTACCCTAACAGAATGATGTGGGAGAACCCTAACATAAATGTGGGAGTACCCTAACAGAATGGTGTGGGAGTACCCTAACAGAAATGTGGGAGTACCCTAACAGAATGGTGTGGGAGTACCCTAACAGAATGGTGTGGGAGTACCCTAACATAATTATGTGGGAGTACCCTAACAGAATGGTGTGGGAGTACCCTAACAGAATGATGTGGGAGTACCCTAACATAATTATGTGGGAGTACCCTAACAGAATGGTGTGGGAGTACCCTAACAGAATGGTGTGGGCGTACCCTAACAGAATGATGTGGGAGTACCCTAACAGAATGATGTGGGCGTACCCTAACAGAATGATGTGGGATTACCCTAACAGAATGGTGTGGGCGTACCCTAACAGAATGATGTGGGAGTACCCTAACAGAATGGTGTGGGCGTACCCTAACAGAATGGTGTGGGAGTACCCTAACAGAATGGTGTGGGCGTACCCTAACAGAATGGTGTGGGAGTACCCTAACAGAATGATGTGGGAGTACCCTAACAGAATGATGTGGGAGTACCCTAACAGAATGGTGTGGGCATACCCTAACAGAATGGTGTGGGAGTACCCTAACAGAATGGTGTGGGAGTACCCTAACAGAATGATGTGGGAGTACCCTAACAGAATGGTGTGGGGGTACCCTAACAGAATGGTGTGGGAGTACCCTAACAGAATGGTGTGGGAGTACCCTAACAGAATGGTGTGGGAGTACCCTAACAGAATGATGTGGGAGTACCCTAACAGAATGGTGTGGGGGTACCCTAACAGAATGGTGTGGGAGTACCCTAACAGAATGGTGTGGGAGTACCCTAACAGAATGGTGTGGGCGTACCCTAACAGAATGGTGTGGGCGTACCCTAACAGAATGGTGTGGGAGTACCCTGACAGAATGGTGTGGGGATACCCTAACAGAATGATGTGGGAGTATCCTAACAGAATGGTGTGGGAGTACCCTAACAGAATGATGTGGGCGTACCCTAACAGAATGATGTGGGAGTACCCTAACAGAATGGTGTGGGAGTACCCTAACAGAATGATGTGGGCGTATCCTAACAGAATGATGTGGGCGTACCCTAACAGAATGATGTGGGAGTACCCTAACAGAATGATGTGGGAGTAACCTAACAGAATGATGTGGCCGTATACTAGTCATGTTAAATATTAATGTCGCCCACTGATTGTCTTTTTAAATGTTTTAACCTTTTTTTTATGACATAATGCAGTAGGAAAATAGATTTAATGGACAATAGTAATTCCTTTTTTAAAGTCTGTTTGAGGTGGGTTTTTTTAAGTGTTTTTTTTCTCTCCAATTTATCCATTATTTGGGTATGAGTTAACAGAATACTTTAACCCTTACCTTAATTAACCGTTTTCAATTTCAACTTCGATGGGGTGACAGAGTTGAGACTTCGCAGGATACCGTTTAGACTTCCAGAAGAGACCAGTGAAGAAGAAATTCTCAGCACTCTTAGTTCAAATGCAAATTCCAGTCATTTCATGTGCTAAGCTTTCTGCCATCACAGACCTTTGCCAGAGCTGAGGTAGTAGCTAGGTCTACTACTGCTTTGACCAAAAGCTTAGCACATCAAATGACAGAAATTTGTATCTGATCTAAGAGTGCAGATATCTTTTCTCTTCCAATTAGGTATGACATACCTATGATAGTCATATCCAGACTACTTCTATGAATGCTTAAAAAAATGTGTGATCCACTTTGTTCGGTTGATAGCTCTACAGTGATATCCCATTCTAATATGTTGTCTATTTCTACCTGAGCGCTCGTCAGAAGCTTAACAATTATAAGCATACTCATAACATGATACAGCCACCACTATACTTGAAAATATCGAGAGTGGTACTCAGTCATGTGTTTTATTGGATTTGCCCAAAACCAGGAACTAGAAAAAAGTCCCCCAGAGAACATTCCCTTGGGACCATAATGCGATGTCCTAAGGATTAGTCAAATTAACATCCTAAAAAGATCCATACATGGTCCTCTATGACGTCCTGGGAACTAGACAAAGAGTCCCAGAGAACATTCCCTTGGGACGATCACGCAACGTCACGCCGAAACCCTTAAGGGACCTAATGGAAATGTTCTCCGGATGTCCCCTGTTTACTGGGGACAGGACATAAAAATTGGTTTAAGAATGTGTTTTTTTATTTTTATTTCAAAGGGCCCCAACGTCCTGATTGTGATGTATATGTTTTGATTCAATTTTTTGCTTTGGTTGTTGTTAAAGATTGTTGCTGGGACCCTTGGTGGAATTACCTCGTCGTTTCCTCCTTTTCCAGACAGAATGGCGCTGGAATGGATAGCTGCTGTTTTACGGGCTCCTGACCAATTCCGCTATTTTGTGTCTTTTTTTTTAACATAATGTTTCGCATCCTATGACGGAACACAGCTTCTGGACGTCAGAACAGTGATCACTAACATATATGTGGATGAAGATTTCTACTTCAACGAGTCGGAGGCGCAGGACTTACTGCTCACCTCAGACTAATCCCAGAGACTAGGAAAAGAAAAAGGCGGCGTAAGAGAGACCGACTTGCTGGCACCCTGACAAACTACAATGGCAAGAACATAAACCACCTCCACCCTGCCTTTTATTGGCGTACCTACAATCACTTGAGAACAAACTGGAACTTCAGGTCCCGTCCTATCAACGGGACCTGAAGAACTGTAATATACTGTTTCTCAGAGTTGTGGCTGAACAAGGACAATATATCTATCAAATCGTATTAGTCACCTGATCCGAATACAACAGTGAAATGCTTACTTACGAGCCCCTATGCATTAATGCAGTTTTAAAAAATACGGATAAGAAATAAAAGTATCAAGTAAATAAGGAGCAGCAGTAAAATAACAATAGAGAGACCATATATAGGAGATACCAGTACAGAGTCAATGTGCGGGGGCACCGGCTAGTTGAGGTAATATGTACATGTAGGTAGAATTATTAAAGTGACTATGCATAGATGGCAGAGAGTAGTAGTGGTGTAAAAGGGGGAGGGGCAATGCAAATAGTCTGGGTAGCCATTTGATTAGGTGTTCAGGAGTCTTATGGTTTGGGAGTAGAAGCTGTTTAGAAGCCTCTTGGACCTAGACTTGGCGCTCCGGTACCGCTTGCTGTGCGATAGCAGAGAGAACAGTCTATGACTATGGTGGCTGAAGTCTTAGATCATTTTGAGGGCCTTCCTCTGACACCGCCTGGTACAGAGGTCCTGGATGGCAGGAAGCTTGGCCCCAGTGATGTACTGGGCCGTTCGCACTACCCTATGTAATGCCTTGTGGTTGGAAGCAGAGCAGTTGCCATACCATCATGTTTTAGATGCCTATTGTGGTTGGATGTCATAAGGTGAATGCACCAATTTGTAAGTCATAAGTTGCCAAATAAATGTAATACCAGGCAGTGATGCAACCAGTCAGGATGCTCTCGATGGTGCAGCTGTAGAATAACCTTTTGAGGATCTGAGGACCCATGCCAAATCTTTTCAGTCTCCTGAGGGGGAAAATGTTTTGTTGTGCCCTCTTCACGATTGTCTTGGTGTGTTTGGACCATATTAGTTTGTTGGTGATGTGGACACCAAGAACCTGAAGCTCTCAACCTAGTCCACTACAGCCCTGTCAATGATAATGGGGGTGTGCTCGGTCCTCCTTTTCCTGTACTCGACAATCATCTCTTTTGTCCTGATCACATTGAGAGAGAGGATGTTGTCATGGTACCACACGGCCAGGTCTCTGACCTCCCTATAGGCTGACTCGTCGTTGTCAGTGATCAGGCCTACCACTGCTGTGTCATCTGCAAACTTAATGATGGTGTTGAAGTTGTGCAGTCATGAGGGAACAGGAAGCACAGGAGGGCACTGAGCACACACCCGAGGGGCCCCTGTGTTGAGGATCAACGTGGCGGATGTGTTGTTACCTACCCTTACCACCTGGGGGGCTGACCCATCAGGAAGCCCAGGATCCAGTTGCAAAGGGAGGTGTTTAGTCCCAGGGTCCTTAGTTTATTGATGAGCTTTGAGTGGAGTATGATGTTGAACGCTGAGCTGTAGTCAATGAATAGCATTCTCACATACAGTTGAAGTCGGAAGTTTGTATACACCTTAGCCAAATACATTTAAACAACGTTTTTCACAATTCCTGACATTTAATCTCAGTAAAAATTGTCAGGTCAGTTAGGATCACCACTTTATTTGGAGAATGTGAAATGTCAGAATAAAAGTAGAGAGAATGATTTATTTCAGCTTTTATTTCTTTCATCACATTCCCAGTGGGTCAGAAGTTTACATACACTCAATTAGTATTTGGTAACATTTCCTTTAAATTGTTTATCTTGGATCAAACGTTACGGGTAGCCTTCCACGAGCTTCCCACAATAAGTTGGGTGAATTTTGGCCCATTCCTCCTGACAGAGCTTGTGTAACTGAGTCAGGTTTGCAGGCCTCCTTGCTCGCACACACCTTTTCAGTTCTGCCCACAAATTTTCTAAAGAATTGAGGTCAGGGCTTTGTGATTGCCACTCCAATACCTTGACATTGTTGTCCTTAAGCCATTTTGCCACAAGTTTGGAAGTATGCCTGGGGTCATTTGTCCATTTGTAAGACCCATTTGCGACCAAGCTTTAACTTCCTGACTGATGCCTTGAGCTGTTGCTTCAATATATCCACATAATTTTCCATCCTCACAATGCCATCTATTTTGGGAAGTGCACCAGTCCCTCCTGCAGCAAAGCACGCCCACAACATGATGCTGTACGGTTGGGATGGTGTTCTTCGGCTTGCAAGCCTCCCCATTTTTCCTCCAAACAAAACAATGATCATTATGGCCAAACAATTCTATTTTTGTTTCATCAGACCAGAGGACATTTCTCCAAAAAGTACGATCTTTGTCCCCATGTGCAGTTGCAAACCGTTGTCAGGCTTTTTTATGGCGGTTATGAAGCAGTGGCTTCTTCCTTGCTGAGTGGCCTTTCAGGTTATGTCGATATAGGACTCGTTTTACTGTGGATATAGATACTTTTGTACCTGTTTCCTTCAGAATCTTCACAAGGTTCATTGCTGTTGTTCTGTGATTGTTTTGCACTTTTTACAACAAAGTACGTTCATCTCTAGGAGACAGAACGCATCTCCTTCGTAAGCGGTCTGATGGCTGCGTGGTCCCATGATGTTTATACTTGCATACTTTTGTTTGTACAGATGAACATGATACCTTCAGGCGTTTGGAAATTGCTCCCAACGATGAACCAGACTTGTCGAGGTCTACAATTTTTTTCTGAGATCTTGGCTGATTTCTATTGATTTTCCCATGATATCAAGCAACGAGGCACTGAGTTTGAAGGTACACCTCCAATTGACTCAAGTGATGTCAATTAGCCTATCAGAAGCTTCTAAAGCCATGACATCTCTTAAGTGCCTCCTTGAAGGAGGGAGGTGCAGGAATCGGGAGCAGGAGAGCAAGGAAATCTCAGTATAGTTTATTCCGAAAGTCCCAACTCAACAACAACATGGGGGGGAATATGCCCAAACAAGGTCGCCACACACAGGGAAAATAAACCATACACACGGGGGAGAAACCCATACTCCTACACACAAACCAAACCGGTACAACTGCCGTGTGAAAGAAAAAAAACTAACACAGTAACCACAGCAAACAATCCCGCACAAAGACTAACAGGCAGCGGAGGTAAATAAACCCACCGAAATCAACTAATAGGACACAGGTTTAAACAATACAGACAGACACAAAGGAAAAATGGATCGGTGGCAGCAAGTAGGCCGGCAACGACGACCGCCAAGCACCGCCCGAAAAGGGAGAGGAGTGGAAGTCATGACAGTACCCCCTCCCCCTGACGCGCGGCTCCTGCAGCGCTCCGACGCCGGCCTCGAGGACGACCCGGAGGATGAGGTGCAGGGCAGGCGGAGGGGCAGGTTTCGGGTCGACACTGGGGCCTCACTGTGGTGGCGGTCAGAGCTCCGTGGACGGCTTCCCAGGTCTCCTTCGAGCGCTTCACCTATTCCTCCACTACAGGAGACTCGGTCTGGCTCGGATGCCACGGTACCAGGACCGGCTGATTCCCCAACACGCACTGAAAGGGCGAAAGGTTAGTTGAGGAGTTGCGAAGTGAGTTCTGGGCCATCTCTTCCCTTTGGAACGCACATCGCCCACTCACCTGGCCGGTCCTAGCAATACGACCGCAGATACAGTGTCTTGCGAAAGTATTTGGCCCCCTTGAACTTTGCAACCTTTTGCCACATTTCAGGCTTCAAACATAAAGATATAAAACTGTATTTTTTTGTGAAGAATCAACAACAAGTGGGACACAATCATGAAGTGGAACGAAATTTATTGGATATTTCAAACTTTTTTAACAAATCAAAAACGGAAAAATTGGGTGTGCAAAATGATTCAGCCCCCTTTACTTTCAGTGCAGCAAACTCTCTCCAGAAGTTCAGTGAGGATCTCTGAATGATCCAATGTTGACCTAAATTACTAATGATGATAAATACAATCCACCTGTGTGTAATCAAGTCTCCGTATAAATGCACCTGCACTGTGATAGTCTCAGAGGTCTGTTAAAAGCGCAGAGAGCATCATGAAGAACAAGGAACACACCAGGCAGGTTCGAGATACTGTTGTGAAGAAGTTTAAAGCCGGATTTGGATACAAAAAGATTTCCCAAGCTTTAAACATCCCAAGGAGCACTGTGCAAGCCATAATATTGAAATGGAAGGAGTATCAGACCACTGCAAATCTACCAAGACCTGGCCGTCCCTCTAAACTTTCAGCTCATACAAGGAGAAGACTGATCAGAGATGCAGCCAAGAGGCCCATGATCACTCTGGATGAACTGCAGAGATCTACAGCTGAGGTGGGAGACTCTGTCCATAGGACAACAATCAGTCGTATATTGCACAAATCTGGCCTTTATGGAAGAGTGGCAAGAAGAAAGCCATTTCGTAAAGATATCCATAAAAAGTGTCGTTTAAAGTTTGCCACAAGCCACCTGGGAGACACGCCAAACATGTGGAAGAAGGTGCTCTGGTCAGATGAAACCAAAATTGAACTTTTTGGCAACAATGCAAAACGTTATGTTTGGCGTAAAAGCAACACAGCTCATCACCCTGAACACATCATCCCCACTGTCAAACATGGTGGTTGCAGCATCATGGTTTGGGCCTGCTTTTCTTCAGCAGGGACAGGGAAGATGGTTAAAATTGATGGGAAGATGGATGGAGCCAAATACAGGACCATTCTGGAAGAAAACCTGATGGAGTCTGCAAAAGACCTGAGACTGGGACGGAGATTTGTCTACCAACAGGACAATGATACAAAACATAAAGCAAAGTCTACAATGGAATGGTTCAAAAATAAACATATCCAGGTGTTAGAATGGCCAAGTCAAAGTCCAGACCTGAATCCAATCGAGAATCTGTGGAAAGAACTGAAAACTGCTGTTCACAAATGCTCTCCATCCAACCTCACTGAGCTCGAGCTATTTTGCAAGGAGGAATGGGAAAAAATCAAATCAAATCAAATTGTATTGTATTTGTCACATACAAATGGTTAGCAGATGTTAATGCGAGTGTAGCGAAATGCTTGTGCTTCTAGTTCCGACAATGCAGTAATAACCAACAAGTAATCTAACTAACAATTCCAAAACTACTGTCTTATACACAGTGTAAGGGGATAAAGAATATGTACATAAGGATATATGAATGAGTGATGGTACAGAGCAGCACAGGCAAGATACAGTAGATGGTATCGAGTACAGTATATACATATGAGATGAGTATGAAAACAAAGTGGCATAGTTAAAGTGGCTAGTGATACATGTATTACATAGGGATGCAGTCGATGATATAGAGTACAGTATATACGTATGCATATGAGATGAATAATGTAGGGTAAGTAACATTATTATTTAATGTAGTCGATGAACAGCATTCTCACATAGGTATTCCTCTTGTCCAGATGGGTTAGGGCAGTGTGCAGTGTGGTTGAGATTGCATCGTCTGTGGACCTATTTGGGCGGTAAGCAAATTGGAGTGGGTCTAGGGTGTCAGGTAGCGTGGAGGTGATATGGTGTCATGTTTTGTCATAGATTGTCATGTCTTGTCCCTGTGCTTTCTCTTCTATTCGTTTCCCCCTGCTGGTCTTATTAGGTTCTTTCCCTCTCTCTATCTCTCTCTCTCTCTCTCTCTCTCTCTCTCTCTCTCTCTCTCTCTATCGTTCCGTTCCTGCTCCCAGCTGTTCCTCATTCTCCTAACTACCTCGTTTACTCTTTCACACCTGTCCCCTATTTTGCCCTCTGATTAGAGTCCCTATTTCTCCCTCTGTTTCCGCTTCTGTCCTTGTCAGATCCTTGTTTGCTGTACTGTGTTCTTGTTCCGTCCTGTCGTGTTTTTGCCTTCTTCAGATGCTGCGTGTGAGCAGGTGTCTCTATCAGCTACGGCCTGCGCCAACCCGAAGCGACCTGCAGTCTGTGGCCGCTTCTCCTGTTGTTCCCCTCTACGGACTAGGGGATTTCAGTTATTCCTGTTTGGACATTACCTGTGAAAGAATTCAGGATTAGTCGTTTTTTGTTAAGACTGGAATAAACTCTGTTTCTGTTAAGTCGCTCTTGGGTCCTCATTCACCTGCATAACATATGGTCCTTGACTAGTCTCTCAAAGCACTTCATGATGACGTGAGTGAGTGCTACGGGGCGGTAGTCGTTTAGCTCAGTTACCTTAGCTTTCTTGGGAACAGGAACAATGGTGGCCCTCTTGAAGCATGTGGGAACATCAGACTGGTTTAGGGATTGATTGAATATGTCCGTAAACACACCAGCCAGCTGGTCTGCGCATGCTCTGAGGGCGCGGCTGGGGATGCCGTCTGGGCCTGCAGCCTTGCGAGGGTTAACACGTTTAAATGTCTTACTCACCTCGGCTGCAGTGAAGGAGAGACCGCATGTTTTCATTGCAGGCCATGTCAGTGGCACTGTATTGTCCTCGAAGCGGGCAAAAAAGTTATTTAGTCTGCCTGGGAGCAAGACATCCTGGTCCGTGACTGGGCTGGATTTCTTCTTGTAGTCCATGATTGACTGTAGACCCTGCCACATGCCTCTTGTTTGTGTCTGAGCCGTTGAATTGAGATTCTACTTTGTCTCTGTACTGACGCTTAGCTTATTTGATAGCCTTGCGGAGGGAATAGCTGCACTGTTTGTATTCGGTCATGTTACCAGACACCTTGCCCTGATTAAAAGCAGTGGTTCGTGCTTTCAGTTTCACGCGAATGCTGCCATCAATCCATGGTTTCTGGTTAGGGAATGTTTTAATCGTTGCTATGGGAACGTCATCTTCAACGCACGTTCTAATGAACTCGCACACCGAATCAGCGTATTCGTCAATGTTGTTGTCTGACGCAATACAAAACATATCCCAGTCCACGTGATGGAAGCAGTCTTGGAGTGTGGAGTCAGCTTGGTCGGACCAGCGTTGGACAGACCTCAGCGTGGGAGCCTCTTGTTTTAGTTTCTGTCTGTAGGCAGGGATCAACAAAATGGAGTCGTGGTCAGCTTTTCCGAAAGGGGGACGGGGCAGGGCCTTATATGCGTCGCGGAAGTTAGAGTAACAATGATCCAAGGGTTTTCCACCCCTGGTTGCGCAATCGATATGCTGATAAAATTTAGGGAGTCTTGTTTTCAGATTAGCCTTGTTAAAATCCCCAGCTACAATGAATGCACATTTACATTACATTTAAGTCATTTAGCAGACGCTCTTATCCAGAGCGACTTACAAATTGGTGCATTCACCTTGTGACATCCAGTGGAACAGCCACTTTACAATAGTGCATCTAAATCTTTTAAGGGGGTGAGAAGGATTACTTTATCCTATCCTAGGTATTCCTTAAAGAGGTGGGGTTTCAGGTGTCTCCGGAAGGTGGTGATTGACTCCGCTGTCCTGGCGTCGTGAGGGAGTTTGTTCCACCATTGGGGGCCAGAGCAGCGAACAGTTTTGACTGGGCTGAGCGGGAACTGTACTTCCTCAGTGGTAGGGAGGCGAGCAGGCCAGAGGTGGATGAACGCAGTGCCCTTGTTTGGGTGTAGGGCCTGATCAGAGCCTGGAGGTACTGAGGTGCCGTTCCCCTCACAGCTCCGTAGGCAAGCACCATGGTCTTGTAGCGGATGCGAGCTTCAACTGGAAGCCAGTGGAGAGAGCGGAGGAGCGGGGTGACGTGAGAGAACTTGGGAAGGTTGAACACCAGTCGGGCTGCGGCGTTCTGGATGAGTTGTAGGGGTTTAATGGCACAGGCAGGGAGCCCAGCCAACAGCGAGTTGCAGTAATCCAGACGGGAGATGACAAGTGCCTGGATTAGGACCTGCGCCGCTTCCTGTGTGAGGCAGGGTCGTACTCTGCGGATGTTGTAGAGCATGAACCTACAGGAACGGGCCACCGCCTTGATGTTAGTTGAGAACGACAGGGTGTTGTCCAGGATCACGCCAAGGTTCTTAGCGCTCTGGGAGGAGGACACAATGGAGTTGTCAACCGTGATGGCGAGATCATGGAACGGGCAGTCCTTCCCCGGGAGGAAGAGCAGCTCCGTCTTGCCGAGGTTCAGCTTGAGGTGGTGATCCGTCATCCACACTGATATGTCTGCCAGACATGCAGAGATGCGATTCGCCACCTGGTCATCAGAAGGGGGAAAGGAGAAGATTAATTGTGTGTCGTCTGCATAGCAATGATAGGAGAGACCATGTGAGGTTATGACAGAGCCAAGTGACTTGGTGTATAGCGAGAATAGGAGAGGGCCTAGAACAGAGCCCTGGGGGACACCAGTGGTGAGAGCGCGTGGTGAGGAGACAGATTCTCGCCACGCCACCTGGTAGGAGCGACCTGTCAGGTAGGACGCAATCCAAGCGTGGGCCGCGCCGGAGATGCCCAACTCGGAGAGGGTGGAGAGGAGGATCTGATGGTTCACAGTATCGAAGGCAGCCGATAGTTCTAGAAGGATGAGAGCAGAGGAGAGAGAGTTAGCTTTAGCAGTGCGGAGCGGAGCGCCTCCGTGATACAGAGAAGAGCAGTCTCAGTTGAATGACTAGTCTTGAAACCTGACTGATTTGGATCAAGAAGGTCATTCTGAGAGAGATAGCGGGAGAGCTGGCCAAGGACGGCACGTTCAAGAGTTTTGGAGAGAAAAGAAAGAAGGGATACTGGTCTGTAGTTGTTGACATCGGAGGGATCGAGTGTAGGTTTTTCAGAAGGGGTGCAACTCTCGCTCTCTTGAAGACGGAAGGGACGTAGCCAGCGGTCAGGGATGAGTTGATGAGCGAGGTGAGGTAAGGGAGAAGGTCTCCGGAAATGGTCTGGAGAAGAGAGGAGGGGATAGGGTCAAGCGGGCAGGTTGTTGGGCGGCCGGCCGTCACAAGACGCGAGATTTAATCTGGAGAGAGAGGGGAGAAAGAGGTCAGAGCACAGGGTAGGGCAGTGTGAGCAGAATCAGCGGTGTTGTTTGACTTAGCAAACGAGGATCGGATGTCGTCGACCTTCTTTTCAAAATGGTTGACGAAGTCATCTGCAGAGGGAGGAGGGGGGAGGGGGAGGAGGATTCAGGAGGGAGGAGAAGGTGGCAAAGCGCTTCCTAGGGTTAGAGGCAGATGCTTGGAATTTAGAGTGGTAGAAAGTGGCTTTAGCAGCAGAGACAGAAGAGGAAAATGTAGAGAGGAGGGAGTGAAAGGATGCCAGGTCCGCAGGGAGGCGAGTTTTCCTCCATTTCCGCTCGGCTGCCCGGAGCTCTGTTCTGTGAGCTCGCAATGAGTCGTCGAGCCACGGAGCGGGAGGGGAGGACCGAGCCGGCCTGGAGGATAGGGGGCATAGAGAGTCAAACGATGCAGAAAGGGAGGAGAGGAGGGTTGATGAGGCAGAATCAGGAGATAGGTTGGAGAAGGTTTGAGCAGAGGGAAGAGATGATAGCATGGAAGAGGAGAGAGTAGCGGGGGAGAGAGAGCGAAGGTTGGGACGGCGCGATACCATTCGAGTAGGGGCAGTGTGGGAAGTGTTGGATGAGAGCGAGAGGGAAAAGGATACAAGGTAGTGGTCGGAGACTTGGAGGGGAGTTGCAATGAGGTTAGTGGAAGAACAGCATCTAGTAAAGATGAGGTCGAGCGTATTGCCTGCCTTGTGAGTAGGGGGGGGGGAAGGTGAGAGGGTGAGGTCAAAAGAGGAGAGGAGTGGAAAGAAGGAGGCAGAGAGGAATGAGTCAAATGTAGACGTGGGGAGGTTAAAGTCGCCCAGAACTGTGAGAGGTGAGCCGTCCTCAGGAAAGGAGCTTATCAAGGCATCAAGCTCATTGATGAACTCTCCGAGGGAACCTGGAGGGCGATAAATGATAAGGATGTTAAGCTTGACCAGGTGGCGAATCGCATCTCTGCATGTCTGGCAGACATATCAGTGTGGATGACGGATCACCACCTCAAGCTGAACCTCGGCAAGACGGAGCTGCTCTTCCTCCCGGGGAAGGACTGCCCGTTCCATGATCTCGCCATCACGGTTGACAACTCCACTGTGTCCTCCTCCCAGAGCGCCAAGAACCTTGGTGTGATCCTGGACAACACCCTGTCGTTCTCAACTAACATCAAGGCGGTGGCCCGTTCCTGTAGGTTCATGCTCTACAACATCCGCAGAGTACGACCCTGCCTCACACAGGAAGCGAGGTCCTAATCCAGGCACTGTCATCTCCCGTCTGGATTACTGCAACTCGCTGTTGGCTGGGCTCCCTGCCTGTGCCATTAAACCCCTTCAACTCATCCAGAGGAACCTTCCCAAGTTCTCTCACGTCACCCCGCTCCTCCGTTCTCTCCACTGGCTTCCAGTTGAAGCCATCCGCTACAAGACCATGGTGCTTGCCTACGGAGCTGTGAGGGAACGGCACCTCAGTACCTCCAGGCTCTGATCAGGCCCTACACCCAAACAAGGGCACTGCGTTCATCCACCTCTGGCCTGCTCGCCTCCCTACCACTGAGGAAGTACAGCTCCCGCTCAGCCCAGTCAAAACTGTTCGCTGCCCTGGCCCCCAATGGTGGAACAAACTCCCTCACGACGCCAGGACAGCGGAGTCAATCACCACCTTCCGGAGACACCTGAAACCCCACCTCTTTAAGGAATACCTAGGATAGGTTAAGTAATCCCTCTCACCCCACCCCCTAAGTTTTAGATGCACTATTGTTAACACGACTGTCCCACTGGATGTCATAAGGTGAATGCACCAATTTGTAAGTCGCTCTGGATAAGAGCGTCTGCTAAATGACTTAAATGTAAATGTAAATGAAAGGGCTGGTAACTGTGACAGCATGGAATTCAAAGGAGGCGATAGACAGATGGGTAAGGGGAGAAAGAGAGAATGACCACTTGGGAGAGATGAGGATCCCGGTGCCACCACCCCGCTGACCAGAAGCTCTCGGGGTGTGCGAGAACACGTGGGCGGATGAAGAGAGAGCAGTGGGAGTAGCAGTGTTATCTGTGGTGATCCATGTTTCCGTCAGTGCCAAGAAGTCGAGGGACTGGAGGGAGGCATAGGCTGAGATGAACTCTGCCTTGTTGGCCGCAGATCGGCAGTTCCAGAGGCTACCGGAGACCTGGAACTCCACGTGGGTCGTGCGCGCTGGGACCACCAGATTAGGGTGGCCGCGGCCACGCGGTGTGGAGCGTTTGTATGGTCTGTGCAGAGAGGAGAGAACAGGGATAGACAGACACATATTTGACAGGCTACAGAAGAGGCTACGCTAATGCAAAGGAGATTGGAATGACAAGTGGACTACACGTCTCGAATGTTCAGAAATTTAAGCTTACGTAGCAAGAATCTTATTGACTAAAATGATTAAAATGATACAGCTGCTGAAGTAGGCTAGCTGGCAGTGGCTGCGTTGTTGACTTTGTAGGCTAGCTGGCAGTGGCTGCGTTGTTGACACTACACTAATCAAGTCGTTCCGTTGAGTGTAATAGTTTCTACAGTGCTGCCATTCGGGGGCTAACTGGCTAGCTAGCAGTGTTGATTACGTTACGTTGCGTTAAAAGAACGACAATAGCTGGCTAGCTAACCTAGAAAGTCGCTCTAGACTACACAATTATCTTTGATACAAAGACGGCTATGTAGCTAGCTACGATCAAACAAATCAAACCGTTGTACTGTAATGAAATGAAATGAAAATGTGATACTACCTGTGGAGCGAAGGGAATGCGACCGGGTTGTTGATGCAGCCTCCGGATAAATGGTTTCCAGTTTGCAAAGAGTTAAATAAAGTTTGTTCAGAGCCATCGATGTGTCTGCTTGGGGGGTGGGGGGATATATACGGCTGTGATTATAATCAAAGAGAATTCTCTTGGTAGATAATGCGGTCTACATTTGATTGTGAGGAATTCTAAATCAGGTGAACAGAAGGATTTGAGTTCCTGTATGTTTCTTTCATCACACCATGTCTCGTTAGCCATAAGGCATACGCCCCCGCCCCTCTTCTTACCAGAAAGATGTCTGTTTCTGTCGGCGCAATGCGTGGAGAAACCCGTTGGCTGCACCGCCTCGGATAGCGTCTCTCCAGTGAGCCATGTTTCCGTGAAGCAAAGAACGTTACAGTCTCTGATGTCCCTCTGGAATGCTACCCTTGCTCGGATTTCATCAACCTTGTTGTCAAGAGACTGGACATTGGCAAGAAGAATGCTAGGGAGTGGTGCATGGTGTGCCCGTCTCCGGAGTCTGACCAGAAGACCGCCTCGTTTTTTCAGTTTTTGATTTGTTAAAAAAGTTTGAAATATCCAATAAATGTTGTTCCACTTCATGATTGTGTCCCACTTGTTGTTGATTCTTCACAAAAAAATACAGTTTTATATCTTTATGTTTGAAGCCTGAAATGTGGCAAAAGGTTGCAAAGTTCAAGGGGGCCGAATACTTTCGCAAGGCACTGTACCTACCCACATCCTCGTTTACCCTCTCCACCTGCCCATTACTCTCGGGGTGAAAACCAGAGGTCAGGCTGACCGAGACCCCCAGACGCTCAATGAACGCCCACCAAGCCCGGGACGTGAACTGGGGACCCCGATCAGAAACTAGGCACCCCGTAGTGCAAGGAAGACGTGAGTAAACAGGGCCTCCGCAGTCTGTAGGGCCGTAGGGAGACCGGGCAAAGGGAGGAGACGACAGGACTTAGAAAACCGATCCACAACAACCAGGATCGTGGTGTTACCCTCTACCACGTAGAGGTGTGTGGCCCCCACCTACATGGGTTCAGGCTCTGCCTCAGGACAACCAAAGGAGGGAGGTGAGTGGCGAGGGGGACACGACGCTCCCGAAGAAGGTTATCCAGACGGATGGCCATCGCTATGAGAGCATCAAAGGACATGTGGTCATCCCAACTCCGTCTGGACCTCTTTGCCCAGTCAACTGAGGAATAGAGTTTGGAGAGCCGGCTCATTCCATCAGCCGAAGGCTGCCACAGTCCGAAAGGTTATGACATACACTGCAGCAGTCTGGGCACCCTGCCAGAGTTGGAAAAGTTGCTCACCTCCCTCTCTGCCCTCTGGAGGATGGTTGAAGACCGCACTGAACAGAACATCTCATAGGAACCCAGCTCCTCCTCTCTCCCAGGCGGCTGTAGCCCACTCCACAGCAGGGAAATGATTGGGACAACCTTGGACCTCTAGGTAGTGGGGGCTCCCGTCTGATAGGAAAAAATAGAGAGCACTGTAGTCAAGGTGGTTGTGGACTAGATGACCCTGTTCCTCGACCTTCTGGAAGATGGTGTAATTATCTGCTGCTTCCATCATTTCTGAGGCAGTATTCTGTAACAAAGATGCAAGGAGTCAAGAAGCAGCTGCAGCTGGTGAGTTTAATAACAAAACCAACGCGTTACAAAACAAGCGCAGTGTCTGGACATGATAACAGAACCAATACTGCCTGATGACTGAGGTTGGTGAGGGCTATATGAAGGGAGAGTAATCAGTTTGGTGATGAAATCTAGGTGTGCCTAACGATAGGGAGCAGTGGAGCGCAATGATAGTTGCCAGGTGTAAGCAATGTGGGTTGCCATGGCCGGTGGTTAGAAGACTGGCGACGTCGAGCGCCGGAGGGAGGGAGCAGGAGTAGGCTTGACAGCATTATTACTTTTCTAAACACCAAACACCAAAGTCCTCTCTGTGAGTAATGTGTGAGTGACCGACAGGCCGTGGGTTCCTTTGTGAGAAAGATGGCTGTGGAGACCATTGAGGTGATTGGATCACATCTCCTCTTTGATTTGTACAAAATAAGGCCATGTTCACAGTGGGGAGGGCAGAGGGCACTCACTCACCCAAGCCAAATCAGGGATTGTTTTCATGCCATGGGACATTTCTTGAAATACTCTCTTTGATTGACCCTCTGTATTTGTATTGGGCTGACCGGTCTGATTTCCCCTCATGCTGTGAGCCTGTCTAGTTTCTTGGAAAATGGGAGGTATTTCTAGGTAGGGGATGACCCATGCTGCTAGGAGGGGATAATAGTGAATGCATGGACTCTGAGCGAGGCAAGGCGAGAGCGAGGGATTGGTCTGGTAGGGAGGAGGAGGGGGCTGGCTGTCAGCAGGTGATGGCTGATCGCTGAACATCACTTATGCCGAATTGTGTTTGTGGTGGGATTAATGGGAAACTGTAATCAAAATAACAGTCATGCATGCATGTAATGATAATTCACCCACTCAGACTCTACATACTGAATTACAATTGTTGGCAGAAAGTGGGAAACGTTGGTTTCGGAGATGTAAAGTGAGAGTATCAATCAATCAATCAAATGAATTTATATAGCCCTTCTTACATCAGCTGATGTCACAAAGTGCTGTACAGAAACCCAGCCTAAAACTCCAAACAGCAAATGCAAGTGGAAAAACTCCCTAGAAAGGCCGGAACCTAGAAAGAAACCTAGAGAGGAACAAGGCTATGAGTGGTGGCCAGTCCTCTTCTGGCTGTGCCGGGTGGAGATTATAAAAGAACATGGCCAAGATGTTCAAATGTTCATAAATGACCAGCAGGGCCAAATAATAATAATTACAGTGATTGTAGAGGGTGTAATAGGTCAGCACCTCAGGAGTAAATGTCAGTTGGCTTTTCATAGCCGATCATTCAGAGTATCTCTACCGCTCCTGCTGTCTCTAGAGAGTTGAAAACAGCAGGTCTGGGACAGGTAGCATGTCCGGTGAACAGGTCAGGGTTCCATAGCCACAGGCAGAACAGTTGAAACTGGAGCAGCAGCACGACCAGGTGGACAATGTGGGTTGCCATGGCCGGACAGCAAGGAGTCATCAAGCCAGGTTGTCATGAGGCATGGTCCTAGGGCTGTGTGTGAGTGTGTGAGTGTGAGAGTGAGAGAGACTTTATTCACACAGGACACCGGATAAGACAGGAGAAATGTTCCATCTATAACAGACTGACCATAGTGCCCCCCCCCCCCCCCGACACATAAACTATAGCATAAATACTGGAGACCCCACACCACGAGAGGGATATCTTCAACCACCTATCCTGAGACAGGGTTTCAAATATGTTTATTAACCACACACAAGAATGGTGTCTAGGTATAAAAGACAGGTATACAATTCTTATCTAAACATAAAAGAGCAGACAGGAACAACAAGACCCAGAGTTCTGGGTACAAAACAGATAATACAAAACACGACATACAGAACAAGGACAGGTAGAAAGAAAGAGGGCAGATGCCACCCCCCACTTATTCCCCCCTATTCCCCTCCCGACTGCCCGGGTGGCGAGGCCAGCACATGCTGCTCAAAGGTAGATTAAAACATTACAATTTAGAGTGCGTTAAAAAGTACATATTCACAGCGTCGACTGGTCCAAGTAGGAGAGGAAAGGCTGCCAGATTTGATCAAATGTTGATCATTTATTGTTCAGAATATATCTAATTCTTTCTAAGTGTACAGTGTTTGCCATAATTTAGTAGAGGGCGCTTCCCTCCTTTTCCAAAACAACAAGATTTTTTTTTTTTTGCCGAAATGAGACTGTAAGAGATTAGTTGTTTTTGGGGGCTGGTTAATCCGTTTAGGGAATCAGGATTATCAGAGGTGGGTCTTGGTCTATTGAAGTCTCCAGAACTTCAGAGAGGATCCTAAAAATTCCACACCAATAACCATACAAGCTAGAGCATAGGGCAAAGCAGTGGAGTAGTGTACCCTGCGTAGCCTGACATTTATCACATGTAGAGGATGTATCAGGACATATCCTATGCAGTTTAGTTTTGGAATAGTGCAATCTGTGTAATACCTTGAATTGTATGAGACCATGTCTGGAGTTAATGGAGCATGTGTGGATATACTTCCAGCTCTCTTCCCAGTCTGCCACCCAAATGTCAGTCCCTAGTTCTTCCTCCCATTTTGCCTTAATGGCATCTGTAGAAGGTGTGCTAACAGATTGAAAAGCATCATATAGACGAGATATCAGTTTATCTGAGGTGGGGCATATTTTTATGCATCCGTCAAACATGGAAGGTTTAGCATTCCCAAATGTTGGGAGGTGTTTTCTAACATAGTCTCTAATTTGTAGGTATCTGAAAAAGTTACTTCTGGGAAGATTATACGTTTCCCTCAGCAACTCAAAGGAAGCAAAGGTCCCTTCTATGTATAAATCCCCTATGGTACTTATCCCCAACTCTCCCCATCGCTCAAAGGTGTTATCAAGGTTAGAAGGGGCAAAGGAGGGATTCCTGGCGACAGGGAGCATGAATGACATTGGTCTGAGCTCAAAGTGGACTTTAATTTGCTTCCAGATTCGGACTGTGCTATGTATAATAGGACTGTTACAATAAAGTGACATCTCCAGATTGACAGGAGACAGAATCACAGCGCCAATAGAGAAGGGGTGACACTCCTCAAGCTCCATACTAAACCAGCTGGATGACGGAGGTGCGTCATACAAAAAAAACGTAACAACGCGGAGGTTAGCGGCCCAGTAATAAAATATAACATTTTGGGAGAGACAATCCTCCTTCCATCTTGGATTTACAGAGGTGTTTTTTACCTATCCTGTGTGTTGTATAATCCCAGATGAAAGGATTGATAATTGAGTCCAGTTGTTTATGAGAGGATTTAGGTATGAATACTGGGATGTTCTGATATAGGTAGAGCAGTTGTGGGAGGAAGTCCATTTTAATGGCATTAATTCTTCCTGAGCAGAGAAATTGGGAGAGTTCTCCAAAATTGTATGTTTGCCTTGAGTTTTTGCATCAGAGAGGGGAAATTCTCCTTAAATTAGTGGTTTCACTTTGAACTAACGTGAAAGTGCAGCATCGCATCGTTGCTTTCTGACCTGATCTTTATTTCATTATCTGGATAGAAACTATTCTTTGATAATTATTAAGCTTTAGTAATAAAGTGAAAGGTAGAATCTTAAATGACCGGTAAGCTAATAACAATGAATAAAACATTTTTTAAACAAACACTGCATATGTTTATTTGTTCTATATTTCAGTAACAAGAAGCTTCGGACGCCTCCCAACTATTTCATCATGAACCTGGCAGTGAGTGACTTCCTCATGGCCGTCACACAGTCCCCCATTTTCTTTGTCAACTGTCTCTACAAGGAGTGGGTGTTTGGAGA
This sequence comes from Oncorhynchus gorbuscha, assembly GCF_021184085.1. NCBI lineage: Eukaryota > Metazoa > Chordata > Actinopteri > Salmoniformes > Salmonidae > Oncorhynchus > Oncorhynchus gorbuscha. Next base: position 46,784,369 of record NC_060183.1, on the reverse strand, counting down.
AACAGGTACTTTTACCTTCATTCCATAAATGTGGTAAAATAACCGCATCAGATCAATTGTCATAATTGAAGGCTTCAGCTACATTGGTATTTTGAGATGAATTATGCTGTACACACCGTACAAAAACACTCACCAAAGTAATTCTGTGGAAATTCCATCTCTGAGATTACTAAGATTGTAAGATTTCTGTTATCTGTCTCCTTGAAATGATTTATGCTCAGGCTGTAAGATGTACGCCTTCTGTGGGGCCTTATTTGGGATCACCTCCATGATCAACCTGCTGGCTATCTCCATTGACCGCTACATCGTCATCACCAAGCCACTGCAGGCCCTCCACTGGACCTCTAAACGCCGCACCTCCGTCGTCATCGTCATAGTCTGGCTCTACTCGCTGGCCTGGAGCCTGGCGCCTCTCATGGGGTGGAGTGAGTTCCCTCCACTAACACCGCCCTTTTGGGTGCCAGTTTTCTGACTGTTTCTACTCTCTTGCCAACTCCTTATGGAATTGTCATACCATGTTTTGCTAGACAATGACACCAGTGGAGTTGGCAAAAGCCCAAACACATCTGGGACCAGGCTAGCAACCATTTAAACCATTGTTCCTATCCAGGTTCCTATATCCCGGAGGGCCTGATGACATCCTGTACGTGGGATTATGTGACTTCCACACCAGCCAATAGGAGCTACACTCTAATGCTCTGCGTCTTTGTGTTCTTCATCCCTCTGGGTATCATCTCTTACTGCTACCTCTGCATGTTCCTGGCCATACGCACCGGTAGTAGGTCAGTTGGTACATTCACACACATAGACATACAGTTGAAGTCGGAATACTACATACACTTAGGTTGGAGTCAATTAAACCACTCCACAAATTTATTGTATAGTTTTGGCAAGTCGGTTAGGACATCTAATTTGTGCATGACGCAAGTAATTTCTCCAACAATTGTTTACAGACAGATTACTTCACTTATAATTCACTGTATCACAATTCCAGTGGGTCAGAAGTTTACATACACTAAGTTGACTGTGCCTTTAAACAGCTTGGAAAATTCCAGAAAATGATGTCATGGCTTCAGAAGTTTCTGATGGGCTAATTGACATAATTTGAGTCAATTGGAGGTGTACCTGTGGAAGACCTACCTTCAAACTCAGTGCCTCGTTGCTTGACATCATTGGAAAACCAAAAGAAATCAGCCAAGACCTCTGAAAAAAATGTAGACCTCTACAAGTCTGGTTCATCCTTGGGAGCAATTTCCAAATGCCTGAAGGTACCACGTTCATCTGTATAAACAATAGTACTCCAGTATGAACACCATGGGACCACGCAGCCGTCATACCGCTCAGAAAGGAGACGCGTTCTGTCACCTAGAGATGAACATACTTTGGTGCGAAAAGTGCAAATCAATCCCAGAATGACAGAAAAGGATCTTCTGAAGATGCTGGAGGAAACAGGTACAAAAGTATCTATATCCACAGTAAAACGAGTCCTATGTCGACATAATCTGAAAGGCCGCTTAGCAAGGAAGAAGCCACTGCTCCAAAACCACCATGAAAAAAGCCAGACTGGTTTGCAACTGCACATGGGGACAAATATCGCACTTTTTGGAGAAATGTCCTCTGGTCTGATGAAACAAAAATAGAACTGTTTGGCCATAATGACCATCATTATGTTTGGAGGAAAAAGGGGGAGGCTTGTAAGCCGAAGAACACCATCCTAACCGTGAAGCACAGGTGTGGCAGCATCATGTTGTGGGGGTGCTTTGCTGCAGGAGGGACTGGTGCACTTCACAAAATAGATGGCATCATGAGGAGGGAAACCTATGTGGATATATTGAAGTAACATCTCAGGACATCAGTCAGGAAGTTAAAGACAGGGAATCTTTACTCGGATTAAATGTCAGGAATTGTGAGAAACTGAGTTTAAATGTATTTGACTAAGGTTTATGTAAACTTCTGACTTCAACTGTATACTGTACTTATATATACACACACACACGCATGGACACAAACACGCATACACACACTCATATGCACTCACACACACCATCAAAACACAGATCCAGATGATGGGGCCATCTCATTGTTTATCTTCCTCTGACACCCTGAACATCCCCTCTCCGATACCCACAGAGACATGGAGAAGCTGGGCAGTCAGGTAAGGAAGTCCACCCTGATCCAGCAGCAGTCCATCAAGACTGAGTGGAAGCTGGCCAAGATTGCCTTTGTAGTCATCATCGTGTATGTGATGTCCTGGTCTCCCTACGCCTGCGTCACCCTCATCGCCTGGGCTGGGTAACTATGGTGTTACATATGAATTTGAATGGGGTTCAGTTCCCATATCACAAAGTGTCTCAGTAGGAGGGCTGATCTAGGATCAGTTTTGCCTGTTTTTCGATAATTATGAATACGATTACATGGACGGGGGTATCTGATGAAATATGGCGCTGTCCTGGGTGGCGGCCGTTTTGCAAGCGCCAATCCAACTTTGCTATTTTGTGATTCTTTTGTTGTTAATTTCTACTTAATTTTTTCCTTTCTTACGACCCGACAAGAACTTTTGAACATCAGATCTGCCGTTATTTACCTCAATTCCGGCTTCAACTTCAACTCATCTGCCCTGGGCTCTTTCTCTAGATCCGACCCAATTTACGGGCCAAGAGGAAATGCAGACGTTACAGAGGCAAGAGGGGGGATCCTGGAGAGATGAAGGTGAAGGGTGAACTGGCCACCTCCTCTGCCCATTCTACTGGCCAATGTAGAGTCACTTGATAATAAGATGGATAACCTCCAATCCGGACACCCCCCCCCCCATGGCTATCCAACTCGATGGATTCCTCATTTACCGTGCCGACAGGAAGAGGAGTCAGGGAAATCGAGGGGGGAGGGGTTTGCCTCTTTCTCAACAACAACTGGTGTGCTGACTCAAGCGTGATGGAAGTGCCCATTGTTCACCCGTCTTGGAATACCTGATGGTCAAATGCTGACCATTTAACCTCCCGAGGGAGTTTTCAGCTGTTATCATGACTGTTGTATGCATTCCACCTCAGGACATAAAAATAACAAGCTGGCACTTAATAAAGTGTACGAGGCTACAGTATAACCAAGCAGGAAAACATCCAGAAGCTGCTCTTCTGGTTATGGGTGATATTAATTCCGTGTCCTTAAGAGACGTGATGCCCAACTTCCATCAACACGTCTCCCTCACGACTAACGGCGATAAAGTCCTAGACCACTGTTATTCTACCTACAAGCAAGCATACAAGGCCCTCTCTTGTCCACCATTCGGCAAATCAGATATTGGCTCCGTACTCCTGCTACCTGTCTGCAAGCAGAATCTCAAACAGGAATTACTTGTGACTCGCTCCACTGAGAAATGGTCTCCAGAATCAGAGATTATGTTCCAGGACTGTGTTTCAGGACTCTGCCGATAACGTCAATGAGCTAACCACCTCCATCACCAGCTTCATTAGGAAATGCATAAGCGACGTTGTCCCCACAGTTAAGGTTTGCTGCTTACCCAATCAAAAGCCCTGGATTAACACTGAGGTTGGAGCTAAACTAACGTATAGGGCTACCGCGCACAGGGCTATCGCAGACAACCCTGAGGCTACGGCAGACAACCCTGAGGCTACGGCAGACAACCCTGAGGCTACGGCAGACAACCCTGAGGCTATCGCAGACAACCCTGAGGCTACGGCAGACAACCCTGAGGCTACGGCAGACAACCCTGAGGCTACGGCAGACAACCCTGAGGCTACGGCAGACAACCCTGAGGCTACGGCAGACAACCCTGAGGCTACGGCAGAGTCATCAAATGTGCAAAAGGACAATATGGGAATAAGGTGGAATCATATTACACAGGCTCCGACACCCGCCGAGCGTGGCGGGGACTACAGTCCATTATGGATTACAAAGGAAGACCCAGCCATGATCTGCCCAACGATGCCGCTCTACCAGAGAAACTTATACACCCTTTGACAATAACATGTGTCGGGTGTGAGAGCCACCACCAACCCGGAAGATAGGGTGATCGTGCTCTCTGAGGCCGACGTGAGTAAAGTCTTTATTCAGGTCTATACCCGCAAGGCCGCGGGCCCTATGGTATTCCAGGGTTTGTTGTCAGAGCATGTGCAGAACAGCTGGCAAGTATATTCACAGTCATTTTCAACCTCTCCTCGTCCCAGTCTGTAATCCCCATGACCACCATCATTCCTGTTCCAAAGAACTAATTTGTAATCATGAAGTACTTTGAGAGGCTGGTTATGCACACATCAACTCCCTCATCCAAGACACCCTAGACCCACTTAATTTGCATATCGCCCCGACAGATCCATAGACGACACAATCTCAATTGCACTCCACACTACCCTCACCCACCTAGATAAGAGGAATACGTATATATGTGAGAATGCTATCCATTGACTACAGCTCAGCGTTCAACACCATTGTCCTCTCCAAACTCGTCACCAAGTTTAGGTCCCTGGGACTGAAAGTTCTGGCAACACAACTGTGGTAGGCCTGATCATCAGCGACGATGAGACAGCCTAAAGGGACGTCGCTGACCTGGAAGTGTGGGCCCGGGAACCACAACCTCTCCTCAACGTCAGTAAGACCAAGGAGCCGATCGTGGACTACAGGAAACGAGGGGGCGAGCAAGCCCCCATCCACATCGATCGTTAGACTCCAACCAACCAAGCCATAGACTGTTCGCTCTGCTTCCTCATGGCAAGCAAGCAGTACCGGTGCATCAAGTCTGACACCAACAGGCTTCTGAACTGCTTCTGTCCTCATGCGATAAGACTGCTAAATAGCTAATGAATGTGTAAATTAAAACTTGAAACTTAATACTACATCATCACTTCTCCTCTGAGATGCTTTATGAAGCCCAGATCTAGTTGTGGAGATGCTTGAGCAATGGTTAGAGGGCATGTGATCTGGACATTATGAAGGATCAGGGGTCTTGAAAATGTTTTTCTGACTGTTGATTCAGATATGAAGTTGAGGATTGGACTGTAGTTACTGCAGATCTTTGGTTAATGCAGAAAAATATGGGATACATTCATTCCGAATCCCACAAATGATTTTAAAGTGAGGCTTGGATTGGTTCGGAATGGCAGGCACCTATGGGTTGACGAGGTGAGAGTCTGTTTTGAGAGTTTTTAAACGCTGTCAGGGTCAGAGACAGTTTAAATAGATGTTTTTTTGAGTTTTGTGTGGGGAATGTACTGTACGTACTGCAGCGAGAGTAGAGGTGAAGAGAGTGGATGTGAAGTGATGGAGTGCAGTCTGTCGGAGAGGAGGGATAATCAAGCATATGATTCCGCCTGCTCACTCCACAACACCTTTGGGTCACTGCCGAGCCATACGAACAGGCTGCACAGGAGCCAACTAGGCAGGCAGTGCAAACAGACACCCACTGACTGACCATCCGCTGACATACTGAACAAACACAGAGTTCAGACTCCAGTCTTCTATTTAGAGGGTGGAAGCAGAGCAAAACAAGTTACTGCCAAATGTCCGTAAGACCTGAGGAGGTTTGATTACTTTATCTGTGAGGCTTGTAGTCTCCTCTAAATGTTAGCTCTCCTTTCAGCTATGGAAGTGCCCTCAGTCCCTACTCCAAGGCCGTCCCTGCTGTCATAGCCAAAGCCTCAGCCATCTATAACCCCTTCATCTATGCCATCATCCACTCCAAATACCGGTGAGTATAGTCGTCTTAATGTGTCCCTCTCCTAGGTTAGAACTCAAAACACCATTTTATCTACTTTCCTAACCGTTCATAACCTACGGTTGTTTTGGCAAGTTGCCCTAAGGGATCCTTTGGTGTGATTGGGCTTGACCGTCCAGATTGGACTCCTACGGGGCATTATGAAAGTACTCAGACCCCTACGACTTTTTCCACATTTTGTTACATTACAGCTTTATTCTAAAATGTATTAAATAGTCCCCCGCCCCCTCATTAACCTACACACAATACCCCATAATGACAAAGCAAAAACAGGTAAAAAAAGGTTTACAAATAAACTGAAACATCACATTTACATAAGTATTCAGACCCTTTAATCAGTAATAATAATAATAATAATAATAATAATAATATATGCCATTTAGCAGACGCTTTTATCCAAAGCGACTTACAGTCATGTGTGCATACTTTGTTGAAGCACCTTTGGCAACGATTACAGCCTCGATTCTTCTTGGGTATGACGCTACAAGCTTGGCACACCTGTATTTGGGGAGGTTCTCCCATTCTTCTCTGCAGATCCTCACAAGCTATTTTCAGGTCTCTCCAGAGATGTTCGAACGTGTTCAAGTCCGGGCTCTGAATGGGCCACTCAGAGGACATTCAGAGACTTGTCCCGAAGCTACTCATGCATTGTTCTGCTGTAAGGTGAACCTTCACCCCAGTCTGAGGTCCTGACAGCTCTGGAGCAGGTTTTCATCAAGAATCTTTGTACTTGGCTCTGTTAATGTTTCCCTCGATCCTAACTAGTCTCCCAGTCCCTGCCACTGAAAAACACCCCCACAGCATGATGCTGCCTCCAGCATGCTTTACCAAAGGGACCGCTCAATTTTGGTTTCATCAGACCAGATAATCTTATTTCTCATGGTCTGAGAGTCCTTTAGGTGCCTTTTGGCAAACTTCAAGCAGGCTGTCTACTGAGGAGTGGCTTCCATCTGGCCATTCTACCATAAAAACCTGATTGATGGAGTGCTGCAGAGTTTGTTGTCCTTTTGGAAGATTCTCTCATCTCCACAGAGTAGCTCTGTTAGAGTGACCATCGGGTTCTTGGTCACGTCCCTGACCAAAGCCCTTCTCCCCTGATTGCTCAGTTTGGCCAGGCGGACAGCTCTTGGAAGAGTCTTTGTGGTTCCAAACTTCTTCCATTTAAGAATGATGGAGGCCACTGGGTTCTTTGGGACCTTCAATACTGCGTAAATATTTTGGTACCCTTCCCCAGATCTGTGCCTCGACACAATCCTGTCTCGGAGCTCTAAGGACAATTCCTTCGACCTTGTGGCTTGGTTTTTGCTCTGACATGCACGGTCAACTGTGGGACCTTATATAGACAGGTGTGTGCCTTTCCAAATCCTGTCCAATCAATTGAATTTACCACAGGTGGACTCCAATCAAGTCATAGAGACATCACAAAGATGATCAATTGAAACAGGATGCACCTGAGCTCAATTTCGAGTCTTCTAGCAAAGGGTCTGAATACTTACAAAAAGAAGGTATTTCTGTTTTCGTTTTGTTTTTCATTGGCAACAATTTCTAAAAACCTGTTGTCGCTTTGTCATTATGTGGTATTGTGTGTAGATTAATGAGGAAAAACATTTATGTAATCCGTTTTGGAATAAGGCTGTGATGTAACAAAATGTGGGAAAAGTCAAGGGGTCTGAATACTTTCCGAATGCACTGTATAACAACTGACTTGTTACATCTGACGTTGGTGATGACAATAGGGAGATTTGGTGTACTATATGCTTGATGTTGTATCCCTCCTTCCTCTTGCCTCTCTCCTCCTTTTACCCTCTCCTTTCCTTTCTTTTTTGTTGACTCTCCCATACAGAGACACTCTGGCAGAGAAGGTTCCCTGTCTGCACTGCCTGGCCCAGACCCCTAGGAAGGACCTTATCTCTGTGTCCAACAGTGAGTCCTCCTTCAGGGACTCCATGCTCAGCAGACAGTCCTCCACCTCCAGGACAAAGTTCCATAGAGTGTCCTCTATGTCCACCGAAGACACAGTGAGTTAGTGTGCTTCTGTGGGGTTGGAGGGTAGGGTTGGGGGGTAGAGGGGTGGTAGGGGTAGAGGGTAGAGTGGTGTAAGGTAGAGGGGTGGAGGGTAGAGGAGTGTAGGAGAGGGGTGGAGGGTAGGGGTAGAGGTGTGTAGGAGTGGGGTGGAGTGTAGGGGTGGAGGAGTGTAGGAGAGGGGTGGAAGGTAGGGGTAGAGGAGAGGGGTGGAGGGTAGGGGTAGAGGGGTGGTGGGTATGGGTAGAGGGGAGGAGGGTAGAGGTAGAGGGGTGGGTGGTAGGAGTGGATGGGTTGAGGGTAGAGATAGAGGAGTGGGTGGTAGGAGTGGAGTGGTTGAGGGTTGAGGTAGAGGAGTGGGTGGTAGGAGTGGAGGGGTTGAGGGTCGAGGTAGAGTGGTTTAGTGTAGAGGAGTGGGTGGTAGGAGTGGAGGAGTTGAGGGTAGAGGTAGAGGAGTGGGTAGTAGGGGTAGAGGGGTTGAGGGTAGAGGTAGAGGGGTGGAGGGTAGAGGTAGAGTGGTTTAGTTTAGAGGAGTGGCGGGTAGAGATAGAGGAGTGGGTGGTAGGAGTGGAGGGGTTGAGGGTAGAGGTAGAGGAGTGGGTGGTTGGAGTGGAGGGGTTGAGGGTAGAGGTAGAGGAGTGGGTGGTAGGAGTGGAGGGGTTGAGGATAGAGGTAGAGTGGTTTAGTGTAGAGGAGTGGGTGGTAGGAGTGGAGGGGTTGAGGGTAGAGGTAGAGTGGTTTAGTTTAGTTTAGAGGAGTGGCGGGTAGAGGTAGAGGAGTGGGTGGTAGGAGTGGTGGGGTTGAGGGTAGAGGTAGAGGAGTGGGTGGGTGGGTGGTAGGAGTGGAGGGGTTGAGGGTAGAGGTAGAGGAGTGGGTGGTAGGAGTGGAGGGGTTGAGGGTAAGGGTAGAGGAGTGGGTGGTAGGAGTGGAGGGGTTGAGGGTAGAGGTAGAGGAGTGGGTGGTAAGGAGTGGAGGGGTTGAGGGTAGAGGTAGAGGAGTGGGTGGTAGGAGTGGAGGGGTTGAGTTTAGAGGTAGAGGAGTGGATGGTAGGAGTGGAGGGGTTGAGGGTAGAGGTAGAGGAGTGGGTGGTAGGAGTGGAGGGGTTGAGTTTAGAGGTAGAGGAGTGGGTGGTAGGAGTGGAGGGGTTGAGGGTAGAGGTAGAGGAGTGGGTGGTAGGAGTGGAGGGGTTGAGGGTAGAGGAGTGCATGGTAGGAGTGGAGGGGTTGAGGGTAGAGGTAGAGGAGTGGGTGGTAGGGGTGGAGGGGTTGAGGGTAGAGGTAGAGGAGTGGGTGGTTGGAGTGGAGTGGAGGGGTTGAGGGTAGAGGTAGAGGAGTGGGTGGTAGGAGTGGAGGGGTTGAGGATAGAGGTAGAGTGGTTTAGTGTAGAGGAGTGGGTGGTAGGAGTGGAGGGGTTGAGGGTAGAGGTAAAGTGGTTTAGTTTAGTTTAGAGGAGTGGCGGGTAGAGGTAGAGGAGTGGGTGGTAGGAGTGGAGGGGTTGAGGATAGAGGTAGAGTGGTTTAGTGTAGAGGAGTGGGTGGTAGGAGTGGTGGGGTTGAGGGTAGAGGTAGAGGAGTGGGTGGTAGGAGTGGAGGGGTTGAGGGTAGGGGTAGAGGAGTGGGTGGTAGGAGTGGAGGGGTTGAGGGTAGAGGTAGAGGAGTGGGTGGTAGGAGTGGAGGGGTTGAGGGTAGAGGTAGAGGAGTGGGTGGTAGGAGTGGAGGGGTTGAGTTTAGAGGTAGAGGAGTGGGTGGTAGGAGTGGAGGGGTTGAGGGTAGAGGTAGAGGAGTGGGTGGTAGGAGTGGAGGGGTTGAGGGTAGAGGTAGAGGAGTGGGTGGGTGGTAGGAGTGGAGGGGTTGAGTTTAGAGGTAGAGGAGTGGGTGGTAGGAGTGGAGGGGTTGAGGGTAGAGTTAGAGGAGTGGGTGGTAGGAGTGGAGGGGTTGAGGGTAGAGATAGAGGAGTGCGTGGTAGGAGTGGAGGAGTTGAGGGTAGAGGTAGAGGAGTGGGTGGTAGGAGTGGAGGGGTTGAGAGTAGAGGTAGAGGAGTGGGTGGTAGGTGTGGTCGGGTTGAGGGTAGAGGTAGAGGAGTGGGTGGTAGGAGTGGAGGGGTTGAGGATAGAGGTAGAGTGGTTTAGTGTAGAGGAGTGGGTGGTAGGAGTGGAGTGGTTGAGGGTAGAGGTAATGGAGTGGGTGGTAGGAGTGGAGGGGTTGAGGATAGAGGTAGAGGAGTGGGTGGTAGGAGTGGAGGGGTTGAGGGTAGAGGTAGAGGAGTGGGTGGTAGGAGTGGAGGGGTTGAGTTTAGAGGTAGAGGAGTGGGTGGTAGGAGTGGAGGGGTTGAGGGTAGAGGTAGAGGAGTGGGTGGTAGGAGTGGAGGGGTTGAGGATAGAGGTAGAGGAGTGGGTGGTAGGAGTGGAGGGGTTGAGGGTAGAGGTAGAGGAGTGGGTGGTAGGAGTGGAGGGGTGAGGGTAGAGGTAGAGATAGAGGAGTAGGTGGTAGGAGTGGAGGGGTTGAGGGTAGAGGTAGAGGAGTGGGTGGTAGGAGTGGAGGGGTAGAGGGTAGAGAGAGAGGAGTGGGTGGTAGGGGTAGAGGGGTTGAGGGTAGAGGTAGAGGGGTGGAGGGTAGAGGTAGAGGGGTGCAGGGTGGAGGTAGAGTGGTTTAGTTTAGTTTAGAGGAGTGGCGGGTAGAGGTAGAGGAGTGGGTGGTAGGAGTGGTGGGGTTGAGGTTAGAGGTAGAGGAGTGGGTGGTAGGAGTGGAGGGGTTGAGGGTAGAGGTAGAGGAGTCGGTGGTAGGAGTGGAGGGGTTGAGGGTCGAGGTAGAGGAGTGGCGGGTAGAGGTAGAGGGGTTGAGGGTAGAGGAGTGGGTGGTAGAGGTAGAGGGGTTGAGGGTAGAGGTAGAGGAGTGGGTGGTAGGAGTGGAGGGGTTGAGGGTAGAGGTAGAGGAGTGGGTGGTAGGAGTGGAGGGGTTGAGGGTAGAGGTAGAGGAGTGGGTGGTAGAGGTAGAGGGGTTGAGGGTAGAGGTAGAGGAGTGGGTGGTAGGAGTGGAGGGGTTGAGGGTAGAGGTAGAGGAGTGGGTGGTAGGAGTGGAGGGGTTGAGGGTAGAGGTAGAGGAGTGGGTGGTAGGAGTGGAGGGGTTGAGGGTAGAGGTAGAGGGGTGGGTCGTAGTAGTGGAGGGGTTGAGGGTAGAGGTAGAGTATAGAGAATAGATGTCTCATGTTGCCAGGCATACACAAAGGCTGGAGTCAAGTCTACAAAAACAGAAACATTCAAATGCAACAATGTACTGCATTCTGTACTGCAATCTGTTATTTTGTAAGTATGTTTCTGAGAAAATGTATTAAAATGTTGATCACAAAAAAGAAAAACATTGTAAAGCACAGTGCTCTAGAGCAGTGGTTCCCAAACGTTTTATAGTCCTGTACCCCTTCAAACATTCAACCTCCAGCTGTACCCCCTCTAGCACCAGGGTCAGATCACTCTCAAATGTCATTTTTAGCCATAATTGTAAGCCAGCCACAAACACACTATACGATACATTATTAAACATAAGAATGCGTGTGAGTTTTTGTCACAACCCGGCTCATGGGAAGTGACAAAGAGCTCTTATAAGACCAGGGCACAAATAATAATCAATAATTTAGCTCTTTATTTAGCCATCTTACATATAAAACTTTATTTGTTCATTGAAAATTGTGAATAACTCACCACAAGTTAATGAGAAGGGTATGCTTGAAAGTATACACATAACTCTGCAATGTTGGGTTGTATTGGAGAGAGTCTCAATCTTAAATCCTTTTCCACACAGTCTGTGCCTGTATTTAGTTTTCATGCTAATGAGGGTCACGCGATTTGCCAAGGCAGGATACTCTGAGCGCAGCCCTATCCAGAAATCTGGCAGTGGCTTCTGATTAAATTACTTTTTCACAGAACCGCTTGTTGCAATTTCGTTGAGGCTCTCTTGTTCAGATATCGGTAAGTGGACTGGTGGCGGGGCATGAAACCGATAACGAATCCAGTTGTTTGTGTCGTCTCTTTCGGGAAATTACCTGCGTAATTGCGCACCCAACTCACTTGAGTGCTTCACTGCAGTGTATATCACGTTTGACATTGTCCGTAAGCTTGAGTTCATTTGCACACAAAAAAATCATACAATGATGGAAAGACCTGTGTGTTGTCCTTGTTAACCTCTTAAGCGCACCCGACACGCAGGCGTGCCATCTAGCCATCTGGAAATGCAAATGCGCTACGCTAAATGCTAATAGCACTCATTAAAACTCAAACGTTCATTAACCTCTTCAGTCGACCCTCTACTTTTTCGAACATTCTGTTAAAAATTGCGCAACATTTCAGCGCCCTGCTATTATTTGACTAGGATACCTGTATTTTACATTGTCTTGTTATTTCGCTGAACACTAGATGGTTTCATTTGATTTTTGGCAGTAAAACGAGGCTACTCAGGCGATTTTTAAAAACTCACCCAAATGTATAACCCCGTTGGAAAATATAAATGTACTGTTTGAAAATGTGAAGGGGAAAAAAATGAAAAAAATCGTTCACATTTTTATTTGGCCTACCCCCGGAAGCATTGTGCGTACCCCTGGGGGTACACATACCCCAGTTTGGGAATACCTGCTCTAGAGAGAACTGGACTAAACCATCACGTGTGAGATCTTTTCACTACATTACTATGTAAACAATATCACAAGACAAATACCATATAATGGAGCAGTATTAAGATGTATTCTCCTAAACTGATTAAAGCTGCGAAAGGTGAAATAGCCCCATAGGCTGCCCCAGGCACATATGTTACTGTTTTTGTTTTGAGATGAACATCCAGCTTCATGGTAAAAAAAAAGGATGTAAAGTCTGCTGTTCTATCTCGCGTGTAATGATGTCTGAGGAGAAAAACAGTGCTTTAGTTTGAAGTAACGTCTTTGTTGTAATATAGCAAAAAGACATGGCAGTTTTATCGCTATGGATTCCAGCATTATGACGTGTCTCATGCGTCATTGGTGTAACACACAATAACTTTACTTTGTGTTTACATGCTGAATTAGAGCTCAGCTGCTGAGTGAGGACAAAGACCAAAATGCCTTCTAGGTGCCAAGACAACTCCCTGACACACCCCAGGGCTCTTGACTAACTGGCTAACACACACATGCATCCAGCAGCACACCAGGAGCTCTGGGTATGATGCTCTGATGCGGTATGTGTTTGCTGTTGTGGACCCATCGGAGAGGTCTGTAGGGGAAATGGGTGTCCTTCTGAGCCCCTTCAGAGCTGTGTGTCCAGTGGTCCACTGGTCTGGGGAGGGTGCCCTGGGCAGATTCAGCACTACTGTAGTGCTAAGTCTGCACAATCACAGCTGAACAGCAGGAGGTCTATATCCTGGACCTCCTACATATGGACCTACTGAACCTCCTACAGTTCTGTCCAAACACAAAGGACCCACCCAAAAAAACTGGTTGACTTGGACCTGGCTGACTTGTACCTGGCTGACTTGGACCTGGCTGACTTGGACCTGGATGACTTGGACCTGGATGACTTGGTTGACTTGGACCTGGCTGACTTGGACCTGGCTGACTTGGACCTGGCTGACTTGGACCTGGATGACTTGGTTGACTTGGACCTGGCTGACTTGGACCTGGATGACTTGGTTGACTTGGACCTGGCTGACTTGGACCTGGCTGACTTGGACCCGTCTGACTTGGACCTGGATGACTTTGACATGGCTGACTTGGACCTGGCTGACTTGGACCTGGATGACTTGGACCTGGATGACTTGGTTGACTTGGACCTGGATGACTTGGACCTGGATGACCTGCATGACTTGGACCTGGCTGACTTGAACCTGTATTACTTGGTTGACTTGGACCTGGATGACTTGGACCTGGATGACTTGGTTGACTTGGACCTGGATGACTTGGACCTGGCTGACTTGGACCTGGCTGACTTGGACCGGGATGACTTGGACCTGGATGACTTGGGCCTGGATGACTTGGACCTGGATGACTTGGGCCTGGCTGACTTGAACCTGGCTGACTTGAACCTGGATGACTTGGACCTGGATGACTTGGACCTGGTTGACTTGGACCTGGATGACTTGGTTGACTTGGACCTGGATGACTTGGTTGACTTGGACCTGGATGACTTGGTTGACTTGGACCTGGATGACTTGGACCTGGCTGACTTGGACCTGGATGACTTGGACCTGGCTGACTTGAACCTGGCTGACTTGAACCTGGATGACTTGGACCTGGATGACTTGGACCTGGCTGACTTGAACCTGGCTGACTTGAACCTGGATGACTTGGACCTGGATGACTTGGACCTGGCTGACTTGGACCTGGATGATTTGGACCTGGATGACTTGGTTGACTTGGACCTGGATGACTTGGACCTGGATGACTTGGACCTGGCTGACTTGGACCTGGATGACTTGGACCTGGCTGACTTGGACCTGGATGACTTGGACCTGGATGACCTGGACCTGGATGACTTGGACCTGGCTGACTTGGACCTAGATGACTTGGACCTGGCTGACTTGGACCTGGATGACTTGGACCTGGCTGACTTGTACCTGGATGACTTGAACCTGGCTGACTTGGACCCGTATTGTGTGTAAACTCCACAGCTGATGAGGAGTGATGTCGAGCTGGACCCCATGGACCAGCAGGGCCAGTCTCTGAGAATCAGCCACTCCTCTGGAGCTCTGAGGGTGAAGGAGTGCAGACAGTCATCCCAGCAGCGGGCCAAGATAAGGAACAGCAACAGTCAGGAAAAGGTAAGGTTGGAGTTCCAGCTAGGAGTTGGTGGCTGGGTAGAACTTTGCACGGTTTCTGTGGCGAACTGTCACTCAAATACACATTTGGGGGGCGCTGTAATGCTTTTTCTGAACATGAAACGAATCTGTCAGGATGACAGTGTAATACAACATTTAAATAACAGCTGGTACCTGGTATACTCAGGTTCACAGGTGCTTTAACATTATGCATTTATTTATTTATACATTATTTACGCAATTTGCAATCATTTGCAATGGAACAGAGGCATAGACAGGAGTTTTTCAAAATGTTATATAGTTGAGAAGTCACCACTTGAAAATTATAAGGATGGTAAAAATGTAATTCATGACCCATTTATTTTGGTGCTCTCATAGTGTGAGAGGGGCTCACTGAGCAGCTGTGACCACGACCTGGTGTCTGAATCTGTCAACATGGCCACTGTGCCCCTCCTTATGACCAGAGAGGAGGCTGGAAAGGGGTGGCAGGAGCAGGACAAGGAGAAGGCCCAGGACAGAGTCCCCCAGTCAGCCCTTGAGGTGGAGCCGGCCGCACCCCTTAGGATCCCCAGGACCCTGATCCACAACAAACACAGACACTCTAATGTTTCCCAGATCATCATCATCCCCTCGTCAGAGACGACGGGGGACTATAAGGGGGAGGAGCATGGAGCACAGACCCGTGAGAAGAACTTGCTACTGGGCCTGCAGAGTTTAAACTGCTCCACTGAACTGCTGGAGTCGGTAGAGAAATTCCTCTCCTGAAACACCCCTGTTGAGTCTGTCTGAAGGTTTTGTGGTGTATGCATGATGTGTGGATGTGTTACTGTCACATTACTGTACAATACAGACAAGCAAGTGAGGAGAGCAAGTGAGGATTGTTATGGTCCAAGGAAGTTACACATACACTGTAACTGAAAACTGTAAATTATATGCACATTTTGGGTATTATCAACAGTAAAATAATCTGAAACATTTTTCTGCAGCATACTGTAAATTGTGGTGCATTGTGGGAAAATGTTGTGGGCAAGGAAAGAGTTGCTGTATTTCGAATGGTACTGTAATTCCACCCCACAGAATACAGTACCGTACAGTATCTTTGGAGCGTTCCATCTGTACAAAAAACCTTTTGACCACTGGTGGGTGCACAGCACTGCTGTTTCTGTCTCATTAACATATTTTGAGGTGTGCCTTGTAAAAATATATTTTTGTTGCACCCGTGAGTGAGAATGCTGCACCAATTTAACTAATATGTGGTTATAGTGTCCCTACAACTTGTACAGGGGCCAGATTATAGCTGCAATTTGTAACTTTTTGGGCAACCTGACCAAATTCACAGAGAAATGTATTTTATAGATTTGTCATTCTCATTGAAAGCATGTCTAAGAAGTGGTAGATCTGTTATATGTGTGTTATTTCTATGCTTCCTGTTCATAAATTGTGTTTTTGAATATTTTACTTTCGGTTTTGTATACCAGCTTCAAACAGCTGAAAATACAATAGTTTTGGTTATGGAAAATATATTTCACAGCAGTTTAGATGGTACAGTGATTCTATATACAATATACTTGTTTGCCTAATTTCAGTTTATATGACAAAACAAACTATTAGAATTTTTGCAACCAGGAAATGGTGGTGCGATTTCTGCATAGTGCATCTTTAA
Organism: Oncorhynchus gorbuscha; assembly: GCF_021184085.1. NCBI lineage: Eukaryota > Metazoa > Chordata > Actinopteri > Salmoniformes > Salmonidae > Oncorhynchus > Oncorhynchus gorbuscha. Next base: position 46,768,187 of record NC_060183.1, on the reverse strand, counting down.
ACCTTAAATGGTTGAGCATTTTGCCATGTCCTTTTGGTCTGTTTTGTCCTGTAGTTGCTGCCAGTTTGGAAGCCTTTGTTAAGGCCTCCAGAAGTGCAAGTAATGTAAAACACCAAATATTTATCATTATAAACTGGGTGGTTCGATCCCTGAATGCTGATTGGCTGACAGCCATGGTATATCAGACCATATACCATGGTTATGACAAAACATTTATTTTTACTGCTCTAATTACGTTGGTAACCAGTTTATATTAGAAATAAGGAGGTCCGGTGGCCATTTGATCCGGTGGCCATTTGATCAATAGTTCAGCAGTCTTATGGGCTGGGGGTAGAAGCTGTTAAGGAGCCTTTTGGTCCTAGACATGGAGCTCCGGTACCGCTTGCCTTTGCGGTGGCAGAGAAAACGGTCTTTGACTTGGGTGACTGAAGTCTCTGACAATTTTATGGGCTTTCCTCTGACACCGCCTATTATATAGGTCGTGGATGGCATGAAGCTTGGCCCCAGTGATGTACTGGGCCATTCGCACTACCCTCTGTAGCGACTTACGGTCAGATGCCGAGCCGTTACCATACCAGGTCGTGTTGCAACCGGTCAGGATGCTCTCAATGGTGCAGCTGTATAACTTTTTGAGGATCTGGGGACCAATGCCAAATCTTTTCAGTCTCCTGAGGGGGAAAAGGTTTTGTTGTGCCCTCTTCATGACTGTCTTGGTGTGTTTGGACAATGATAGTTTGTTGGTGATGTGGACACCAAGGAACTTGAATCTCCACTCCAGCCCCGTTGATGTTAATGGGGGCCTGTTCGGCCCGCCTTTTCCTGTAGTCCACGATCCTTTGCCTTAGCCGAGGTATATTGGCATTATACCACACCTCTTCTTCCTCTTATTGCTTAAATATACCTAGCAACCAACCTGCTTGTACCAATCCCTTGTAATTACAGTAAAACACTGTGAAATACAAACCCCTCCCCTCGATGAATTTCATTCATCCATTCATTAATTTGTTCCGATTATGGTAGCACATACTTTTTAAACAGTATAATACAGTCAATTTACAGTATTGTACTGTGTGTCATTGGGCAGTACTTGCTTTGATACCATATTTATATTAAAGTAAGTGTACTGTAATATGAAATACAGAATTATACTGTATGTAAGCTACTGTCCAATTTAAAGGAACACCTTTACAATGTCTGTTAAATACAATCAGCTGTAATCACTACTGTTCTCGCAGTCGCAACTGTGTGTAGCCAGCAGTGGTGGGAAAAGTACACAATTGTTATATTTGAGTAAAAGTAAAGACACTTTAATAGAAAATGACTCAAGTTAAAGTGAAAATCACCCAGTAAAATACTACTTGAGTAAAAGTATTTGGTTTTAAATATACTTACGTATCAAAAGTAAATGTAATTGCTAAAATATACTTAAGTATCAAAAGTACAAGTATAGATCATTTCAAATTCCTTATATAAAGCAAAGCAGATAGCACCATTTTCTTGTTTAATGTATGTATAGCAGGGGGCACACTCAAACACTCTGACATCATTTACAAAGGAAGCAGATCAGAGGCAGTAGAGATGACCAAGGATGTTCTCTTGATAAGTGTGTGAATTGCACCATTTTAAGCATTCAAGTCAGGGAAAATGAATGGAGTAGAAAGTACATGATTTTCTTTAGGAATGTAGTGAAGTAGAAGTAGAAGTTGTTAAAAATATTAATAGTAAATTAAAGTCCAGATACCACAGAAAACGACTTTAGTACTTTAAAGTATTTTTAGCTATAGCCAATCATCTGGTCTTTGTGTGTAGCCAATCAGATACTAACTTTTTCACAACTTTCAGAGGATGTACGATTTACTGTATGATCTTGACACACTTCTATCCAAGTATATGTGTTTGTCTTATGTATGATCTTATGTCTTATGACAAAGAAATAATTGTGTCTCCTACAGCAGGCCACAGAGTAGGTTGTGCTTTACTGCTATAGCCTACGTAGTAGCTACCATCACCACACCAGGACATACATACAGACACTGTAAAGACTGGGATGGACTTGCTTTTTGGTGCCCAACCCAAAGGTTCATTCTGAATGTGCACATTCTAAAAACCAACCAGCACATCGGTAGAGGACCAACTGATTCACCAGAAATCAATAAGCCAAAAGACAAACTTGATTCAAACCAAATGATGCTGCCCAATCCAAATAATCTAGACTCAAGCACTGTTACTTTTACATACGCTACACTTTACTTAGGGTGTATAACATTTAGTAATTTCCTGTGATTTAACCTTTGGGAAAAAAAACAATCATTATTGAAATGTTTCAGTTGTATTTGTGCGTGATTAGACTGTTTTTAATGGACACTTCATTTTCCCCCCAACAGTCTACGACTGGGTTTGTAAGCCCCCGTGGAATGTAGAGAATGTCTTTATCATCTGTCACAAGTACTGTATGTTGTGTTGTATGTGCACATAATCTTGTATTTCCTGTAGGTATGAGAGTCCTATTACTTGATGGGTTTATAAACTCAGCAAAAAAAAGAAACGTCCTCTCACTGTCAACTGTGTTTATTTTCAGCAAACTTCACATGTGTAAATATTTGTATGAACATAACAAGATTCAACAGCTGAGACATAAACTGAACATGTTCCACAGACATGTGACTAACAGAAATGGAATAATGTGTCCCTGAACAAAGGGGGGGTCCAAAAAAAAGTAACAGTCGGTATCTGGTGTGGCCACCAGCTGCATTAAGTACTGCAATGCATCTCCTCCTCATGAACTGCACCAGATTTGCCAGTTCTTGCTGTGAGATGTTACCCCACTCTTCCACCAAGGCGCCTGCAAGTTCCCAGACTGCAAGTTCCCAGACATTTCTGAGGGGAATGGCCCTAGCCCTCACCCTCTGATCCAACAGATCCCAGACGTGATCAATGGGATTGAGATCCGGGCTCTTCGTTGGCCATGGCAGAACACTGAAATTCCTGTCTTGCAGGAAATCATGCACAGAACGAGCAGTATGGCTGGTGGCATTGTCATGTCAGGATGAGCCTGCAGGAAGGGTACCACATGAGTGAGAAGGATGCCTTCCCTGTAACACACAGCGTTGAGATTGCCTGCAATGACAACAAGCTCAGTCCGATGATGCTGTGACACACCGCCCCAGACCATGACGGACCCTGCACCTCCAAATCGATCCCGCTCCAGAGTACCGGCCTCGGTGTAAAGCTCATTCCTTCGACGATAAACGCGAATCCGACCATTACCCCTGGTGAGACAAAACCGCAACTCGTCAGTGAAGATCTCTTTTTGCCAGTCCTGTCTGGTTCAGCGACGGTGGGTTTGTGCCCATAGGCGATGTTGTTGCAGGTGATGTCTGGTGAGGACCTGCCTTACAACAGGCCTACAAGCCCTCAGTCCAGCCTCTCTCAGCCTATTGCGGACAGTCTGAGCACTGATGGAGGGATTGTGCGTTCCTGTTCAGTTGTTGTTGCCATCCTGTATCTGTCCCGCCGGTGTGAAGTTCGGATGTACCGATCCTGTGCAGGTGTTACACGTGGTCTTCCACTGCGAGGACGATCAGCTGTCCGTCCTGTCTCCCTGTAGCGCTGTCTTAAGCGTCTCATAGTACGGACATTGCAATTTATTGCTCTGGCCACATCTGCAGTCCTTATGCCTCCTTGCAGCATGCCTAAAGCACGTTCACGCAGATGAGCAGGGACACTGGGCATCTTTCTTTTGCTGTTTTTCAGTCAGTAGAAAGGCCTCTTTAGTGTCCTAAGTTTTCATAACTGTGACCTTAAATTGCCTACCGTCTGTAAGCTGTTAGTGTCTTAATGACCGTTCCACAGGTGCATGTTCTTTAATTTTTATGGTTGTTTGAACAAGCAAGGGAAACAGTCTTTAAACCCTTCACAATTAAGCTCTGTGAAGTTATTTTGATTTTTACTAATTATCTTTGAAAGAAAGGGTCCTGAAAAAGGGACGTTTCTTTTTTTGCTGAGTTTACTACATGGTAGGGGTGTCATAAACCCCAAAATCTGAAGGGGAGCAAATGACATGATGGCTGGGGGGTGGGTCCCAAATTGGAGAATTTTACAATCTAGAGCCATAATCACTATGCTTAATTCTATGTAAAAAAATATATATATATGTTTATTTTTTATCTAAGCATACCTCTTGAGCTGTCTGTATCCTCCTGACTGGTGTTTATTTTTTTATTAAAGAAACTAAATATGCTTCTCTGCTAAAATCTGGGTACAAGATTGAGAGAAATGTGAGTCTTTATTCAGTTTAGTAATTGCTTGCTTTTCTAAAGTATACCAACCTTGCCAATAGGCATGCCAGCTAATATAGACAAGCTAGCTACTCTAACTTGATTGATAGCCTGAAATGGCTTCCTGGTAGCTAGTTATGAAGTTGAGAGATTGGGAATTTGGACACCCCTTCAAATTAGTGGGTTTTGATATTTCAGCCACACCCGTTGCTAACAGGTGTATAACACTGAGCACACAACCATGCAATCTCCATAGACACATATTGGTAGTAGAATGGCCTTACACCGTTATAGGATGTCACCTTTCTAACAAGTCAGTTCGTCAAAAAACTCTGGAGCAGTGGAAACACATTCTCTGGAGTGGTGAATCTCACTTCACCATCTGGCAGTCCGACAGACGAATCTGGGTTTGGTGGATGCCAGGAGAATGCTACCTGCCAAAATGCATAGTGCTAACTGTAAAGTTTGGTGGAAGAGGAATAATGGTCTGTGGCTGTTTTTCATGGTTCGGGCTAGGCCCCTTAGTTCCAGTGAAGGGAAATCTTAACACTACAGCACACAAGACATTCTAGACAATTATGTGCTTCCAACTTTGTAGCACCATTTTGTGGAAAGCCCTTTCCTGTTTCAGCATGACATTGCCCCAGTGCACAAAGCGAGGTCCATACAGAACTGGTTTGTCGAGATTGGGGTGGAAGAACTTGACTGGCTTGCACAGAGCCCTGACCTAAACCCCATTCAAACACATTTGTGATGAATAGGAACGCCGACTGTGAGCCAGGCCTAATCGCCCAACATCAGTGCCCGACCTCATTAATGCTCTTGTGGCTGAATGGAAGCAAGTCCCCTCAGCAATGTTCCAAAATCGAGTACAAAGCTTTCCAAGCAGAGTAGAGGCTACTATAGCAGAAAAGGGGGGACCAACTCCATATTAATGCCCATGATTTTGGAAAGAGATGTTCGGTCATGACTTTTGGTCATGTAGTGTATCTGGGCTAAAGCCAACTTCATAAAACTGCTCAGTGGTTAATGGTACTACAGAGAAACAACAACAATTAATGTATTTCATATAAAACAGGACAAATCTGAGGTGGTACGTGCCCCTGTGCCCCCAAATTGGCATGGTGCTTCTGCTACTGTATATGGGCTTTGAGAAGAGGGGTGGGGGTTTCTATACCAAACCCGGAATAACCCTGATCGAACCTTAATCGTATTCATATTTTGGAATTCATATTTTGGAAGGGAACTTGTTACAGGAATTAAATTCCTCTATGTATTAATACCCAATTAAAATGAAACACTCTGTCAATTCATAAGAATTTGTAAGACTCTTATTTGTATAAAATGGTCAGAGACCAGTCTTTAAAATCAACCAGCAGCGTTTATTCTCGAGAGTACTGCCCATGATACATTTTACCACAGGTTATAAACTGAAAATGACGTCAGCGTTTTCTAACTGTTCCGTCTCTTCTTGACACTGGTACAAAGACTGTATAGTTCTCAAGCCTTCCCACATCTATCCTAATTTAGATAATATACGACCGAGCCAAGGTCTGCCTGTGTAGATAAGCCTTCTAGCCAGTCTGGCTATGAGTTCATTCATTTCTACCAAGGAACAGACAGTCATTGTTCTAATTCTTGATTATATTTACGCACATTATATTCAGTACTAGGATTATAAAGAAAATTCATACATATACAGTAATATAATAGTATTCTGATTAGTCAGTCCTGATTGAAATGTATACATAATTAGTCATTATTGATCAAAATTCCCTTAACAGAACTCTAGGGATATTTGTTTGGGTATCTTTACCTATAGGATATGTGCAATTGTAGATGAGGCAATACTTCTACTGCATAAACTCAAATTGCACCCATGTCTACTTCCTTGAAATTCTTTCAAGTACATGGTACACAAGACTAACCGATTTGAGGCATGACACAGCAAGGCACCTTCTCATCTAAATTCTCTGAACTTCTTTGAACTTCTTGCTCCAGAATTTCCTGAGTACTTTACAGCGTATACAGTTATGTAATTACACCATACATTATATGAGACACCTGTTCCTGAATCATGTTCGATAAATGTGAATCACTGCTGAGCGATACTGAATAAATGCTGAGCTGCGTGCACATTAATCATTGATCTTCTTCGGGATTAAGCACATTTATCTAGGTAAAACTACTTGGAACGATTGCTGATGCTAATGCAGCACTACCATAGAAATGATGTAACACCGATCATGCAGTGCTTTTATTTCCAGATATTACTGTGCTATGGCCTCTATACTGTACAGTAAGTGTGCCTGTTGCTAATCTCTGTCTAGATCTTTAATGAAAGTACAGTACAACAGCGATGAAGGTTACGACTCTCTTTTCCAGCAATAAGGTTGAACTATAAATACATTCCTTTAGAGCAGAGGTTTTTGGGTAGTGACTTTTCTCTTAACATTTAGAGTAGTCTGCTGATGTTTTGGACCAGGACCAGGTGAGTGAACTCTCTCTCTCTCACTCTCTCTCCACTGGGTGTCATTGATCAGTTATGCTGTAGGAGCAATCAGCTGAAAAAATACAAAAATGCTGCCCTTTGCACCCCTGCGGTTAAAGCATGACTTTATCAGCTGATGACCTGAATCTCAACTCATAACAGTACATGATCCCCTGGATACTTCCTCAAACTTCTGAGCGGATCCTCTATTTCAGTGCACATCACCTGCACTGCATCTGCACTTCGCTCCCACGCTCCCACGGGTAGTATAACTTTTTCATTATATTTCATTATATCACAACGGTTTGATTTGTCTTATCTTAGCAATTTCTTCTCAGCTAGCTACATAGCCGTCTTTGTATCAAAGATAATTGCGTAATTATCGTATTTCGCCGTCCTAACGTAGTCTTCACTAGCCAGCTAGCTAACGTCCACTGATTAGCTGCACTGGAGAAACTATTACACTCAACTGAACGACTTGATTAGTTTAGTGTTAGCTAGCTACATAGCTGTCTTTGCTGTCTTCGTATCATCGTATCCAAGATAATTGTGTTGTTTAGGTTTAGAGTGTGTAGTCTTAGAGTGATTATCTTAATTTACCGAGGTTAGCTAGCCATTTACCGAGGTTAGCTAGCCAGCTATTTGTCGTCCTTAACGTAGGTGACTCTGCTAGCTAGCCAACGCTAGCCAACGTCTTCTGTATAGAACTCAACTACCCGGTCGCATTCACAGGTAGTATCACATTTTCACTTCATTTCATTACAGTACAACGGTTTGATTTGTTTGATCGTAGCTAGCTACTTAGCTAGCTACATAGCCGTCTTTGTATCAAAGATAATTGTGTAGTCTAGAGCGATTTTCTAGGTTCGCTAGCCATCTATTGTCGTTCTTTTAACGCAACGTAACGTAAACAACACTGCTAGCTAGCCTGCTAGCCCCGAATAGCAACACTGCAGAAACTATTACACTCAACGGAACGACTTGATTAGTGTAGTGTCAACAACGCACCCACTGCCAGCTGGCCTACTTCAGCAGTACTGTATCATTTTAATCATTTTAGTCAATATGATTCTTGCTACGTAGCTTAACTTTCTGAACATTCGAGACGTGTAGTCCACTTGTCATTCCAATCTCCTTTGCATTAGCGTAGCCTCTTCTGTAGCCTGTCAACTATGTGTCTGTTTATCCCTGTTCTCTCCTCTCTGCACAGACCATACAAACGCTCCTCACCGCGTGGCCGCGGCCATCCTACTCTGGTGGTCCCAGCGCGCACGACCCACGTGGAGTTCCAGGTCTCCGGTAGCCTCTGGAACTGCCAATCTGCGGTCAACAAGGCAGAGTTCATCTCAGCCTATGCCTCCCTCCAGTCCCTCGACTTCTTGGCACTGACGGAAACATGGATCACCACAGACAACACTGCTACTCCTACTGCTCTCTCTTCGTCCGCCCACGTGTTCTCGCACACCCCGAGAGCGTCTGGTCAGCGGGGTGGTGGCACCGGGATCCTCATCTCTCCCAAGTGGTCATTCTCTCTTTCCCCTACCCATCTGTCTATCGCCTCCTTTGAATTCCATGCTGTCACAGTTACTAGCCCTTTCAAGCTTAACATCCTTATCATTTATCGCCCTCCAGGTTCCCTCGGAGAGTTCATCAATGAGCTTGATGCCTTGATAAGCTCCTTTCCTGAGGACGGCTCACCTCTCACAGTTCTGGGCGACTTTAACCTCCCCACGTCTACCTTTGACTCTTTCCTCTCTACCTCCTTCTTTCCACTCCTCTCCTCTTTTGACCTCACCCTCTCACCTTCCCCCCTACTCACAAGGCAGGCAATACGCTCGACCTCATCTTTACTAGATGCTGTTCTTCCACTAACCTCATTGCAACTCCCCTCCAAGTCTCCGACCACTGCCTTGTATCCTTTTCCCTCTCGCTCTCATCCAACACCTCCCACACTGCCCCTACTCGGATGGTATCGCGCCGTCCCAACCTTCGCTCTCTCTCCCCCGCTACTCTCTCCTCTTCCATCCTATCATCTCTTCCCTCCGCTCAAACCTTCTCCCACCTATCTCCTGATTCTGCCTCCTCAACCCTCCTCTCCTCCCTCTCTGCATCCCTTGACTCTCTATGTCCCCTATCCTCCAGGCCGGCTCGGTCCTCCCTCCCCGCTCCGTGGCTCGATGACTCATTGCGAGCTCACAGAACAGGGCTCCGGGCAGCTGAGCGGAAATGGAGGAAAACTCGCCTCCCTGCGGACCTGGCATCCTTTCACTCCCTCCTCTCTACATTTTCCTCCTCTGTCTCTGCTGCTAAAGCCACTTTCTACCACGCTAAATTCCAAGCATCTGCCTCTAACCCTAGGAAGCTCTTTGCCACCTTCTCCTCCCTCCTGAATCCTCCGCCCCCTCCCCCCTCCTCCCTCTCTGCAGATGACTTCGTCAACCATTTTGAAAAGAAGGTCGACGACATCCGATCCTCGTTTGCTAAGTCAAACGACACCGCTGGTTCTGCTCACACTGCCCTACCCTGTGCTCTGACCTCTTTCTCCCCTCTCTCTCCAGATGAAATCTCGCGTCTTGTGACGGCCGGCCGCCCAACAACCTGCCCGCTTGACCCTATCCCCTCCTCTCTTCTCCAGACCATTTCCGGAGACCTTCTCCCTTACCTCACCTCGCTCATCAACTCATCCCTGACCGCTGGCTACGTCCCTTCCGTCTTCAAGAGAGCGAGAGTTGCACCCCTTCTGAAAAAACCTACACTCGATCCCTCCGATGTCAACAATTACAGACCAGTATCCCTTCTTTCTTTTCTCTCCAAAACTCTTGAACGTGCCGTCCTTGGCCAGCTCTCCTGCTATCTCTCTCTGAATGACCTTCTTGATCCAAATCAGTCAGGTTTCAAGACTAGTCATTCAACTGAGACTGCTCTCCTCTGTATCACGGAGGCGCTCCGCACTGCTAAAGCTAACTCTCTCTCCTCTGCTCTCATCCTTCTAGATCTATCGGCTGCCTTCGATACTGTGAACCATCAGATCCTCCTCTCCACCCTCTCCGAGTTGGGCATCTCCGGCGCGGCCCACGCTTGGATTGCGTCCTACCTGACAGGTCGCTCCTACCAGGTGGCATGGCGAGAATCTGTCTCCTCACCACGCGCTCTCACCACTGGTGTCCCCCAGGGCTCTGTTCTTGGCCCTCTCCTATTCTCGCTATACACCAAGTCACTTGGCTCTGTCATAACCTCACATGGTCTCTCTTATCATTGCTATGCAGACGACACACAATTAATCTTCTCCTTTCCCCCTTCTGATGACCAGGTGGCGAATCGCATCTCTGCATGTCTGGCAGACATATCAGTGTGGATGACGGATCACCACCTCAAGCTGAACCTCGGCAAGACGGAGCTGCTCTTCCTCCCGGGGAAGGACTGCCCGTTCCATGATCTCGCCATCACGGTTGACAACTCCATTGTGTCCTCCTCCCAGAGCGCCAAGAACCTTGGCGTGATCCTGGACAACACCCTGTCGTTCTCAACCAACATCAAGGCGGTGGCCCGTTCCTGTAGGTTCATGCTCTACAACATCCGCAGAGTACGACCCTGCCTCACACAGGAAGCGGCGCAGGTCCTCATCCAGGCACTTGTCATCTCCCGTCTGGATTACTGCAACTCGCTGTTGGCTGGGCTCCCTGCCTGTGCCATTAAACCCCTTCAACTCATCCAGAACGCCGCAGCCCGTCTGGTGTTCAACCTTCCCAAGTTCTCTCACGTCACCCCGCTCCTCCGCTCTCTCCACTGGCTTCCAGTTGAAGCTCGCATCCGCTACAAGACCATGGTGCTTGCCTACGGAGCTGTGAGGGGAACGGCACCTCAGTACCTCCAGGCTCTGATCAGGCCCTACACCCAAACAAGGGCACTGCGTTCATCCACCTCTGGCCTGCTCGCCTCCCTACCACTGAGGAAGTACAGCTCCCGCTCAGCCCAGTCAAAACTGTTCGCTGCCCTGGCCCCCCAATGGTGGAACAAACTCCCTCACGACGCCAGGACAGCGGAGTCAATCACCACCTTCCGGAGACACCTGAAACCCCACCTCTTTAAGGAATACCTAGGATAGGATAAGTAATCCCTCTCACCCCACCCCCCCTAAGTTTTAGATGCACTATTGTTAAGTGACTGTCCCACTGGATGTCATAAGGTGAATGCACCAATTTGTAAGTCGCTCTGGATAAGAGCGTCTGCTAAATGACTTAAATGTAAATGTAAATGTAAACACTTCCCCTGTTACTCTCTTCCTAGCCCCAGGTTACCCCCAGCTCCACTCCATTAGCCTCTTTGAAGATCCTCCTTACATTTACATGTAAGTCCTTGAGCTCTTCCAATAAATTAGGTCCATCTCCATGTTCATTAGAACGTGCGTTGAAGATGTCGTTCCCATAGCAACTGTCACGAGTCCGACCGAGGGTGTTTCCCCTTCCCGGGCGGGTGGCGCTCGGCGGTCGTCATCACCGGCCTATTAGCTGCCACTGATTGTTTTTCCTCCCCCTCCTTGTATGTTTAGTGGTAGCACCTGTTCATGTTTAATTAGTTTGTCTTTATTAGACAGCCGGCCCGCCTGGTTGTTGTGCGGGATTATTTCATTGTAAACCTTCGGCTCTGTTGTAGAGGTACGTGCTTAGTGCCTAGTCGTGATTTTTTCCATTGTACTTTTTCCCCTGTGTTTGGGAATGTTACTTTTGTGAGCACCCTGTGGTGCGTTGGTGCTAGTAAAGACGCACAGCATTGAACTCTGTCTCCTGCATTTGACTCCACACCCACGACACCCGGAGCATTACAGAATCCCGCACCTATCAGATTGACGGAGTCAGCAGGAGCAGCAGCCAACCCTCTCCCATCGATGGAGGAACGGGTTCTCCACCACACCACCGTCCTCCATCGGATCGGATCCGCGATGGATCAAGTGATGGAGAGAATGGAAAGATGGGAGAGGAGTGGTCTCCTCTCTCCACCTTCGGCACCCACGGTTCCGGACTCCCCATCTCCCGACTCCAGCACCCTCCGTCTCACGCTACCGAGGGCTTATGATGGAGCGGCGGCGGGTTGCCAGGGGTTTCTGCTTCAGCTGGAGCTATACCTGGCCACCATCAGACCCACTCCCTCAGGAGCAGAGAGGGTGAGTGTCCTCATCTCCTGCCTCACGGGTCGTGCTCTGGAGTGGGCGAACGCAGTCTGGAATGGCCCAGACTCAGCGCGGGAGCACTACACAGAGTTTTCCTGCCGCTTCCGTGCCGTGTTTGATCACCCTCTAGATGGCCGAGCGGTGGGAGAACGACTATTTCATCTCAGGCAGGAGAAGAGGAGCGCCCAGGATTACGCGCTGGAGTTCCGGACCTTGGCAGCCGGTTCTGGGTGGAACGACAGGGCCCTTATGGACCACTACAGGTGTAGTCTCCGAGAGGACGTCCGCCGGGAGTTAGCGTGTCGGGACACCACTCTGTCACTGGATCAGCTGATCGACATGTCCATTTGACTGGATAATCTGCTGGCTGCCCGCGGGCGTTCAGAGAGGGTTCTGTGCGTTCCACCACCCAGCCCCTCCGCTCCCATTCCCATGGAGTTGGGAGGGGCTACGCCGAGGGGTACCGGAGGAGGTGGCCTGCCCTGCACCAACTGTGGTCGGAGAGGGCACACGTCTGATCGGTGCTGGGGGGGTCCGTCTGGGAGTAGAGATGGCAGGCGGAACGCTTCTCGGTCACCCCAGGTGAGTCAGCATCATACTCACCCAGAACCCCTTGTTGGCCATATGTTTGTCTTAATCTCTTTCCTTCACTTTTTTCCCTCTTCCCAGCATAGGGCGCTAGTCGATTCAGGCGCAGCTGGGAACTTTATGGATCGCGGACTCGCCCTTAAGTTAGGGGTTCCGCTGGTGCCGATAGATTCTCCTTTCCCCGTGCACTCCCTAGATAGCCGGCCATTAGGGTCAGGGATGGTCAGGGAGACCACGGTCCCACTGGACATGGTGACGCAGGGGAATCATAGGGAGCGTATCAGTTTTTTTATTATTGATTCGCCTGCGTTTCCAGTGGTGCTGGGGACTCCCTGGCTGGCCCGGCACAATCCTAAAATTTCATGGAGACAGGGGGTTCTCCAGGGGTGGTCAGAGGAGTGTTCTGGAAGGTGTTTGGGAGTTTCCATCGGTGCCACGTCGGTGGAGAGTCCAGACCATGGTTCCACGGTGTGCATTCCCCCCGAGTATGCCGATTTGGCAATCGCTTTCAGTAAAGTGAAAGCGACTAAATTACCACCTTATCGACCGGGAAGGGATTGTACGATAGATCTCCAGGTGGACGCTGCGCTTCCCAAGAGTCACGTGTACCCGCTGTCCCAGGAGGAAACGTTGGCAATGGAGACATATGTCACGGAGTCGCTGGGACAGGGGTACATTCGGCCCTCCATTTCACCCATCTCCTCGAGTTTCTTTTTTGTGAGGAAAAAGGAGGGAGGCTTGCGTCCGTGTATCGATTATAGAGGTCTAAACGCCATCACAGTGGGGTATAGTTACCCTCTACCTTTCATCGCTACGGCGGTGGAATCGTTCCACGGAGCGCAGTTCTTCACAAAACTGGATCTCAGGAGCGCGTATAGTCTGGTGCGTATTCGGAAGGGAGATGAGTGGAAAACCGCATTTAGTACTACATCCGGCCACTATGAGTACCTCGTCATGCCGTATGGGTTAAAGAATGCTCCAGCCGTTTTCCAATCCTTTGTAGACGAGATTCTCAGGGACCTGTGCGGGCAGGGAGTGGTTGTTTATATCGATGACATTCTGATCTACTCGGCCACTCACACCGCGCATGTGTCTCTGGTGCGCAAAGTGCTTGGTAGACTGCTGGAGCATGACCTATACGTCAAGGCTGAGAAATGCGTGTTCTCTAAACGAGCCGTCTCTTTTCTGGGATATCGCATTTCCACCTCGGGGGTGGTGATGGAGGGTGACCGCATTAGGGCCATGCGTAATTGGCTGACTCCAACCACGGTAAAGGAGGTGCAGCGGTTTTTGGGTTTTGCCAACTACTACCGGAGGTTTATCCGGGGTTTTGGCCAGATAGCGGCTCCCATTACCTCACTGCTGAAGGGGGGCCCAGTGCGGTTGCAGTGGTCAGCAGAGGCGGACAGAGCATTCAACAAGTTGAAGTTGCTGTTCACTGATGCGCCCGTGTTGGCGCATCCGGACCCCTCTCTAGCATTCATAGAGGAGGTGGACGCGTCCGAGGCTGGGGTGGGTGCCGTGCTATCACAGCGCTCTGGTACGCCACCAAAACTCCGCCCCTGCGCTTTCTTCTCAAGGAAGCTCAGCCCAGCGGAGCGTAACTATGATGTGGGGGACCGGGAGTTGCTAGTGGTGGTTAGAGCTCTGAAGGTGTGGAGACACTGGCTTGAGGGGGCTAAGCACCCTTTTCTCATCTGGACCGAACACCAGAATCTGGAGTATATTCGGGCAGCTAGGAGACTTAACCCACGTCAGGCAAGGTGGGCCATATTCTTCACCCGGTTCCGGTTTACTTTGTCTTATAGACCGGGCTCCCAGAACGTGAAGGCAGACGCACTGTCCCGCCTTTATGACACCGAGGATGGGTCCACCGAACCTACTCCCATCCTTCCCGCCTCAAAGCTGGTAGCCCCAGTGGTATGGGAGGTGGACTCGGACATCGAGCGGGCGTTACGGGCTGAACCCGCGCCTCCTCAGTGTCCAGCGGGGCGAAGGTACGTGCCGCTTGGTGTTCGGGACAAACTGATTCGGTGGGCTCACGTCCTACCCTCCTCGGGTCACCCTGGGGTGACGAGGACAGTGGGGAGCCTTCAGGGGAGGTATTGGTGGCCTACGTTGGTTAAGGACGTTAAGGGTTATGTCTCCTCTTGCTCAGTGTGCGCTCAGAGTAAGGCTCCTAGGCACCTTCCTAGAGGGAAGCTACAACCCCTCCCCGTTCCACAGCGGCCATGGTCACATCTGTCCATAGATTTCCTGACCGATCTCCCGCCGTCTCAGGGGAACACCGCGGTTCTAGTGATTGTGGATCGGTTTTCTAAGTCCTGCCGTCTCCTCCCGTTGCCCGGTATCCCTACAGCCCTGCAGACTGCGGAGGCATTATTTACCCATGTCTTTCGGCACTACGGGGTGCCGGAGGACATCGTTTCTGATCGGGGCCCCCAATTCACGTCTCGGGTATGGAGAGCGTTCATGGAACGCTTGGGGGTCTCTGTCAGCCTGACCTCCGGTTATCACCCCGAGAGTAATGGACAGGTGGAGAGAATGAACCAGGAGGTGGGTAGGTTTCTGCGGTCGTATTGCCAGGATCGGCCAGGGGAGTGGGCACGATACATTCCCTGGGCTGAAATGGCTCAGAACTCACTACGCCACTCCTCTACTAACGTGTCCCCTTTTCAGTGTGTGTTGGGGTACCAGCCGGTCCTGGCACCATGGCATCCGAGCCAGACCGAGGCTCCTGCGGTGGAGGAATGGGTACAGCGCTCCAAGGAGACCTGGAGGGCCGTCCAGGAATCTCTACGACAAGCGAGTGGACGGCAGAAGAGGAGTGCTGACCGCCACCGAAGTGAGGCCCCCGTGTTTGTACCGGGGGACAGGGTCTGGCTCTCGACCCGAAACCTACCTCTCCGCTTGCCCTGCCGGAAGCTGGGTCCGCATGTGTGTAGGGCCCTTTAAAGTTCTGAGGAGAATAAACGAGGTGTGTTATCGATTACAACTCCCTTCCTATTATCGTATTAACCCCTCGTTTCATGTGTCTCTCCTCAGGCCGGTGGTAGCTGGTCCCCTGCAGGACAGTGAGGTACCGGAGGTCCCTCCCCCCCTTCTGGACATCGAGGGGACCCCGGCGTACACGATCCGGGCCATTCTGGACTCAAGACGCCGGGTGAGGGGCCTGCAGTACCTCGTGGACTGGGAGGGGTACGGTCCGGAGGAGAGGTGCTGGGTATCGGTGGGGGACATCTTGGATCCATCCATGTTGAGGGATTTCCATCGCCTCCATCCGGATCGCCCTGCACCTCGTCCTCCGGGGCGACCTCGAGGCCGGTGTCGGCGCGCTGCGGGAGCCGCGCGTCAGAGGGGGGGTACTGTCACGAGTCCGACCGAGGGTGTTTCCCCTTCCCGGGCGGGTGGCGCTCGGCGGTCGTCATCACCGGCCTATTAGCTGCCACTGATTGTTTTTCCTCCCCCTCCTTGTATGTTTAGTGGTAGCACCTGTTCATGTTTAATTAGTTTGTCTTTATTAGACAGCCGGCCCGCCTGGTTGTTGTGCGGGATTATTTCATTGTAAACCTTCGGCTCTGTTGTAGAGGTACGTGCTTAGTGCCTAGTCGTGATTTTTTCCATTGTACTTTTTCCCCTGTGTTTGGCAACGTTACTTTTGTGAGCACCCTGTGGTGCGTTGGTGCTAGTAAAGACGCACAGCATTGAACTCTGTCTCCTGCATTTGACTCCACACCCACGACACCCGGAGCATTACAGCAACGATTAAAACATTCCCTAACCAGAAACCGTGGATTGATGGCAGCATTCGCGTGAAACTGAAAGCGCGAACCACTGCTTTTAATCAGGGCTAGGTGACTGGTAACATGACCGAATACAAACAGTGCAGCTATTCCCTCCGCAAGGCTATAAAACAAGCTAAGCATCAGTACAGAGACAAAGTAGAATCTCAATTCAACGGCTCAGACACAAGAGGCATGTGGCAGGGTCTACAGTCAATCACGGACTACAAGAAGAAATCCAGCCCAGTCACGGACCAGGATGTCTTGCTCCCAGGCAGACTAAATAACTTTTTTGCCCGCTTTGAGGACAATACAGTGCCACTGACACGGCCTGCAACGAAAACATGCGGACTCTCCTTCACTGCAGCCGAGGTGAGTAAGACATTTAAACGTGTTAACCCTCGCAAGGCTGCAGGCCCAGACGGCATCCCCAGCCGCGCCCTCAGAGCATGCGCAGACCAGCTGGCTGGTGTGTTTACGGACATATTCAATCAATCCCTATACCAGTCTGCTGTTCCCACATGCTTCAAGAGGGCCACCATTGTTCCTGTTCCCAAGAAAGCTAAGGTAACTGAGCTAAACGACTACCGCCCCGTAGCACTCACTTCCGTCATCATGAAGTGCTTTGAGAGACTAGTCAAGAACCATATCACCTCCACCCTACCTGACACCCTAGACCCACTCCAATTTGCTTACCGCCCAAATAGGTCCACAGACGATGCAATCTCAACCACACTGCACACTGCCCTAACCCATCTGGACAAGAGGAATACCTATGTGAGAATGCTGTTCATCGACTACAGCTCGGCATTCAACACCATAGTACCCTCCAAGCTCGTCATCAAGCTCGAGACCCTGGGTCTCGACTCCTCCCTGTGCAACTGGGTACTGGACTTCCTGACGGGCCGCCCCCACGTGGTGAGGGTAGGCAACAACATCTCCACCCCACTGATCCTCAACACTGGGGCCCCACAAGGGTGCGTTCTGAGCCCTCTCCTGTACTCCCTGTTCACCCACGACTGCGTGGCCACGCACGCCTCCAACTCAATCATCAAGTTTGCGGACGACACAACAGTGGTAGGCTTGATTACCAACAATGACGAGACGGCCTACAGGGAGGAGGTGAGGGCCCTCGGAGTGTGGTGTCAGGAAAATAACCTCACACTCAATGTCAACAAAACTAAGGAGATGATTGTGGACTTCAGGAAACGGCAGAGAGAACACCCCCCATCCACATCAATGGAACAGTAGTGGAGAGGGTAACAAGTTTTAAGTTCCTCGGCATACACATCACAGACAAACTGAATTGGTCCACTCACACAGACAGCATCGTGAAGAAGGCGCAGCAGCGCCTCTTCAACCTCAGGAGGCTGAAGAAATTTGGCTTGTCACCAAAAGCATTCACAAACTTCTACAGATGCACAATCGAGAGCATCCTGGCGGGCTGTATCACCGCCTGGTACGGCAACTGCTCCGCCCACAACCGTAAGGCTCTCCAGAGGGTAGTGAGGTCTTCACAACGCATTACCGGGGGCAAACTACCTGCCCTCCAGGACACCTACACCACCCGATGTTACAGGAAGGCCATAAAGATCATCAAGGACATCAACCACCCGAGCCACTGCCTGTTCACCCCGCTATCATCCAGAAGGCGAGGTCAGTACAGGTGCATCAAAGCTGGGACCGAGAGACTGAAAAACAGCTTCTATCTCAAGGCCATCAGACTGTTAAACAGCCACCACTAACATTGAGTGGCTGCTGCCAACACACTGACACTGACACTGACTCAACTCCAGCCACTTTAATAATGGGAATTGATGGGAAATGATGTAAATATATCACTAGCCACTTTAAACAATGCTACCTTATATAATGTTACTTACCCTACATTATTCATCTCATATGCATACGTATATTCTGTACTCTACATCATCGACTGCATCCTTATGTAATACATGTATCACTAGCCACTTTAACTATGCCACTTTGTTTACTTTGTCTACATACTCATCTCATATGTATATACTGTACTCGATACCATCTACTGTATGCTGCTCTGTACCATCACTCATTCATATATCCTTATGTACATATTCTTTATCCCCTTACACTTGTGTGTATAAGACAGTAGTTTTGGAATTGTTAGTTAGATTACTTGTTGGTTATTACTGCATTGTCGGAACTAGAAGTACAAGCATTTCGCTACACTCACATTAACATCTGCTAACCATGTGTATGTGACAAATAACATTTGATTTGATTTGATTTGATGTTTGGTTCTCAATTTCCTTTGAGGGTGTGACTCGTAGTTCGACTTGATGGCAGGCACTTTAAACGCCTAGAACCTGCTGAATTACATTTTAAGACAAAACTATTATACCTGGATTATTTTAATAGTTTAAGCACTGCCGTTGAATATCTCCAAGGGTGTACTCTGAGGGTTGTGGTCTTCACTGCTTGTAAACAATGTGTATAAATCCCTTCACAGGTGCAGAAAAAATGTACAAAATGTACTATTTAGAGCAAAGAAGCAGAGAAAGAAGGCACATCTGCATTGAAGGTAAAATAAGATGAAAACAACAAGCTCTATTGAGCCTCACCAGGCACTTCTTTATGTGCCCTAATCATGAATATGGGGCAGCGTAGCCTAGTGGTTAGAGCATTGGACTAGTAACCGGAAGGTTGCGAGTTCAAACCCCCGAGCTGACAAGGTACAAATCTGTCGTTCTGCCCCTGAACAGGCAGTTAACCCACTGTTCCCAGGCTGTCATTGAAAATAAGAATATGTTCTTAACTGACTTGCCTGGTTAAATAAAGGTTAAAATATATATATATATATATATATTCATAGGTTATATGGCTCTGGCCTTTAACGAGAGGTTATGTAAAGTAGTGGGTCAGCAGTGTCAGGGTGTGCTTCTTCCTCCTTTCAGTTTATACAGTTCAGGGCATTGTTGGTATTGCTGTGTGGGAAGAAAATATATAGTCCGTTGACATTGCAGCATAACTCCTCAATCAGAGTATCTCAAAATCATTGTAATGTGGTTCATATAAAAAAAATCAAATGATTCAAATCTAAAAGATACAATTCTAACAGATCATGGGAAAAGGCCGCCCTAGAATCATTCATTCCCACGGTGAATGGCTTGGCCCGCTACGCTATGAAACCACGCACTATTGCGGAGACTTTGATATTACCAGAAGCAATTGATATGGTGAAATCAATGTGTGGGGAGGCAGAGGCACAGAAACTCACATAAATACTTTTGTCAGATAACACTGTTAAACTAAGAATGTATGATATTGCTAGCAATCAAGAGGACACTGACTGAACGACCCAAACTCCCCAGCGTATGCTCTCCAAATGGACGTTAGCGTTGTGGGCCGTGATTCTCATGCATTGACTTTTGTTCGCTATACATTTCGGGGGATGCTATTCACTCCTGTCAGGTGGATGGATTATCTTGGCAAAGGAGAAATGCTCACTAACAGCGACGTAAACACATTTTGGAGAAATAAACTTTTTGTGCATATGGCACATTTCTGGGATCTTTTATTTCAGCATATGGAACATGGGACCAATACTTTACATGTTTCGTTTATATTTTTTGTTCAGTATATTTCACACAGAGGCTTGGTGGTTGTCGAGGGGGAAAGTTGGAAAGATGTTTCGCATTGAGAGAAAAACTGTTGTCATTCACAATGGAGTGTTGACTCTGTCATGAAAATATGTGTCTCCTTGCCTATGTAACATACATATTTGATCAACTGAACGAAAGCATGCTGACCAAATAATAAAATATTCTACAGATTAGTGACCGAATCAGTGGATTCAGAGGAAATTATTATTATTGACAGGGTCTTCAAAATAGAACCATGCCCCCTTCCCTCGGCTGTGCATGTTTCTAACAGAAATCAGCATCTGTAAGTGTCGACTGCTCACCTCCAACGCTTGGGAGAGCACATTGGAACCTACTTCTCAATCCGTTTGACTGTGATCATGGCTCAGTTGACATGTCGGTAAGTGAAATCGAAGGCTGCAGACAAGGGTTCACGGGTCACTACTGATTAATTTGAGTTCCTTACTCAAAAGGAAAACCCTGCCGTCTCCCTCTGAGCATTAATACCGTGTTCAAAATAACTGGGAACTCAGAAATCTCCCACTTCAGTGCGTTCAATAACTGAGAAATCGGATAAAAAATAAATCAGACTGGGGAAAATCCATCTCAGAATTCCAATTTTGGAACTGAGGCCTCTTTCTAAAGCCCCCACTTTTCGACTTGACCTCGTATTTTTCCGACGTCTTATTTGTCTTGAAAGCATCATAAAACGAACGATCGGTGTGAAGCTGATTAAATTGCTCTAGTTTGCATTAAAACCAAATATCGATCCAGGTTGTATACGACAGCAGAGGTGAGGTGCCCACTGTCGACCGCGCCACCTGACTTTCAGAATATCCGACGGGTTCATGCATCAAGTATCAGTGGTGGTGAGATAAGAGACATTATGGCAGACTAATTCGCAATTGGCTGTCATAGGCCCACATACAAGTGTGTGATGGTGAGTTGAGGCGAGAATCAGAAATACTGTTACAATGTGTTTCAATTGACTACCATAGCTATTAAAAAAATGGTTGGGGTCGAGAAAACTTTTCAGATATCAAAATGGGGGATTGGGCCAAACATTTTTGGGAACCCCTGAACTAAGATCACAAGGATTTCTCTGACTTTAAAACTACTGCCTGCGATCCTAGTTTGTTTGTTTGTTTGGTGGGGTTAATTTCAGTCTCGAAATACTGTGCCTTGAAGAAGAAATACAAATGTGTATGTTTTCTATTTGACCACCAGAGGGCACAAACTGCACATTTACACAGGTCCCTCAACCAAGAGCTCAACTAACGGCAAGAGGAAACGTGTGTGATAGGTCCTCATCTGTGGTTGGTAACTGTCAGCTTATGACTGGAAATGAGAAAATACAAAATCTTAGTTACTTGAAAACCTTTGGGTTGCCAGCTTGAAATTATTACAAAGAATAGTCCTAATGACAAGAGACTGATCCTATTTTCAGCATCTCACAACACCTTTCTAGCCTGATACTGAGGCCAATTGGCAACAGTAAAGCCATCCAGTCATGCAACACTGCACTGAACAAAGCACGGGTACCTCACATGCAAAACATGCATTAGTCCTGCTTTAAACATCATTCCTGGTCTATTTTTACTCAGTCAGACAGGACATTCTCAGATGTTACCATTTCCATTGTGGTTGAAATAAACCCCTAGCCATCTGCTGGCATGAGCCTCTCACTCCCCTGCAGGCATGCAATGGAAAGAATGACATCAGCACCCACTGATGCAACTCAACAATTTGATACACTGTCACCGACTGACATCACAGAAACGCCCACCGCATACTTCTTTGATAAAATCAATGGGAATATTTCACTTGGTGAATCACACTCTCACTCAAGCTGTGTTTTGTTTCTGTATAACCTCATAACATACCGTGGCTTTGTGGACACTCAACTGGAGACTTCAAAATTCAATATGTATTGTTATGAAGCTCGCTAGATCTCCCGAGATGTGGGGAAAGTATTGGATTGAGCAGAGTGGCCTGATGCTGCCACCATCTTCATTTGACCGGTAGGGTCCAGCATCAAAGGATAGGACACACCAAAACTCAACACATTGATCTTTATTAAATACATGATTTCATCAGACAGCGTGCATGAAATTCCAGGCAACCTGCTAAATTCCTTTAGTCTGTAGCCCAATCAGGAGTTGTTAAAATGACCCATGGAAGGTGTAAGGCACACAGGCTATTAAATGTGATAACGCGCCAAAAAGGGACAATGCATATGTGTCACATATCAGTTTGTAAACTGCATTATAAACATTGTCTCTTTTTTGTTTTCTTGAGTAAGGCAGCTCCAAAATACAGGCGTTTCAGCCTAGCTCAGTGCTTTCTGTGGTGTTGGTGGGGCAAGCCAGCAGACAAAAATATGGAGCGTTGCACCGTGATTGGTTCAGTGTTCTGTGGTTGACAATCTATTGGCAAATCCTTTTTAATCCTTGTCAAATGAAGAGAAATGATAGATATCGGTCATTGAACATAAACATTGCACAACATGTTGGAAATGGAAAATTCAAGAATGAGTGGTTTGGAAGGAATTCCGGATGGCAGGAAGGCCTGGGGTGGTTGGGCAGGAGTTGCTAAATCTCTCTCCCCCCCAGCAAACTAACAAGGAACAAAGGGTTTAAGTTGATTGAAATGCACCACAGTTTCGGGACCTCCATCCGCCAGTGCTATCTGATAAAGGACATCTGAAACCCGCTCTAGCACTTTGAAAGTGCCTTTGTAGTGCCTCTAACTACGACATACCCCCACTTCCTAGCCTTATTTCAAACCCAAACCAATGTCACCCACAGAACAATATTGACAATTGTCCCTAAAATCAAAGTTAGCTTTCTGTTGACCAGAGGCTCTAGCTTGGTGTCTTTTCACTGTCCCCAAAGTGTCAACCAGCCTCGATATATATTCACAGGTGTCAACTTGTCCACTGTGATCTATGTCTAGCATCACATTGACTGGAAGAACTCACCACCTGGATTCGATCTTATACAGCAAAATTTGAAATTGTGACTTTTACATTGGATAAAAGTAGAGACTCAGAGCTACAAAATGGTATACCATACACTGCATTTTTTTTAGGAACAATGAGAAAGTAATTATGCTTTGAAAGTTGATCAACTTGTAAACTCAGTTTTGAGAAAATGTCCTTTGAATGTTTTTGTATCTAGTGAAAAGCTATTTTTTTGTCTACACCCATTAAGCATCGTCCACACCATCTTAAGCATTAGCCCCACCCATCTAGTTTCGCTCTCGAAGCATTCATAGTGCACATTTGACGCTCTGGCCAATGATTTGTTTACCTCTGGATAACATGAAAACTGCCTAACCAGCTCTGCAGCCAACAATTTCATTACGCTTTTTTGCCGACGTTTACTGACACCGGTCATATTCAACACTTTAGCTTGAAATGAAATCACTTTCTGTCAAAATTAGAAACGTGTAATATCTGAAAATGTAGCTAGCTAATGCCAGACATCATCATGCATAATAGAAGCGTCTCCCTGTCACGGATGCCATGCCATGGTTGCCCTTAGTTTGAAGATATAATTCAGAGACAGGTGTTTTCTCCATCTCTTTAGCTATGATACTCTAATTCCACTGATTTTAAAAGTCAATCCTCCAGAAAGTGGAGAGCAAAACTTATGCAGCTCCACTACACAATACATAACAAAAGCAGCGATCGACATGATTACCAACACAGACTGACCAACTCAAATAGACAGAAGCCCCTATATGGCAGACCAATCCAAACTCCTCTCTCTTCATGTCCAGCCCACTCATTATCTCAGCCAATCATGGCTAGTGGGAAGGTTGCAGGCTTTTTCTGTGGCTTACCCAACAAGGCTCGTAATTTAACAATTGTATTCATATTTACAGATGGTATACACGTTTGTTATTAAGGCACATGAAAGTTTACATGTTCCAAAAGGCATTTCTGAAGAAAATAAAAAACGCATTTTGATAAAAGATCATTTAAAAACGTTAAAATGGCTCCCCTGTGAAGTCGTAACTTGCGACACACGCCTGGTTTCCTGAAACAGGTCACAATGTCTTGACCAAACAGCAATTTGTATCGGGAAAACCTGGTCCTTGCAAGAACACTACTGCGATAGACCATCATGAAATACGGTAGAAGAAAGTCCAAGTTCAAAAGATTGGATTCACAATTGCTTCCCTGATCTGAGTGAAATCCACTCCTCTGCCAAAACCTTGGTGATGGAGTAGGCTTAATGGTTGGGAAGAGGAAATGCCTGTGTCCATTTTGAGAAATAGTCTCTGACTACTATGATGTACTTATTTCCGCATCTTCTTGTTGGGCCTGTACCAAGTCACCCCCAGCCCTGCTTCCTGTTCTAGGCCTGCCAGCTGGTTGACATGTCTCAATGCATGAATCACAGGGCACTGATCAGAGTGGGGGCTTGACGCAACATGGCAGAGAATACAGGCGTCTGCATTCAAATGCTGCTTTCTGAGGTGGTGCACAATCTTATACTGAAAATTGGCCAACTGTCTCACCCACCGAGCTAGCTGCACTTCTAAATCTTGGAAGTAGTGCAACCATCGTAGGGAGTTGTGGTTGGTACGCAAAATGAACTCTTTGCCTAAGAGGTCATGTTTCAAGTATTTTGTGAAAGTAACTTATTTTTGGTTGTAGCATAATTGACTTCTTGCTTTGTCAGAGCTCGAATAGCATATGCTTCCACATGCTCCAATCCTCCCTCTTCTTGGGATAGTACAGCTCCTATTCCTTCATTGCTAGCATCAGTAACTCGGATCACTGTCTTGTGAGGATCTGGGTAGGACAAGACTGGTGGAGTAGGTAGACTAACTTTCAACTGAATGAATGCCCACTGGCAGTTTTGACAGTCATCCTTTATCATTAAGCTAGTGCAGTGGGCCAGATATTTCAGCCAACCCGCTAATGCAAAGATGCCCCACCAAACTCCATACATATGTAAAGTTCTTAGGAACGGGCCACCGCCTTACAGCTTCTACCTTGGCATGATCTGCCATCCCGCCTTCAGCTGAGGTCATGTGGCCCAGATACTGTACTTGAGAGGAAAAGAGATTGCACTTGGAGGGTTTGACCTTGAGATTGGCCTGGCGCAGCTTGGAAAGAACTGCATCCAGACAGCGATATTCTTGTAGGTATGACAGAACACAATAATATCATCCAAATCAACTAAACAGGTGGTCCACTGTGAATCTGCTAGGACGTTGAATTCAAACAGGTCCTGTCTGGTACAACACTGCCAGTAGCCAATGGTTAGGTCGAGGGTGGAGAACCAGCAAGCCTTGTTCAAACTGTCAAGAGCATTGTCAATTCTTAGGAGTGGGTAAGCATCTTTCCCAGTGACATCATTGAGTCTTTGGTAATCAGCACAGAAGCATCAAGTTCCATCGCTTTTTTAAACCAGAACAACAGGGGCTGCCCAAGAGCTACCTGAGGGGCGGATGATGCCATGATATAGCATTGGGTCAATGTAGTCTGCGGCTTCCTGTTGCAGTTGGAGGGGGATCCTGCGCCGGCCATTTTAATGAGTTTTGCGTTACCTTTATCTGTCTGATGCACCGTAATGCGCGTTCGCCCTATATCCATATCTCCTCTTCTATAAACAGAAGTGTGCCAATGGAGCAGTTCACGAACGGAATGAAGCTCGGTGGGTTCAAAACCTCTCTTCTTTGAGCCTCCTGAGTGGTGCAGCGGTCTAAGGCACTGCATCACAGTGCTAGAGGCGTCACTACAGACTCAGGTTCGATCCCGGGCTGTATTACAACCGGCCGTGATTGGGAGTCCCATAGAGCAGCGCACAATTGGCCCAGCGTCGTCCGGATTAGGGAGGGTTTGGCCGAGGGCTCTTCGTGCTCTAGCGACTCCTTGTGGCGGGATGAGCCCCTGCAGGGTGACCTTGGTTGTCAGGTGAACAGTGTTTCCTCCGACACATTGGTGTGGCTGGGTTCTGGGTTAAGAAGGCGGGTGTTAAGAAGTGTGGTTTGCCGGGTCATGTTTCGGAGGATGCATGACTCGACCGTTGAGGAGTTGCAGCGATGAAACAAGATTGAAATTGGGGAGGAAAAGGGGGTAAAATACACTCAAGAAACTCTCTCTTCCAAACCCAATTATGCCACAAGGGTATTTACAGACCAGGGCAAGTACATGCTCTCTTCACTCTGCTTTTTGTAGTCTACCACTTCACTGTCTACCTCCACCTGATTGAACAGAGTGCCAATGTTCATGCCCCATTTTAGACTTTGGTCTCCATCAGTCACATTAATTTTTTTACAAAAAAATGTAAACTCTGTTTATTAAGTTTTACACACACAAGACAAAGCAATATAAATAATATACTCAACTAGAAAAAAAGTACAAATAAAAATACAAATAAAAAAATTGCTTTAAAGATACCATACTTTAGACAAGTTAAACACACCAGGCAGAAGGCTACAGAGGTTAAAGGGCAATCTATAGTACAGGGACAGAGCAAACACCTCACCATTGTTCCTGTAAACAGTCAAGGGATAAGGTTGGAGAAATGCAACCACTCACAGAGAGTCATGGCCACAGACCGACCATCCACTGGACCAAAAAAAAAGTTTAAATAAAAAATATAATGATTATTCATGTAGGCGTGAACAAAATGTAAGAATAACTGGGAAAAACAAGCTCACACTTCAGTCTCTGCCCGGGCAAGATGAACAGGGCATCCGCAGAGAACAATCAATAAGCACATGGACCTTAATGCCCCCCCAGCAAAAACACAGAGAGAAGCTCCTCCAACTCTTAAGTCACAGACTTATTTTAGTATTAATTGGAATGCCATCAGAGGATGGACTGTTTAAAGTAAGACCAGAATGGAGCCCAAGCCTCATCAAACAGTTTGGGGTTCCCACGTGAATTGAATTGAATTTTTTATAGTTTCAGAGAGCACAACACATCCCTCACCCAATATTTATAAGATGGGGCAGCTGCCATCTTCTAGTTCTGTAGTATTAGCCGTCTAGCTAAAAGAGTTGTATAAGCAAGTGTCCGATCAGTCACATTAATTACATGCATTGGCATAAACCCCTGATCATCTGTACTCATGACGAGAGCCATCAGGACATCGCAATGGTTGGGCAGATAGGAAGAGGGTTCCAGCATACCTTTGGTATACTTGTTGGGAAGACCCACGCCTGGGATAATGACTTCACTACGGGGTGAGACAACTGTATCAGTTTGGCTCCTGAGTGGCGCAGTGGTCTAAGGCACTGCTTTTCAGGGCAAGAAGCATCACTACAGTCCCTGGTTCAAATTCAGGCTGTATCACAAACGGCCGTGATTGGGAGTCCCATTTAGTATGATATGTTATGTTTGGTATGGCTAAATAAGACAGATGATCAATTAAGGCAAAATTAAAGTAGGGTGGTTGGTTGGGGTAGATGCATAACTTGAACCTCTATCAACCCAAAGGTTGTGTACTCGAATCTCATCACAGACAATTTTAGCTAACCATTCCCCTAACGTAACCCTTTTAGCCAACCCTAACCCTTCCCTTAACCTAACTCCTAAACATAACCCTAACCCCTAGCCTAGCTAACGTTAGCAACCGAGCTGGAATTCGTAACATATTATACGTTTTGGAATTCGTAACATATCATCGAAATGGGTGATCGACATCCACAAATTAATACCATATGAAACGTAACCTCATTATACTAAATGGAGTGTCTTAGATTTACATACAGAATAATACGAAATGCTCTGAGACCAGGTTCTTAATTCGCATGTCCAAGAACACAATACAACATGCAACTGCTCTGTTCCTAAAAACTGGGGAGATGGCTTGCACTCCTAGCAACCCCACTATCTACTCTGGTTCCCCAAATTCCCCCTCACTACCTGTCTTTCCCTGGCTGCCAGATCACACCCATTGTTCATTGCATTTTGTTTCACCATTCATTTCCAATGGAACGCTGCGTTGGCCTTGCAGTATTGTGTTGCAGAGGCAGTTGCATTGCGTTCTGTGTGGTGGACAACATCTTGATCGCACCGATAGTGTTCTGCGCAAAATAGGACGTAGCATCATCTGGATATGTGTGCAACAACAGTTCAATATTCTCCATCTGCTACCATTTCTGTCAAGCCTCGACTCATACAGTTTGACGCGCATGTTTGATAACTCCAATGTATGCACCACACAGAACACACTGCAACTGCAAAAAGGCAAACGCAGCATTTTATTGGCAATGAATGTACTTCGGGTGTAGCGAAATGCAAAACACTGTCGGTGTGATCGGGGAATAAATTGGATTCATCGAATGTTCGCGTCAAACTGTACGCCCTTTGACGGCTTGACAGAAATGGTAGCAGAAGGTGAAAGTTGAACTTTTGTTGCACACATATCCAGATGATGCTCTGTACCATTTTTGCGCAAAAACACTGTCGGTGTGCTCGAGGCATAAAGGGAACGCAAACTACAAGACCAACGTCGTCCGTCAAGGTACAGCTCCCCTGCGCTCTCAGCTCTGCTTTATATCAGCTGCTCATTCCCGGGCAGAAGCAGGCACAGGTGCGAGCAATTAGTTCATGATTTAGTGACGTCCTCCCTTACAAGCTGTCTCACAGCTTCACCACAGTATCATCATTATGACCACTCAAACTAATGAGTACCAATTAACAATCAAACGTAACGTGAAAGTTACATAAAAAAAAGATCAGGACAATAATTGGTCAAGTTGACAGATGCTCAGTTGAGTCAAATTTATTTTGAATAATGATAGTACCGTCACAATACACAGGCAGTCAACTTGACCACCAACTTCCCTTCTGTCCAGACCACCCAAATAACCACCTTTATTAGATTAAGCCGTCACTGACAGGGGACATTGTAGTTCGAAATTCAATCAATTACTGCCCTTCTCTCTATTTGTAGCCAACCCTCATTGTGTCGTGAACCCCTCTTCCCCGATCTTTTCACTTCCCTGTTCCCTTTCTTTTCCTATTTTCCCTTATTAGATGTATTTAACAAACATAAACACGCCCTTTCTCTTTGACTCTCATCCACGCGAGGAAAAGCTTATTCATTCTGTTCATCAAGACACATCCAGACATAATTCAAATGAAACCACATTGAAATGAACACAACTGGATATTTTATGTTTAGTCGATAACAATGCAGTATATTATTACATTCGGTATGATATTCTGATCCAATGACCTTTGACCAAGGACCTTTGGTCGATGACCTTTTTGATCATTGACATTTTACATGACCCTTTATGTAGTATGATTGCTAGTAGGGCTATAGATGATTTGTGAAACATATCTATCAATAGGCTAGGCATAGGCAGGCAGTCATTGAATTGTCTATACGTTTTTCTTCCTTTACAATTGTACAGATATTCTTAACAAGTGGGTACAAATGTAACCATCTTGCAAGTAAAATGTACCAATATGATATTAACACTCTGGAACATTGTCGCGCTTACTGAAGTAACCGGGATTGCCCGCCTACCGTGGTATGGGCCAGTCAGATGAGATAGGGCGATGCGGAAGTCATAGTTCCGTTCACTTCAGTTCAGTCTGAAACTCGTGGTAAGCGGCAGAACGGTCACACGCTTTCACACACCTCGACCAAACCGGCTTTGCCTCATCCACGAAAAGGTGAGCACAAAACATACAGAGGGGGACAGACACATACATTGAATGGGAAAACTATTCGAAATAGATGGATAGGCAATTGTTAGGCTACTTTTATTTTAGTTTAAAGGAGATACGAGCTAGTGTGCGTAGTCACACCCACCCACCCACAAAACAATAGTGGTGGAGGATACTGTAGCCAGGTTTTTAATATATATTCATTAAAAGGTTTGTTTGAAGTAATGTTTCGTTTTTATAGACAATTTTAAAGGTTGATATAACATGTTACAGTTATTGAGACACTGGTGGCACAAATACACTCACTGTCCTACTGAGAGAGGAAGAGATTTGAATGTGAATTTACTGTAGCCTAATACTTGGTGTACTATTATGTAGCCAAGTACAGCAATGTAGTCTAATACTTGGCAAGGAAAGGGAACGTGTTGAGATCTGTGTGAAAAATTGTGAAAGGTATTTATTTCCTTTGCG
Organism: Oncorhynchus gorbuscha; assembly: GCF_021184085.1. Classification (NCBI taxonomy): domain Eukaryota; kingdom Metazoa; phylum Chordata; class Actinopteri; order Salmoniformes; family Salmonidae; genus Oncorhynchus; species Oncorhynchus gorbuscha. The sequence continues at coordinate 46,738,142 of NC_060183.1, read as the reverse complement.
TTGTACCAGAATATGGTGTGTAAGACAGGCATGCATTGACATGAAATTAACTTTGTTCAATATTACACTGAGGATAGTATGCTTTGGATACTACCAAGGCTCAGTAAAATAAATAAGTAAAAACGTTGTCATGTGTCTCTAGTCCAGTTTGCGTGACTGCTCTGTTGACATGAACTATAATTACAGGAGCTATTTTTAAATGTCTAATCAGTGAAGGTCAGAACTTTTGAAGCAGTTTTTAAAATTGATTTTTTTTTACATCAGGTGACAGGTGTACAGAGTAGACACATTTGTAACAATCGACAGGTATGTGTTTTTGTCATGAGCATTTCTAAACAGCCGTATGCTGGACAGAGATTAAGCTGCTGTGGAGTTAGTTTAGAGGGAGTCTGTCTTGTACGGCTAACGTTTGTTTTGGACAAACTAAATAATCTACTTCTGTTTGCTAAGTGCCGACCGGCATGTCTGAGTGGATAGTGGCTTGTTTTTCATCACCTGAGGAAAACCTCATGTCCTGAAACCGTAGAAATTATCACAGGAACTTCTGAAGTTATGATGACAGTTTAGTGTGGCGTACTTAGAAAATAATCCATGTATCAACTGTGCAAATTGAACTGCAGACCTTGACCTATACTCAGATGTGCAGTGTGAAAGACTTGATCCTTGACCCACTATTGATTTGGAGAGGTTAGGAAGGAAGTCTGAGTTAAAGGTCACTCCCCATTGTTTCTGTTGTTTTTGCTTCCTTGGGAAAGTGGCATATAATTAGTACCCACCCAATTTGTTGTACTCTGAAAACATGTTGATTACCAGATGGTTAGTGCCACATTGTCCTCTTGGTGAACTCTAGCTTGGTGCTGTTGGGTTTGTAATTTCCCCCTGAGCCCTGGACATAGTTAGCTCACCTCAGCCCTAGGTCACACTGGAGAACCCCCCCCCCCCCATCTCCTTCTGTCCCACGCTCTCCCCTCCTGGCTGCCAGTGATTCACCACTACCTGTGTCAAAGAGTCTGCCACACCTGCTCCAGGTGTGATCAGTCAGCCACATAACCAGTGGGCAAAAAGTCTGACTGAGGTGGGAGAGGGGAGGGGTGTACGGTAGAGGTCAGGTGACATGCTGGAGCAGGTGGTGCTCTGACCCTCAGGGGTTCACCATTTACTCCCCCAGGCCACAGTGTGGAGGTATGACTGACGGCATGACTTACACCACTGAAACATTATGTTTTGGATGACAAGGCAGTATTACTCATGAACTCCTCCCCAGCAGAACATTTGTTCTCTCCCTTTTGAACTGAAATGAGTGTCCCTGTCGGATATGGATACAATTTATTGGCAATGTCTGTTTTAGAAGCTGTGGTGAATCATTGTGGTTCACATCATCCTCAACCTGTTATCTTCTATGGTGTTTACTGATGTCCCAGGAAACTGTGCTAAAAAAAAGCTAACATCTGGGCACGTTCCATAAGGAACCATGGGTGAAAATACTTAGTCTGGAAGCAGAACCAATCTGACCTCACACTGACTTTATCTACAATAGTGGGTAATCTCACCTGCATAATGGGGCTAATTGACTAACTGCTCTTGCAACAGTGTTATGGTCTATACACTCAATCAGTCTCGTTGTGTTTTTGTGTCAACGTCTAACTTGTGTGACGGGTAGAGGTCATGTGTACACATCAACCTGCAACATGGTTTAAAGTGCACTAGATGTACACATGGGCATGTGTGGACCCGTACTCACAAAGCCCTTAATCCAACCATTTGACAGCACTTTTTCCTTCACGGAGGTGTGTGTGTGGTAGAGATGCCTGAGGTCTCTCTTCACCAGTCAGAGTTTATTCCTTCCTGGACATGAAAACTCTGCTGCTAGCTCTGCTAGACTTCTGCTAGCTCTGCTAGACTTCTGCTAGCTCACTCACTCCTGTGTCACGTCTCAACTCACAATGATTTAGTTGTTCAATAATTATACTTCCGCTTATTTTCAATGGAAAGGGAATGTAAAAATAGGCAGTGTCGAAACCAATGAAAATTAACAGCGCATGAAAGGCTCAACTGCACCATACATGCCATAATGTGTGTCTGACGATTGGTATTGTCCGTTCAGGTAAAGCAACAGGGGGGTGAGTCTGAGTCAGTAGGACACACTGTTAGTCCTGTCCTGTACCCCCCCCCCCCTCAAAGTCCTACAGTATAGTACATTCTTGCCAGGTGGTTGACAAATGTGGCAGCTCCAATCAGTCAAGCCCTCGGGGCTCCAGTGAAAGGCTGAGTCACGGGGAAGTGGTGTTGGATTGAGTTCCAACGTGTCCCTAGCCTTCCAGGGTGTGTCTCTGGCTCTGTCTGTTTCTGCTGCTCTCTCCGCAACAGGCAGTGGCACCAGCCCAAGCACCAGCCTACAGTACTAACCCCTATAGGGAGATCAGTCTGAAGATCTGACAGCATTTACACGGTTTTACACTGGGGATTCACTAGTTGATGGATATCGCTGGTAATCACAGTACAATACCTTAATCACCTCAGTTTAGCTTAAAATTCAGAGATGAGCTAGTGGGTAGAAAGGTGCTTTCTAGAACCTAAAAGGTTTCTTTGGCTGTCCCCATAAGATAACCCTTTGAAGAACCCTTTTTGGTTCCAGGTAGAACCATTTTGAGTTCCATGTAGAACCCTCTGTGGAAAGGGTTCTACATGGAACCAAAAAGGGGAAGAACTATTTTGGAACCCTTTTTTTCCCTAAGAGTGTATGAAACACTTAATATATATGTGTGTGTGTGTGTGTGTGTGTGTATATTTCTATTAAGAACACCTAATTGGCCTATCAGTTGAAATTTTATAATGAAGGGCATGAATTAAGCAATATCTTCCTCTAGATTGTTTCTCTTTTTCTTTCATATCTCTTACTGAGTTTGTATGTTTATGGGTGGTCTGTCCTCACCATCTGTCTCTGGCCCTCTCGTCCCAGCTTACAATTAGCTCATTCTGCCCCCTCCTCTCCCCTGTAACTATTCCCCAGGTCGTTGCTGTAAATGAGAACGTGTTCTCAGTCAATTTACCTGGTAAAATAACGCTTTTTACAAAAACATGTAACTTCCTGTGTGTGTCGTAGCCTGTTGTGTCAGTGAGGTGTGATGCTGCTGGCACGACTCCATATTTCTGTCCTGATCACTTTCACAAAGGACAGTTTTAATACAGGATATGGTAAGATTTGCCACAGAGAAATCTGAGATGTGACGTAAAAGTCATTATTATTGTGCGGAAAGATGATAAGAAGGATTAAAAATAAAAGTAGATTGGGCCTTAACATGGTGGGAAAAGTTTTAGATGATCTCTTATCAGGAGCCAATAGTCTTCCCCTCCACCCCCTGCCCTGGCCCATGTTAAAGTAGGACAGTGTTAACAACTCAGTAGTGTGTTCAGTGAAGGGGAAACTTTCTCAGTTCAAAGTGTAGTATCAGTTCACTACAAACACAGCTGGATCCTCTCTCTTTAGCTTTTACGTGGGTATAGATTTTTGGCCTACCTCACAGTCCTCGCTGGTCTCGTGCCCTATGATCTATGTACCTCTCCTCTCCTGCCAGTGGCCTGCTCCTGTAGAGGGCTGGATCAAGAAGTAATAATTAGCTCAGTTCTACTGTCTGGAACATTGAGTGCTGTGCTATAATCTAGTCCACCTGGGCCTGTTCCACACTAACAGTCTGGAATACAGGAGGGTAGAGCCTACCAAGATGTTTTCTTGGGTCTGATTCAGATTTTTTTTTTTTTGGGGGGGCAAAACCTACAGATACCGATTTATACCTGCCGATATACTGTTTTACAGTGGATAAGTTACAAAGTGTCATTTTCCCACACTGAATTCTCGTACATTGCCATCCAAAAGAGCAGTTGTTAAAAGGATAATATCAGCAAACTGATATCTCGTTTGGGCTCTACAAGACAGAGTAGTTAGTTATTTAGCCATCTATCTAGCCAGGTTTTGATGACATTGGTAGAATGACAAACAGTGGAAATTCATTCGATATAAGCTAGACTTGATCGTGGCTAGTTTTGGGGTTCCTCAGTAAACTGCTAGTCTGTAATCTATTGTTGAGGAGGAATGTTTGTTTGGGTTATGCTGGATCTACATAGCACTCCACTCCACTTATCAGCAGTAGCCTTCCCAACTCCCACTCTTTAAATACTTGACTGCACACTACACTCCGTGTAAGCTGATGTACAGGGTGGCACACACACACAAAGCTTAAATAGGCACAGCACTGTTGTGGGATGGTCCGTTTTCACCGGCTAATGATATTTCAGTTGTGGATTGATTGTTCTTTGTGACCTCAGTAGGGAAGATACTTCTGTGAAATAAAATAAACCGTCCCTCATTTAATTTATTGTTGCTTTGAAGGTTATGTTGACACGTATGGTTTTTTTTCTGGGTCTGTTTTGTTATTCTACTGAACAAAAATATAAATGCAACATGCGAGTTAGTTCATGTAGGCCTAATCTATGGATTTCACATTACTGGGTCAGGGCACAGACATGGGAGGGCATAGGCCCACCCACCTGGGAGCCAGGTCCAGCCAATCAGAATGAGTTGTTCCCCACAAATAGGATTTATTACAGGCAGAAATACTCCTCATTTTCATCAGTTGTCTGGGTGACGTCAACGCAGTGAAGAATGTGGAAGTTCTGGGCTGCCGTGGTTACACATGGTCTTCGATTGTGAGGCTGGTTGGACGTACTGACAAATTCTCTAAAGCGATGTTGGGGGCAGCTTATGGTAGAGAAATTAACATTAAATTCTCTGGCAACAGAGATATTTTTTGGTTTGTTCTGGAGATGAACTGAATATACTTCAAGATTACTCAAATCTAATTACATTACTGTGTAGTTTACCAATAAAATGGTCTGACGGTGATGTGGACATACTTGGTATACATATTCCAAAATAAATTAATTATCTCACTCCAATAAATTTGAAGAAAAAGTTAGCAAAAATAGATAAGATCTTGCTACCATGGAAAAGACAACCTGTCTATTTGTGGAAAAATCGTCCTGATTAACTCTTTAGTCATATCAGTCTACCTATTTGCTTATGGTCTTGCCTACACCTATTGACCCGTTTAAAAAATATATTATACGAGCAATTTAATTTAATTTAGAATGGCAACCCAGACAAAATGAAATGGGCCTATTTATATAATGAATATGAATTCAGAGGGCAGACATGATTAAATATTAAAGCGTTACACCTCTCACTAAAGGTGGCAGTTATACAAAACGTATACTTCAATCCAAACTGGTTTTCTAGCAAATTAGTAAGAATGTCTCGCCCCATGTTCAAGAATGGCCTTTTCCCCTTTATTCAGATTACAACCTCTCACTTTCGGTTATTTGAAAACGAAATCATCTAAAACAAGCCATAGGAAGTTGGTTGCAATTTCTGTTAAATCCACCAGAAAAATACAGAACAAATAATATAACAAATATTGTTTTTAAACTCAAATATACTAATTGATAAAAATACATTTTTCAATAAAATAAAAAAGGTATAACTGGTGGAGTTGTCATGCAGTTAACAAAAATATATAGAAATGTCTGCTGTACCCAAAATGTCAACCTACTAATTGCAGCATTACCACAAGTGGAAGGGGGAGGAAAATTGTGAAAAATAAAGTGTACCAGTTTAAATTAAGCACCAAAAAATGTACAGCGGTGTTTTTTAACCTTTTATTTAACGAGGTAAGTCAGTTCAGAACGCATTCTTATTTTCAATGATGGCCTAGGAACAGTGGGTTAACTGCCTTGTTCAGGGGCAGGACGACAGATTTGTACCTTGTCAGCCCGGGGATTCCATCTTGCAACCTTTCGGTTACTAGTCCAACGCTCTAACCACTAGGCTACCTGCCGCCCCAAATGCCATATGGGGCGGCAGGTAGCCTGGCGGGTAGGAATGTTGGGCCAAAGCAAAAACAGGTTTTTAGAAATGTTTTTTTTAAACAAATGTAAAACAATCACATTTACGTAAGTATTCAGACCCTTTACTCAGTACTTTGCTGAAGCACCTTTTAGGTAGCGATTACAGCATCGAGTCTTCTTGGGTATGACGCTCCATGCTTGGCACACCTGTATTTGGGTAGTTTCTTCCATTTCTTCTCTGCAGATCCTCTCAAGCTCTGTCAGGTTGGATGGGGAGCGTTGCTGCACATCTATTTTCGAGTCTCTCCAGAGATGTTTGATCGGGTTCAAGTCCGGGCACTGGCTGGGCCACTCAAGGACATTCAGAGAATTGTCGCAAAGCCACTCCTGCATTGTCTTGGCTGTGTGTTTAGGGTCGTTGTCTTGTTGGAAGGTGAACCTTCACCCCAATCTGAGGTCCTCAGCTCTCTGGAGCAGGTTTTCATCAAAGATTTCTCTATACTTTGCTCTGTTTGTCTTTGCCTCGATCCTGACTAGTCTCCCTGTCTATGCCGCTGAAAAACATCCCCACAGCATGATGCTGCCACCACCATGCTTCACTGTAGGGATGGTGCCAGGTTTCCTGCAGACGTGACACTTGGCATTCAGGCCAAATAGTTCAATGTAGGTTTCATCAGACCAGAGAATCTTGTTTTTCATGGTCAGTCCTTTAGGTGCCTTTTGGCAAACTTCAAGTAGGCTGTCATGTTTTTTACAGAGGAGTGGCTTCTGTCTGGCCAGCCTACTATAAAGGCCTGATTGGTGGGGTCCTGCAGAGATGGTTGTCTTTCTGGAAGTTTCTCCCATCTACACAGAGGAACTTTAGAGCTCTGTCAGAGTGACCATCAGGTTCTTGGTCACCTCTCTGACCAAGGCCGTTCTCCCCCGATTGCTCAGTTTGGCCAGGCGTCCAGCTCTTGGAAGAGTCTTGGTGGTTCCAAACATCTTCCATTTAAGAATGATGGAGCCACTGTGTTCTTGGGGAACTTCAATGCTGTAGACATTTTTTTTGGTACTCTTCCCAGATCTGTGCCTCGACACAATCCTGTCTCGGAGCTCTACGGACAATTCCCTCAACCTAATGGTTTGTTTTTTTGCTCTGACATGCATTGTCAACTGTGGGACCTTGTATAGACGTGCATGTGCCTTTCCAAATCATGTCCAATCAATTGAATTTAGCACAGGTGGACTCAAAGTCATAGAAACATCTCAAGGATGATCAATGGAAACAGGATACACCTGAGCTCAATTTCGAGTCTCATAGCAAAGGGTATGAATACTTATGTAAATAAGATTTTTCTGTATTTTAGGTTTAATGAATTAGCAAAAATGTTTTAACCTGTTTTCACTTTGTCATTGTGTGTAATTTATTTGAGAATAAGGCTCTAATGTAACAAAATGTAGAAAAAGTCAAGGAGTCTGGAAAGTATTCAAAGGCACTAACTTGTCAAATGGATTGTGTTCATAAAATGTATATAGTTTGCATAAGCTGGAAGTAGAAGCCTAAGTGTTCATTAGTTTACTCCAATTATGAGGGGTGGTATGGTTAGTGGAAAATAATAAACTAAAATATATTTTAAAAGGTGTGTGTGTGTGTGTGTGTGTGTGTGTGTGTGTGTGTGTGTGTGTGTGTGTGTGTGTGTGCGTACACAAAATATATGGGGGATTGGAAATGATACAGACAATTATGGAAGTTCCAGTCTGCAATATTGAAGTTGGTCTACCCCACCCAAAAAAACAAGAAAGGACAAAAAAACATCTAAACTGTGTAGAAATTATAATGGACTTGACAGTCTTGACGGTGTCCAGCTCCAGAATATTGTTTTTTGCAAACTGACGGCAAGGAAATATAAAATAAATTCTGTGCTGCCCTCCGGACCTCATTGAAGACCGAATGCAGCCCCCGGGGCAAATTTAGTTTGACACCCCTGGTATAAAACGTACTGATCCATCTTTTCTTGAACAAAAATACAACTTGAATGTGTCCGTCTCTCACAGAGGAAAATATGCTTCACTTCTCTGAATAGCGGTGTTGATTCTGGTTAAGCTCCAGCGTCAAAAGACTCGCCCCATGTCCAAACGTTCATATCCACTGTCTGCAGATGCAGATGGTTTGAAAGAAGAGGGTTAACATGTCAACCCCTGTGTAGATCAGATTTATATCACCATGTGTTATCGTTAAGTACAAATTTAACTGACTAATAACAAGACTGTAATAAAGTCAGCCCTAACTTGTAGCCCATCTGGCCTCCATGGAAACGGCTGAGTCAAGCAATACTGCAGGTATTTGGAGCTTGACAATCTTTTGTCTTATAGTACTCTTATTCGGTGACCCACTGAACAGCTGAGACTCGTGGGTTTGCTGACATTTTATGTTTTTCATTCAATATTAAGATGTGACCATATTTCTCTGAGGTTTATGTCAAATGTATGTGATTTGCTTATTTTTTTTTACATGTTATAAAGGTACATACTCATAGTTATGCTGCTTTAAAAGTTGATACAATTGTTATCCCACTCAAAAGACAAATAGGATAAAATGCCCTATGAAAGATTGAGATTTTCACACTAGGGAGAGAGCCCTTCTTTGTTTATGCCCATTCAGCATCGTTCACACCCTCTCAAGCTATATCCCCAACCCATCTGTGAGTAAGCATGGCATTGTCCTCCAGAAAACATTCTCTACTTAAACCCATCTAAATTTAGGGCAGCAATGTTTTTGAATTGCATCCACACCTTTTCAGTTGTGCATAGCTATACTGTATCTTTCCAAATATCCGGGGTAGAGGTCGACTGATTATGATTTTTCAATGCCGATACCGATTATTGGAGGACCACAAAAAAAGCTGATACCGATTTAAATCGGCAATTTTTATTTATTTAATTTATTTGTAAAAATGACAATTACAACAATACTGAATTAACACTTATTTTAAATTAATATAATACATCAATAAAATCAATTTAGCCTCAAGTAAATAATGAAGCATGTTCAATTTGGTTTAAAAGCAAAGTGTTGAAGAAAGTAAAAGTGCAATATGTGCTAACGTTTTAGTTCATTGCTCAGAACATGAGAACATATGAAAGCTGGTGGTTCCTTTTAACATGAGTCTTCAATATTCCCAGGTAACAAGTTTTAGGTTGTAGTTATTATAGGACTATTTCCCTCTATACCATTTGTATTTCATTAACCTTTGGCTATTAGATGTTCTTATAGGCACTTTAGTATTGCCAATGTAACAGTATAGCTTCTGTCTCTCTCCTCGTGCCTCCCTGGGCTCGAACCAGCAACACAACGACAACAGCCACAATCGAAGCAGAGCAAGGGGAACAACTACTAGAAGGTTCAGAGCGAGTGACGTTTGAAACGCTATTAGCGCGTGCTAACTAGCTAGCCATTTCTCTCCGGTTACATCAGCCTCATCTTGGGAGTTGATAGGCTTGAAGTCATAAACAGCGCAATGTTTGACGCACAACGAAGAGCTGCTGGCAAAACGCACAGAAGTGCTGTTTGAATGAATGTTTACGCGCCTGCTTCTGCCTACCACCACTCAGTCAGATACTTAGATACTTGTATGCTCAGTTAGATATCCAACACAGGACACGCTAGATAATATCTGGTAATATCATCAACCATGTGTAGTTAACTAGTGATTATGATTGTTTTTTATAAGATAAGTTTAATGCTAGCTAGCAACTTACCTTGGCTTACTGCATTCGCATAACAGGCAGTCTCCTTGTGGAGTGCAACGAGAGAGAGGTATGTCGTTATTGCATTGGACTAGTTAAATGTAAGGTTGCAAGATTGGATCCCCGAGCTGATAAATTGAAAATCTGTCGTTCTGCCCCTGAACGAGGCAGTTAACCCACCGTTCCTAGGCCTTCATTGAAAATAAGAATGTGTTCTTAACTGACTTGCCTATTTAATAAAGGTATAAAAAATTAAATTAAAACAATCAGCGCCCAGAAATAGCGATTTCCGATTATGAAAACTTGAAATTGGCCCTAATTAATCGGCCATTCCGATTAATCGGTCGACCTCTAATCCGGGGTAGCAAAGATGATCTACTGTATATACTGACTAGGGAAAATCTCATTCTGTTATTATAGAAGCATGTGACATGAGTCCTGTTTGGTATGTCATCTCATGTCCAACCAAATCCATTATCTCAGCCAATCATGACTAGCCAGGAAGAATCCTGTCTTTCTCCCTGTATAGCTGTGCTTTCTCCACTTGGCTAAACTCATAATAAAAATGTGTGTTCATATTTACAAATCCCATACATGTTTAATTAAGGCACATGAAAGTTCACATGTTCAAGAAGGCATTGAAAAAAATAATACATATAAAAAAATACATAGTTAAACAGCTCTACTGTGGTGCAGGAGATAATAATAATAATAATAATATAAATATAATATATGCCATTTAGCAGACGCTTTTATCCAAAGCGACTTACAGTCATGTGTGCATACATTCTACGTATGGGTGGTCCTGGGGACCTCAGATCCTGTAACCAATCACACATTGCAGATGGGATAACTTTTGGACTGCTGTGTCTACTGTATAACCCATAAAGGTCCTGATTTTATTCATGTTTTGTCTGCTTGTTTTTGTTTCTGCAGGAGCATCATGAGCAGCAACTACAGTGTCTCCCTGGTTGGCCCCGCCCCCTGGGGCTTCAGACTGCAGGGAGGAAAGGACTTCTGTCTGCCCCTCACAATCTCACGGGTGAGTCTCAATAGTTTTATTTATATTTTGTTGGGGGGGGGTGACATAAACGTGTGTTTATCCGTTCAAAAGTTTGAGGTCACTCAGACATTAACTTTTTTTGTCCATTAAATTGATCAGAAATACATTGTAGACATTGTTAATATTGTAAATGATTATTGTAACTGGAATTGGCAGATTTTAATGGAATATCTACATAGGCGTACAGAGGCCCAATATTGGCAACCATCACTCCTGTGTTCCAATGGCACAGAGGATTAGCTAATCAAAACCCTTTAGCAATTATGTTAGCACAGCTAAAAACTGTTCTGATTTTAAAGAAGCAATTAAACATGGCATCTTTAGACAAGTTGAGTATCTGGAGCATCAGCTTTTGTGGGTTTGATTACAGGCTCAAAATGGCCAGAAACAACTTTCTTCTGAATCTTGTCAGTCTATTCTTGTTCTGAGAAATGATGGCTATTCCTTGCGAGAAATTGCCAAGAAACTGAAGATCTTGTACAATGCTTTGTACTACTCCCTTCACAGAACAGTGCAAACTCGCTCTAACCAGAATAGAAAGAGGAGTGGGAGGCTCTGGTGCACAACTGAGCAAGAGTACAAGTGCAATAGTGTCTAGTTTGAGAAACATACTTTATTAAATAGTAACTGCAAAACACCAGTCTCAACGTCAGCAGTGAAGAGGCGACTCCGGGATGCTACTGCCCCCCCCCAAAAAAACAACACATGGCACACACTCGGGGCTCTAAAGTGCGAGAACATATTTTACTGTGCGACCAAGAGTTTTTATTTTTGAAGCACTGCGTGATAAGGTTGCACTGTAGCATTGTTTCAGAGTGCCCTAGGGAAACAAGTGAGTACAGATCCGTTAGCATTATGGTTGAACCATTACTACAGTGAAAATGGCTTACTTCTAGTCCAACCAGGTCAAAATCTCTGACCCATATTACCAGCACATCATTTCTATCTGCCGGGACTGCATTTTACATTCATAAAGCAATGTCGTGGGCCGTTCTAAAACTATTATTGACGTCGTTGACCATTTGTTTACACTTTGTTCAGTCATGTTACCTCATTGGCTAGCTAGCTAACAACCTGGTAACTTTAGCAGTGTATCCAAACATGTGGGGACACAGAAAGAAAGGAAAAGGGATGGCTTTTTCAGAAGATCCATGATCGCATAAATAAATGAATGACCAATCTCTTGCATGTCTCATCACATACCTGACATTTTTTAAAGAGACAGTGTACACTTTATGTAATGCATCTCAATTGAGAAAGTGTGTTTATGCAATGTAGAAACTTAATGTTCCACAAATGTCATTTCAATGAGAGGTATTCATCTCAATGTTAGCTTTTATAATAAAGTAATGCATTAAGTGTTACATATTACTTTTTAGATCACAGAATTAATATAGGCTGTAAAAATCTTATTTCCTGGTGCTCCTAACTTTAAGTTGGGAGCACCAGCACTACCAATTATTTATTTTTTAAATTTAGAGCCCTGCACAAGCTCACACTTAGACAAGTGTCCTCTCAGCCACGACACTCACCTCACAGGAATGGCATTAATGCTCACTATGCCATCTGGCTCCAGAGTGATGAAGGAGCCTGTGCCGTAGATCCAGTATGTGCCACTCACTGCTGCTTTCAACCACACAACCTCTCTTCTGACGGCTTTAACTGCAAAGGCCCCTCTGACATTTTAATGGCCTCTGTAAATCTCCCTCTGTCTCTATCTTTGTGCCTCATGCCATTTTTATCTGACATATACAAATAGCAACCATCGTATTCACATATTTCCAGAACTTTCCACAATTTCTGTGAAGAGTATAGACTTTGCTCTACCAATCTTCATGCCATTTGATATTCTGTCAGTTAGTCTGAGATAGCGCTGGCTCTTACCTCTGTGTCTCTGGCTTTGACACAGTGGGGCCGTCTTCCTTGTCACAGAGCAATAGATGAATCTGTCTACGAATGCCAGAGACTCCTGAGTTCTCTGGAACCCTGCGGAGAAGCAGTAGTTGTGTAATATCTGTCTGGGGCACCGTATGTTAGGCTGATGTCTGGCACTGGCTGGGGCCTGGTCTGGGGCTCGGCTGAGAGGCCTAGGCTGATATCTGGGACAGGACAGGATCCGTACGGTGGCAGGTAGTTTTTCATATCGTCATACTGTCCTTCTCTCATCACGGTATTTGTTACTGTCTTCATACACCAGGGGGTGCTAAAAACAAAAGCCCATTGGGTGTCTATTACCAGAATGCTAACAAAATTAGCACAAACTAATAGCGAATTTCAATAGAGGCTGCTAGATAAACATTCTAATGAGGTCAAACGAAAATAAATGAATTGCAAAGATGTTAAAACGAGCTCATAAAGTTATACAAGTATAGGTAGTAGCTACCTAATTTTTGTTGTTGTGAGTTTTGACATTTACAAGCAAATGTGAAAGAGACATTGTGCAAAATAAAACAGTTCTGACTCATACTTGTCTGAAGGAAGAACAGTACTGGCTATGGAGCAGCATGTGTACACGCTGTGGATCTGTGTACAGCTGTACAACCCTTCCAAAGAGCTTTGACTTCTCAAACACTGCTCCCGAGTGGTGCAGCTTTCTAAAGCACTGCATCTCAGTACAAGAGGCGTCACTACAGTTCCTGGTTCGGGTTTGACCAGGGGTAGGCTGTCTTTGTAAATAAGAATTTGTTCTTAATTGACTTGCATAGTTAAATAAAGGTTCAAGAAAATGTAAGAAAAAAAAATCTAAAAGATAAAACTATCTGATGCCCCGTCTCCTTATTAATTCAACCACTTACTTAACCAACTAGCAAGTTAAATCAAATACACCAGCTCCTGCTTTCTTCCGTGCTATTTACAAACACATGATGACTCCACTGTTCTGGGGAACTAAGGTAAGATTCATAATGTTAAATCATTCGACAGGTGAAATGAAAATGCAATCCGCTTTATCTCCCAAGGTATTGCTTTATCTCCCAAGGTATTGCTTTATCTCCCAAGGTATTGCTTTATCTCCCAAGGTATTGCTTTATCTCCCAAGGTATTGCTTTATCTCCCAAGGTATTGCTTTATCTCCCAAGGTATTGCTTTATCTCCCAAGGTATTGCTTTATCTCCCAAGGTATTGCTTTATCTCCCAAGGTATTGCACAAGTTCAATGCACGTATTAAAAACTTCAAATAAATTTGGACGGTTAAATAGGTTTGGATGGTATTGAAAAACCATCCCGTGGCTTTTTCCAAATACCCCCTTATATGGTATATACGGTATACCACCCAAGCCTAGTGGCAGACCTGCTGTGTGATGAATGGCTCTGCTGCTGATAAATGGTTCTGAATCACCACAGGTACACACGGTTTGTGTTGCTGCTGTGAAAAGGAGGATGGGACTCTCACATAACACTATCACTTGATAGTGACTATGCTTGGCTAATAGACAAGCCACTCTCATCAGTGTATGACTCCAGTTAACCATTTTATACTGCTATTAAATTGGTGAATGTCTGAAGTGCCTTTGTCAATAGCAAAGCAGTATTTTGCTCTTGTACAGTATTTGCTCAGTCCCTCAGCCTTGTTACCAGTTTTGATGTAGCTCCATGTTTGTTTAGGAGATTTGCACTTCCCTGTTTTTGAAAGTGAAATTGGTAAGTGATGCTGGGACCAGTTTCCTTATTTTCTCAGTGGAAGGAATCCCAGTATAGATGTAAAACAAAAGATATGAACTATGAAACTAAATGTGGTCGAAGCCATGTTTATCAGTTCATGAAATGTAACGCTACAGACCTATCTGCACATGCAACTGCTAAAACAACATTTGAATACATTTTGAAATGCAATATTCTGTTTTCAGAAAGTTGAATTTGGTACATAAGGACGAATCACAAATCCCAATAATATCCCTCCATTTACAGTAAAGGGATGATATCTGAGCCACAAATTAGAATTGTTTATGGAATTTTCAGTGCTTGAGCGCTTTAAATATTTATTCCAGCACATATTTGAATAAATCAAGTGGGAAGAAATCCTCTGAGAAGGTGTCTGGCCAAGTTACATATCACCTCAAAGATTGATACACACTCAAATCGAAAATGTCAGCTTTGAGCTTGGTGGTTTGGCAGCATTGGTTTAATCTCACTTTGGGAATTGTCCAAGTGTCTTAGGATACTGCTTTGTGCAAACCACAGTCTGAACCGAGCGTCTGAATATGAAAACCGATAAATCACTTCACAGACAACTCCATAAATGTACATAAAATGAAGTTATATGCTCCGTAGCGAATGTATGGCTGGGTCTGTTGGGCATGCATTTCTCAGACCGAAGTTTATACTGATATAGATTTCTTGAAGCTGGAATCCATAGCAGGATATTACAAAAAAAAACAAAGACGTTACTTCAAACAAGAACAGTTTTTTTCCCCCTTGAACATCATTACACCAGCAGAGTATGTATGCACTACACATTTCCTTTTTTACACTGCGGGATGCTCATCTCCTCTGTTTAAAAATAACAACCACACAAAAAAAACAACGATAACAAATGCAACTGTTGGTGCTGTTTCCCCTTTTGTGGATCTCCGCTTTAAAGGTAACGCCAATTCATAGAGAATTTAAACCACATTATATTATTTCATTACTCTGAGAAGCACGTGGTGGGAGAGGCATTTTGTTTTGAGAGAAATACAGACAGTACTCTACTGTATGTTTACATCTTGAGGCATTTTGCATTATGGTATACATACAGTGCTGTGGGAATAGACCGATCCATTGTAGAGAATGGAAGAGGCTATAATCACAGGGGGGTGGTGGTGGCCTGGCCACCCATACAGATATACACACTGTATTTCTCAGTGTCTGTAAAAGGCTTTGTTTTCACCCATGGCCCAAACCACACACCTACTAGCCCTGTAGCTGTGTTCAGCTGGCTGGGGTAGCTCAGTTGTCAGCGTCAGTAGGCCCAGTGGAAACTGTCTGTACTGTTCTGATCTCTTTACATGGCAGGAGATAACGCGAGGACAGTTATGGAAACATCACTCTGTATCCACCCAGGGGGAACAACACAACACTGAACAACACAACATAACCTGCTGCCCCACAGCCCCAATCAACATAAACACCATACTATAGTTCATCTCTACACTACAAGTACACACCATATGTTATACTTCTCCCTTTGCAGACTTTGTTTTTTAATGTGCACTAGATTCAAACTATATTTACTTAGATGCTGTAAACTGTCTGAACTCTTTACAAGGCATCAGGGCGGTCAGTATCGGTCACATGTCTCAGATGGCCTGTCTAGCTGAGAGGCTGACCGGCTGAGTGGTCTCCCTGATGGGCCTTAAGTGGGACATGAGACTGGCTGCTCTTCTCCTGGGGTATTTATAGTCTTATAAACGTTTCCTGAGGGCAGGTCTCGGGGCTTGTGTGAACACACAGCATCCTGACGTGTCTAACAGAATGTCCATGACATGCTGAGTGCTAGCTAGCTGCCCAGCTGGCCTCGGTCATTTGAAGTGGTGTGGTGGGTGGCAGCGGTGCTTCCTGTGAAGTAGCCTCTGGACCAGGTCTCCCTGTCCTGTGTCTTGTAGGCCAGTCCAGGGACACGTGGAAGGACACGGTCAGTCAGCTCAGTGACGCACCAGAGCTGCAGAGCGCCCACCACAGCACAGCCTTCTGGGAGGAAGAGGTTATTTATACCCACCACATTTATGCAGGGGAGCGAGAGGGGGGGAAAGCGAGGGGGGGGGGGGCTGCTCTGGCGTGAAAGAAAAAGGGAGCGTAGGAGAGGCCGACCCGGCACTAATAGTCTGGCTAAAAGTTTAATGATATAGGGGAAAGACGGAGGAGTATGAGCTGAGATGAGCTTTTTATTGTACGGAGGTCTATGAGAGTGTTGAATTACGCAAGGCTTATTTGATTGAAAATATGTTTCGTAACATTTAGGCTGTTACAAATGTATAGTATAAGTTATGCTACTTGTCAAATTTATAAAAAACATACCTTATTTGCATAAGTATTCAGACCCTTCACTATGAGACTTGAAATTGAGCTCCGATTCATCCTGCTTTCATTGGTCATCCTTGAGATGTTTCTACAACTTGATTGTAGTCCACCTGTGGTAAATTCAATTGATTTGAAAAGGCACACCTTTCTACATAAGATCTCACAGAGCAAAAATCAAGCCATGAGGTCGAAGAAATTGTCCGTAGAGGTTCGAGACAGGATTGTGTCGAGGCATAGATCTGGGGAAGGGTACCAAAAAAGGTCTGCAGCATTGAAGGTCCCCAGGAACACATTGGCCTCCATCATTCTTAAATGGAAGAAGTTTGGAACTGCGAAGACTCTTCCTAGAGCTGGCCGTCTGGCCAAACTGCGCAATCGGGGGAGAAGGGCATTGGTCAGGGAGGTGACCAAGAACCCGATGGTCACTCCGACAGAGCTCTAGAGTTCCTCTGTGGAGATGGGAGAACCTTCCAGAAGGACAACCATCTCTGCAGCACTCCACCAATCAGGCCATTATGATAGGATGGTCAGATGGAAGGCACTATTCAGTAGGCTGGGTTTCTGTACAGCACTTTGTGACATCAGCTGGTGTAAGAAGTGCTTTATAAATACATTTGATTTGATGACAGCCCATTTGGAGTTTGCCAAAATTCACCTAAAGACTCTCAGACAATGAGAAACAAGATTCTCTGCTCTGATGAATGCCAAGTGTCAGATCTGTAGGAAACCTGGCACCATCCCTACGGTGAAGCATGGTGGTGGCAACATCATGCTGTGGGGATGTTCTTCAGTGACTGGGACTGGGAGACTAGTAAGGATCAAGGCAAAGATGAACAGAGCAATGTACAGAGATGCTTGATGAAAACCTGCTTCAGAGTGCTCAGGACGTCTGACTGGAGGGAAGGTTCACCTTCCAAAAGGACAACTACCAAGCACACAGCCAAGACTACGCAGGAGTGGCTTTGGGGAAAGTCTCAATGTCCTTGAGTGGCCCAGCCAGAGCCTGGACATGAACCCTATCGAACATCTCTGGAGTGAGCTGAAAATAGCTGTGCATCAAGTCCCCATCCGAACAGTCAGAGCTTGAGAGGATCTGCAGAGAAGAATGGGAGAAACTCCCAAATAAAGATGTGCCAAACTTGTAGCATCATACCCAAGAAGACTCTAGGCTGTAATCGCTGCCAAAGGTGCTTCAACAAAGTACTGAGTAAAGGATCTGAATACTTATGTAAATGTAATTTTTTTTTAAATATAGAAGTTATACTATTTTCTAAACCTATTTTTGCTTTGTCATTATGGGGTATTGTGTGAGGGGAATTTTAGAATAAAGCTGTAACGTAACAAAATGTGAAGAGTAATGGAGTCTGAATACTTTCCGAAAGGCACTGTATGCTCCATGATATAACTGTCGATATACAGTTAAATCTACTGTCTGCAGTTATGCCACTGTTGATGTCATTGCTCTTTCCTGTTATTATGGGATCAAGGATTTCACAACCTACAATAGGCTAAAAATGGTTTGTGGAAGTCTGACTTTTTATGTGTTTTGGAGGAGGCATGTCATGCAGGCAATACATGAGGGAGAAATACAACTTTCATAGTTCCAGAGATTTTTTAACAACCATCCATTTGAAAATAAGTTGTTTTGAATTCTGCATCTCCAGTATTGAATCTCCCAGAGACTCCAAGAGAAACATTTAGTTTTGATCTTGGCATGTGGACTTAGTGGAATGTTACTGTTTTTAATAAACACAACAGACTCTCCTTCCCTACTCCATTAACCACAGTGGGCTTGGCAGTTGAATGTTTGAAATAACCTGCCTTATTTGTTACCTGGCTTACACACTAGAACCAGGTATTTTGTGTTTTCAGTGAAAACAATGTCTGATTTATGCTTTAGAGCCATGAAACCAGAACATGCTGTCTACTACAGTAAAGATAAAGTATGCCTCTGAAACACTGCAGCATTCATACTGTTTCAGTGTCAAAGCCAGTGTTTACAGTGCTGTGAATGCCAATAAAATCACCAAGTTCAGGCACTGTGAAATATGTATTTTTGAACTTCTGTGGGCCATTTATTATGTTAGCTTTTCCACAGGCTGTAAAAGTGGACCTCTTGTGACTGTCATTACCGTGACGAAAAGACTTGTTATGAGTCACTGGTGGTCAAAACAACACCGCAGGATCGGTGAGCAAAGCGACAAACTGCTCTGTCATTTTTCCCGCGTGACCAGTGAACACTTCATTGGTCGGACAGTGACATTCCTGGGGCATATTTCTCCCATCAAATGGCCAGCAGAGAGACTGCGATGGCATCACTGTGTCATGTTTCCAGCCTTGCTTCTAGACGTTACGATCAGGAGGTATGGGCCCTGGGCTGTATGTGCTGGTCCACACTCGGTCCACTGACTGGAAATCCCATTCTGACAAAGAGCAGCGGCAGGCGCCAACATCCGCAGCTTGAGACCGCTGCTGTTTCTCTTGGAACGCTGGTGTGAAGTTGATGCGTAACATCCGTGCTCCAAACTCTGTAGGAGGGAGACAGCTTTCCTTTTGTGTCCCACAGCTGAAGATGGGTTTTAACTCAGACAGTGGCGTGTATTAGGGAAAGAAAGGCTTGATGATTTGTTTTTTGCTGTCTTTGTGTGTCAGCCTTATGTTGGCATTCTTCCTTCGAAGCAAAGGGAAAACTCACTTCGATACATCCCACTCTTATTCGATGGGGACCAGAGCATGTGAGCAGAGTTGGGTGCTTGCTCAACACTTCGGCGCTCCTTGTGCCTTCCTACCGCTCTGCTAAAAACCGCTCTGCACAAAACAGTTGCCGCTCCAAATTCACTCCGTTTGAATTCAAATCACAATTTAACTGACACCTATCCATTTTTGTGAATACCTGGAGCTACAAACTGTTTTTTAAAGTATGGAAAAGTATTTGAATAAACATGAAACGGTGAATGTAAGAAGCGAACATAATTTCAAACAGGCTACATGTCATATTAAACAGAATATAAACACTAAATAGGTCAGGAGCCAGACAAGGAGCCAGACAAGGAGCCAGACAAGGAGCCAGACAAGGAGCCAGACAAGGAGCCAGACAAGGAGCCAGACAAGGAGCCAGACAAGGAGCCAGACAAGGAGCCAGACAAGGAGCCAGACAAGGAGCCTAATATGGAACAAAAATGAATTATTTAGGCTATATTATTTCAAGGCTATAGCCTGCAAAAAATGCACTTGCAAATGCTTCACAATGTGACTCAATAGGCTGGTAAGGATGTAAAGCTCTCAACATTTTAAACATCATTCTGTTGTATTGCATTATTATAGTCTATAAATTGTGCGTATAGGCTGACTTACTTAGAATTAAATACAAATGAAATGAAAAATGACTTTGCCTTTTTGAATTAATTTTTAGAAAGACTAGTTTGGCCAGTCTGTGGTTTCAGGCTCATGCGATGATGTCTGGAGAGCTGGTCAGCAGTTGCGAATATCCTCTCCACACCTGCAGAGCCACTGGGGATGCTTAACACCCTTTTGCCCACTCTTGCCATGCTGGGGAGAGATGCAGAGTTGTTTTGTTTATTTTTCTATAGGTAGGCCTTAAGGTTTTATAACCCAATCAAATCGGAAAGCTCCTTGAATGTAGGAATATGCCAGGCCTATTGGGCCAAAACCAATTATGGCCTATTCTATAGATAATTCAACAAAATGTTTTAAGGTTTAAAAAACATTTAAGTGTTTCTTTGTAGCAAAGTATTTATCTACCCACCTCGTTCGTTCCTTTTAGCATGTACACATAGCATGCTTTTGGGATACCTATCTTTTTCAAATTCCACAATGATTCTCTTGGTCCTCATCTTTGTAAGTCATCTTGATTTAAGCACCTATGTTTTACCAGTTTCCTTCTGCAAATATTTAGTGAACTCCATGACAGTAGTTTAAAGCAAGGAGCTATAGGAACACACAAGTAGACTAGAAATGCATGCTGGGCAGAGCACGCCCTGAGTTCGTGAAGTGAGCCCTACTGGAGTGAAAATTGGAGCGGACGGGAAGGCAGATGCTCCAGCCTTTCGGGGATCACGCTCCAGTCAAACTGGGCACGCTCCAGCTTCACTCACATACTCTGATGGGGACACAGTCAGAACCTTCTGTCCAACATACTGCTGCTGCCATCGAGGCGTTCTCTTTTTAGCATAGATTAAACATATCGATTTGCATTCGTATACACATTTAAACTCCCAATGCAAAGTTACAACTCTCTTTTCTATTTTCTGAGTTGTTACATAAAACTGATCAGAATGCCAAAGTCATGCTGGGAGAGAAAAAACATTTGTGGGGTGTGACGTTATATGGAGGACCCGACAAGCCAGCCTATTCCCTATAACTCCAACCAGAAATAACTTCTCAAATAAAAATTCTCACCCTTCTGATGACCAGGTGGCGAATCGCATCTCTGCATGTCTGGCAGACATATCAGTGTGGATGACGGATCACCACCTCAAGCTGAACTTCGGCAAGACGGAGCTGCTCTTCCTCCCGGGGAAGGACTGCCCGTTCCATGATCTCGCCATCACGGTTGACAACTCCATTGTGTCCTCCTCCCAGAGCGCTAAGAACCTTGGCGTGATCCTGGACAACAAACTGTCGTTCTCAACTAACATCAAGGCGGTGACCCGTTCCTGTAGGTTCATGCTCTACAACATCCGCAGAGTACGACCCTGCCTCACACAGGAAGCGGAGCAGGTCCTAATCCAGGCACTTGTCATCTCCCGTCTGGATTACTGCAACTCGCTGTTGGCTGGGCTCCCTGCCTGTGCCATTAAACCCCTACAACTCATCCAGAACGCCGCAGCCCGTCTAGTGTTCAACCTTCCCAAGTTCTCTCACGTCACCCCGCTCCTCCGCTCTCTCCACTGGCTTCCAGTTGAAGCTCGCATCCGCTACAAGACCATGGTGCTTGCCTACGGAGCTGTGAGGGGAACGGCACCTCAGTACCTCCAGGCTCTGATCAGGCCCTACACCCAAATAAGGGCACTGCGTTCATCCACCTCTGGCCTGCTCGCCTCCCTACCACTGAGGAAGTACAGTTCCCGCTCAGCTCAGTCAAAACTGTTCGCTGCTCTGGCTCCCCAATGGTGGAACAAACTCCCTCACGACGCCAGGACAGCGGAGTCAATCACCACCTTCCGGAGACACCTGAAACCCCACCTCTTTAAGGAATACCTAGGATAGGATAAAGTAATCCTTCTCACCCCCCCCCCCCCTTAAAATATTTAGATGCACTATTGTAAAGTGGTTGTTCCACTGGATGTCATAAGGTGAATGCACCAATTTGTAAGTCGCTCTGGATAAGAGCGTCTGCTAAATGACTTAAATGTAAATGTAAATATAACTTCAAATTAAAGCCAAATCATTTGCACTCATGACCACTGATTTCAATTCCAGTTTCAGCCAATTTACATGCAAATACTTTGAATTTATTGTTACAAACCAGATTGCAAGGTTGCTAGCCAACTAGCCTGCATAACTTTATATCTACCAGCCTGCTAATATTACGTTATTATTGCGTGAGTTAGTTGCTATCAACACCTAGCTTACAGCTACATTAAAGTAAACCAATGTTTTGGAAATGCATAACGGCATCTAACCAGTTATCAAATAACATTATCTTAACCAGCAAGCCAGCCAGCCAAATTTAATTTTAGCCATCTAGCCTAGCCAGTTAGCTAGCCATACTAGCAAACCACCACAGTCAACATATCTAAGAAGTAAGCTACTCTCTCTACTGAAATCCACATTGAAACTGGGTAAATTATCTCCGTCGCTGCTGACGCTCACGATGTAAAGGTTGGTCAGTAGGAAGCTAGAGTAAGCTAGAGAACAAATAGTCTAGTACAGGCAGGAACCCACAGAACACAACAAAGAAAGCCAGCAGATATTAATTAGAGAGAGCGGAGACTTACCGATTTGACAGTTGAATTGGCTACCAAAGTCAAAAGAGCCAAGGAGAGGCCTTCAGAGGGAGAGGCTGTTTCACTGGCTGATGAGTAGTCGGCTAGCTAATCCAATGGCAATATAGTGAGGTATGGTCATTTATGAACATTTGAACATCTTGGCCATGTTCTGTTATCTCCACCCGGCACAGCCAGAAGAGGACTGGCCACCCCACAGCTTGGTTCCTCTCTAGGTTTCTTCCTAGGTTTTGGCCTTTCTAGTGAGTTTTTCCTAGCCACCGTGCTTCTACACCTGCATTGCTTGCTGTTTGGGGTTTTAGATTGGGTTTCTGTACAGCACTTTGAGATATCAGCTGATGTATACGAAGGGCTATATAAATACATTTGATTTAGGGAAATCCACATTGAAACTGGGTAAATTATCTCCATCGCTGCTGATGCTCACGATGTAACGGTAGGTCAGTAGGAAATAGAGGTTGCAGGCTTTACATTCACGCTCGGCACAGCACCTAGTTTGTCAGTCTCTTTCCGAATCCTGCCTTCCACTGGTTATACTAAGCCATCGAAGTCCTGGGGAGAAATAAGCACCGCATACAGTAGACGTGTGCACAGTTCCTATACCCCAATCCCCTTGCTTCAACCGAACAAACCGTTCCCCCTTCAAAGCTTGCTTCTTGTTTTTGGGCCGCAAATGAGTCGTAACCCCATCCATGTGAGTATTACTGCACTATGTTACTGCACGATCTACAAAAGACAAACTACTACAACGCTAATTTGCTCGCTCAACGACCGACACCAAGCACACAGGAGAAAAGCAGTTGCTGTTTTCTGCATTAATTTATATGGTTTCTTCTTCAGCGCCAACACTTTGTTTTGGAATGTAGTTACATGCTAGCATGGCTAGTAGCTAATGTTAGCCAGCCGGAACTAGCTAGGTAGAATCGGTTCTTCGTATGAAGTTGAGAAATAGTACATTGCTGGAAGTTCCAAAGAGATATGTTAATAAACATGTGAAAACATTGGGTCAGAGATGTTGAGGTGGGAGCGACGTTTTATATCACAGAGATGTTGAGGTGGGAGCGATGTATGGTTACTGATTTGGCATGTAGAATCAATCATATCTGTGAGTTTTTGTGTGAAAGAATGGCCTGGATCCTTTCCTTAGTTTCTCTCCATAGACAGGACGGAGAAGAACCAAGCATCTCTCTGTTAGCCAGCCCAGCCCGCTTTCTCTCAGCTGAGGAATGTAAGTCCACTATTTATTTTAAACAGTCCTACTGCGGGCTGTGATTCTTCTCGTCTGTCTGTCATTCCACTGATGGGCCATACCCCTCCCGCTCTACTCTCCCATCAATCCCTCCCTCACTCCGCCCACTCCGCCCAGAGACTGATTAGCAGGAAGTTCTTCATACAGAAGGCCTAGTTGTGGAGACTACAGTTATAATCTGTTTACCCCTAATCCACCGCTGGATCCAATGGGGAGCTTGTTATTGTACACAACATATTATAGCTATTGAACATTTTTGTTTTTTCTCTATATTTGTATATCATCATTGAACATATTCAGTACCAGAATAGAAGACTGGCGTCCAGATCTGTCAGCGCAAATTTCGGAGCGTACACTACTGTAGAAAAGTCATCAGTCAACACATTAGTCCTGGCTCCAGTACCAGTGGTTGCTCTATTAATAGATTGTGGAGAAAACAACACCATTTAGACACTTAGATTACAAGAGTCTTGAGTGCAGATCAATCAAATGTACCGAACTCCTTAGGGCAAATTTGGTGCATTTTTGCCTTTATGGTTGTGATGATAAAGAGACGACATACTGTTATGATTGATAGTGTTTTAGTTATACCCTGTGTAATCAAGGCATAATGAAGGTGTAATAGGCCAGGGTTGATTACATTCTAATCCCGACACTGTCTGCTGCTTTCCTGATGGAGTGTTTTGGTTCTGTAATCTGACAGCCATTGATGGCTTGCCTTAGTTCTCACACAATGTTAGAACTGCAGGTGGAAGTGGCTAGCTTAGTTACGGGATCGGGTTGACATTCGAGTCTGGCCTGTAGTCTGCTAGCTACACCAATGCCCGTCTCTGTGGACGTTTGTGTGATCTGTGCTTGTAGTTTTTGTTTTACTTGGCTTTTCTACTAGCCACATTTGATGTATTTTCATAAAAGTTCGGAGGTTGAAGGGGCGAGATGATGTAGCTTGTCTCTGTTCTCATAGAGGCCATGAAATAGGTTTGGCTTTGTAATAACAGTCAAATGAGTACAAAAGAGGAATTGTTATTGTTATTTTACTGCTACTCTTTAATTATTTGTTACTTTATTTGTTTGTATTTTTCTTAACTATTGTTGGTTAAGGGTTTGTAAGTAAGCATTTCACTGTAAGGTGAAACTGTAAGGTACACCTGTTGTATTCGGCGCATGTAGCCTAGTGGTTAGTGTTGAACTAGTAACTGGAAGGTTGCAAGTTCAATCCCCCCGAGCTGACAGGGTACAAATCTGTCGTTCTGCCCCTGAACAAGCCGTCATTGGAAAATAAGAATTTGTTCTTAACTGACTTGCCTGGTTAAATAAAGGTAAAATAAATAATGTAACAATTTGATTTTGAAAGTCGCATGGTTACGCGTTGGTGTTCTGGGTGTTCTAACCAAACAAAGGGTTTGGAGTCATCCCTTAAATGATTCTGATCTTTGAGTCTGTATAAGAAAGACGGGGTGGCAAAC